>NC_138876.1:34920873-35553292 GCF_965194805.1 Balaenoptera borealis
GAGACTCTGGCCCTGGGGTGTTTGTTATACGCGTACATTCAGCATTTGGACGAAAGGCTGGCGCCAAAATAAAAAGAAGCAACAGGCGAATCTTGCTTCCCTTTCTGCTCTGGGGGGTGTCTGCATTCACACTTGTAAAGGAAGCATTTCCTTGGGAGTGAATGTGAAGTCAGATCACTTTAAAAATGCTCCCCACAAAGTTCATTGCCCTGTTCATTACAAAGTAAAATAAGGCTCTTCATCGCCACAGGCAGCGATTGCTTTCCACTGAATGCCCATTCAAATGCTCGGTCAATCTCCATAACCCCGACAGATTCTCGAAATGTACATCGAAATCCCCTGAAATGTATCAGCTTTTTAAGTACTTTCCACAGAGCTCTAAAAATGTGTGCTTGGTGGGCATTTTATATAGCAAATCAAAATGTGCTGTTTTTAAAAATAATATTACTTTAATCCTGCTACTCACCAGAACACATCAAGCTAAAACACTTAATTCTCTTCCCAGTATAAATGGGGGTGGGAGTTGGGGGTAGATCCCAAAAGAAGTACTTCCTTGCTTCTATCCCACTTCCCCCATTATAACCCAGTCCTTTCTACCACAGACCATTAAAAGACTTACAGCATAAAATGTAATTTTCTGGTGATGGAGGATGGATGGATGGATGGATGGATGGATGGATGGATAAATAAAATGGAACCAAGGAGCCAGGACTTCTCTAATGGATGGAAATACGCAGGGCAGGTGGAGTGAATCTGAATTTCGGAGGCTTCAATTTGAAGACCTGTGAAGCTGTCTGAGGGACTCCCAGGTGTATGTTGTTGTTACTAAGCAACCCACTCATCCTCCTGGGCCAAAGCAGAAATTCCTATTCAGCCTGTTGCTGCTCGCTAAGGAATTTTTCCTGGACGAGTTTGCCAATCACTACCCTGTTTCAGCTTAGACCTCACTTTTTATAATTGAGCAGGAATCCTTGAACACCTTTTGAAAAGGAAGAGAGTGCCTGCACCCCAAAGTGAATACCAGGGATCATGAGTGAGGACTAATTTAGGACAAGGCTTGCCTTATACTAAGAAGAACTTAAAAGTAAACATTTTCCAAGGTTAAACTCAGTTGACTTGAGTTAGATAAGGTGCCATCCCTTGCTGCCATCATCTTAACTCTTGGCTCAGGTAACAAGAATGGGTTACTGCTGTTATAAATGCTAAGAGAACACAGCAAAGTTCACTGACTAAAAGAACACCTAAAATCAGATTCATATTGATACCTCTGCATGGAGGAAGTGCACGTGTCAATTCCTATCAAGTAATATGGGAGGGAAAAAAATCAGCAAAGTGGCATCAGGAGACAGACCAAGGAGGGAAAGAAGGGAGGGAGGGAGGGAAAGAGGGGAAAAAAATGTTGTTTCAGACTAAGGACGAAATAAGAGGGAAAATACAATTTAACCAAATTGTTTATTTTTTAACCCGAAATGTATGTCTGGTTGTATCAAAGTCACAGAGAGGAACCAAAGCATTTGCTTGAGTTACCTAAGTCTTTAAAAAAAAACTAGATTTAATAACCTAACATCAAAATAATAATCTTGTTTAAATTATCTATAGATTTCAAACAAATACTTCTTGGGGTTCTTGGGTGGTGGTGTTGTATAAATGTTTCTATGTATGTTTGACTTACTTGGCCATATGTATAAATGCTCTGTTTGACTTTGCAGAGTATAGTAGAAATTGCTGGATACAGCTCTTCATCACTGCTCCAGCACTTACTTTTTTTTTTTTTTAACATCTTTTTTGGAGTATAATTGCCTTACAATGGTGTGTTAGTTTCTGCTTTATAACAAAGTGAATCAGTTATACATATACATATGTTCCCATATCTCTTCCCCCTTGCGTCTCCCTCCCTCCCACCCTCCCTATCCCACCCCTCTAGGTGGTCACAAAGCACCGAGCTGATCTCCCTGTGCTATGCGGCTGCTTCCCACTAGCTATCTATTTTACATTTGGTAGTGTATATATGTCCATGCCACTCTCTTACTTCGTCCCAGCTTACCCTTCCCCCTCCCCGTATCCTCAAGTCCCTTCTCTAGTAGGTCTGCGTCTTTATTCCTGTCCTGCCCCTAGGTTCTTCATGACCTTTTTTTTTTTTTTTAGATTCCATATATATGTGTTAGCATATGGTATTTGTTTTTCTCTTTCTGACTTACTTCACTCTGTATGACAGACTCTAGGTCCATCCACCTCACTACTTTTAATCCTCCTTAAATCAGATGGCACTGGGTCCATTTGGGTGGCCTAGTCTCTGCGGTTGGTTTAAAACAGGACCTAATTACAGATCAACAGAAAGCCTAGTACCATCTTGTTAGGGTAATACTTAAAGCTACCATTAGCCCTAGAAATGAGACTGCAACCATCATCCCATTAAATATTTCACCAAGGACCAGCATCAGATTGTACAGATCAGAACTCGTTATCTTTGACTTTGTGCTACAAAATAGAATCTAAATTCAATGAAATAACTGTGCCCAGAAAAATGAACATGAATTTTATCTTCTAATGTAAAACTATGGAAGGACAAGGTTGGCCTTCTAACTCCAACCCAGCTCCCTAGTGAGTGGGATCCAGCCTAAAATCTGAGTTTGACCTTTTAACTTTGGGCCTGGCAGAAGGCCACATGGGTGACATCACTCCAAATCAGGTGTTTAGCAGCTCTGGAAATATATGACTTGTCAAAAGGATCCCATTCATCCAGAAGGGACAGTTCAGCAACACATTGAAAGTAAACAATATTGAGAGAAGGCCTAAGAACTCTTAAACCCTAGTTAAAATATCAGAAGCTGCTCATCCAGAAGTAGCATAATGAACATAAAACCCACAGGTTTCATTTCACTTATATGCTGGATATACACCTGAGAAGTTATATATAAATTGAATTTATTATGTAAAGTACTCACTTAAAGCATTATTTTGCTAAGTAACCCAATGCAGATGCCCCGGCCCCTCTCCGGAGAATCTGATTCCATAGCTCTGGGGTGGGGCACAGGGAGTGTAGTTTTACCAAGTGCCTCAGGTGATATATTTTTGTAATCAGATGAGTGTGTTGCAGTGACTTAAAGAATGCCTATGGACATTCCTATTACTAAGCACATACATAATTATCTTCAACCTTTTTTTTCAATCAGTCCAGACTTCTATATTGTTGTCTAGCATTTTCTTATTTTTCAGGTAAGTTAATTTTGCCTGTATGTTAGTTTATTTCACTGAAGATGCAAAACTAACCAAAGCACACTGTTTGCAATGTCTCACTTCCAAACACAGTGGCCCAGTCTGTTTTCTGATGGATACAAGTTTGCAGAAATTGAATGCGGATGAGAGAAAAAAAGAGCAAACTGGAGGCTAATTTAGGGTTGAGATAGCTAGGAAGGGTGGCAGGCTAAATTAAGAGGTTTAGACAGGTATGAGTGTCAGAGCAAACACCATGTTGGTCCCTCTTCTTCAGTTCTAATTCCCAGGGGTCATCCAGTACGTGTGCATTTTTTTCATCTCTAAATTAAGAAGTGTGCAAGATTTAATCCATTGTAGGGAAGAGAACGCTGGACTCTAGCCATTAAACTGGTGATACCTGGGGAAAGAAACAAGACTGACACTATTAGCTGATTCTTTATTTACTCCCCTCTTGACTGCCAGGACCATTTATAAGTATAATGTTGTCTGGTTTTGAATGTACGAGTATCTGGACTATTAAGTAGAGAATTGATTATCTTAGTTTACTTAATGGGACCGCTGTCTCTCTAAGTCTCTGATTCACCCACACTGGGCTCCTTTCTGATCCTAGAATATGCTAAGTACTCTCGCACCTCAGGGTCTTTGCACTTGCTCATCCATCTGCCTGTAACACTCTTATCCCAAGTATCTTCAGTGCTTGATCTCACTTCAGGTTTCTGCTCAAAGGTCATCTCATCAGAGAGGCCATCCCTGACCACCTTATATAAAATAATTCCCCGTTATTCTCAATCCCATTAGCCTGCTTTGCTTTCCTTTGTAGCATTTATCATCATCTAACTTGTTATGTATTTCCTTCTTTACTGATTTACTGTTTCCTGGCACTACAATGGTAGCACCACAATGGCAGGGAGTTTGTTCTATTTGCTAATGAATCTCAATGCCAGGATCAATGCTCAGTATATAGTGGCACTCAAGATTTATTTGTTGAATAAATGAGTGGGTATTTTTATTGCTTTGAGGAAGATATGATTAACTCAGTACTGGTGATCTTAAAAGATAATATAGGGAACTCCCTGGTGGTCCAACGGTTAGGACTCCATGCTTTTTCACTGCTGTGGCCCGGGTTCAATCCCTGGTTGGGGAACTAAGATCCCGCAAGCTGTGTGGCGTGCCCCCCCCCAAAAAAAAAAAAGAAAAAAAAATTATATAGCTACATGGAAACATATCCATTTATAAAACTAAAGAGTAGAAAGATTAATTAAAATATTTCATCCCATTACTTGAAATGCTACCCACATGAGGTATCTATAACTTTGGACATTTTCCTTTCTAGAATAATGGCTGGACTCCTTAAGATAAAACACACAGAATGACTAAAGGTAATTGTCCTAAGGCAAAAGCGGGGTGGGTTGGGAGAAGGGGGATTTATGTAATATCTGTTCCTGTTTCATCTTCCACTAGAGTGTAAGTCCCTTGAGGACATGGCCCACTTTATACGCCTTTTTCTTCTCCTATACCTATCTGAATGTGTTGCAAATGGTAGGTAATCAGAAAACACATATAGGTAATGAAAAACACCTGTGAGTTTCAAATAAATCATATATATATATATTCTGAATATTTTGGCAGTAAAATAAGAGTTTCTAAATCTATCATTGGGCTGCTAGAATACACATGCTTGTTGACAAAGATCATAAATCTTCATAAAATGTTAGAAAGGGGGAGTAGAAAAATTCTAAATATGTACAAAGACAAACTGTCCTAAAAATACTTTGTTTTAAATAGCGATAGCATCAACATTGCAGAACATAAAAAGCAGATCGTGTCAATCTGAAAAGTTCACAACTATAAAAAAGATGATGGTACTTCAGTCCAGACTTGCTAACTGGAATTATCTTCGTATGCTATCCAAAAGCTTGCCTACACTTTGATGGGTTTATAGAAAAAAAAAGTCCTTTGTGTATTCTTTTAGGTTAGTTCCAGAAAATACAGACAAGCCTCCTACAGGGATTTACCAAAAAGTTGATAAAGTTCAAGCTCCAGGACTCCCATTTGCTCTGGCAGGAAGCTCCAGAAACAGTCTCACATGTTCTTTTTTTTTTTTTTTTAGAGCCCTCACCCCTACTCCACCTAACACAATTGCATAAGCTTCAAGCTCATAAAACCTGGGCCCACCCCTGCCAGCCAGCCATTAAGAAAACTAGGCTAGAATCTGCAAAAATGATCCAAAAATCATTTATTAATTTCAAGCATTTTTCCATAGTCTAAGCAAAGAGACGTAAATGGGGTTCAACAGTCTCTTTGGGGTATTGTTAGTATTACTTTTCCCAGGAAACAAAATGAAGTCTTGGAAACCATCACTAGATAAAAGTGACTTTCATTAAATGTAAGTATACATAACCCTAGATAGTTATTACCCATAAAAATTAGGTAATGTATCGCAGTGAACTAGATTGCTAGTGTTCCGAACTTATTTTCTTTCTTTAAATTTATTTTTAATGGAAGTATAATTCACATTCAAATATTATTTTCAAGTGTACAACATAGTGATTTGATGTCTATATAGGTCACGAAACGATCCGCAAAATAAATCTAGTTACAATCCGTCACCAAAGTTAACACAATATTGACTATATTAGAACTTATTTTCAATACTAAATAAATTATCTTCATTGGTGCTAAGTACAATCGGTTAAAATAAAAGCCAATCCGTTTTCATTCTAAATTCGAGTCCCGTTGTATCACAAAACGAAGTGGTGCAACCGAATGTTAATCGTGTGATTTAATTAAGGAATTACAATAAGACTTATCCAATATTCACTAGATTTGCAACCATTTTTGACACGAAGATCAAAACAAAAAAACCGTGCTGCCATCTCGGCTTTTGGCTACTGAAGTTTTCAAACTCGAGTAGTGAGTTCTTAAAGGCTACAGAGAGAATTTGGGGTGGGAGCGGGGGTACACTCAAGCAATCCCACACTTTCCCAGTCCCACCCCTGCTCCCGACCTCGCCCCGTGTTTGTATTGTAACTAGGTCCTCCCCTCCGGTGTGTAGCTCGCACTTAATTTTTCATTAGTGGGCAAAGTGGTACTAGTATCTGGTAGTTTTTCTTAAGTATGATAGCCTGTGACGTTAGCTACACCTACCCTACCCGGGGTTTAACTTTGAGGATGGTCCCCTCCATCCCTGGACAGGTCCACAAGGCATTCCCGCTGCCCCCCTCAGGGTCCCTCGGTTTGGGACGGGTCCCAGGCCACTTCTCCAGGAGAGGCGCCGGCAGCACCCCCCCCCCCCCCCGCGGAAACGCCCTGAGGAAGGTCTCCCTGGGGTGGCCGCACCGCCGGGGTAAAGCGACCAGGAAAAGCGGAAAGGTGGCCTCCACGCACTCCCGATAGGACGCAGCCCGTTCCCAGCCCAGGACGCGCCCGCCTGGAGGGGGAAGGCAGCGTCGCCACCGAATCGCGGGCAGGGCCGCGGGACCCACCTCCGGCCCCCGCTCGCTCCCGCCCTCCGCCCCACCTCCCCCTGGCAGCACAAAGCCGGCCGGGAGGCGGGGGCCAGGCCTGCTGGGCGGCCGCCTGGACGAGACGGGACCCCGGCCCGGCGCCCCGCGGCTCAGGCTGCCGAGCCCCGGCGCGTCTAGAGTTCCCGTCCCGGACGGGGCGCACGCGCCCCCAGGCTGGCCTTAGGAGGCGCGGGAAGCCGGGCTCCCCGCCTTTTCAGGCGAGAGTCGCCTAGGGAGGCCCCCGCGCACTCGCTCCGTCCCGCTAGCCACGCCCGAGGTGGCGGCCTCCGGAGCGGGGCGCCTGGGCCGGCCGGGCCTCGGAGGGCGGCGAGCTCGCGGGGCCGCGGAGGCTGTCCGGGCGGGGCTGACTCGATAAGTTGCAGGCGCCCCGTAGCGCCTGACCGTGGCGCAAACTCGGGCCTCAAATCAATCCCCCTCGTTCCCGAAAGGTCCAGTCCTCCCGCACCTGCGTAAGATGGCCAAGCCATTCGGGGGCGGGCGGGAGGGGGCGGGGGCACGGCGGTGGGGGCGGCCCCCGCGGCCCCCTCGGCCCCCGATACCCGGGCCGCCCGGCGCCTCGCTTCCCGTCGGGGGCGCACACGCGGGCGCGCACACGCACACCATCCGGCCCAGTGCGGGAAGATGGCCGTTTCTGCTTCAGGATAAAGGCTCTTTGTTGCGCTCGCACAATAGCCGCCAAGACCCGCTTTTCTAGCAGGCCCTTTGGGCTAATCGAAGGAACTCAGCTGAATTTCCAAATGGCCCTAAGAGCCTGAAGCGGTGGGAGCAACTAAAAGAGAGGGAGAATAACAGGCCTCCCGCCCTCTTCTACCAAAACCTCTGCCAATATACAAGGATTCGTCCTGGGAGACCGGGGCTGAGATCATTCGTAAGGGAGGAAGGAAAGAGGAAAACCTACTTTTACTATCAAGGCCCAAAGGGGGTATTAAACATTCATATTCTTGCAGGGTGTCTCCCCTTAACCAGGGTAGAAACATAATCTGGAAAAGTCTGGATACACCAAAAAGAAAAAGAAAAAAGAAAGAAGAAAAAAAAAAAAAAAAAAAAACCAACAATAGCAACCTAAAAAAAAAAAAAAAAAAAAAACCAAAAACCAAAAAACATAACAAACCAGTTGCCATCAGCCCAAAGTGGTAGTAGCAGCAGCCGGCGCGTGTGATCCACTTACTTGTCCGACTCTTGTGACATGTTTGATCCAATGAACTCGCTCCCCTTTTCCTGGAGCCTCAGCCTCTGGTGAAACTGGACTTTCAAGTCTGTGCAGGTGAAGGTGTGTGAGAGCGCCCGAGATGGCAGAACAAGAGCTACAGGTAATTCTGCTTTTCCGTCCCCCCTCACCACTCTCGCTCGCTCGCCCGCTCGCGCCCTCACCTAGCCGGAAAGGTGGGATAAGGGGGGGCCCCCCTCACATGGGGCCCGAGCTCGGAGGCGGCCGGGCGGCGCGGAGTCCTCCCGGATCGTGGCAGTGGGTAGCCACAGAGCACAAAGTGGCGGACTTGGGCGGCCACAGGTAACTTTCTCGCAAGGAGCTGAATTCTTTCACTAAAGGGTACAAGCCCGAGGGACGAGCTGCGCGGTGATTGGCTGCGGGGCTCCCTCAGGTGAGCTGCCATTGGCAGAGGCGCGCTCAGGTAAGGCCCTTCTCCAAGTGCAGGTAACTCACTCCGAAGTTTACCTGAGAGCGGCGGCGGCACGCTTGCAGCTCTGCGGCAGCCCGTGGGAGCTGAGGGTCAGTGCTTCGAGTAGACTTCATGCTACGTTTCCCTTCTTCCCGGAGGCCGGCCTGGGAAGGGGGGTTGGGGGTTTGGCGGGGGGGTGGGGGGGATTGAGGGAGAGAAGTTAACAGGAAAAAAAGCAACACCTGCAACCACTAGGGATTGTGGGTCAAACGGAAGGACTAAGGAGAGCTGAACTCGGGGATCCCAAGCCAACCGGAATCAAATGCACCGCACCACCACAAGGCTTTTAATACTCACATTAAGAGGACTGTTTGACAGTGTCGGAAGAGTACGGGACTAAAGTGTACGTTGTGCTCAGAGGAGGAGAAAAACACAAAGATCGCCGAGTCTGTTACGTAATTGCATTTTTAACATACTTATCCACAACAAACACTTTTCGTGTCCCGATGTGTAACAGATACGATAGATTACTAGATTTACAAATAGGTGAGCATCCTTTCATGACCTAGACGGATAGGGAGTGGCGTGGTTTTGATGGGCTGAAGAAATGTGCTCGAACAGACGCTAATATGGCTCAGGCACACCTCTTCCATCTTAACTCGGCAGCCTGGGATTCCAGAGCTGCAAACCACTGAATCCCTCCCATAAACCTGTTGTCATTTGACGTTTCCAGGCAAGCGTCAACATTTACATTGTAATTCAATAGAAGCAGCGATTACAAAGGAGATTTATCCTTCCAGCTTAATATGGTTGCCAAGTAAACAATTCAGAATGAAACTGACTTTTTTGCAGTTTTGTTTCTCCTGGTTGGGAACAACGAATTTGCAAACGTGTAATTTATAACCACTACTTCCAACGAGTATCTGTGGAAGTTCCGACAGGAATCTAGCCCATGCATATGAATTGTAGAAATAAAGAGGGCATGGAAAGCTTATCATGATTTATTTCGAATTAATACTACATTGACAGAGATGAAACAACTTCTATTTTAACCTGTATGGATCATAATGAAAATTACATTATGAGACAAGGTTTGGCTGTTCTGTGTTTCATTCTCAACAAATGAATTTCAAAATTTTTTCTTACTTTTTAAAGACAGTATAAGCACACACGCTTACTTTTTAAAGATAATACAATACTTCAAGATAATGCAGTACCCACCTCTCCTCTGCCTTCTTAACCTCCTGTCTAGAGGCTACCAAATTCCACTTTTAGCTATCTATTCTGTCATTACCTTCCTATTTCTAAATAATTTACACAGCTATCCCTTGATTTATCTATTTAGATGATGTGCTTTGTCCACCTGTTGCCTTAGATAAGGACTTAACTCTATCAAACCCCATCTAGTTTCATCTTCCACCATTCATCCAATATATCTCTTTCACAGTTTAGGGATAGCAAGTAGTCAGTGACTGTGCAAATACTAGTCACAATAGAGCAACTATGGTTGTTTTCTTTCTTATAAAAACCTTTTATCTGTTTACTCAGTTTGTGATGTTTCCAACCTGATATTTTTTCTACAACATGTCTATCAAATAACTGTCACATTTATTTTCCAAATGACCAAACAATCAATCCCATTCCCCCCCCCGCCCCCCCCACCGGAAACATCCCTCCAAAGTCCACTGTCCTTCTCTTCCAATGGAGATAATTTCCTCTCTGGACCTGCTACTCAGTGGTCATCCTGGGACATCTCCAGAGTAAGAACCACATTTCTCTGTCCTGTGCCTTTTATCTTTGTTTGCTGCTTCATTTTCCATGGCATATGTTCCAGTAATAGCCCAAGAATGGGTACAGAAGGTAAAATTTTAAATGTCTTTATTCAACTCTTACTTTTTAAAGAGTTTGACCAAGTGTAGAATTCTAAGTTGAAATATTTCATTCATAAGTTCATAAAAATTGCTCTTTTATCTTCTAGCATCCAATGTTGCCATTGAGAATTCAGATGTCATCTTGATTCCCATTCCTTTGTGATCTGGAATTTTTCTTTCTAAAAACGTATAGAATAATCTCTTTATTTCTAATATTCTGAAATTTCATGATTATGTGCCTTGGTTACCTAATATTCTGAAATTTCATCATGTTGGAGGCTTTCATCAAATGTTTGCAAACCTTTGACTCTCCCTTCTTACTTAAGAATGAGGTCATAAAACCCCACTGGAAACTACATATAGGGGTGGGAGGGAGTGTGCTTGCTTATTGGTGGGCTCGCTGTGTGGTGATCAAATAAAAAGTTCACCTTTCCTTAGGAAGATCCCCCAAATATCAGAAACTAGAGGTCTTTTCTTCTGGGCTCTTAAGCATCTCAAGAGAAGTATCTGCTATCTCTTGCCTGAGGGAAAACTCACCTGGCTGCCAGTATTCTCAAAGCAGTTCAGGAGAAGGGATCCAGATGGGTCTCTGCTCGGTATGCAGTTTCTCCTTCTTTCTTTCCTGTAGGTGCCTTACTCCTGCCCTTCTTTCTGCCTGATGCACAAGCTTCTCTCCTGTTTTTCCTGCTGGAGTTGTAATCACCTGGCTCCAAGAAGTGGCACAGGGCACCTGAGCTGAGGATCTAACAACTCCAAATACCCACATTCACTCAGCTCTCGGCCTGTCACCTCTCCCTCACTTCTGGGATCCTGAGACCTCTCATCAACATCTCTCTCTCTCATGATCTCTGGCATCTCCAAGACCCAGGCCTATCTGGTGTTTTATAGAATAATCTCTTGGGCTGTTTCTGTACTGACCTCTAGGATGACATTAGAGTAGCTTCCGATGTTCTGTTAAACCAGTTTCCAGGGCTTCCCTGGTGGCACAGTGGTTAAGAATCTGCCTGCTAATGCAGGGGACACGGGTTCGAGCCATGGTCCGGGAAGATCCCACATGCCGCGGAGCAACTAAGCCTGTGCACCGCAACTACTGAGCCTGCGCTCTAGAGCCCACACGCCACAACTACTGAAGCCCATGTGCCACAACTACTGAAGGCTGCGTGCCTAGAACCTGTGCTCTGCAACAAGAGAAGCCACCACAATGAGAAGCCCGCGCACCGCAACAAAGAGTAACCCCGCTCGCCTCAACCAGAGAAAGCCTGCACGCAGCAACGAAGACCCAACCCAGCCAAAAATAAATAAATAAATTAATTAATTAATTAAAAAAAAACCAAAACAAAACAGTTTCCACTCTTCCATCCAGACCATCTTCCAGAAATGTGTTGAAATATATCCTTTGCAGATGACCCCACCTCCATCCTCTTTGTCCCTGTGGATTTATCCTTTTATGTTCCTTTACTGTCCTTTTCAGGAGACAATGAACATAAACAAGTATGGGCCAATCTGCCATCTTTAATGGGAAGCCATTTCCAAAACTATCCAAAAGCTTTTACCAAACTGTCCCAGATTTGTTTGTGCAAACAAAACCAAAATTTGTGGGCAACCCTTTCCTTTTTTTGGTCAATGGTGGCCGAGATTCCTTTCTTCCTCTCCAATATCTAATAACTCAACTTTGACTGCATCACTTAGTATCCCCTGATTGGCTACCTACTGCGACATTGATTGGTTAGTTTGTGAAGGATAAGGTCCTCCGTGGACCATTTAAAATCATTGACCATGCAATTACCTCTGTTACCCAATTGTTTTGATTCTTTTGGCAAAAGAGTTGTAAGTGACTATGAAACCCTGCCACACCCATCATGAGAATGTACTTCTCTCTCTCATTTTAACAGTCTTCATAGAATCTTCACCAGGAGTAGATTCCATCTCAAGAAACCACTTTCTTTGGTCAACTCAGCATTCATGAAAGTTTTATCATCAGATTGCAGCAATTCGGTCACATCTTCAGGCTCTACTTCTATTTCTAGCTCTCTTGCTATTTCTACCACATCTGCAGTTAACTTCCTCCAATGAAATCTTGAACCCCTCAAAGTCATTCATGGGGATTGAAAGCAACTTCTTCCCAACTCCTGATAACGTTGATATTTTGACCTCTTTCCATGAGTCACCTCATTATGAATGTTCTTAATGGCATCTAGAATGATGAATCCTTTCCAGAAGATTTTCAATTTACTTTGTCCAGATTCATCAGAGGAATCATTGTCTGTGGCAGCTATAGCCTTATGAAATGTACTTCTTAAATAGTAAGACTTGAAAGTTGAGAAGACTCCTTGATCCATAGGCTGTGGAATGGATGTTGCGTTAGCAGGCATGAAACAACATTTATCTCATTGTACATCTCCATCAGAGCTCTTGGGTAACCAGGTGCATTTTCAGTGAGCATCGATATTTTGAAATGAATCTTTTTTTTTCTGAGCAGTAGGTCTCAACAGTGGCTTAAACATTCAATCAACCAGGCTATAAACACATATGCTGTCATACAGGCTTTGTTAATCCATTTATCAAGCACAGTCAGAGATTTAGCATAGGGCCCTAGGATTTTCAGAATGGTAGATGAGCATTGGCTTCAACTTCAAGTCACCAGCTGCATTAGCCTCTATTAAGAGAGTCAGCCTTTGAAGCCAGACGTTGACTTCTCTCTAGCTATGAAAGTTCTGGATGACATCTTCTTCCAATACAAGGCTTTTTCATCTACATTGAAAGTTTGATGTTTAGTGTAGCTACCTTCATTAATTATCTTAGCTAGAGGGACTTCCCTGATGGCGCAGTGGTTAAGAATCCACCTGCCAATGCAGGGGACACGGGTTTGAGCCCTGGTCCGGGAAGATATCACATGTCACAGAGCAACTAAGCCCGTGTGCCACAACTACTGAAGCCCGCACACCTAGAGCCCGTGCTCCACAACAAGAGAAGCCACTGCAACGAGAAGCCCACGCACCACAACGAAGAGTAGCCCCCGCTCGCCACAACTAGAGACAGCCCGCACGCAACAAAGACCCAACGCAGCCAAAAAGAAAAAAAATAATAAATAAATAAATAAATAAATTTATTAAAAAATTATTTTAGCTAGATCTTCTGGATAACTTGCTGCAGCTTCTACATCAGCACTTGCTGCTTCACCTTGCACTTTTATGTTACAGAGATGGCTTCTTTCCTTAAAGTTCATGAACCAACTCTGCTAGCTTCAAACTTTTCTTCTGCAGCTTCTTCACCTATCTCAGCCTTCATAGAATTGAAGAGAATTAGGGCCTTGCTCTGGATTAGGCTTTGGCTTAAGGGAATGTTGTGGCTGGTTTGATCTTCTATGCAGACCACTAAAACTTTCTGCATATCAGTAATAATTTTGTTCCACTTTCTTGCCATTCATGTGTTCACTGGAGTAGCACTTTTAATTTCCTTCAAGAACTTTTTCTTTGCATTTACAACTTGGCTAACTGTTCGGCACAAGAGGGCTAGCTTTTGGCCTGACTCAGCTTTCTACATACCTTCCTCACTGAGCTTAATAATTTTCAGCTTTTGATTTAAAGTGAGAGATGTGTGACTTGTCCTTTCACTTGAACACTTAGAGGCCACTGTAGGGTTATTAATTGGCCTAATAGCAATATTGTTGTATCTCAGAGAATAGGGGGGCCTGAAGAGAGTGAGAGAGATGGGGGAATGGCCTGTCAGTGGAGAAGTCAGAACACACACAACATTTATCTATTAAGTTTGTCATCTAATATGGGCATATTTCATGGTGCCTCAAAACAATTACAATAGTAACATCGAAGATCACCTATCATAGATCACTATAACAAATATAATAATAATGAAAAAGTTTGAAATATTGCAAAAATCATCAAAATGTGACACAGAGACAAAAAGTGAGGAAATGCTGCTGGTAAAATGGTGCCAACAGACTTTGATGCAGGGTTGCCACAAACCATCAATTTGTAAAAAATACAATATGTGCAAAGCACAGTAAATTGAAGTGCAATAAAATGGAGTATGCCTCTACTGAGGGTTAGGACCTCAACATATGAATTTAGGGGAGGCACAGTTCAGCCCATAACACCATCCCTCCTCCATGCTGTCAGGAGACAGAAGTGTATTCTAGACAAATTGAACCAGGAAGACCACAGGCTTGGGTACATCGAAGGAACCATCAGGAGTGAGGCATTGGACCTATAACAAGGAGAGTATGTGAAGGCCACATGCTAATCAGTGAGATACCATCTCCTAGCTTCCTCCACCCAGCCCAGTGAGCCAGGAATATACCACTTATACCACAATATACCAGCCAGCTTATACCACTGCCAGCCATGCCTCTCCTCAAGGTAGGAGATGAGAGGATCTTTTTTGGATTAATTATAAGGCCCTAGAGGAAAGACCTACAGATACTGATGTGGGTGTTTCCCAATCAGGAAAAAAGAGAGAGTGAGAGAGAAAGAAGGAAGAGAGGAAAGAAAAGAAAAGAAAAGAGAGGAAGAAAGGGGGGAAGGAAAGGGACTATTCTCTACCAGATCCCCTTTCAACAAAGTCCATCAGTCAACAAGTCCCACCCTCACACATAGAGCTTCTAAGAAGCTTTTTATGTGACACTCTTAAATATAGATATGAGGTTAGGTGTCACCAGACATTTGAGAAAAGCCTCCAAAATGAAGTATAAAGACCAGAACAAAAATGTAAGTAAAACAGTGATTTTGAGGAAAACAGGTGGTATAAGGATGGAATAAAGATTCTATAATTAAAATATGAGAAGATATTGCATCCATGAAACAAGAACAGCATACTATTTTTTTTTTTTATGGAATGCTTCATGAATTTGCATGTCATCCTTGCGCATTTGCCATGTGCTGCCAAAGTGAGCACCAGCATACTATTTAAAAGCAATAAAACAACTGTCAGAGAAGCAAAAAGGGCTTGTGGACGTTAAAATATAAAAGCTGAAATAGAGCATCTCTATATTTGGAGATAGAATCTAGGAAGCCTCCCAAGAAGTAGAACAAAAAGACAACAAAATAGAGAGTGAAAGAGAACAAATGGCAAAATTGCAGGATCAGTCAAGTAGGTCTCATATGTGACTAAGAGGTGTTTCAGAAAAAGAGAATGGAAAAATGTTGGGGAGGGAATTATCAGAGAAAAGAGAGAATATGGGGGCTTCCCTGGTGGCGCAGTGGTTGAGAATCTGCCTGCTAATGCAGGGGACACGGGTTCGAGCCCTGGTCTGGGAAGATCCCACATGCCACGGAGCAGCTGGGCCCGTGAGCCACAACTACTGAGCCTGCGCGTCTGGAGCCTGTGCCCCGCGACGGGAGGGGCCGCGATAGTGAAAGGCCCGCGCACCGCGATGAAGAGCGGTCCCCGCACCGCGGTGAAGAGTGGCCCCCACTTGCCTCAACTAGAGAAAGCCCTCGCATGAACCGAAGACCCAACACAGCCAAAAATAAAATAAATAAATAAATAAATAAAGTAGCTATAAAAAAGAAAAGTGCTTTTTTAAAAAAAAAAAGAGAGAATATGATTTTTTAAAAACTCAAGTATTATAAGTCTTCTGATTGATATGACCCACCTAGTGGTCAGCACAGTGGGCTCTAAATAGTGTAAACTGAAGCAATTCTCATAAAATGTCTGGGCTGAACTTTCTAGCCCAGATGAATGAAATGAAAATAAAATGAAATAAGCAAAGAGGAAACTGCTTAGACACAAACGATCAAGAATAAGAAAAAAGCTTCCTTCCTCCCTCCCTCCCTCCCTCCTTCCTCCCTCCCTCCCTCCCTCCTTCCTCCCTCCCTCCCTCCCACCTTACTCCCTCCCTCCCTCCCTCCTTCCTTCCTCCCTCCCTCTTCCTTCCTTCCTTCCTTCTTCCCTCCCTCCCTCCCCCTTCCTTCCTTCCTCCCTTCCCCCTTCCTTCCTTCCTCCCTCCCTCTCTCCCCCTTCCTTCCTTCCTTCCTCCCTCCCTCTTCCTTCCTTCCTTCCTTCCATGTCCCCCCCCTTCTGTCTGTCTCTCTGTCTTTCTCCCTTTCTTCTTTCTCTCTTTTCCCTTGTTCCCTCTCTTGAGACAAAGCTCTCCCTACCAACTGCAGGAATCCCTGAGGCGATGGGACTTCTGGCTGTAGACTCCAGACGGCACGGTCGGGCTGACCTGAGCCGGGGGTGCTGCTGGGCACGTTGGAGAAAGAGCAGTGGAGGCTGGACTGCGCCCCTCACAGCTGGGGCTCTTGGTGCCTGTCACCCAGGTAACGAGCTGTTCCGCAGGAGAAAAATAGGCTGCAGGAGCGGAGAGTGTTAGAACTGCCACCTCGGGAGCAAGCAGTTCTCAGCGTAAACAAAGCAATGTATGGGCCTCTTGGTAACACCCTGGACCTCCTTTTATCTTAGAACTTCTTGCCTTTTCCTCATTGACGTGTTCTGGCCATGAGAGAAGACCAGAAGGTCAATATCCTTGGAGTGCTCAGATCTATCCAGACTGTTTCCCAGAGCTCATGGATGGGTGGTGTATGCCCCAAGATGCAAAGAGCCACCCAAGGAAAAGCAGTGCCTGGATGGAACCGCTGAGAACAAACACCTCAAAAGACATTCCTCCTGCCTCCTGCAATGACATGCCTACTTCTGTTTGGTTTTTGTGGAGATGGGTTGGGCTGCTGATCAAGGAAGCGTTATGCAACCTTAAAATTAGTGAAAGGTTTTTGTAAAAAAAGAAAAAGAAAAAAATGGGAGTTCCTTGGTGGCCTAGTGGTTAAGATTCCGGACTTTCATGACCCAGGTTCAGTCCCTAGTTGGGAAACTGAGATCCCACAAGTCACATGGCACGGTCAAAAAAAAAAAAGAATGTATTAGCTCACTCAACAACACTGCCAGCTTGAAGATATTGGGGGGGAAAATACCTTTAAATACTAAATTATATGCCTAGACAAGTTATTGATGAAGTATGAAAGTAGAATAAAATTCAATTCCAGAAGCTCAAGTTCTAAAAATTACCTCTCATGCACCCTTTCTCAAAAAGATATTAGACAATGTGATCCATTAAGGCATGGGAGGACACAAAGAACCAAGAGATAGTCTTAGGACTCAGAAAAGAGGTGAGGCAACAGAGGAGAAAGTTCAAGGGATGTCGGAAAATGATGGCTTTTTAGCAGGCTTAGAGAGCAACTAAACTCTCTCATCCAACAGAGGCCTCCAGGTGGGTGGGGAGTGCGGCAGGTTGAATCCAAATATTAAGTTTAACACTGTGGAAAATTATATTGAGAAACTCTCTGAGGGTGTGAAAGGTATTAGGAATAGGTACAGAGAAAATTAAGCAAATATTTAGCATTCAGTAGCTCCAGGGGGAAAATTATACAAGAATGGAAATATAATCAAATTAATCTTCTACATACTTGGCTCAACAGTGAGTAATATTCATATGATCATCATAATAGAATTACTGAATGATAATTTACTAAAACTGGTGATAAACCTCACCTGAGAAGATGGAAGGAGGAAGATACTGGTATTGTGTGGGTGAGGAGGATGTGGAAGGTTGTGAAAGAGTTAAATCATCATCTACTATAACAGAAAGTCAATAGCTGTTGCCTACAACTCATACATCAGGATCTAGCAACCAAACATCAATTAGGAATTCTTTGGGCAGCTAGTAATATCAAGGCTGATTAGCAGTAGTTTAGAAAAATAGGATTTAGTTTTTCTCATTTAAAAAAAAAAAAAAAAGGTCTGAAAGTTAGCTGGCACTTGCTTTGGGGCTGACCCTCAGTTCTGGCATCTCTGAGATTCCCTTGGCCTTTTTCACGTGGACACAAGGTGATCCCTTCAACGTTAGCTGTTACATCTATGCTTAAGGCAGTAAGAAGGGGGAGAGGGTGGTGCTCATTTCAACTCTGTCATTTGTGAAGAAAGAAATGCCAGCACTGACATTAGAAGCCTCCTAAATGCCTTCACCTCATTGGCCAGAATGAGGTCGCGGAAGTGTGTTCTGGGTTAGCCAATCGACATAGTATTTAGAAATATGGAAGTAAATGCTAGAATTTGAAAAAGAAAGCTCAAATAATGAAAAAGAGTTGCCCTTAGGAGTGGGATTGGAAAGTGGGGAGGAGTGAGACATGGGTTGATATTTTTCAATAATATTAACCAATATTATTTTCAATATTATCACTCAAGGTAATTATTTGACTTCTAAAACTATATATACTTTTATACACATGTGTAGTTTATATACACGCACATATATATATACAATTTTGATCAAATAAAATTAATTTTCAAAATAAAAGTGCAATTGCAAACATATCATGTTCCCTCTTACCCAGGGTCTTTGCGTTCGCTATTCTATATCCCTAAGACTCTTACTCTCTTCTGTCCCTCATCTAACTAGCTCCTAACCTTCCTTCGGATCCGTGCTCCGTCATCTCATGCACAGAGAAGCACCTTCGGCTCTCCCAGGTTAGGTGTAGGTATACTGGGGAGATACATTTCTCCGTGATTTATTAATGCAGCAACATGCTCCTGTCTCTGAAAACACTTGTCACAGTTGTGATTTCATATTTATTTGTGTGCTGTCTGATCACCGGCCATCTCCTCCCACTAGACTCTGAGCTCCAGGAGGGCAGAGATGATGCCTGTTACCGGCTCATCACTTTCTGTGCAGCACTTGACACTATTGCTGGCATTTGGTCAGCAGCTTCATAACTCTGAGCTCTGAGTCAGCGTTTTTGCACTTTCCTGCCTCTCACAGTAAAAAGTTTCATGTCCTTACACAGCAAAGTTCAAAAGCAGGAAGAAGGTAGAGCACTCACTTTAGGGATGAAAAGATCTTTCCCAGAAGCCCCCATCAGACTTCCCCTTCCATCTCATTGGCCAGAACTAGGTCACATGACCAGTAGAGTTCAGGAGCTGGATCCACCTTCTGTGAGATCAAGGAATCTCCACTCAATATTTGAATAGATCTGGGTTATCTTAACAAGAAAGTAGTGGGAGAATGCCGTTGGGTTAAAAATATGTATCAATTAGTGATACCACAGTGTTGATAGCTTCATAATACAGGTGATAAATTTGACCTTCATTTTGGATAATGTAAGTAGCAGATCTGGGATTCAAATCTTTATCTGCCTTATTCCAAAATCTGTACCATGCCACCTCCTAGCTTTAAATGTAAAGTTCTTCCTGTATCAAGATGTGGTAGATTTAGTCATGAATGGCTTTAGAGAAGAAAAATACTTTAGACATGGTCTTGAAGGAAATTACACAAATTGGGTTGATGGAGTGAATGAGAGGGCGGTTGTGAGGTATTATATTAAAACCACCCTTTTCATTTTCACTCTGTATTAAAATGCTTTTCATGTATCCCGTTGATCATGAGACCATCCCTCTCTATTTTGGGGATTATTATTGCTTTGATGGTCTAAATGAACTATAAATAAACTGGGAAGAGATGACATTTACCCAAGGGAGAATGCCAAAATGAGAACCCAGAGACCATGGCTGGGCTACAACAGAACAGAATGTTCTCTCTGAGATTTTTAATGAGGCATGTTCATTTTTGATACCTCAAAATACTCTTTAAACTGTCTCGACCCAGAAAAACATATTCAAAAAACCTCATATCATGAGACTGCCCCTTTCCAGTTTGATAACCTTCAGCAATTCCTCAGTACACATAGGGCCACCTAATCTATGAATTGAGATGTTCCCCACTCTAACTCCAATTCATCCTCACTGGTCTTCTGCAGAAAGAGACTTGAGTTGAATATGGCTGGATATGGGGTCTGCAGGGCTACAGATTGGAGGGAAATGTCTTTGTCCAAGGCTTGGCACCCCCTCAAATCAGAAGTATAAGCAGAGCCATAAAACATGAATGAAAAGTGGAAGGTGGATCCAAAATGCCCAAAAGGATATTTGGAGAGAACTTAAAGTTTAAGTGGGACAAAGGAGATATTAAAACTGGTCCATGATCTAGGATATCAAGCCAAGAGATATGAGTGAGTGGATGCCGATTGGGAGCATTGAGATTCGGACAGCAAAAAATCTAGGGCAATTGTCTGTGGCATTTGCTGCTGGGGATGATTTGCTTTTATTATCCACCCTGGTCTTGGTACAGCCCCTCCCTCCCCTGCATCCTATGTTGTCAGTTCTTCCTGGGTGGTCCTGGCAGAAAGCCCTGACCTTTCCCAGGGTACTTTGGAGATAGCAGGCAGGCCTCTGCGGCACAAGCTGGTCCATGCAATTCCCAGTATACTAAGTTTTGGAGACCATCAGAGCACAGGACATTTTTCACTGTACCTTTTCCATCTCTTGTTGCAGAACTTCAGGCAGAGATGTGCATGAGGAGAGGAGAAGGAGGTGGTTAAGTCTAAGTGGTCCAGCCCAGTGGGAAGGGGCTCGTCATGGGCTTGGGCACTGGAGGCAGAAGCCATATGAAGGAGGCCATGATTGGTCTCTAAGCAGTAGTTTTCCAGATTGGAAGAGAGAAGATTTGCCAGAAAGACAGCCCTATAGTGTTGCCCAATTTAGATGTACACCCTCATTCTTAGGGCCAGTTTCTTGAAACTCTCTGAGTGGCCTATATGTAGCTCCTTCTGGCTCCTGTGAGATTTTAGACATTAGAGATGCACCAGGGCCTTGCTTTGTAAAGTGTAGCCACAGGTCAGTAATATTGGAATAACCTGGAAGCTTGTTAGAAATATAGAATCTCGAGCCTCCTAAATTAGAGCTACATTTTAACAAGATTTAAATGCACATTGAAGGTTTACGAAGCCTTTTCCAGGGCTTGGAAATACAGCCACAAGTGAAAGCCGTATCTCCTGGGGGTTCAGAGCAAAGAAGTACAATGGATGGCTGTGGGTAAATTGTAACCAGTGGACCATCTGTGTTGTAGCAGAAATTCCTCTTCAAAATTCACTTGGGATTAACAGTGGATGAAACTAATGTGATGAACGGTTAATGGGAAACTTTAGGATGAGCTATCAGGTGGTCACCACATAAACCCATTGATCAATCTTAGCATCATTAAAAGCAGAACAACAACAACAAAAAAAAAGCAGAACAGCCAGATACTGCAGGCCTTCTGAGGTATTCCTCGGCAAAGCCTGTGGCATCACCTTTGAGGTGCTATTCCCTAAAAAATGAAGCAATCTAATCAAGCCTCTGGAAACAAGGAAGAGAGGGAATCAAGTTGAAAGACAGTCCAAAGGAGCCAAACAGACACATCTAGAATATTGAAAAGCCTGAGGGAAACAGACTTAGTTACTGCAACAAGTCAATGGCATGAAAAAAAAATTGTGGGTTGGGGAGAAATCTACATCGAAATGAATATAGAAGACAAACAACTAAATGTAATTTGTGGACCTGGTTTGGATCTTGATTTAGAAAAGAAACATGTTTAAGAAATGTATATGGACATACGTAGATGCACAATGACATGATATCTGAAACTGGCTTTAAAAGAATTAAAAGAATTCAACAGAAGGGAGAAAAAGAGTAGATAAAGGAAATGTGGCAAAATTTTTCATAATTATTGAATTTGCGTGAATGGGTCTATGAGGATTCATTGTATTGTTCTCTCCTCTTGCTGTGTGAGTTTAATTTTTTTATAAGCAAAAAACTGTTTTTGAGAGCAACAAAATCCAGAGCTCAATGTCCATATTTGTCTAGCCAAGGTGCTGTAGGGAAGGGAGCGGACAGATATAAGTGGGTATGGAGGGCTTCAGACAAGGCTTTCAAGAACCAGAAAGTGGAACCAGCTGGGGTCTCCATCCTCCACTGGCCCCTGCCTGGGCGGGTTAGAGCTTGGGAAGTGTGTGTGTTTGTGTGGTGTGTGTGTGTGTGTGTGTGTGCATGTGTGCGCGTGCAATGAGGGGGGCACTCAATTTGAAAATACGATATTTAAGCAAAATGATATGACTCTTCCCTGAGAGCTGGTGAGGACCAAGCTGAGGATGAAGTTCCCAAGGACCAAGTTTGGAGGAGGGAATTCCTTTCCCAAAATATCAGGTGATGCCCAAATCAAAAAAACAAAAGGAGCAGAAACTGTATAAGAAAAAATGTGCCCAAAAGCCAGGTAGGTCCCCAGAAACACAGGATCCTCAGGAATTAACAGGGGCAGGTTCATGGTCGGGCCTTGGAGTGAGAGATAGAATGAGCACGTAAGACTTGGGGATAACAGGGCCAGCCCACGGAGAATCACTTAGAACTCTGGATCTTAAACCTGGATGTCCATAGAATCTCCATAGGAGCCTGTCATGAATGTACATTTCGTGGCCCAACCTCTAACTTAGTGAATCAGAATCCCCAGGGGTGAGTCTCAGGAATTTGTATTTGTAACATGTGCTTCCATATGCACAGGGATTTTTACCACACCAGGCAAGCACTGGTACCAAGGCCAGCAGGTCTGAGGAAGTATCAGCCCAGGTTGCCTTTAGAATCTACCACTTCTTTGGGCCATCTGGTGCATGGCTCCTGTGTGGCTCATCCCAGCTCTAATGGCCAAGAGCAAAAAGACGTCAATTTACCAAAAAGACATCAATTACTCAGTCGGACCTCCTAACACTTCCCTTCATTGACTCTGTGCCCCAGGCAAACTGCTCTGCACATTGTATCTTAAATGCTCATTGCATTTTCCAGCTGGTATTTAAAGTAATTTAACTTTAATAACTTAAGACTGATGTAGGAATGAAGAGAGAGGAAGAAATGTGATTGCTCTTTATCGTAAGGATTTTAAGGAAATAGAGTTCTTAGGCTTCCACCAGAACCATAAATTGTCCAGAAGGAAGGACCTACAGAAATTATCCTGGAATCCCAGATTTAATCTTGCATTTCTCATTCTATCTGTTGCTGCCACACATTTTCTGTATCACTGGTGGCTCGAAGTCAGAACTGCCTGTGATTTTGTAACATGTAAGGCATGAATCATTAGGCAATCCTCTGCTTTACAAGTGCCTTCGACATTTCAACGACTCATAAAAAGTAACAATTTTAGGAGGTCTGTTTGTATTTTTGAATATGTAAACATTTTTAAATGAAATAATGGTGTATTTGTTATCTATTGCTGTGTAACAATCTACCTCAAATTTAGCAGCTTAAAACAACACACAGGGACTTCCCTGGTGGCACAGTGGATAAGACTCTGCACTCCCAATGCAGGGGGCGTGGGTTCGATCCCTGGTCAGGAAACTAGATCCCCTGTGCATGCCGCAACTAAGAGTTCCCATGCTGCAACTAAGGAGCTGGCGAGCCACAACCAAGGAGCCCAGGAGCCACAGCGAAGGAGCCTGCCTGCTGCAACTAAGACCCGGTGCAACAACAACACCAAAAAAAACCCACCACCACCACCAAACATTTATTATCTCACTCGGTTTCTGAGGGTCAGGAATCTAGCAGCAGCTCTACTGGGTGCTTCTGGCTGAGGGTCCCTTATGAAGCTGTGGTCAAGCCATCAGCCAGGTCTGCAGTCACCTGAAGTCCAGAGGATCTCTTTCCAAGTTCACTCACGTTCTTGATCCATGGGCTGCTGGACAGAGGGCTCAATTACTTGCCATGTGAATCTCTCCACAAGGATGTATGTATATCCTCCAGAAATGACTGCTGGCTTCCCCTAGAACAAGTGAGAGAGGGAGACCTTAACATCTTTTATAACCTAATTTTGAAGGTGGCATTTCATCTTTTCTGCTGTGTACTGTTGGTCAGACAAACCAATCTTGGTGCGATGTGAGAGGGAACTATGCCAGGGTGTAAATATCAGGAGGTGAGATCTTTGGAGCTGTCTTGGAGGCTGCCTACCACATATGGGTAGTTTTCAAAGCTTAAAAAAAATTAAAAATTAAAAAAACTTGAAAAACTAATAGAATAGACTCACACATCTTCATTTATGACAAAGCTATATGAAGTGTAGTGGAAACAGGACAGTCTTTTTAATAAGTGACTCTGGGCCAGTAGGATATCCAGATGAAGGAGGAAGGAAGGAAAGAAAAACAAGGAAAGGAAAGGAAGGACTTGACCCCTACCTCACACAAAACCAGTTAATTCCAAGTGGATTATAGTTTTGAATATTAAATGTAAAACAATAAACCTTCCAGAAGATAACAGGAAAATATCTTCATGACCTTAGAGTATGCCAAAAAAAAAAAAAGAGAGAGAGAGAGAGACAGGGAGAGAGGGAAGGAAGGAAAGAAAGAAAGGAAGAAAGAAAGACAAAGAAAGAAAGAAAGGCTTCTACAAATCCATGAAAAAAGACAATCTAATGTGAAATGAGCCAATAAACTTGAATAAGCAACTCCAAAAAGTGGATAGCCAAATAATCACTCTACACAGAAATGTACTCAAAAACAAACAGAGGGACTTCCCTGGTGGTCCCAGTGGTAAAGAATCTGCCTTCCAATGCAGGGGACAGGGGTTCGATCCCCTGTGGGAACTAAGATCCCACATGCCGTGGGGCAACTAAGCCCGCGCACCACAATTACTGAGCCTGTGCACCTCAACTAGAGAGCATGCGCTCTGGTGCCCATGCACTGCATCTAGAGAGAGAAAAAACCCGCACACCACAACTAAAGAGAAGCCCGTGCGCCACAGTGAAGAGCCTGGGCGCCTCAATGAAAGATCCCACATGCCGCAACTAAGACCCAACGCAGCCAAAAATAAATAAATTAATTAAAAAAACAAACAAAAAACCCCAGAAACTTGTTTTTAATACAACTTATTACTTTTACAAAAATCTTGTAAAAGTAATATACATGTGTGAAAATGTTGTGTAATATGTAGGTGTGTATACAATCCTCTCAGAACGTCAAATCAGTTTTACAGGAGAGTTTAACGTGTTCTATATGTCTTTTATAAAAAGTAGTTTTCATTTTGGATTCTTTAATGATTATATTTTCTCCACAGCAAATGAAATGCTTTTTTGTTTTTTCTGGCTTCCCTATTTTATCCCAGACATTCAGCCTTTCTGGTTTAGTTAACGTTGTCCTTGTTTCAGCTGTTTAGCCGTGTCCCTCAGTTGGTAGAATTTACCAAGTATCCACCAATCTACAGAACCTGAACTGAAGCTGAACTTCTCTGGTTTAAAAAATGGAAGCAGTGAGAATGGGCAGACTGGAAGGGAAAGAAAAATTAAGGGAAAGAAAGTCTGAGAGTGGACGTGGTCAGCTTGGAATCTTGGAGAAAGCACTGCGGAGTCACCTGCAGCCTGGGATGCCCAGGCAAAAAGCAAAATGAGTCCTTGGCCGGGATCAGCCCACCATCCCTACCCACTCTGTTCTCTGCTCCAGGCGTCTCAACCCTTAGAAAGGAAGACAGCGCATTCTGAAGAGGGCCCCAGTCCTTCTCCAACAGATTTCATGACACAGGTAGCCGGCTATGTCCAACCACCTTAGAAGCTCCCTGTTGCTTCTGATAATAGGCAAACTGGCAGCCCTTGAGGGGATTAGGAAGGATTCTGCCAAAGAATGTATTTTGTTGGTATGCTCTGTGATTTGTTTTTTTTTAATTGCGGTAGTATTTTTTTAAGTGAAATTTCACATAAAAGTCTGATTTCAGCTTCTTTTTAGAGATCAGGTGATCTGGCAACACTGGGCCCACGTGGCAATAATGGCCCCAAGTGGATATAGTTGCCTCCTGTTTGCTCAGCCTCTACCAGGCTCTGCATCTCTGCAGTCCTTGGGCTGGCTGTCAGCTGCCATTTCTAATCACTCTTCCACTATTTTTCCAATATTTTTTCTGCTTCTATGCCTTTATCATGAATAGGGGAAAAATTTAGGCTGAGAAGACCACCGATTTTAAGAAAATTATGAGTCTATTTCTCTATGGAAATAAAGAATATTGTGATGTTTATTATGTAAAGAATGCCTGTTATCTGTGAGAACAGGTGGTTGCCAGAGGGGAAGGTTGCGAAGGGAAGAGAAATAGGTGAGGGAGATTAAGAGGTACAAATTTCCAGCTGCAAAATAAATGAGCCGTGGGTATGTAATGTACACTGTGTGGTATATAGTCAATAACTATATAAGATCTTTGTATGGTGATGGGTGACAACTAGACTTACCATGGTGATCATTTTGAAATGTATAGAAATATCCAATCACTATGTCCTGTCCCAGGAACTAACATAGTATGGTAGGTCAGCTATACTTCAACAAACAAACAAACTCATAGAAAAAGAGATCAGATTTGTGGTTGCCAGAGGTGGGAGTTGGGAGAGAGGGAATTGGATGAAGGTGGTCAAAAGGTACAGACTTCCAGTTATAGGATAAGTAAGTACTAGGGATGCAATGTACATGATAAATATAATGAACATTGCTATATGTTACGTATAAGAATTGTTGAGGGTAAATCCTAAGAGTTCTCATCACAAGAAAAAAATGTTTTCTATTTCTTTAATGTTGTATCTATATGAGATGAAGGAGTTCACTAAACTTATTGTGGTGATCATTTCATGATGCATGTAAGTCAAATCATTGTGCTGTACACCTTAAGCTTATACAGTGTCATATGTCAATTATATCTTAGTAAGACTGGAAGGAAAAAAAGAATGAAACTATCTGAAAAACACAAATTAATAAGGGTCATTAAAAAACATAATAAGGAATTCCCTGGCAGTCCAGTGGTTAGGACTCAGTGCTTTCACTGCTGTTGACCTGGGTTTGATCCCTGGTTGGGGAACTAAGATCCCACAAGCTTCACAGCACAGCCCAAAATAAAAAATAAATAAATAAAAATAAAAATAAAAAACATCATAAAAGCTAGGATAAATGAGATTACACAGGATGAAAACGTTATCAAACTGAAGAAGAAGATAGACATGTCAAGAGTTTGTTTTTATATGTGAATAAAGTCAATGAAGTTGCTGCAAAATGCAGTTATGAATTTGATGTCAGGGCATTTAAACCTTTCACAGATGATGGCTTTATAAAAGCATCTCTTAGGGTGTACTCTGATGCTTTTGCAAAAATGTTCCTATAAAAGGGTTTCATCTTCAAGGAATTCATGGAAAAGACTCTGACAAGTACAGGTTTCTGGTAACTGACTATACTGCTGAACTGAATGAATAAGCATTTTCAGAACTCTAATGGAAAACTGATGAATTCATAAAGGTGCTAACAAAAGACTAAGATGAAAAAAAAAATTAATTACATGGGACTGAGTGAACTGATGAGGATGATTATAATTTTTGTGACTTTCTGTTTGAATAAGAAAAAAAAAATCCCACAAGGACTCAGGGTCAAAAAATATACAAATCAATTTTCATTGCAAAGTAAAGGAGCTGTTACAGTGGAGGATTACTGGACTGAATGTCAATATTATGACATAGTATGAGTGTGTTTCGTGTTTGGTAATTGCAATCATTGTTGCTTTTGTTGTGGTCATCCAAAAAAAAAAAAAAAAGATGTTCTACCATCTAAATCTAAATTTTGTTTTCCTCTTATCAATTTTCTGTTACTAATTGACTGCTAAAGAATATGTATTATTTGCTTTCAGGTCATCCAGCTTATTTGATCCTCACAATAGCTCTGTGAAGTAAAAATAAATAAATAAATAAATTTAAAAAATAAAGCATCTCTTAAACATCGCAAACTGTATCGTCCCTTACTAGCAATTGGGAAACACTGGAACTCGGCATGTGCAAGATAAGACTGGAAAAATCGGAGGAATAGTTTGTTGAGGTCTCCGAAGAGGCCCCCATTTAATTGCACTCTTTATCACCGAGGTTCTAAAAAATATGAGACAAAAAATAAAGATTAAAGATGGAGGCCAAAATGTCATCTTTCCGGTTGAGAGAGGTACACATGAGGTCGTGAGTTAACGGAAAAACGAAGTTGGGCCTGCAGTCTGAATCGAGTTCCTGTTCCTGGGGCCTGGTCCCAGGCCTGCAAACTGCACTGTGGAAGAGCAAAGGAAAGCCTGTGCTGCCCACAGGCGGGTACTGTTCAAGGGGATGAAAGACAGCAAGAAGCCAAAACAACATGTCTAGTTTATTTCCCCAAATTTTCAAATCAAGTAAGTCACTCTAAAATCACTAAAGGTGTGTCCTATGGACAAGAGCACAGGTCCGAACAATGCCCCCCAATTAGCTCTACTGACGCATGATGTTAATGAGAATTTAGATGGGACCAGAGAATTCTTAGACATGGCAACTATGACAGGAAAAGGTTTGGTTTTATGTGCTGTCCAGTGCAAGCCTACACCAGTAAAACTCATTAAGTGTGACCTCTGATGGTGCTCTTGTGAGGGACAATGCAATGTCAGGCTTGCTTCACATCTTCCTCTGTGGTGGTAACAATTTCTCTGTTCATGGAACATACCGATGGAAGCTGTTGAACCGCAGTATGACGTGACCACCAGAGCATCATATGCCAATACTGCAATATCTAATCCTGGGAGTCTCTTGCGAGTAGTTATCCTAAATATAAAAATAGGCAGTTACATTTGTACATAGTTGTTTTCTGTTATGAAATGGAATTCGACTAATCCCCCTTAGAAGACTCAATGGAGATACAGACCTGAGATAAGTATTTTGTTGCATTAGGAATGGAGAACATTCTGTGGTTCTAACGAAAGAGGAATGAAATGCCTCCTCTGTGTGCAGGTGGCCTTCGAACCTCTTCTTACCCCTTGAGAAAGTCGTCCTGTAGGTTGGATTTCCACAGTATGTGGAACTTATGCTTGTATTGGTTGGATTCTGAGTTGCAAGCACGGAAACCCACTTGAGCTGGTTATGCAAGTGGGAATACATTATCAGGATCCAGGGCTCTCACAGAATCCCAAGACAGGCGTGCAGCTGTGTCTCAAAAGGGGGCTGTGGGACTTCCCTGGTGGTGCAGTGGTTAAGAATCCGCCTGCCAATGCAGGGGACACAGGTTTGATCCCTGGTCTGGGAAGACCCCACATGCCACGGAGCAACTAAGCCCGTGCGCCACAACTACTGAGCCTGTGCTCTAGAGCCCGCGAGCCACAACTACTGAAGCCCACGCGCCTAGACCCCGTGCTCCCAACAAGAGAAGCCACCGCAATGAGAAGCCCATACACCGCAACGAAAAATAGGCCCCGCTCGCCGCAACTAGAGAAAGCCCGTGTGCAGCAGCGAAGACCCAACACAGTCTAAATAAATAAATAAATAAACAGTAAAATAAAATAAATCAAAAAAAAAAGGGGGGTGGTTGTGGCCAGCAGCTGGGTGGCCACAGAGCCCAGAGCACCTTCTCGCTGCCTCTCTGGTTTCTCTCTGACGATCCCTTCATTCTTTCTTAACAAACTACCTGGCTCTGCTACTGGTACCCTGGGGGGACGGAAGATGCCTTCCTGCTCCACTCAGGTGCTCATGGTTGAGCACAGGGAGGAAACCACCGAAATCTCTCTCTCCACCTTTCTCTCAGCCCTTCTGCCTCCCTCTCTCCACCCCTCCCTCCCCTCTGGCCCCATCCCCATTCTAAGTTCCCAGGAGAAAAATATGATTGGCCTAGATTAGATCAGCGTTGACCCTATGGGCCAGTCAGTTGTTGCCAGGCCGGCAGGAGCATGCAGGAGAAACGGCTACACTCCCTACCTGACCCCCCACCAACCACCAGCACCAACACCAGTTTGGATGCACTGGGCTCATAAACCAGTAGGTTTCCACTAGACTGGGTGGTGGTGTAGTAACTTTGTGGGATTTTTCTCCTGGCTAAACATACAGACACACACACCACAGCTTTGAAAGGACGTATTGTATCTTACTCCTTTTTCTGTTTTCCATACTAGCTCAGTGGCCTAGATGTTAGTGAAAGAAATATATGTGGTAAACTGAATATATGTTTGTTATATGATTGACTATGAAAATGCACAGACCCAGGCTGTGCTTCTAGGGCAGAACACACACATGCGTGTGCATATGTACACACACACACACACACACACACACACACACACACACCGCTATGAGTTATGCCCCTCAGGATTCTTCAGTTACAATCAGAAGTATTTAGCTCTGGCTTCTTTAACAGAAACAGATTTCAGTGGAAACCTATAGATATTGGACAGAATCAAAGAGAAATCTGTATATCCAGGCTCAGGAAGGACAGGAACTGGGGCTGCTCTCAGGTTCTCTGTCAGCAGGAATGAGTTGATGGTCTCCTTAGGATGCTGTCCCACCATTTTCTGCCCTTAACTCAAAATCCAGATCCCAGGGAGAAGGCATCTAACTGGCCTAGCTCTAGTCAAATGGCCCCATGCCTCCCACCCCAGCACCCTGACTGACTGTCCCACCAAATGGCATCCAATGGGACAAGGACAGAGTCCCCACAGCAATACTGTCAAGAGGGTTATACTCCAGATAGGCAAAGACAACAGAGCCCACTGTGAGAGCCCCTTGGACTGTCAGGGCAGTGATACCTGTGGTGAGGTGGATGGAAAATGAGGTCGCTGCTGCCTGGTCCATTCATTTTGCCAAGAAGCCTCTGGGAAGCTCCCTACGCAGGCACCCAGGAGAGATGGAGGCCTCTCCAGCCGTGGCACCTCGATGGGACTCCATCCAGGAATGTTTCCTGCTTTCCAACATTCTTAAATAGGGTATCTGGATGGGAATCTGAACCAACATAGCTTTGGTTGAGTATGACTCATCCTTAAACATCCTGGGGCACTTTCCAAATCATGAAAACTAAAAGGAAAGGCAAGGTCCTTTCCCTGGGGCAGCAGAGGAAAACTTGAGCTGGTGCTTTGTTAAAGCGGAAAGTAATTTAACCAGCGTTGTCACTTACCTGAAGGACCTGGAGTAGATCCTCTAAAGTGCATGGAACTAACAGATGCCCTTGAGAGTCTCTCCAGTCCAGTGGTCCTATCTCAAAGGGAGAGGAAGGTGAAGTCACACAGTGTTCATTTCCAGATCCCGATTTATTGGACGGAGGTGACCAGCCATCAGTCTGTGGTGCCCCATGTGGCTGCCTCAGCCCATGTGCCCACCCTTCCCACCGTGGTCCTAGAAGGTGGAACGCAGTGCCCAGGACAGGGCCATCTCAGTCTCAAGATGGACCCCTACAAGGCCACCTGAGTGCAGAATCCTTTTTATTTAAAAAATCTTGCCTCATGGTGTCTTTCTGAAGCGTTCACTCTAGTTTGCATAGAAACAACAACTCCCTTTGTTTTCTCACTTGTATTTCCTTAATTTATGTGGTGTTGAAGTAAATCACTTCCATTACAAGGGGCATAAACAGGTCTGGTGACAAGCACAACTCGCCCTGGCCCACGCTTGCCCCTCAGCAGAGAGGACCCAAGTCTTCTGTAGAGAAGCCCCCAGCTGTGGTGGGCCTCTTGCCTATTGCACAGAAATGTTGATAAAGGTTGATTCCAGTTTGTAGGTTTTTGGGTGATTTTTTATTTTTAGGTACTATTTTATAGTTTCTAACATTTGCATGGGCTTATATTACTTCCCCCCCTCCTCCCCTCCCCCATCCCCCTCTCCCCAACCATGCTGCACAGCTTGTAGGATCTTAGTTTCCCAACCAGGGGTTGAACCCGCGCCCCAGCAGTGGAACCACCAAGTCCTAACCACTGGATGGCCAGGGAATTCCCTGTATTACTTTTTATAATCAAAGAAAAAATGTATGTATATTATTCATCCTCTATAGATTTTTGGTGTTTGTTAAAAATATACTAGAGATAATTTTCAAGGATTTTGTTAATAAAAGACTTAGAAAAGGGGAAAAAGTCTATTTTTTGTTAATGGTTAATAGAAGAGAGGTTTTATACATTTTTGGAATACCTTTATGGGTCTACCCTGCATTTGCAAGCCTCTATATACAAATGGAAATTGGGATGAGAATTAACCATTATAAAACCCCCTTTAAATAGGCCATTTAAGATGGGATTTTTTTTAAGTTACCTTATGTAGCATCATGTATTTTTCTAATTTCCTATTCTTTTACTATAAAAGTAATGAAATTCATTTCAATAATCACCGTGGAGAGAAAGAATATAATGATCATTTGTAATCTAACCACCTAACTGTTGGCATTTTTGTTTCAAGTTATTTTCTGCCCTAGACCTTCAAACCGTTCAATAAGTCTTGCCCCAGTTTAGTCTCAAAACAGGATTCAGGACATCAGGGAGATGTTCTAGTTCCCATAAGCGAGGCGTAGAGCCCACTCCTGACTGCTCGGCCAGTGGTTTTTCCAGGGAAAAGCGGACTGTGTCGTGTGAGAGACACCTGTACACTGGCAATGATTAGCACAGTCCCCAGAGATAAGTCACCTTACTAACTAGACTCCTCTATGTGGATCACTAAGGGCCACAAAGAAAGACTAAGGTCACTTATTTAGATGATTTTTGTTTCTTTGTGTTTTTTGTTCCTTTGTGTTCTTGTGTGTTTTTAAGTCCTTAAGTTCTTGTATCAGAATTTGATATGAGCATGTGAAATATTTAATCTACCATTTGGGATTTTCATTTAAAGACCTGGATACTCGTTTGGCTAAAATTAACATGAATTCATTAAACGTGAATTCATTTAACATGAATTTTTTAATTGTTTACCTTTTAATGGAAATACAAAGCAATTGGAAATAGACCAAACAATGTACCCTCAACCCCCATCTCTTTAATTGTAAAACCTCTGGATTTTTTTTCTATACTGAAACTATTATCATACCACAGGACAATTCTGGCACTTTTGTATGTTCTGGTCCAGAGGAACTGAAGGGTAGAATCCAAACAAAACTTTGTTTACTTTTTCCACACTTCAGGAACCAGAGTAAATTCAGTGCAAAGAACCCTATGGGGAAAGAAAGAAAAAGGGGGAAAGAATAAAAGGCTCTTCGTTGTACACAGTTAAAATGTGCAAAGAAGATTTTATTTACACTGGACATTATCAACCTAATTAACAAAAGTAAGGCATCAATAATGATAGATAATTGTCCTTGAGAGCAGCTAGTGATGAGATGTGATAGGCAAATGGTTGTTCAGAGGCATTTAGATGTTAATAGAGTCGAATTCCTTGAGCTGCCCAATTTTTGCAGAGGGAGCATTACTTCGGGGCACAGTACACTTTTTCTGGTTATCCCCCTTGACGGTAGTGCTTTGCCCGGTTTCCGACTGGGAGTATGATCTCTTGGGGTCTTGTCTCTTGGGTGGACTGGCTTCAGGGAAGGAGAGAGGCCAGCAGCGTGCCCCTGCCCGGGTGGGCTCTCTTTCTCTGCTGCTGCCCTTGCCCTTGTTTCCAGCCGTTGGCTCCCAGAGAGGGACACTGCTGCTGGGCTCTGGTTTTCTACCTTGGTGAGCATTCCACGGTCTGTTTTAATGCCTTGTTTTTAGAACTCGGTTTAACAAGGTAAGGAATGGAATTGCCATCCTGGGAAGTCAAGAAAAACGAACCCACTTGAGCTTCCACTGGGAAGTTGCTGCTACTGCTTTAACCCGGGCAGGACTTCTCCTTTCTGTGTTATTTGGGACAATATGCAACTGTCGCTTATTAACCATTTTTTATTCTAAATATGTCAATTTTATGTGATTCAATTGAATAGTTGAACCCTGTGGAGCACAGTGGGGTGAATTAGGGCAAAGGAGGAGGGAACTGGTATTTATTGAAGGCACACTATGTGCTGGACATGCTAACCCCCTCATACCTCAAATTACCACCAGAATACAAGCCCCATCAGGGAAAGTGCTTGCCTTCTTCACTTATCATATCCCTGTTCCCAGCACAGTATATGGCTTCATAGATATTTGCTAAGCAGGTAGAGACGAATCAGTGGTGTAAAGGAGACGAGGATGTTCATAACACCTTACAGAGTGCCTGTGAATGTGTAAGCCCTCTTATATAGTATATGAAATACATACATATATATATATATGATCAACAAGGTGCCTGGCATACGATAGCAGCTCAATAAACATTAGGATGGAGAGACTGAGAGTCAGAGAGGTGAAATAATGTGCCCCCAAATAAATAGCTCATAAGCAGTGGAGGCAAACTCAAGTATATTTGGTTAAATTCAAAGCCCACATTATTTCCATTGTGCTCATACAGTTGTATTTTATATAAACTCCAATCAGGTAGCCCCCTCTGCTCTGCTCTCTCCAGTCCTCCAATCTCCATCCCCAATTCTTACTCATGTTACCAGTGAAGTCTCTGGAGCCAGAGAAAATGGCAAAAACAAGAGGGCTTGCCTCCGCTGTCCCGTGCTCAGCTTCCCTGAGAGCCTACGGATGGCTGCGACCTGGCAGGCCGGACTGTGGCATCTTGGCAGGCCAGACATACAATTCTGTACCCCTGCTCTGCCTCCAGCTTCCAGGGGAAATAATAACAATAATAAAGAGGAGAAGGATGAGGAGGAGGAAAATAAGGATGAGGAGGAGAAACATTACGGAGGCACCTTCTACGTGCCAGTCACCACTCTAAGCTCTTTGCATTATTTCATGTACTGCTGACAAAAGCGGGTGATTATCCTCATTTTACAAACGCAAGTCACTTACACAAAGCCACACAGGGCATTTTAGCCTGGCTCTCTCTTACTCCAGAGCCTAAGCTTTTAACCCTTATGACCTAAGATGGAAAAGAAATGTCATCATATCATCGAGAAGAAGCATAAGAATAGCTAGAGAAAAGCAAGATTGAAATATCAGAATAAATATCATTTATTATTTCTTCTGATCATAAAATATCATCAAGAAATTGTTCAGAAATTCCCACACTCTTAGTAAGGCCCTCTGCAGGGTCAATCAGAGGCAACTGCCCTGTCACTAGGGATAAGAAGAGTGTGAGGGAAGACGCTATTGGTAAAACCACCCTTCAGGACAGGAGGCAAGAGAACTGGAGAAAGATAATGATGGGCCAGGAGAAAATGGCAGGAGGGAGGCTGCCTACTATTGAGAACAGGAACGAGGATCCTGGAACCCAGGAAACTTAGGCTTGAAACCTGGCTCCACCGTGGGTTTACTGTGTGACCTTGGAAAAGTTACCTACCCTCTCTGAGCCTTAGTTTCAGATAAGTATAAAAGGGAAGGAATAGGACTTCCCTGGTGGCGCAGTGGTTAACAATCCGCCTGCCAGTGCAGGGGACACGGGTTTGACCCCTGGTCCGGGAAGATTCCACATGCCACGGAGCAACTAAGCCCGTGAGCCACAACTACTGAGCCCGTGTGCCACAACTACTGAAGCCTGCACGCCTCGAGCCCATGCTCCACAACAAGAGAAGCCACTGCAATGAGAAGCCCGCGCACTGCAACGAAGAGTAGCCCCTGCTCGCCACAACTAGAGAAAGCCCGTGCGCAGCAACGAAGACCCAATGCAGCCAAAAATAAATAAATGAATAAATAAATTTATCAAAAAAAAAAAGGGAAGGAATAATGCTGACCTCATTGGGTAAGTTACAGGATTTAAAATGAGGGTGTTTGTAAGGGACCTGGCACGCATTAAGAATTTAATAAATATTGAATCGCCTCCCTTCTCCTAGGGATTAGAGAAAGCAAATTCACTTTGCTTAAATGCATGTAAAAGGCTTCAGACTGCTTCTTAACAATGAGGATCTTTGTTGGTGAATATGCAAACCAAAAATAAAGAGAGGTTAAGAAACCTTGGTCAGTGGCATCCCTATCTCTCCTTAAGATCAGCCTTATCTCTAGTGCCTTCCACCTTAGGAAAAAGCAGAGGCTCCTGTTTGAGACGCTCTGTCTCCAGTTGTGGTAAACCCCCTCCTTCCCTGACTCCAGCCCATGCTGGGCACCGAAGGAGCTTGGCGTGGAAAGTCCTCCCTCTCGGGGCTCCCTTTGTCATTAGCACAGAAGCCAAACTTAAAAGGAAGGAAGAGGGTTTGGGGGGTGGGGAATGGTGACGTTGCAGCTTGGTCTTCCTGTATGCTACGAAATGTGCAAAAAAAGAAGCAATTCTTAAAAATTCACACTGATTTCAGAATCCAGAGGTGCTCCGTTCAAGAATCTGAGCAAGATCAATAATGTATTCCTGTGATCATTTTATTGATACCCTCTCTCATCAATACAAGCTGATCACAGGTACAACTCACTGAAACATTTACGTTCTTAGCATACACTGTGCTTTTCATTTACAAGTATAGGAAACAATTTTGGCTACTTTTTTCCAATTGCAATTGTTTCTTTGGACCCAGATGCTTTAGTCACTGTTCATCTCTGCTCGTCAGAGAGCTTTCATTAACTCTTGTCTTCTGGCTACTTCTGTCTTAGCAGACGAGTTGGATTCCCACAGGCTTCCTTGAGTCCTTCAGGGATTGGTGTTAAACCCTGTGCCTCTCCCTACCGTACGTTGCTGCGGGAAGCTAGGAGAGCCCTGCATTGCCCAGTGGTGCATGTTCTGCCTTCCCTCTTTTCCCTCTCACATTACCCAAGGCAAACATCTCAAATGGACCATTTAACCCCCGCCCCACACTTTCCTTCACCTCTGTTTGATCTCAGCCTTTAAAAAAATTTTTTTGAGTCATTCAGATTGACTTATTCAAACTGACAAAATGCAGTTTTATACCACTCTAGCCCCCAGACACTATAGGGATGGTCTTTATCGTTGTGCAGAATAAAAAGGAGAAGTAAAGTGATTCAAATGGCTGTTTATTTAGTGCAGGAGGGCTGGGTGGGGGGCAGGCTTGGGTCTTGGCTTTCTATCTCCTCCCTACTTCATTCCTCTGCTCCTGGACCTTAGTACTTGCCCTCTGGGCAAGTGGGCTCATTATTTCTGTGGGAAGACAGCCTGCCGTTTATTTGGCCCACACTTTACTTTTTTTTTAGATAACTAAATATCTTTAGATTTTAGCCAGATTTTAGCCAGATTTTAGCTTGGGGCCAGATGGTTGGTCTGGGACCCACAGGTGTTTGCATGCCAAGGGAGGGAAAGGCCAAGGCTGGGACGTGTGTAGATATCTGCTGATGCCTTTCGGGATTAGACAAATACACGCCAATTTACCTCCAAAAGCTTGTGTTTTCTCCAGCGCGCTTATCTCCTTGAACTTAACGCCAGGCTTAATGGAATACCAGGAAGGGATTTACACACTATGAAAGTGATTCTTAACTCACAGAAAGAATTCAGGACACAACAGCCCACAGTGCCTTTGCTTTTCTAAGATGCCCAGATGGTTGTGGGAAGAACTACCTATGGAATAAAAAACGATTCCACCATCACCAAGAACCCATCAAATATTGACTAAATAAATGATTTTCAGCCCTCACTAGGCAGGGAGTTCACCTGGGGGTGATAATAAAAGCATGCAGTTGTCCAAACTCTGCCCCAGTGTGTTCTGATTCAAGGGCCCCAGGCTTAAGTATGCTTAAAAAGTGTTTCGGGACTTCCCTGGTGGCGCAGTAGTTAAGAATCCGCCTGCCAATGCAGGGGACATGGGTTCAAGCTCTGGTCCAGGAAGATCCCACATGCCACGGAGCGACTAAGCCCGTGAGCCACAACTACTGAGCCTCCGCTCTAGAGCCTGTGAGCCACAACTACTGAGCCTGCATGTCACAACTACTGAAGCCCGCATGCCTAGTTGCTCCACAACAAGAGAAGCCACCGCAGTGAGAAGCCCGCGCACCACAACGAAGAGTAGCCCCTGCTCGCCACAACTAGAGAAAGCCCGCGTGCAGCAATGAAGACCCAATGCAGCCAAAAAACAAACTCTTTAAAAAAAAGTATGAGTATTTAATGAAAATTTTCACTTTTGTTCCCTTTTTCTTTCAAAGTAATTTAAAATATTTGAATCTATATAGGCATTTAGTCTTAGGTTAACATGTATTTATCATTATACTTACTCCATATTCCCTTGATGAAGAACAGAGCTATTCCAGCTGGAAAAATAGAAAGCCATATGAGTTTCAATAAGAACAGAAAGGCATAATAACTTAGTCACCTTAAAGCTTCCTTGGCTAACTTCTATCCTCCTATCAGATAACAGCTTAAACATAATTTCCTGAGGGAAGCCTACTTCGGACTCATCAGCCAAGTTTAGATCTTTCCATTATATCCTTCATTGAACTATAGTATCCTTTGTAATGTAAGGCTTGATATTATTTTTGTGTGTGTCAATGTCCTTGCTAGATTGTAAATCCCATTTGGAATGTAGGATAGAAACTATGTCTAACATTTTCTGCAGCATCCTTAGGACCTAGGACATGGCTTAAATCACAGGCGAGGCAATTGATAAATATTTTCTTGGTAACTGTAAATGCAATGGCTGTGTGTTGTCAGTGAATATTCTTCCCCAATCCCTATAACTTTAACATGTATATCCACTGTCTTTTGTACAGAACATTGAGTTCCAGAGTCAAATACTTTCCATTCCATTTAAAGAAAGAGCCTAGGGCTTCTCTGGTGGCACAGGGGTTAAGAATCCGCCTGCCAATGCAGAGGACACGGGTTCGAGCCCTGGTCCAGGAAGATCCCATATGCCGTGGAGCAACTGGGCCCGTGAGCCACAACTACCGAGCCTGTGGCCACAACTACTGAGCTCGTGTGCCACAACTACTGAAGCCTGCACACCGCAACAAGAGAAGCCACCACAATGAGAATCCTGCACACCTCAACGGAGACCCAGTGCAGACAAAAATAAATAAAATTAAAAAAAAAAAAGTATCTTCCTAAAAAGATTATAAAATATAATTGCAGTTCTAGTCTTCTTTGTATTTAGCCTAAAACATGAATGTTCCTTCTTTTGCCAAAGTTGAATATAATCCACAAATTATTTTAAACTTCACTTACAAAGCGGGTATATTCTTAGCAGGCATATTGATCATTTTTAGTCCTTCTCTTTTGGTATAATCTCTTTTGAGACAAAGGCTGAGGTTTTTTGATTGTTACTTTTTGTTTTGTTTGATTGCCATTTTATAGCAAGCATTCAGCAGTTGCTCAATAAAAATTAATTTCATTTTCCCTAAAAAAGAGAGTACAGACTTAATGGATCTCAGCCTCTTGTGACCTTGGGCAGATTACCTAACTTCTCTGCCTCAGTTTTCTTACCTGTAAAATGGAATCAATACTAGTACCAGCATCATAGAATTTTTGAGATTAAATGAGTTAATCCATGTGAAGTACTTTGAACACTAATTGGCAATATTACAAGCGCTCAATAAATATTATCTATTATTATTATGACTCTAAGACTCCTTCCTTTGACCTAAGCTCATTTAACTACAACTACAAAACCCTCCCTACCTTCAGGTTCTACTGTCTCATTAGCTGAATAAAATTTCCTATCAGGGAGAAGAGCAAGCTCAGCTGGTGTTGTGAAGGCATGAATGTTGCTGGAATCCTGTTAGGAAACTTACTTAAAGGGGCAAAATCTAGATGTGTGAGTTGTCATGCTCCCACATGGGGCTGCTGTAAACTACTTGCTCAAGAAAGAGAACAATGTAGGGTCCCCCGTTAGAACACTATTCTAAGATTTTAATTGCCTTCTTAGAAGTACCAAGCTCATCTTTCCTCAAGAGAATCAAGCATTCTCTCTAAAATCACATACAGCAGGATCATCTCAGCTTCTGCCACCCACTCAGTGCTTCTATATTACTACGAGAAACACAGGGAACGCTCTAGGGATCCTGATTCCCTAAACTAGACCATATTCTCTAATACAGTGCATGCCCTGGCTCTTCCACTGCCCAGCTGTTTTCCTGTCCAGGATTATATTTCTGAAAGAGTCACCATGACTGTGAAAGAGAATTGCTGTTTATAGTAGCATGATTTCCCTTCTCTCCTATTATAGCCTTGGATTGTTCTTCAGCAACCAGAGAAAACAGGTCCAGTGCTTGGGGGACTAATCCCTACTTCAAATGAGTCAAAATAGGACACTTTTTGATTCCTGTGGAAGACAAAGTAAGAGGCAATGATTGACTCGCTCAAGGATTTTTCATCTTACATCATGGTAAAAGTCTCTTCATTGGCTTTCCTACTGTCTTTCAAATATGAGTTGATATACAAGCATTGATTTGGTGTTTGACATTAGATGAGGCAGCAAAGTGTCAGAAGCCCCTGGTGGGGGGGTCAGCGTATTTGGTTTCTAGTCTTACCTCTGCCTTGGCCATACCGCCAGCTCTTAAAGCCTCAGACTCTTTGGCCGTTGCACAGTTGAATAGTGATCTGAGGGCTCTTTCCATAGCGAAGTCTGTTTAGAGATGACTTTTGGTCAATCTAGCTAAACATTTGTCTATTTTGTTGGTCTTTCGGTAAATTTCCACATATTTCTGAGTTCCCCCAATTTTTTCCTGCTATTGATTGCTAATTTCATTTCATTGTAGTCAGAGACCATACTTTGTATTATTTCTCTCCTTTTAATTTTATTGAGGTTTGTTTTGTGGCTGTATTGGTTTGTTTTGTGGCTGCCATAACAAAATATCATAGACTGGGTAGCTTAAAACAACATGAATTTATTTTCTTGGCTCTGGATGCTGGGAAGTCCAAGATCAAGGTGCTGGCCTATTCAGTTCCTGATGAGAGCCTTCCTCCCAGTTTACAGATTGTCACCTTCTCCCTGTGTCCTCACATGGTAGAGAGAGAAAGCACGAGCTCTCTGGTATTTCTTCTTTTTTTCTTCCAGTTTTATTGAGGTATAATTGACAAACAGCACTGTATAACTTTCAGGTGTATAGTATAATGATTTGACTTAGATACATCATGAAATCATGACCACAATTTTAGTGAATATCCATTGTCTCATATAGATACAACATTAAAGAAATAGAAAAAATTTTTTTTCTTGTGATGAGAACTCAAGATTTACTCTTAACTACTTTTATGTATAACATACAGCAGTGTTAATTATATTTATCATGTACATTACATCCCAAGTACTTATTTATGTTATAACTGGAAGTTTCTACCTTTTGATTGCCTTCATCCAATTCCCCCTCACCCCACGCCCTGCCTCTGGAAACCACAAATCTGATCTCTTTTTCTGAATTTGTTTATTTGTTGTTTTTGAAGTATAACTGACCCACAACACTGTGTTAGTTCCTGGCACAGGACATAGAGATTCGATACTTCTATACATTTTGAAATGATCACATGATATGTCTAGTTACAAGCTGTCACCATACAAAGGTATTACATAGTTACCAACTATATTTCCCACACTGTACATTTCATTCCCATGACTCATTTATTTTGCAGCTGGAAGTTTGTACCTCTTAATCTCACTCATCTGTTTCTTTTCTCTCTCCACCTTCCTCCCCTCTGACAACCAAATATTTGTTCTCTGTATCTATAACTCTGTTTCTGTTTTGTTATGTTTGTTCATTTGTTTTGTTTTTTTAGAGTCTACAGATAAGTGAAATCATACAGTATTTGTCTAAATTATTTCACTTAGCCTAATAGCCTCTAGGTCCATCCATGTTGTTCCAAGATTTCATTCTTTTTTGTGGCTGAGTAATATTCCATTGTATATAATACCACATCTTCTTTATCCATTCACCTATCAATGGGCCCTACGGTTGCTTCCATATCTTGGCTATTGTAAATAATGCTGCAGTGAACATAGGGGTGCATATATCTTTTCAAATAGTAGTTCTATTTTAATTTTTTGAGGAGTCTCCAAACTGTTTTCCATAGTGGCTGCACCAATTTACATTCCCACCAACAGTGCACAAGGGTTCCCTTTTCTCCCCATCCTCACTGACACTTGTTATTTGTTGTCTTTGTGATACTAGCCATTCTGACAGGGGTGAGGTGATATCTCATTGTGGTTTTGATTTGCATTTCCCTGATGATTAGTGATGTTGAGCATCTTTTCATGTGCCTGTTGGTAAAAACTCTCAACAAAGTGGGTATAGAGGGAACGTACTGCAACACAGTAAAGGCCATATATGACAAGTCCACAGCTAACATCATACTTAACAGTGAAAAGCTGAAAGCATTTCCTCTATGATCAGGAACAAGACAAGGATGCCCACTTTCACCACTTATATTCAACATAGTATTGGAAGTCCTAGCCATCGCAATCAGATGAGAAAAAGAAATAAAAAGAATCCAGATTGGAAAGGGAGAAGTGAAACTGTCACTGTTTGCAGATGACATGATACTATACATAGAAAATCCTAAAGATACCACCAAAAAAACTATTAGAATTCATCAATGAATTTGATAAAGTTGCAGGACACAAAATTAATATACAGAAACCTGTTGCATTTCTATACACTAACAATGAACTATCAGAAAGAGAAATTAAGAAAACAATCCCATTTACAATTACATCAAAAAGAATAGAAAACCTAGGAATACATCTAACTAAGCAGGTTAAAGACCTACCTGTACACTGAAAACTATAAGACACTGATGAAAGAAATTGAAGACAACACAAACAGATGGAAAAATATACCGTGTTCATGGACTGGAAGAATTAACATTGTTAAAATGACCATACTACCCAAGGCAGTCTACAGAGTCAATGCAATCTCTATCAAGATACCAATGCCATTTTTCACAGAACTAGAAGAAATAATTCTAAAATTTGTATGGAACCATGAAAGACCCCCCAGATAGCCAAAGCAATCCTGAGAAAGAAAAACAAAGCTGGAGGTAACATGCTCCCTGATTTCAAACTATACTACAAAGCTACAGTAATCAAAACAGTATGGTACTGGCACAAAAACATACACATAGATCAATGGAACCAAATAGAGAACCCAGAAATGAACCCACACTTATATGAGCAGTTAATCTGTGACAAAGGAGACAAGAATATACAATGAAGAAAAGACAACCTCTTTAATAAATGGTGCTGGGAAAAGTGGACAGCTACATGCACATGAATCAAACTGAGCTATTTTCTCACACCATATACAGCAATAAATTCAAAATGGATTAAAGACTTAAATGTAATACCTGAAACCATAAAACTTCTAGAAATAAACAGGCAGTATGCTCTTTGACACTGGTACTTCTTATAAAGACACTAATCCTGGGACTTTCCTGGTGATGCAGTGCTTAAGACTCTGCTCTCCCAATGCACAGGGCCTGGGTTCGATCCCTAGTTAGGGAACTAGATCCCACAGGCATGCCGCAACTATGAATTTGCATGCCACAACTAAGGAGCTGGTGAAATGCAATTAAGGAGCCTGAGAGTTGCAACTAAGGAGCCCGCCTGCTGCAACTAAGGAGCCCATGTGCCGCAACTAAGACTCAGCGTGACCAAATAAATAAATAAATATTTTTAAGAAAGGGGGGGGTAACCTTCTTAGCCATAAATGTGGCTGTAACCACAGTTTAGAATATGTCATTAAAAAAAAAAGAAAGACACTAATCCTATCAGATCAGGACCCTACCCTTATGACCTCATTTAACCTTAATTACTTCCTGACTCCAAAATAGTTGTGTTGGGGGTTAGAACTTCAACATATGAATTTGGGGGTGGACATAATTCAGTCCATAGCAGTGGCCTAGCATATGGTTTATCCTGGAGAATGTTCTGTGTGCACTTGAGATGATGTATATTCTCTTGTTGAGTAGAGTGTTCTATAGATGTCTGTTATCTCTAGTTGGTTTACAGTGTTGTTCAGGTCTTCTATTTCCTTTTGATCCTCTATGGATCATTGAATCCTGTAGCTGACTTTGAAGAATACTCCAGCTGTGTGAATCATACAGTAGTTCAGCTTCTAAGGATTGTTTATATCTATGAAGTTATGTAATCACAGCATCACTGTAAAGCAGATAAATAACGATATTAGTAATATACTTTTCATACATGGACAAGTAGAGGCCTGGAGTGATTAACTGATGGATGCAGGATCACAGTGAATGAGTGGCTGAGCAGGGACAATGGTCAAGTCTTTTGACTGCTCCCAGTGTTACCTTTCTATCAGACTATACTGCCTTCCTTATGAACCATTTACAAGGTAGCAGATGTGCACAGCGTGTGCGCTCACTCATGCACGTGTGTATGTATGTGTGTGAGTGCACATGCAACAGAGACAGACAGAGACAAAGTGTACTAGGCAGGTGCAATGTTAAATTTTTTTTATCCTGGAGCCACAGTCAGGTTTAATCATTCTTGGAATTCTTGTACATGAACAGGGTGTAGTGTGGGCTCATTATTTACACAACATTCTCCTCTCCCTCTAGCCCGAGGGAGAAAAGGGGCTTTCTCTGGAGCCAGTAGAGACCCTCCCCCCACCCCCTTATCTTTCCTAGCTGAAAAGCCCACAAGCATTCCTGCTGCCTTCTTGGACTGTTCTATGGACGTGACCTGGGTGTCAGACTGACCATTAACAAGGCAGATAAGCTGTACATAGCTTCTCTCTTCTGTGCTTCCTGCCTTCCCTCGTTCTCACCTGGCTGTCGACATAGTAGGCACTCAATCAATATTTATTGATTTGGTTTGTAATGAGGCTGGGCTAGGTTGAACCCTGGTTGTTAATGAACTAGTGATTCTGCAAGAGGAGGAGCTGACAGACACCCAGGGAGACTCCCGGAGTATCTCTCTGAGAAGAGTGATAGATAGATGAAGACTGAGAGGAAATAAGCAACAGCACAGGGTCACAGCAAGAGTGGGACACCTGGACTCCAGTCCTACCACTGAGGCTCGTCACCTTTTAGGGAGCTGCAGCCTCTGTCTCCTTGACTATTGTTATATGTGGGTGCTCAACCGAACAGCCTCCAGGGTTTTTTTCTGCCTTAATATTTTTCTCATTCTGTGAAATGCTTTATGCTTTATTCCTTTGTTCACATGCTTTCATACTCACATTCTAATTCAACAAATATTTATAGAGCACCTATTAAGTGGCAGGCACCAAGTAGACCTGGGCTGAGAGATGGGGAGGGAGATGCAGAAATAAATAATGAATCACTGAAGCCTTTGAACCCACCTGGCTGGGTGGAGGGAGAGAATGGAAGACAGACATCCACTTGGAAAACAAATACTGGGCAGGATGAGGTTGATGGCTCTTGGGGTAAGTCCCAAGTACATCCATGTCCAGCTGGTGCTTGCCTCAGGAACCTGGGAAACTGAGGCAAAGCCAAGGGGAAGCTGGGAGATAGGGCGTGGTTCTTGAATGGGTGGGAGGGCTCGGTGGGATTCTCTTGAGCATTTGATGACATTTGAGGAGATCATAGAGCCCCTCTCACCTGCCCACTGGAGACATGAGAGATGGATTCATCCTGTGTCTAGGTATCTTGGGTTGAGTGGAGAACCCTCATGGAAGTGTTTCTGCTATCGGCTGTGTCCATCAAATACGCCAGCAGCATTCTCTGAGATTGGCTGCCCCGAGGAGGCTTGCGGTCTTCCAGGGCCATGACCCTGGCATAGTCTCAATGCAGCCTGACCTGCAGCTGCGCACATGGCATCAGCTCAGCTCAGCTCAGTTCATCTCCACACCTGGTGATCATAGAGCCCACAAACCAAATAGCTCATGCATATGTCCAACAGAGCTTGCAAACAAAACCAAAACTATGAACAGAAAATTAAAGAAATCCCGAGTCATGCAGTCTCCCATGCAACCTGAAGACTCTCGCTGCCATGCACAAGAGCAGGCCATACATGGTGCCCACTCCTGGACTCTGGATGATGGGACTTCACTGCTCTTCACGTCAGACCAAAGAGGGGGAGATCCCCCCTCGATCTGTGCATGCAACCCAAAAGAGATGCAGTGAGGGTGAGTGAAATCCCACAATGGCAGTGAAAATGGCAACAGCACAACTAAATGGATTGCTTGTTGCGTCCCAGGCACTGTTAAGCACTCTATGAACATTATCTTTCTCTGTTTTTGATCCTATGAGGTAGGTATCACCGTCATCCCCATTTTTAGTGATGGGGAAAGTGAGGCTTGGAGAATTTAAGCAAGCAGCACAATAATTAGGATCCAGACAGGGTAACTCCTAAAGACATTCCTAACCATTACCCGGTATTGCACTTCTCATGGCTCAGTTTTACCAGACGTGAAAATTAAGTCACGGAACACACACATTGGAACAGCTTTCCCATCCTATGGCTTGAGTTTTGATCTGAGTGTTGTGTGTTTCTGAAGCATTTCTGTTGGATGTGTGTTTTTAATACTGTAAGCCTGCACAAATCCTTGTTGGAAGCAGGCACACCATAAAGCACAATTAAATAAAAAAGCAACAGAACACGCACAGAGATCATGGGAACTGGCTCCAATCTCTGTCTGATTAGAACTGTTTTGGGGTGAGGGCTGGGGGCATTGTCTTCGTGGCTGCCAGACAGAAGGTTGTTTGAACTTGGCTGGTTATGAGAGCCAGCAGAGTGAACTTGAAGAGAAAGATAAACATACAACTGTTCAAAGCTTCAGGTGTTATGATTGCTAATTGAGAAAGGCTCTAAATGATACCTGCTGGAGTGTAGGAATTTCACTCCCAGGGATTAGTGGCTCAGGTAACTCTGGGACTGTGTTCCTTCAGATTGTCCCTTCATGAGAATTAATAACAATCGTAGTGTCCTAGCCCAGCAGGAGCGGCTGTGCCTCAGGGTATAACCCGGGGCAGCTAAAGCACCTTTATCTCTGAACGCCTTCAGGTGGACTCTTTATACAAGAAATCTCTCTCCCTCTCTCTCCCTCTCTCTCTCTGTCTCTCTGTCTCTCTCTCTCTCTCTCTCTCTCACACACACACACACACACACACACACACATGCTGTCACATGCAACACTCTCAGACATTTCACAAACAACCCACGTTTCACATCCATACTCACACACGTGCTCCCAGGCACATACACCCATGAATACATGCTGGCTTATACGTACTTTCTCTCCACATGCAAAAACACACCCGGCTCACGTAACACTCATACAGCCATGCATTCACATGCACACATTCTCTCTCTCTCACACACACACACACACGCTCTCAGTCTCTCTCTCACACACACACACGCACACACACACTCTCAGTCTCTCTTTCTCTCTCTCTCTCTCTCACACACACACACACACACGCTCTCAGTCTCTCTCTCACACACACACATGCACACACACACTCTCAGTCTCTCTTTCTCTCTCTCTCTCTCACACACACACACACACACACACACACACACACACACACACACACGCTCTCAGTCTCTCTCAGTCTCTCTCTCTCACCTGCACTGCGTACTTCTGACAAAACTGCTGCAGCTGTACTAACCTGCCCGCGTTTCCTTCCAGGCTAAGCCCCTACTGCATTTTCCCAGGCCCACGCTCCCTGCAGCTGCTGCCCAGCTGTCTCCCCCTTTCCCTCTGAGCCTGGACCCTGGTCCCTGACCCAAAGCCTGTGTGTGTGGGCCTGGGGGCTGCTGCGCGAGCAGTGGTTGGGGTGAAAGGCGGGAGCCCGGGGCTGACCCCTCCCAGGTCTCCCCCAGCATCTGGGCCCCATGCTGGCTTCTTCCTCTTGTGGAAACAGCTTGGGGTGGTGGACTGAGCTTTGGGAAACGTGCGGCCTGGGTCCAGCCACAGTCGGGCCTTTGGGTGAGCTGGTAAACTGCTCTGAGTCTCCATGTCCTTGGCTGTGTTGCAAGTCCGTGTCAGGAGGCATGGAGAGTGTCACATCCCATACTTGATGTGAACACGCTGTCCCGGCAGGGGTTGTTACCGGTGACTCCTTTGACTGACAGATTGTAAAATGCCTTTCCTACTCACTCCCCGTGCATACTGGTAAATTTACTTCTAAATGAATCAGCTTTGTGTCAATGTTGCTCCAAAAATTTTTTAAAAACAAAAGAGGCGGCAAGATGCTACACAGATTACCATCACAAGAAAGCACCTTTGTGCTGCTTCTAATAAATGAATGCCGGAGGAGAAAATGCTTTAAAAACCTTTGTTTTTATGTGTAAGAAATTCAAGAGTGAGGTGGCAGTATGAGTGACAGTGTCGACTACCCGTGTTCTCTGAGATTGTTGCCCCAAAGAGCAGCTTTGAAGACCCTGAAACAATGCCCTCTCTGCCCCCTTTCTGCTCACTTCTTCCTGGAGCTATTTAATGCCAATTAAGTACTAACTTTGATATGAAAAACATGAAATACCACACTTCCACAAGAGAGGAAAATAGCAGAAAGAGGGAAGCTGCAGGTACTGAATGTAAAATATCTCTTTTCACAATTTTGCTGAACATGGTCTCTTTAACTATCTTCCCAGTGGTGAGGAGGGTTGTAAATATCATTTCTTCAGCACCTACTATGTCCCAGACATTACATGTTTGACATCTAACATACTTAGTCTTTCTTCTCCCTTCTAACAATGGTAGGGATGCCATTAATGTTATAATCTACTTAATGTTTATCTCCAGGAGGGGAAGGGTTGTGTCTTGCATTGTACCTGGCACGTGGCAATGCTGAGAAGATGCTCACTGAATGAATGAATGAACAAGCTATAGTCCTGGCAACAAAGTAGCAAGTGAGGCATTATTATCTCATTTTACAGATAAGGAAATGGTTGCTTAGAAAACTAAAATGGCTTTCCAAGGAGATAACTCCTCTGCGGTGCTGGGAACGGAACATAAGTCTGTTGATTCCAAACTCCTTTGCTCTCCTGGCTTCGAAAGTGACTCTCTGAGCACCTGCGCTGGGTTGCCTTGTGTGAGTGTGTAAACCTGGAGGGGTTCTTGTTTAATAAACATTTTTCTGGCTTTTGCTCCTTCGGCTAGTCCCAAGTGTCCCTGGTAGGTAGTTTCCCCTCCTTTTAGCTTCTCACTCATGTACGTCATCCTATCTTACTTTGTGCTGCCTTTGTTTCATCAGTCCCTTTCTTTTTGCTCTGAACCGAGGCCCCACCCCAAGGCAGCCCCATCCGGTCCTCCGGGGTGCTTCCTAGGTCTAGTTCCTTCCTCTGCTCCAGGAGCCCCAGCCGAGAAGCAGCTCAGGATAACCATCACCAGGGCTGTGCCCTGTAATTCACAGCCGCCCTGACCACACCGGCTAGAGCCAAATCGGGGGCACTCGGCGTTCTCACCCTACTTGGACTCAATCTGCGTCCGCTCCCCCTGGAAACCCCTTGTGCTCCTGACTCGTCCCCAGCCCATCTCCTTTGCAGTCTGTTTCTCCCAGATGGTGGTGTGTTCCAGGGTTCTCATTTCATCCTAAGGAGTCTCCCTGGGGCACCCCATGTACTGTGCCGTGGCTTTGATAGCGTCCTTATGCAGAGACTTTTTTTTTATATATAAATTTATTTATTTAATTTATTTATTTTTGGCTGCGTTGGGTCTTCATTGCTGCACGCAGGCTTTCTCTAGTTGCGGCGCGTGGGGGCCACTCTTCATTGTGGTGCGCGGGCTTCTCATTGAGGTGGCTTGTCTTTGTTGCGGAGCACGGGCTCTAGGCGCGCGGGCTTCAGTAGTTGTGGCACACGGGCTCTAGAGCGCAGGCTCAGTAGTTGTGGCACACGGGCTTAGTTGCTCCGCAGCAGGTGGGATCTTCTGGGACCAGGGCTCAAACCCATGTCTCCTGCATTGGCAGGCGGATTCTTAACCACTGAGCCACCAGGGAAGCCCTACGCAGAGACTTTTGATGTTAGTGGGCGTGAGGATGGGCTGAGGGAGCCTGGTGATAACTCAGACCGCAGATTCAGCTCTGGGGAAGGGGCTGTATTCAGATGACTCGATGCTGGCTGTTTCTGGCTCTCACGCCGCAGGATGGGACACTGCATCATAGGTTAATATTCTCCAATACCATGCCTTTCCAAGCTCCAGACTGGAATAGCCAACTCTGCAGTATGGAGTCGGCTTGCTGTCTCTTTTGCTGTAGGAGTCATACAATGCGCCACCCATTTCTCCCTTCAGGGAAGGACTTTCTGCTCCAGCTGCAGGGAGTGCTGTCTGCGTCCAGCCTTCAGCTGTCAGCCCCTTCCAGGATGGCCTCAGCTGGAGAGGACCTCCTTGTCCAAGACCATGTCACCTCTTGGGCTTCTTGGGGCAGCCTGCATCCAATCACTGATCAGAGCAGGAATATAAAGGCTCAGCCCTCTTGGCCCCATTTGGAGTAGCTCTGAAGGCCATCCGAGCTCTAGAACTCCTGGAGGGGTGAACTGATGTGCCATTTACCTACTGCTGCGTAACAAACCACCCCAAAATGTAATGGCTTAAAACAATGACGTTTACTTTGCTCATGAATCTGCAGCGTGGGCCGGGCTCTGGGTGGGGGAATGAGCAAGGAGGTTGTTCGTCTCTGCCACACTCAGTGTCCGCTGGGGTGGCTTGGAGGTTGGACCTGGATGCATTCCAAAGCTCACTCCCTCTTGCACGTGTCTGGCATGTGCACTGGGCACACTCACAGTGCCGGGGGTCGGAACCACTGGGCTTCCTGGGCATCTCTTTCTCTACGTGGTCTCTCCATATGCTCTCTCCAGCACGAAGGCACCAGGGGAACCAGACTTCTTACTTGTTGACTCAGGGCTCCTAAAATGCATATTGCAAGAGAATAAGCCAGGAAGAAGCCGTATTGCCTTTTGTGACCTAGCTGCAGAAGTCATGTAGCATCACTCTGGTTGAACAGTTACAGAAGGCCACCCAGGTTCAAGAGTGTGGAGTGTAGACCCCACCTCTCCATGGAGGAACATCAGTGTCACACTGTAATAGAATGGGACACAAGTTGGTGTGGCCATCTTTGGAGAGTATAATCTGCCACAGCCATGGCCATCATTAGGAGGGCCCTGCATCTCAGCTTTTCTCTCTGCCCATGCCTGTTTTCTTCCCCTCTTCTCTGTTGGTGTAACCCTCAAAAGCACAGCTAAAAAAAATATCCTGCTCACCAAACTGTGTCTCAGAGCCTATTTCCCAGGAAGACTGGTCCCTGTAAGACTAGTCTCCCAAAACCAACATGTTCAAAGCAGAGCCATCATCTTCCCTACCCCTATTCTCTGTGCCTAAACTCAGTGAGTGGCACCTGCTCTGTCTAGCACCTTCCCACCCTCAGGCACTCTCTATATTCTGTCTTTCCCAGACATCTTTCATACACGTCCAGTTCCCTTCAGCCCGAGGCCACTACTCTCAACCAACCTCCTCCATCACTCACCCGCATCGGCACAGTAGTCCCATAACTGGTCCTTCATGCTCCCTGCAGCCTCAGCTCCACTTGTTGCCAGAATGCTCTAAGTCTCATATTTGATGAGCTCATTCCCCGTTGCCCCTGTCATAAAGTCCAGACTTCTTAACTTGGCCCACAACACCCCTTGTAACTGGACCTTGCCTTCCTTTGAAGTCCCCATTTCTTAACCCTGCCCATCATACTCACTCCCTCTGAGTTTCTTTCAGCTCCTTTGTTATGTTATGAGCACGGTAGAATCTCCCTGCCCTTTCTGGGATGTTTCTTCTGGGTGAACAGCACCATCCTTCTCCCACACCCCCAGACCTCCCTACGTTCAATGGGCTCAAATTCCATTTCTTCCGGCAAGCCCTCCTTGACCCTTAGACTGAGTGAGGGGCCCTGACCTGAGCTCCGGAAGCGCCCCTCCAACCCTAGCACAGCCACACTTCATGGAAACCACGTGTGTGACCGCCTTCCCTGCAGGATAGATGTTCCACAAGGGCAGTGATGACATCAGCTCATTCACCAGTGTGGCCAAGATGCAGCCCAGCACATGGCATGCAGTGGGCACTGGAACAGGCTGCTCGTACCCAGAGCAGGTTGTGCTCTGATCAGCTCCAAGGGGCTCCATTTGCATAAGCTACACCGTGAACATATCCCCTAGAATTATGCAGTGCCCACCCTAAACACATAGAGGCCCAGCTGAAAGTTTTAATTGTATGATCAAACGAATAAATGAATTATGTTATCCTTTGTGCTCTCTGTTAATTAGTGAATTTATGTTTGGTAAGGGGAAAATAATCCGATTTCATGGTCTTTTTTCAAATGCCAAAGAATGCAACATTTGCAACTAGAAAAAAATGCAAAAGCCTAAAGCAATGGTTCTCCATCCTGGATGCCCATTAAAATCACCTGGGGAGCTCTGGAAAAATACTGATGCCTGGGCCTCACCACAGGCCACTTAAACAGAATCTCCGGGGTGGGACGCAGCAGTGGGATTTTTTTACTTTGCCCCAGCTGTCTTTCAGGCGCAGCCAAGGTTGAGAGCCTCTGGCCTAAGGAGTAGCCAAGCGCATCCAAGGAGCTTAAGAAACCCACCCGGCAATCATTAACCTCACTGTGAAGACACCTGGTTCAGGAGCCACAGGACTGAGCACCCAAGATGAAGACGTTGTTGGGTTAAATGTCTTTCTTTGCTAGTTTTTGGACCTCAGATGCAGAGCTGAGTTTGTCATATCCATCAGTTCAAGTGCATTGTCTTCATTAGTCCATGCAAGGCACTCTCGTCCAAGTGTCTTCCCCCTACCACAGACAACCATCCTAATATACTTGATGTATATACAATATTTACCTGTGTGTATATGAATTCTTGTAAACATGTGTTTCACTGGTTTTTACGCCTGCACTTTTACTTTATGTAAATGTATTGTGCTCTAGACTCATCCTGGTTGGTAATTTTTCACTCCATCCCTGTTGCTTTGGGTACATCCTGTCTGTGTTCCTAGCTGCTGTAGAGGTTGCCAGTCTGCGCTTCTACCATTTTCCCCATCCACACCCCCAGCGATATTCACCCATATTGCTCCCAACTCCTCAGCACCACCGCACTACAAGAGCCATCCTTGTGAATGTCTCCTTGTGCACCTGCGTGAGAATTTATCTGGGATAAGTATCCTCTCTGATCTATTAGCTATATACTTTAGATCTCATTGCTTATATGTTTTTACATGATGGATACTTTTACATCAATACATACCGAAAAGAAAAATCCAAGTGATTCGTAATACATTGACTTTAATAATGATGCCCAAACATATGTGTAAGTGGCTATAAGAAAACAATCTAATACACCCTTAATGCCACAGAAAGAGCTGGGAATCTTGGGATCTCAGTGTCATTTAATCCCTATACTCTGTCAAGCTGGATTTTAGTAGAGGAGGTGGTCTCCAGCAGGGACTACTGGATCACCTCAAATGAAATCTCAGTGAAATTTAACCATTTCTTGGCTTGTTCCAAAATGTCATTGGGTAAGACTTCCAATCCTGTGGATCTTAGCTGAACCTCTTACAGGTTCAAAAGGGGCAAAGACTAAGTCTGCTTCAAGAAATCAGGTTGTATGTGTTAAACGTAACCTCTGCTGACAAAACTAGGCAGAATCAGATGTTCTGGTTTGGGAAAGAATGAAATTTTGCCAAAACTCTGCTTGTTATAATCAACATTATAAGCTGAATGGAATGTTTAGAGAAGACTTCAACACTTAATTAGCAAATATCCTGAGTGGTAGGAGTTCACTGAACATCCTTTGTACAATAGCTATGTTGTGTGATGCACTGATACCCATGAGATTTCCAAACCAAACTTCTACATTTTAAAGCAGTTGTTACTTTAGCAGAAGCATTAAGATTAAACCTAAAATTTGTGACAGTTTTTCTGCTTGACCAGAAGCCTCAATATTTATTAGCATTTACTGTCTAGCTAGTAGAGGCAGTGGTTCATGTTGCAGGCCACTTACTAGTTCTGTCACTTAGGGCAAGGTGATTATCCTCTCTGTGCCTCAGTTTCCCCATCTGAAAAACAGGGATGGCGTTAGGGCCTGCCTTTTGGTGGTGGTATGAGAATTAAGTGGGATGACACACATAAAGTACTTTGCACGTAGTAAGCCCTACTGTGTAATAAGCCCTGGAGATACGCAGCATGTATCCTTGTGATGATTTATTTGGGCATCCTGGTCAGAACTGCGACATGTCAAGTCCAAGTAATATCTTTAGATTCACTTACTTTATGGGACTCTCCTGGCTAGTCCCAGAGCACATGCTCTTCGGCTCTCTGACGCTCTGTGTTCCCAGGTCATCAAACCCCACAAACTTCCTTCACTTACCCAATGTTCTAGACAACCTAGACTTTAACATGCATTTGTTTTGTCTACCCAATTAGATGAAAACTGGAGGGAAGTGACGGTCTCTTCTATTTCCTCTATCTCAGAAAGCCCTTGGCAAGTTCAAGGACACACAATAGACCGGTGGGATGTTTCTTTCTGCATGAATTTACAAAATCCCTTTGAAATTTTGCTAGCATAAAAATTGTACTTTCTTAATATATTCTATAAATGCATTAACAAAAACCCAGAGAGTGTAACGTTTCCTTTCCTCTTCCCTAGATAAGTTAGACTAGAGTTTCTCTATAGCCAGCTTTAGCTAATTACTCCATGATATGGTTCCTTTCTCTCCAAAGCTCCCATCAGAGTCAGCATTGATTGGCCTTGGACACAGATGGGTCTTTGGTCCTATTACGTTTTCCATGGAGGGACTTCCTGTTGTAGTCATGGAATAGCACCAACCCTTGTGTGTGTGTGTGCGTGTGAATATGTGTGCATGTATGTGTTCATTTAAAAAAAAAAACACTTCCCTTTGACACTGGTTTTTCAGCCAGTGTTCACATACCATCACAGGTTATTATCATTCATTATTATGAAACATTATTACCTTTACCAGGTAGGAAGTTGGATGCATTTCAATTGCTTCATTCAGCCGCTAATTGATTCACATAGTTTGCTGACATTCAAGTTTAGACGTATTGCTTCCATAAACAGGAGCAATACCTTCCACTTGGGGATATGGCCTGCACGTTCTTATATGGTGCTCACTCTTAAAGCACAAACTGATCTGCAGATCTTCGTTTTTTCTGTAAAGAATGTTTCCCCTTCTGACGTGATTTTTTTCTTTCGCTAACCCAATGGGTGCTACTGATGACTTGGTTGATTTTAGTTCTATATGCTTATACTCAAGGAATTTTTATAAACACCATCACCATCTTCTCTTTTTACTTTCAATATTAAGTTTTATTTTATTGCATCGTTTTGTACCTTACCTTGTCTCGGAAAGGACTTAGGATGGCTAGTTTAAGAAAAATGTTCTTTTCTCTCACCATTTGTTTAGCAAATCCGGCTACATTCTGTACGTTTCTAATCAATAATCTTATTCATCTCTGAGGGTCTTGAATGCTCTCCTCTCTTGAGCAGAAACGAGAGGTCCTGCAGGAGGACAAAATAGAGGTGGGATGGAAAGGAGCCAGAGCAACTGGGTGCGGCTCCCTTTGCGCTTAGAGTCTGAAGCTATCCGCTTCTGTTCATACTTATTTCTAACCAAAGCCCTTGGCTAAATACTGTTGACTCTCATTCTCTTCAAGGGCGGGAAGCCAGATCAGTTGATGTCCTCCTGTCCTTTGCGGCTCTAACTCAGACATTTAATCCTGAAGACCTCTCAGGGGTACCTGGGTGAGACCTTAGGAAGCCTTTGGTTCATACTCCTTTCCCGGGTCCTTTCCCAAACACCCCCCATCCAAGCTCCCTCTGCTATGTCTCTAACCGTCACTAGTCTGGGACTGCTTTGTTTCTTTTGCACCAAATTTAGTGTCTCTCCTCTGAGGTCGGGAGCTCTGGGCTATTAGCATTCCTGCATCCTCTATACACTGCCCAGAGCTCTTCCACTGTCACCCTCCCTCCCTCGGGCTCTGCCTCTTCCCTAAGGCCACTCCAGCCACCCTCTACATTTTTGCATTTGGAGGACTGCCCTTCAAGACCTCATTCTTTCATAAAACTTGCTAACTGCTAGTGTCTAAACTAAAAGCAAAAACGTGCATCTGCATTCAAACTTCTTTTTCAACCATTATAAAAAGGTTTTTCAGAATGTGGCCTTAAAAGAGTCTTTTCAATACATATGAGAGTAAAAATGGCTCCTCTAGGGCGCCTCAGACAGCTGCTGCCCCCAGGGGGGCCCACACCTTCCTCTGAGAGGTCACAGGTTTGCTTGAATTTGAATTTGAGGGGAGCCAGAACCTTTTGATTCCCTTCACTACTGACTCAGAACCTCATTAACTATTTGCCCCCTGACTTGTTTAATTATGGAGTGAACTGAGTATTCCTGCGGCAGCTTCTGGTAGAAGTTAAAAGCGTAGGCCTGGATTAACACATAGACTGCCTCTGTCCTAGCTGGGTGACCGTGGGCGAGTTATTTCATGTTTCGAAACCTCAGTTTCTTCATCTGTCGAGTGGGCATGGTCACACACGTGCTCTAGGGCAGTCATGCAGATTAAATGAAAACACACACATTGAACAACATGTTGAACAGTCTGCCGTAGTGACCAGTATGGAAGGCGTGCCTGTCACCGCGCTGCTTAGAGCCTGGTGGGGGGGCTACAGACGGGTGGTGGTAGAATGTAGTTGTTGCTGTAGAAATGGATGTTTAAGCAGATACCTGAAGGCTTGGGGGCTGGGCAGAGAGGGTGTTCCAGGCCGAGGGAACGTGTGCCCTGGAGCAAAGAGGAGGCAAGGCCAGGAGCAAGGCTGGAGAGAGAAATCAAAGGCCACATAAACCATTCTTAGCAGACCAGTTAGGAGGCTGCTTCATTAATTCAAATGCAAAACCTTAGTGCTCTAAATGGGAGACAAAGCCAGGAGGATGTGGAGCGGTCAATGGATTTGAGAGAGATTTAGGAGGTAGAACTGACAGGATTTGGTGATTCATTGGACATCCTGGGTTTAGTCAGCAAGGATTCAACAACTGTTTGTTGAGGACGCCATCTGTTCCTTGCAAGACCTTGACTGATTTACTTCCTTATCAACCCCTAGGGCGAATGTCCAGCAAACCTCTCTCAACCTCTCCATCCCCATCCATCCTCAGAGGCCAGGTTGCTTCTGCTGGGGGCAGGCCCTGTGGAGTGTACTTGGGGTAGCCCTGGGGCCATTCCTCTTTTAGAAAAGCCAGGACTTTAAAGAGAGCTGTCAACACTTGAGGATTTGGGAGTTAATTCGCTTGCTAGTGGATTCTCTCAGTCTTTAGACTCTTCTTTCTTTGAAACACTGCTTTGTAATCAGTATGGTGGCCTCAAGAAAGGGTTGGAGAGGGACAGTCACCCAACATAGCTACTGCCATGCGGTCATTTGAATGAGCTGAGTCAACAGAGGAGGACCATGGTGGAAAAACCCCAAGCCATAATCCAAAAGTACCCTCTCCTTCAGAGTGCCTGTTCCAAACTTGCTTTGGATTCCTTGATGCTAAACTCTATTTAAAACCCCTGATCCTTTACCAACAAATGGCAAGTCGAGGCAGTGAGACGTGTGAGGAGTGGCAGGAGAAGGAGCCTAGAATTTAAGGGCTCCATGAGGAACATAACCCCCTTCCCCGACAGTGTTGGAGAAAATGAGTAAAGAACTCTGAGTTATTCTGCAGTTACTTTTTGATCGTCAGAATACCATTCTGAAACCGGACCATGTGGGTCACTATTTTACTAAGCTTTTTATCAACCACGGCCATACAAATAGCTGATGTTAAATGTATATTATGTGTGAGGCCCCATACCAGGCACAGAACTTTATCTCATTTATTCCACACAGTGGTTCTATTAGGAAAATAGGACAAGTGTTCCCATTTTGCAGATGAGGAAACTGAGGTTCGGAAAGCCAATGTGACTTGCTCAGTGTTCCACAGCCAATACGTGGTGGAGTGAACCAGGGGAAGAGCATACAAATTAGGACCTTTGGGTTGAATAGAAGCTGATAGCTAAACAATTTATTATTTGTGAAAGATTTTGTGATTGGTAATGAGAAAATAATTCTAATCAGGTATGTGGTGTAAATACCGCTTAAGATTTATTTTACGGCAACCACATCGCGATCTCCATGTTCCCGGATGGCTTCACAGGAGGAAGTGCCTGTTCATCCAGTTTGACCTCTGAAGGCCCCTTCAGGACATCCAGCCCCTTGGTGGGGGGGGGGGTTATGACCCCCACAGCATAGGGCAGCCCCCGTGGGTTAATGGTACCCCAGAGAACAAGCCAGGGAGGCTTCTGGTTGAATTTCCCCTCCGTGAGTCCATGCACTGCACACTTTGCTCTCCCTACAGCGAGCAGCTGGTGAGAAGGATACTAAACAGGCCTGCACACTGCCCGACTCCATCGTCCTCGAGCCTCGAGGAAGTTTCTCTCCTGGGAGCCAGCCCCACCGGTTCGGCTCTGGCGGACAAGTCTGAGCTGGATGAACGAGCAGGAAGCGCCAGTTCCTGCTCTGCACACAGCGATCCCGAGCTCTTTGTAGAATAACCTGTCCAGCTCAGGTGGAGAAACCCACCAGCAAACTGGCCTGACGGCACCGCCCATCTCGGAAACCTGCTCCAGAGCTCGGTTTCGAAATTCCTTCATTGGAGCAGTCTTGGGAACATCTTCCGATGTCACTTCTCTGGCAACGATTTTGCCAGCCACAGTGTTCACGAACTCCCACGGTCCCTCGAGCGAGAAGCCTGACTCCTTGCACGACGTACGGCAACTTAACCCCCTCCATGAGGCTCTTTATCTGTAAAATGAAGTGGCTGGATTCAGTGAGCCTGGTAGTTTTGATTCTGAATTCATTATCAGTAGAATAAAAGGGTAGTCTGTGCTACCAGAACAACAAAAATCATCACATCTCCCAACAAAAATGCTTGAACCCACCGGGTGGGATACAGAGGGGAAACTGAGGTGAAGATGGATAGTCTGTTGAACCCACCAGGTGGGATACAGAGGGGAAACTGAGGTGAAGATGGACATTCTGTATTCTATCCAGATGTCCTAAGAGGGGAAGCCCAGGGTTTTTCCATACTTGAGGGAAGTCTCTAGACCTGGTCAGCTAGTCAAAAGGGGCTGTCAGCTCCTCCAGGGTCCCTCCAGCAGTGCTCAAGCCCCCCACCCAGCCCCAGATATCAAGGGTGAAGGATATCAGCATTCCTGTGACATGATCCCCCTACCTTGAGTGACATCAATGAAAGGAAAGAAAATAGAAACGGTGCTGGAAGAGGCTTACAGCCTGTGTAGTCTCCCACTTCTCTTTACTAGAGAGGGACTGCTGAGGCCCACACGGGTCACATGACTTGCTCAAGGTCTTACCTGTCTTAGGTTTGGGGCTGAGCCCATAGGACACAGTCTCCGCTGTCAAGCCAGTGCCAGAAAGGAGAGGAAGGGAATCTTCACCTGTAAGTCACCTCTGTTTTTATCCACCCAAGGGAATTCAGTCTCCATTTGGTCAGGGTGGACAGCCTGCAGTTCCTATGAGTGATTTAGGACTCGTGGATTTTATTTCAGGAGCCCTAACTACTCTGACCTATGCCTCTGGTCATCTTGAATTACCACGGTGCTCTAGTCCAGAAACCCCAAACAGTGTGTGATCAGCTTTACCATCCATGGTGAGGGAGAAAAAAGAACCTGTGTGCCTGTTAAAAAGTCATCGTTTGGATTTAAATCAGCCCTGGTTAAAATAATCAAGGGAACTTGGGAACTATAGAAAGGTCAAAGGTTTGCAGGTTTAGGGTTTCGTGGGAACATGCGCGTGTTTGGACCAGACCCAAGTGCCTGGTTGACCTGTTTGACAGGTAACAATTAGAGAGTAGGAGCTTGCCTGGCTGGAATGTGGCTGCAGAGGCGGGTCGGAGGATCTGGTTTACCTGCTCAGCAGGTGGGGCCTGCTGAGTCCGACAGGCATGTGCACGCACAGCATTCCAGAGAATCGCTTTTCTTTTAAAGACACAGAGATGACTGCAGGGTACAAAAGGGTTGGGTTGAGCCCTGGCTGGGAGCCGTTAGCTGTTTGCAAGGTAAAGAAGCAAAATAAATAGTTCCCTCTAGACAGCTCAAGGAAGAAACTGCAAAGGCATTCAGAACTTCTGTTGTTGTTGTTGTTAATGTCTAAAATGAATATGTTCTTCTTGTCTCCAGACTTGAGAAACCCCAGACTGGTGCAAAATGCCAAAGATAATAGAATTGAAAAGTCATGTCCACCTCCCCCCATCTTTTTTCTCCCTTTTCTTTTTAAAGAGATCATAATATTATTGAGAGGGAAAGATAGGCTCCTTGAATGGTAGTGTCTGGCTTAAGTGAGACGGTCTAGAAATGTTTGCTGGTTCTCTTAATACAGCTGCAGAAGACACTCGGAAAAGCAAAGTTCCAGGGTTTTTTCCTCAATACGTAATCTGTATATCTTTGGAAAGTTAAAAATACTGTTTCGATAAATGTAATTAAAGAAAGTAATTTGGTGTTTAAAATAATAGAAGGAGATTAGGACAATATCACATACGTAATATACAGTATAATGGAGCATCTACCTGGACGCAGACCCACATACATAACGTGACTTCTTTTTGACTCAGAGGGATTTTGGGTAGTATCACTTCAACTTCCTGTATCATATTCATCACTGATGAGAAGGGGGAAAACCAAGCCAAGGGAGATTGGGACCTGAGAATTGCGATGTTATAGGGAACGTTGCTCAAACAAACTCAAAACTCTGAAAATTTCCAAGTAATTAATTTTTAAAAAAATTTACCAAGTTGGTTTTCTATTTTTTTTCCTTTTTGGCTGCGTCACTCAGCTTTCGGGATCTTAGTTCCCCAACCAGGGATCGAATCTGGGCCCCCAGCAGTGGAAGTGGACTGCCAGGGAATTCCCATGATGTTTTGTTTTGTTTTGTTTTGTTTTACCAAGGTAGTTTTCTAAAAAAATAAAAGCTCCCTTTCTTTCACATTGTCTCTCTTCAGTGCAGAAATTATTTACATCCCTCCCAATGAATGATCGGTGCTTCCCATTGCTCTGTGTGCTCTGAAGTCCCAAGGCAGAGTCCCAGGATACCATCACTGAGGCCCTTGGGAGTGTGGTGGAAGAGGTGAGCAAGAATGGGCAGCTGGTGATTACCCTGAAAGCTCCTTGCCAGTTCAAAGAGTTAATTATAGGGAAGCAGAAGATCTTAAAGTTCAATTGGCAGAAACAAACAAGCAAACAAAAACTTAGCTGTCGCACTGTTGACTATTGCTGGTGGTAAAACAGCTGCTAATGTGGCGATTTAACTCTTTAAGTATTTGTGTAAATGTGAAGGTTATTGTGTACAGACCTTTTACCAGAATTGATCAAAAGTCAGTAATAATAATAATAACGAAAAGTCAGAACATTAACAACTTACGGTTATTGAGCTCTTACTATGTGCTGGCTACATTTTCTCATTTCATCGCCACAGAATCCTGAGACAGGTATTACCATGCTCTCCATTTTACAGACAAGGAGACGGAGGCACAGAGAAGTTCCAGAGCTTTTGCCGAAGATGATATCGTTGTTCAGTGGCAGAGCTAGGATCTGAACCCAGGCACTTCATTCATTCATTCACAGGTTTGAACTCCTGTTCTGAGACAGGCACGGTGCCAGGGATTCACAAGACCATGATGAACACTTAGAGCTGGTCCTTCACAGACAAATTGGACTCAGTAGAGTCTGATTACAGACGTTTCCTGACTTACAATGGTTCAGCGTTTGATTTTTTTACTTCATGATGGTGAAAAAGCAATACTCACTCAGTAGAAACATTTTGATCTTTCCCTGGGCTCGCAATGTGTGGTGCGATACTCCCTGGTGATGCTGGGTAGTGGCCTTGAGCTGAGGTTCCCAGTGAGCCACGCAATCAACAAAGGGTCAACAGCTGATACACTGACAACCATTCTGTACCCAGACAACCATTGTTTTTCACTTTTAGTACAATGTTCAATAAATTATATAAGATATTCAACACTTTAGTATGAAATAGACTTTATGTTAGATGATTTTGCCCAACTGTAGGCTCATGTAAGTGTTCTGAGCATGTTCAAGGCAGGCAAGGCTGAGCTGTGATGATCGGTAGGTTAGTGTGTTAAATGCATTTTCGATTTGCATTATTTTCACCTTACAGTGGGTTTACTGGGATGTAACCCATAGTAAGTGAAGGAAGATCTGTACTGTTTCTGACTCCAATACCAGTTCTCTTGACTATCTCTAGACGGCCTCTTAGTAGTACACATACTTTAAAGTCTGCCATTGTCTCTGATACCACTGATTGCCATACCAGAGACCATGATCTTCACCTCTGCCATGACCCAGCTGTGCTGAGAAACCCTCAGTAGCAGCGTCTCAGTGCAGCAAAGGACAATGGCTATTTTCTAGGCCGTATACTACATGTATACTCCAGGCCTGCTTTGTTTTATTTGCCTAATTTGTGTGGGAGCAGTAAATTCAAGTTTGAAAGAGCTTACTGTGGGTGTGAGAAGCCACTCCGATTACTAAGTATCTTATCAATAACTAATATTTGCATATTGGTTTTTACCTCTTGATAATTGAACTTGATCATCACAGATTCAGACATAAGGACTGCTTCCTGCGAATCCTGAAAAAAATAAAGCAAAGTTAGCTTGCACTTTACCTACTCAAAGGGAAGTACTTCAAAGGGGTTTCCTTACCCTGTAGCACTACACATTTTCCTGCAAGGTTGTTCTTATTTCCTTCTGATAGTGTGTATAAATCCTGAACTCTGTGCTCTTTGACCAAGCCATTCCTCATGTGCCTTTGAGTAAACTCTGAAGGATAGATATGGCTTCTCTGGCAGTGACCCACTTTCAGTGACCATGGAAAGGCTGAATGGCCACTTATTATTATTATTATTAGCATAGAGTAATAATAATGACAAATGGCAATAGTAATAAGTGTACTGAGGGCCTGCTATGGGCCAGGCACTGTGCCACTTATTCTACATGCATTCTGTCATTTAATAATTACAGTGGCCATAAGTATGTGTTATGATTACAGGTAACAGTGAAGGAAGCCTGCTCGTGAAACATAAATGCAGCTAACAAATGGCAATGCTAAGATGCAGAATAGACCCATCAGGCACTAGAGCCTGCATTAGGCAGGAGGTGGAAGCAAATTTCCATTCAGTCTTTAAGATTTTGTGATTCTGAGATGCTCTACCCTGCTTTGAACAAATCGTATCAGAAGTGACATTTTGGGTTCCTCTGATCGCTGTGCTTTAAGAAAATAAACAATCTGAAGCATGTTTTAAAAAGAACAACCAGGCTAGAAAGATACTCAGATAATGTCATGTGAAGAAAAGTTTAAGGAACCAGAAATATTTATAGCCAGGAGTTGAGGAAACTAGGACTGGGGGATTGGTGGGGGGGAGTATGCTAATTGCCTTCAAAAAATTGAACAGCTGTCCGAATATGATGGTGCTGTGTAGCTCTAAATTGGAAAACCAGGACCAATAAGAGGAAGTTGGAAGAAAACAGATTTTGATCCCATATAAAGATGAATTTGTTATCCCTTCAACTGGAAAGCAGTGGAAAGACTGTTGGAATGCCAGTTCCATCACTGCAGTAAGCATTTGTTGTTTTTGTTTTCCAGAGTCCGTTCCTCTTTATTCTGAAAGCAATGGCCTGATTTTCTCAGGGGAAATAACATTTCCCCATTGCGAACAGTCTTGGTGGGACAATTCATCAAGTTGTACTATTCACCTCTCATCAAGAGTTGAACATGTGACCCAAGTTGGCCCAGTCAGATTCTTTTTCCCAGGACACTCTATCTTGAACTGAGTAACATGAGGGTGGAAAATGGCTGGAGCTGACTCTTCCCTGAGCAGTGCACTGACCAAAATACAAGATACATTCTTATATATTAAACATCTCCTTCAAGCTCAATTTCCCCACTATTTTCCCAGCCTTTAAAGAGACTCTCCAAGGATTATATCTCCAATCTAAATTCCTTATGATGCTGTTTGCCCTCGAAGAATAGAATTATTATCATCCCTGGTCCTGTTCTTCAACTTTCTCTCAATTTTGTGAGTTTCCTATGTTTCCCCAGTAAATTCTATTTTTGCTTAATAGGAATGCTTTTCTACTGTGAGCAAAAAGTTCTGACACAACCATTAACTAGATTCATGGCTATGATTGTGGGAAACAATTTGACCTCTCTGAGCCCCAGTTCCTTCATTTGAAAATAATCCCAGTAGGTTTTAGAATATAACATGAGATAGCATATGTGAAGAGAAAGACATATAGTAGGTGCTCAATAAATGCTGGTTACCTTCTATTTCTCCTTGAAAACATAAATTTTCTGTTTTCAGAAAAATTAAGAGAGAATGAATGTGAAGTAGTTAGCATAGTGCTTAGCACATAGTAGGTATTCAATAAATGGTAGCTATGGAAATGATTTGATTATAATTTTCTGTCTGGGATTTCCCTGGTGGCACAGTGGTTAAGAATCCGCCTGCTGGGGCTTCCCTGGTGGCGCAGTGGTTGAGAATCTGCCTGCCAATGCAGGGGACACGGGTTCGAGCCCTGGTCTGGGAAGATCCCACATGCCGCGGAGCAACTAGGCCCGTGAGCCACAACTACTGAGCCTGCGCATCTGGAGCCTATGCTCCGCAACAAGAGAGGCCACGATAGTGAGAGACCAACGCACCGTGATGAAGAGTGGTCCCCACTTGCCGCAACTGGAGAAAGCCCTCACACAGAAACGAAGACCCAACACAGCCAAAAATAAATGAATAATTATTAAAAAAAAAAAAAAAAGAATCAGCCTGCCAATGCAGGGAACACAGGTTTGATCCCTGGTCTGGGAAGATCCCACATGCTGCGGAGAAACTAAACCCGTGTGCCACAACTACTGAGCCTGTGCTCTAGAGCCTGCGAGCCACAACTACTGAGCCCACGCACCACAACTACTGAAGCCTGTGCACTCTAGGGTCCACGTGCTGCAACTACTGAGCCCGCGTGATACAACTACTGAAGCCCATGTGCCTAGAGCCCGTGCTTTGCAACAAGAGAAGCCCACGCACCGCAATGAAGAGTAGCCCCCATTCGCCGTAGCAATGAAGACCCAACACAGCCAAACATAAATTTTAAAAATTAAAAAAATAATAATAATTTTCTGTCCCTGTAAGTACTGAAGTCTAGACTTGAAAATCACTGGCCAGGAATTTACAGGGGTGATTCAACCATGGCGAGGGTGGTTGGACATGATGGCCTCATTTCTTTCCCACGCTGAGAGTCTATGATTCTATATGAGAGAGATTTAAGGATGTGCAGATCCTTTCAAGCAAAATGGCAGAGGTAAGAGTCTTGGTATGAGGGCTGAACATGGCTGGGTGCATCCCCTGGGCTGATGTCCAAGCCAACACTGAGCAGGGTCACTAACCAACCTGCCCTCGAGGGGGCTCTGATGGTCACCCAGGTTAGTGTCCGTAACGACTAACTCACTCAGTGCTTCCGCCATGGTTTTGTCTTACTAAGGAACAGAGACTCATTCAAGTTGTTCCAGAAATAATGGGGTTTATTGAAAGGACATGTATACATGGGAATCCTGGAAGAGCCAAAAAACCCAGCCTCAGGAAAGGCAGGAATCCAGGCAGCTCTGTGATATGCTTTTTTCACATTTCCAACTCTCCCCCTCACAGCAAAGTCTTGCTCTGTATATTACCTCCTTTATCTTCCTTGCCAGCTGGCTATTTCTGACCATTCAGTCCCCAAATATGCATGATCTTCCAGGTTCAGCAACCATAACTAACTTCCTTCTGGGCATCTTTACCTAAATCCTGAGAGAAGAATTTGACTGGCTTAGCCATTGAGCCAGGCTATGTCATGGGCTACCAATGGACCATCCCTCAGACCTGTGCCCTCACCAGGTGCAGTCAAATGAGTGTGGAGGAACAGCCTTACCTGGTTTGTTGCCCACTCAGCAGGAGATGGGGACAGGTCAGGAAACTAGCAAAATCTGGTAGGAGACATTTTACCTGTGATGTTACCAAAATACAAGATACCTCCTTATAGATTAAATGTCTCCTTCAAAGTATATTTTCTCACCATTTTCTTCCAGTCCTTATGGAGAATCTCCAAGGGTTGTATCTCCAACCCAAATTCTTTAGGATGTGGTTTTCCCTTGAAGAAGATCTCCTGTGAGAACATGGAAATTTCCCCTCTGAATGTTGACTTGAAGCAACTGGGTCTTCCAGGGTGTTGTGTAAAATTCTTGAGTTAACACTAAAATGTTTCAACTGAAAGGTTCTGGTTTCCATTTGAAGGAGAGGTGAAAGGAGGACCTCAGACCATGGGAATAGGAAGGTGACAATAAGAAGAAAAGGGAGTTGTATGAAAGAGCTGGGTAGGAATGAGAGCCAAGGTGGGAGCTGTAGGTTGGAGTGGGAGGAAAGCCAACCAAGACCAGAAACCAGACAAGAACTGCTGCTTCCACTTTGGGTCTCAGAATATCTAGAGTGATACTAGAAAATGAGTACAGAGCAACATGGATGGACCTAGAGACTATTATGCTTAGTGAAATAAGTCAGACAGGGAAAGACAAATACCATATGATATCACTTATACACAGAATCTAAAAAAATAATACAAATGAATCTATATACAAAACAGAAGCAGACTCACAGACATAGAAAACAAACTTATTGTTATCAAAAGGGAGGGAGAAGGAGGGACAAATTAGGAGTAGGGGATTAACAGATACACACTACTATACATAAAATAGATAAGCAACAAGGATGTACTTGCACAGGGAATTATACCCAATATCTTGTAATAACCTATAGTGGAATATAATCTGCAAAAAAACAGAAAACAAAAAACAAAAAACCCCCAACCTGAATCAGTATACCTGAAACTATACCTGAAACTAACACAATATTATAAATCAACTATACTTTGATTAGAAGATCTAAATAGACATTTCTCCAAAGAGACATACAGGGACTTCCCTGGCAGTCCAGTGGTTAAGACTCCACGCTTCCACTGAAGGGGGCATGGGTTCGATCCCTGGTCAGGGAACTAAGATCCCACGTGCTGTGTGGCAAGGTCAAAAAAAAAGAAGACATACGGATGGCCAAGAGGCACATGAAAAGATGCTCAACATCACTAATTATTAGAAAAATGCAAATCAATACTACAAGGAGGTATCACCTCACACTGGTCAGAATAGACATCATCAAAAAATCTACAGATAGTAAATTCTGGAGAGGGTGTGGAGAAAAGAGTACCCTCCTACACGTTTGATGGGAATGTAAATTGGTACAAACATTATGGAGAACAGTATGGAGGTTCCTTAAAAAACTAAAAATAAAGCTACCATATGATCCAGCAATCCCACTCCTGGGCATATATCCAGAGAAAACCATAATTCAAAAAAATACGTGCACCCCAATGTTCATTGCAGCACTATTTACAATAGCCAGGATATGGAAGCAACCTGAATGTCCATTGACAGAGGAATGGATAAAGAAGATGTGGTGCATATATACAATGGAATATTACTCAGCCATAAAAAAAGAATGAAATACCACTTGCAGCAACATGGATGGACCTAAAGATTGTCATATTGAGTGAAGTAAGTCAGACAGAGAAAGACAAATATCATATGATATCACTTATAGGTGGAACCTAAAAAAATGGTACAAATGAACTTATTTACCAAACAGAAATAGAGTCACAGATGTAAAAAACAAACTTACAGTTACCAGGGGGAAAGGGGTAGGGAAGGATAAATTGGGAGATTGGGATCGACATATACGTACTACTATATATAAAATAGATAACTAATAAGGACCTACTGTATAAACAGGGAACTCTACTCAGTGCTATATACAGGAAAATAATCTAAAAAAGAGTGGATATATGTATATGTATAACTGATTCACTTTGCTGTACAGCAGAAACTAACACAACATTGTAAATCAACGATACTCCAATAAAAAGTTAAAAATTGAAGAAAAAGAAAGAAAGGAAGGAAAGGAGGGAGGGAGAGAGAGAGAGAGAGAAAGAAAAAGAAAGAAAGAAAGAAAGAAAGAAAGAAAGAAAGAAAGAAAGAAAGGAAGGAAGGAAGGAAGGAAGGAAGGAAGGAAGGAAGGAAGAAAGAAAGAAAGGAAGGAAGGAAGGAAGGAAGGAAGAAAGCAAAGAAAGAAAGAAAGAAGAAAAAAGAAAGAAAGGAAGGAAGGAAGAAAGAAAAAGAGTAGAGAGAGTCAGAAAATCAGGTAGAATGAGAGTGCTGAGCTGGGTGAGGTCTCCACCCCAGTGATTCTGTTGAGTGCCAGCTACGTACCAGGCACGTAAGATCTCTCCCAGGCTTGGAGCTGTATTTATCTTGTGAGACTCTAATAGTCAACTTGTATTCAGTTTGAAAACTTATAAGTTCTTAGCTACTATATTCTCATAACCTCTGACTAAAGGGAGGTTCGGCGGTAAGAAGGATGTGTTTCTTAGACCAGGAAAATGTCTTAAGCCATATTTAACACAAGGGAGAGTGAAACATTCTAGAAATGCCTTGGAAATAATGTCCCCTGTGAAGTTTTGAAGACCAACCCAGGGATTGCCCTGTGGTTTGCTGTAGTCTTTCATGCCATTCACATGCCTGTGAGATCCGACCCCAGGACTGGACTTGCATCTTTCCAATTTGTTTTGGGATACTCCTTTGAATAGCGTCTCCAAGAAAACATTAGCGCGAGTCTCTCTGCAGGAGGAGGAGGTTTAATAGATTACTCAAGAGCCTCTGGGGACTGTGTTAAGAAGGGGATTCTGAGCCCAGAGTTTTGGGCCCATGCACTTCAGATCTGAGGATTAATGATTGGTCCTCCTCTGAACTGGGGTTAAGGCTTTGCTGATTGATTACAAATGCTCCAGATACAAATCTTTGAGGTGGGAACTTCGTGAACAACAGAAACGATCACAAAACAACTCTACAGAAAGCCTTACCTTAATTCATTACTGAATGTTGTGAATTTTGAGGATTTAATGAGGTATTTTAAATAAAGAAAGGAATTACTTAAAGGTTAAAGATATCTGGGACCAGCTTAAATTGGGCAATAAGAAACCTAAGTTGCCCTTTCAGGATATTACTCACCCTATAAAAACAAAATGCATTTGTTTGCAGTAAACATGTCAGAGCAGCAGCTATAGAAGACAAGTACAGACTGGCGGCTGTCCGATCTGCCAATTTTCAGTCAAAAGCCCGGGATCTGGTAAGTGACAGATTACCCTGAGAACATGTGCATCGAGATCTTTTCTGGTTCATCATTTCATCACTAACCATATGAGTGTATCCATCAAAGTTCAAGACAACGGCTGTTCTCACAATGTATTTATATTTATAATATTTATCTAAAGGGGGAAAAAAACCTCTATTTGATGGCAACCCTCATGACCTGTCAAACATAAATGAGCAGTCCTAGTTCTTGCTTGTAAGGGTAGGGCAAGGCTAGATCCCTCAACTATAAGTAAAAATATTTTTGTCCTATTCACGAGCAGATCCCATCTCCTCTCCACACATCAGTTAATGCATCGATAAAAAGAGAATTATCTTAGTTCAGTGTGTCCCACACTATAACAACTTGCACACTACCTCACAGCTTTTGCTATATTATCATGCCAGCTGTAATATTACTCACTGACTTTTTTGTCTTAAAGTCAACTCACCTTTTTATCTAAGTAGAATATTTTTTGAATAAAATTGTCAAAGTCTTCAAAATCAGTTTTGCCTGTGAATTCATAACGTTATGGGCTCATTTTTTTTCTAATATTAATTGAAAAAGTACATAGCTATTAAGAGAAAAAAAGTGTTGGTCCATTTAAAAAAAAAATAACTAAAAACATCGTGTGAAAACATCCCTGGCATGCAGACCACATTTTGGAAAATCCTGCTCAGTTATAAGGAGGGTGCTAAATGTGAGTGAAACTTTATGCTCTGCCCAGTTCACCCCTGGAAGGGGCTGATTGGTTCCAACACTATCCTTAATTGGCTGATCTGTCCTGGGTTAGTCACTCACCTCCTACAACCTCATTTCCTCATCTGAAGAAGTTGGACTAAATAGGCTCTGAGTTCCTCTCTAATGATCTGTGGTCTTCCAAGATTCTGTTGCCAGACCCAGACGCTGTCAGGAGCAGCGTGGCCTTGAGCTCCAGTCGGTTCCCTAGCACCGGTCCATACACATGCTCAATCTTCCTGGGAACTTTGCAGGACTCTGCTTTTCCTTTCATTAGCGATGGTTAGGGAATATGCCTCCCAGCCAGTGTATGAATGCAAAAGCCCCCTTCCTTTAGTTTGGATGAATTGCAGTGGAAGAAAAGGCAAGTGGACAAAAGGAATTTGGAAGGTGGCTTTGAAAGATTGCTGATTTGACCCCTCCTATTGCCTCCTCCCAGGTCTAACCCCAACTACTCTGGAATGATCCTGGGGAAAAGGAAAATGTAATTTGATTACGCCACACCTAGGAGCCCAGTGACGATAAATAATGAGAAAAATAGTGCATAATTAATAATGTGTTATCAGTCTAATAAAATAACGGCAAGTCAGCTAATCTTACTGAGCCTCTATTTCCTCATTTGGAAAAGACAGAATTTGAACTGGTATTTTGTGAAACTTCTGCCATCTCTGAAGTTCTTTGATTGTATGACTTCAATTTTTATTTTTTTAAGCAAAAAAATGCTAGATTTTAAATTCGATAGAATCCTTATCAAAATCTGGCATTAGAAGACAAGAATAAAGTTACCTTTGGGATAATCATCTATGTGTAATTTTTGTAAGTTTCCTTGAAACTATGATATGGTCTATGGTACAACTTAATTGAAATGTCACTTGTCCATATTAATCATTTTTTCATTCATTTACCTTGTCATTTTTTCTTCAGAAATGCACTGCACACCTATTTTGTACCAGGTAGCAGAGCATGATGATGAAGAGTGTAGTTCTGGAGGCAAAATAATTTGGGATTGAATCCTATTTCCACTGCACGTTAGCTCTATGACCTTGGATAATTGACTTAATCTCCATAAGTCTTGGCTCCTTTTTCTATAAGCCAGGAATGACAATATATCATAATTATAGCATAATTATAGGGTTTTTGACAATTAAAAGAGATATCAGGTAGAAAGTCAAGTACCCAGAATACAGTAAGCATTCAATAAATTGTAACTGTTGTCATCCTCTTCATTACCGTTGTTATGGACTGAATTGTGTCCCCCCCCAAATTTATATGTTGAAGTCTCAACCCTCAGTATGTCAGAATATGACTGTAATTGGAGATAGGCCCTTTAAAGAGGTGATTAAGGTAACAATGAAGCCATATGAGTGGGTCCTGATCCAATATGACCAGTGTCCTTGTAAGAAGAGGTGATGAGTGTGTCACAACTACTGAAGCCCACACGCTCTAGGGCCCATGTTGCCACAACTACTGAGCCCGCATGATGCAACTACTGAAGCCCACGTGTTTAGAGCCCGTGCTCTGCAACAAGAGAAGCCACCGCAATGAGAAGCCCACACACTGCAACAAAGAGTAGCCCCCGCTCGCTGCAACTAGAGAAAGCCTGCACTCAGTAACAAAGACCCAATGCAGCCAAAAAAGAAAAAATTAAAATTAAAAAAGAAAAAAAGAAGAGGTGATGAAGACACAGACACACAGAGAGGGGAGACCATGTGAAGACACAGGGAGAACATAACCATCTACAAGCCAAGGAGACAGGCCCCAGAATGAAATTAACCCTGCTGACATCTTGATCTTGGACTTCTAGCCTCTCAATTGCAGGGAAATAAATTTCTGTTGTTTAAGCCCCCCAGTCTGTGGTATTTATTATAGCAGCCCTAACTGACTAATACAACTGTCTTCAACATCATTGATGTCATCATCATCACCATCATCGTGTGCTGGGATTCAAAGATGATTATGCTATTAACTCTTTTTCAGTAAATTCACAATCTAATAGAGGGAGACAAGCACATAGACAAATATACTTTACAATACAAGCTAAGGACAAAAATAAAGGTCTGTACATCCCCATAAGAGCACAAGAGAGGGAAGGCTTTACCATATGGAGGTGGGGGGGGGTACTTAAAGAGAAGTAAAGGAGAAAAGGGGGGTTATCAAGTATACCAGTCCTGAAAAGACCAGGGAAGGTCACTTGATAAATAAGGTGGGACAGGGCATCTTAGGCAAGGGGACAGCACACACAGTGGAATTCGTGGGTGACAAGGACATTCTTCAGGATTTGTTATTTAGGAGTCATTTGTTCTGTAACATGGAACCTGACCTGTCTGTGATGGAGAGAAAGTTAAGTCCTAACCAAAACAAAGTGAGATGCCATTAATCAGCTGGATAAGCTGGTGCCTGGACATTCATTTCTACTGTCTGGATAAGGTAAGGATATAGGCGCAAAAAGAGAAATTCCCATTTTCACCCACCAGAAGCATTTAGCAGGCCTAGTTTTTTTTTGTTTGGAAGCTAAGGTAACGTGACACCTCAGCTTTAGCTCAGAATGGATAAGAGGACAATGAGAGTGGAGAAGAAATAACCTAGTTCCGAAGAGGTAGTTAAAACGTAATCCATTTGTTCTGGTGTGTACATCTGTGGAGATTTATAACATATAAAAATACGATTATCACTTGCCTCACATAAATCCCTCATTATAAATTCAAAACAATTATACCTTTAAATGAGCCAGAATAAGCAACGTGGGGGAGGTAATATTATTCCCTGCCTGCGTGGTGGATTGTTGAGGATTAATGAGCTAATGTCTGTAAAGCTCTCTAGCAAAGCAGAAGAAAAGAACTGGAAAGCTAGCAGGTGTTATTATCTCCTCCCACACCCCCTGCAAAGCTAAAAGACCAAACACAGAACAGTCTGTCTCAGCTTTTTATCTTTTCTAATATAACAAAAAATGATTAAAGAACATTTTGTTAAAAGACAGAAAACAATTCCCCATTTTGCTAATATGGCACCTTAATTGTTCCAGTTTCTTCATCTTTATTCTCATCCATCCATGGTTGTAATCATTAACCTATTTTGTATTTTAACTACTTCTGTATTTTGCATTAGCTTGTTTGTGTTTCCATAAGGTATCATACGATGTGTTCATGTTGCTACACAATCTTCATAACAGTTTTTAAAGTATTATGTTGATGTATAATTCATATACCATTAAATTAACCCATTTTAGTGTATGATTTGGGGACTTTTTTTTTTAAGTTTAAAAAAAATTTATTTATTTATTTATTTTTGACTGCGTTGGGTCTTCGTTGCTGTGCGCAGGCTTTCTCTAGTTGCAACGAGCAGGGGCCACTCTTCCTTGCAGTGTGCATGCTTCTCATTGGGGTGGCTTCTCTTGTTGCGGAGCACGGGCTCTAGGCGCGTGGGCTTCAGTAGTTGCAGCACACGGGCTCAGTAGTTGTGGCAGATGGGCTCTAGAGTGCAGGCTCAGTAGTTGCGGTGCACGGGCTTAGTTGCTCCGCAGCATGTGGGATCTTCCCGGACCGTGTCCCTTGCATTGGCAGGAGGATTCTTAACCACTGCGCCACCAGGGAAGTCCGATTTAGGGACATCTAGTAAATTTACAGAGTTGCTGAAAATCCAATTTTAGAACATTTCCATCACCCACCTCCCCACATTTTCATGTGCCCATTTGTAGTTCCTGGTTTCATCCCCTGTCCCAGGAAACCACTGATCTGCTTTCTGCCATAGCTTTATATTTCCTAGAAATTTTATGTAAATTTGTGTCTGGCTCACTTCACTTAGCAAACTGTTTTTGAGGACCATCCACACTGTGGCATGTATCAGTAGTTTGCTCCTTTTTACTGCTGAATAACATTCTACTGAATGGCTATACCACACTTTACTCACCAGTAAAGTGGACACTTGAATTGTTTCCTATTTGGGGCTGTTATGAATACTGCTGCTATGAACTGTATGTCTGTGTGAACATATGTTTTCATCTTTCTTGGCCAGACTACTGGGAGTGAAATTGCTGAGTCCTATGGTAAATCTGTGTTTAACTTTTTTTGTTGTTTTTGTTTTTAACATATTTATTGACGTATAATTGCTTTACAATGGTGTGTTATTTTCTGCTTTACAAAAAACTGAATCAGCTATACATATACATATATCCCCATAGCTCCTCCCTCTTGTGTCTCCCTCCCACCCTCCCTATTCCACCCCTCTAGATGGTCACAAAGCACCGAGCTGATCTCCCTGTACTATGGGGCTGCTTTCCACTAGCTATCTATTTTACATTTGGTAGTGTATATATGTCCATGCCACTCTCTCATTTCGTCCCACTTTCCCCTTCTGCCTCCCTGTGTCCTCAAGTCCATTCTCTACATCTGCGTCTTTATTCTTGTCCTGCCCCTAGGTTCTTCAGAACCATTTTTTTTTTTTTTTTAGATTCCATATACATGTGTTAGCATACAGTATTTCTTTTTCTCTTTCTGACTTACTTCACTTTGTATGACAGACTCTAGATCCATCCACCTCACTACAAATAACTCAATTTTGTTTCTTTTTATGGCTGAGTAATATTCCATTGTATATATGTGCCACATCTTTATCCATTCATCTGTTGATGGACACTTAGGTTGCTTCCATGTCCTGGCTACTGTAAATAGAGTCGCAGTGAACAGTGTGGTACATGACTCTTTATGAATTATGGTTTTCTCAGGGTATATGCCCAGTAGTGGGATTGCTGTGTCGTATGGTAGTTCTATTTTTAGTTTTTTAAGGAACCTCCATACTGTTCTCCATAGTGGCTGTACCAATTTACATTCCCACCAACAGTGCAAGAGGGTTCCATTTTCTCCACACCCTCTCCAACATTTACTGTTTGTAGATTTTTTTTGATGATGGCCATTCTGACTGGTGTGAGGTGATACCTCATTGTAGTTTTGACTTGCATTTCTCTAATTATTAGTGATGTTGAGCATTCTTTCATGTGTTTGTTGGCAATCTGTATATCTTCTTTGGAGAAATGTCTATTTAGGTCTTCTGCCCATTTTTGGACTGGGTTGTTTGTTGTTTTGATATTGAGCTGCACGAGCTGCTTGTAAATTTTGGAGATTAATCCTTTTTTCCTTGATGAGTCTGGCTAATGGTTTATCAATTTTGTTTATCTTCTCAAAGAACCAACTTTAAGTTTTATTGATCTTTGCTATTGTTTCCCTCATTTTTTTTTTTTTTTCATTTATTTCTGATCTGACGTTTATGATTTCTTTCCTTCTGCTAACTTTGGGGTCTTTTTGTTCTTCTTTCTCTAATTGCTTTAGGTGTAAGGTTAAGTTGTTTATTTGAGTTGTTTCTTGTTTCTTGAGGTAGGATTGTATTGCTATCAACTTCCGTCTTAGAACTGCTTTTGCTGTATCCCATAGGTTTTGGGTTGTCATGTTTTCATTGTCATTTGTTTCTAGGTATTTTTTGATTTCCTCTTTGATTTCTTCAGTGATCTCTTGGTTATTTAGTAGTGTACTGTTTAGCCTCCATGTGTTTGTATTTTTTACAGATTTTTTCCTGTAATTGATATCTAGTCTCATAGTGTTGTGGTCAGAAAAGATACTTGAAACAATTTCAAGGCTTGATTTGTGACCCACGATATGATCTATCCTGGAGAATGTTCCATGAGCACTTGAGAAGAAAGTGTATTCTGTTGTTTTTGGATGGAACGTCCCATAAGTATCAATTAAGTCCATCTTGTTTAATGTATTTAAAGCTTGTGTCCTTATTTATTTTCATTTTGGATGATCTGTCCATTGGTGAAAGTGGGGTATTAAAGTCTCCTCCTATGATTGTGTTACTGTCGATTTTCCCTTTTATGGCTCTTAGCATTTGCCTTATGTATTGAGGTGCTCCTATGTTGGGTGCATAATTATTTACAGTTGTTATATCTTCTTCTTGGATTGATCCGTTGATCATTATGTAGTGTCCTTCTTTGTCTCTTGTAATAGTCTTTATTTTAAAGTCTATTTTTTCTGATAGGAGAATTGCTACTCCAGCTTTCTTTTGATTTCCATTTGCATGGAATATCTTTTTCCATCCCCTCACTTTCAGTCTGTATGTGTCCCTGGGTCTGAAGTGAGTCTCTTGTAGACAGCATATATACGGGTCTTGTTTTTGTGTCCATTCAGCCAATCTATGTCTTTTGGTTGGAGCATTTAATCCTTCTCCATTTAAGGTAGTTATCAATATGTATGTTCCTATTACCATTTTTTAAATTGTTTTGGGTTTGTTATTGTAGGTCTTTTCCTTCTCTTGTGTTTCTTGCCTAGAGAAGTTCCTTTATCATTTGTTGTAAAGCTGGTTTGGTGGTGCTGAATTCTCTTAACTTTTGCTTGTCTATAAAGGTTTTCATTTCTCCGTCGAATATGAATGAAGTCCTTCCTGGGTAGAGTAATCTTTGTTGTAGGTTCTTCCCTTTCATCACTATAAATATGTCCTGCCACTCCCTTCTGGCTTGCAGAATTTCTGCTGAAAGATCAGCTGTTAACATTATGGGGATTCCCTTGTATTTTATTTGCTGTTTTTCACTTGCTGCTTTTAATATCTTTTCTTTGTATTTAATTTTTGACAGTTTGATTAATATGGGTCTTGGCGTTTTTCTCCTTGGATTTATCCTGTATGGGACTCTCTGTGCTTCCTGGACTTGATTGACTATTTCCTTTCCCATATTAGGGAAGTTTTCAACTATAATCTCTTCAAATATTTTCTCATTCCCTTTCTTTTTCTCTTCTTCTATAATTCGAATGTTGGTGCATTTAATGTTGTCCCAGAGGTCTCTGAGACTGTCCTCAATTCTTTTCATTCTTTATTGTTTATTCTGCTCTGCGGTATTTATTTCCACTATTTTATCTTCCAGATCACTTATCCGTTCTTCTGCCTCAGTTATTCCACTATTGATTCCTTCTGCAGAATTTTAAATTTCATTTATTGTGTTGTTCATCATTGTGTGTTTGCTCTTTAGTCCTTCTAGGTCTTTGTTAAACGTTTCTTGTATGTTTTCCATTCTATTTAAAAGATTTTGGATCATCTTTACTAACATTACTCTGAATTCTTTTTCTGGTAGACTGCCTATTTCCTCTTCATTTGTTTGGTCTGGTGGGTTTTTACCTTCCTCCTTCATCTGCTGTGTGTTTCTCTGTTTTCTCATTTTCCTTAACTTACTGTGTTTGGGGTCTCCTTTTTGCAGGCTGCAGGTTCGTAGTTCCCGTTGTTTTTGGTGTCTGTCCCCAGTGGCTAAGATTGGTTCAGTAGGTTGTGTAGGCTTCCTAGTGGAGGGGACTGGTGCCTGTGTTCTGGTGGATGAGGCTGGATCTTGTCTTTCTGGTGTGCAGGACTGCATCCCATGGTGCATTTTGGGGTGTCTGTGACCTTATTATGATTTTAGGCAGCCTCTCTGCTAATGGGTGGGGTTGTGTTCCTATCTTGCTAGTTGTTTGGCATAGGGTGTCCAGCACTGTAGCTTGCTGGTTGTTGAGTGGAGCTGGGTCTTAGCATTGACATGGAGATCTCCAGGAGAGCTTTTGCCATTTGATATTACGTGGAGCTGGGAGGTCTCTGGTGGGCCAATGTCCTGAACTCGGCTCTCCCACCTCAGAGGCACAGGCCTGACACCCAGCCGGAGCACCAAGACCCTGTCAGCCACACAGCTCAGAAGAAAAGGGAGATAAACAAATAAATAAATAAATAAATAAAGTTATTAAAATAAAAAATTATTAAACGTAAAGAAATTTAAAAGTAATAAAAAAAGAAAGAAGAGAGCAACCAAACCAAAAAACAAATCCACCTATGATAACAAGCTCTAAAAACTATACAAAAAAAAAAAAAACCAGACAGAACCCTAGGACAAATGGTAAAAGCAAAGCTATACAGACAAAATCACAGAAAGAAGCATACACATACACACTCACAAAAAGAGAAAAAGGAAAAAAATTTATATCTTTTGGGAAGTCTGAGGTCTTCTGCCAGTGTTCAGTAGGTCTTCTGTAGGAGTTGTTCCACATGTAGATGTATTTCTGATTTATTTGTGGGGAGGAAGGTGATCTCCACGTCTTAATCCTCTGTCATCTTGAAGGTCTCTCCTGTGTTTAACTTTTTAAAGAAACACCCAAACTGTTCCAAAGTGGCTGCAACATTTTACATTCCTGCCAGAGATGTATAAAGGTTCCAATTTCTCCACATCTTTGCCAATACTTGTTTTTGTCTCTCTTTTTGTTTATAGCCTTCAAAGTGGGTGGGAAGAGCTATTTCATTGATTTTAGCTTGCTTAACTAGTTAATGTGGAATGTCTTTTCATGTGTAGTAGCATTTTTTATATCTTTTTTGCTTCAATGAGTATTCAAATCTTTTGCCCATTTAAAAATTAGATTGTCTTCTTGTTACTGAGTTGTAAGAGTTTGTTTTGTTTTGTTTTTTTAAAATTTATTTATTTTTGGCTGCGTTGGGTCTTTGTTGCTGCGCACAGGCTTTCTCTAGTTGTGGTGAGCGGGGATTACTCTTTGTTGTGGTGTGCGAGCTTCTCATTGTGGTGGCTTCTCTCGTTGCAGAGCACAGGCTCTAGGTGCACAGGCTTCAATAGTTGTGGCACATGGGCTTCAGTAGTTGTGGCTCACGGGCTCTAGAGCGCAGGCTCAGTAGTTGTGGTGCACAGGCTCAGTAGTTGTGGCGCACAGGCTTAGTTGCTCCACGTCATGTGGGATCTTCCCGGACCAGGACTTGAACCCGTGTCCCCTGCATTGGCAGGTGGATTCTTAACCACTGCACCACCAGGGAAGCCCAGGAGTTTTTGATATATTCTGAACTTATGTTCTTTGTTAGATATGATTTGCAAGTACTTTCTCCCAATCTGTGGCTTTTCATTTTCCTAGCAGTATTTTTTTGAAGAAGAAAAGTTTTTCATTTTGATGAAGTCCAATTTGTCAAACTTTCACAGATCATGCTTTTGGTATCATACCTAAGAAATCTTTGCCTTACCCAGGGTCACAAAGATTTTCTCCTTTGTTGTATCCTAAAGTTTTATTCTTATATTTAGGCCTGTGATCCATTTTGAGTTAATTTTTGTGTCTGGTGTAATATAAGGACTAAGAGTTTTTGTTTTGTTCTTTTATTTTTGTGCATGTGGATAACCAGTGGTCCCACTACCATTTGTTGAAAAGACTGTCCTTTCCCTATTGAATTGCCTTCACACCTTCGTCAAAAGTCAACTGATCATAAATATAACAGTTTATTTTTAGACTCCCAATTTTGATTTATTCGCATCTATCCTTATGCCAGTACTGTACTCTCTTGATTTCTGTAGCCTTAAAATAAGTCTTGAAATCAGGCTGTGCAAATCCTCCAACTTTGTTCTTCTTTTTAAACTTTCTTTTGGCTATTCTTTGTGACTTTTTTTTTTTTTTTTTGGCCACGCTTCCCTGGCTTGCTGGATCTTGGTTCCCAGACCAGGGATTGAACCTGGCCCAGCAGTGAAATTGCCGAGTCCTAACCACTGGACTGCCAGGGAATTCCCTCTTTGTGACAATTTTTAATGGTTGCAGGATAGTTCATAAAATGGATGTTTTACAATAAATGTACTTCCTCATTTAATTGTTCCAGTCTTTTTTTTGCATTGTTATTGTTGTTAACTTTGTAAAGAATATCTTTATGCCTCTATCTCTTGTTTCCTTTTGGTTGTAGACTTTCTTAAGGTGAATTCCTGGGAGAGGGATTACTGGATCAAAGGCTATGAGTGCGAGTGCGTGTTCCCTCGTGTTTTGTGTAAAGGGACAGCCCTGACAGGGAGGGCAGTGATTTTCACACTGAGCGGCTAACGCTTGTTGAGCACTTGCCAGATGCCAGGCATTGCGTTGTTAAATGCTTCACACCCTTTATTTTACTGACTCTTCACAACTACTCTTAAAGTAGATGTGATTATCTCCACTTAACAGAAGAAGATACTGAGTTAAGGACTTGGACCTAGTTTGACCAGCAGATAGATGGCAGGGCCAAGACTGCAGCCCAGAAGTCTCCCTGATTTCCTGCTGAAATATCTTGGCTCGTCATAAGCAGCTGTGATTTGCTCACTGGGAGAATCATTTGGGACGGGGGAATTCACTCATCCGCTTCCTCAGTCTTCGCCAGACATCCTCATCTTCCCTGAGTGTCTTTATCAACACTTTCATTATTTGTCACAATAGCTGCATGAGGGCTTGTGGACTGAGGTGACCCATTTTATAGACAGGAAAAACTGTTAGGAACTTGATAGAACTACCAAGAAATTAAAGATCAACCACCGGAGGAGGCCAGAAAATGATTCTGACGCTTTAATTAAGGCCTCCTAGCCTTCTTCGGTCTCTCATAAGTGACTGTTGAACAAAGGGACAGCTTCCTATTTTTGTCTCATGTTAAATTTTGAGAGTGAGGGTTCAGTTGAAGTCTTTCCAGGAGGCTTGGGGCTGGGCTTTTGCACCATCTATAGATATTCTAGCTCCGTATCTTTTTCCACACTCTCTTCCCACCCAAGATCTCACAAGCCTGTCAAACTGAGGACACGGTATCTCTTGCTCCCTTGGCCTGGAGTGGGACATGATGGAGTGCACAGCGGTGGGGCTGTCCCACCGAACAAAGCGAGCGTCTGGGCCGGGGAGGAGATACACCATTGCTGTTCTCGCTCAGAGGAGCAGCCGTGAGCAAAGCAGCGGGGGCCCTGCCTGCGAGCCTGCAACTCCACTCTGAGCTCAGCTGAGCAGGCCCCACGCAGGTGGCCCAGGCCAGGAGAGTCTGGGTGTCTGCTTTGTCCAGGTGGGAATCTGGGCTGCCTGGCCCAGGTCTCGGCCACGCTCAGTCAAAAGCCGGCATTGATGATGGCACTGGGTCTGGTTTCATTCCAGGGCCGGGCCCTGAAACAGCATGAGGCTGAAAGCAGCTCTCCCTTCCCTGGGGAGATGCTGAGAGCGTGCAAAGCTAACGCTTCGTGCTCCCCGCCCCCGCCCCTTCTAACCACCTACAGCAGAACTAACCCCATATCCAGGCTATTTAGTTTTCAAATATTGTCCTCTGCCCAAAATGACCTTCCCATTTCCCTGTCTGCATTCTTCCAAGAGCGGCTCAAATCCTACCTAAATCATTGATTCTGCGTGAACACATTCTGCCTGCTAGGGGCCCATGCTGATCTGGGGGTTGTCCTGGGGTCCCTGGTGTGAATCATCTCTCCTTCCCCAGTGCTCGTTCAGCATTCTGTCTCTATCGCTGTTAGAGTTTTCACGCAGCTGGGCTGTCACTCTGCTGCACCATCTGAGCCCCGGCTCTGGAGCTTCTTCTCTTACTCTTGAGTCTGAGCTTCTCTCTCTCAGCCTCTGGCTCAGCAAACTGATTCTCATCTCCTGGTTCTTAATATTTAACCACGAGATTCTTTTGTCATTGTTGTTTTCCTCATCACCTCCCTATAACAAGGGAGGTAAGTGTTTCTTGGCATGTGCTTTGGGAAACATTGCTATACTTGTAACCCCAGCTTGGAGGACGGGCTCAGATTCTGATTGTTCCCTTGACTCACAGTTTGATTTTGGCCTTGTTATCCCAGGACAGACCTAAGCTATGACCATCCAGCCACACATCCTCTGCAGCAAGAACTGTCTTCCTTCCTTAAATATATATAGATTTTAGTTGTAAGTGGCTTTTGCTGTAGATAAAATTACCTTATAGCGAAGGAGGTAGAGTTGCGATGGTAGACGGAGCTGGGTGTGGAGAATAGATTCCTCTGAACTTCTGGAAAATGTTCTTTTGCAGAGGGGATTGAGAGTGAGGATTGGGGTTCAGTTCAATGGGTCCCCTACAATTCTAGAGACTGGTCCAGAGGGGACCAAGCAGGGGACCCTTTTGACCTCATTGTATCTTTTGAGTGCTGACCATGTTTTCCTTCTGAAGCTCTCTCCTACCTCAGTTCTTTTCCTACTTTCGCATACCTTCTCAGTCTTCCTTGCTGGGTCCTCTTTTTTTACCCACTTCTTAAATGTGGGTGTTCCCTAGAGCTCCCTTTTCTTCTTTTCTCCATTGACCCACTCTGTGATCTCAATCTATCCATCCCATCAATTTAACTTCCACATATTTGTTGAGGATTCTCAAATGTACCTCCAACTTAGCCATCTTCTGGAACTGCAGACCTGTGGATAATCAGCTGTGTCCTGTCCCTCCTCTCCCTTTCCCCTGGGTATGCAAACATGCCCAAACAATCTAATCCTCATTTCTTAGAGATGGGCTATGGGAGCTGAGGACAGAATGATGCATTGGCTCGTCCATCTACTCATCCATTCCACAAACACCACGCTCCTGCTGCTTGCCAAGCACTGGATCAGGCACCAGGAAACCAAAGAGGAGTAACACACGGTGCCCTTTGTCAAGAGCCCAGACCTGTCTAACATACAGAAAGATAACATATAATACAATGTGGTTAACGCAATACTTGACATATATAAACAAAGTAGAATGGGCACCAGATGTGGGAATTACTAAATCCGCCTGTAGAATACTTCAAAGGCAGGGTACCTGGAGAAATTCCTGGAGGTCTCTGGGTTTTTATGCATGTGGGCATTCAAGCACTTACAGACAGGTGCCCAGTAAATATTTAGCACCTGTGAGCATGGGCACCAGTGCTAAGAATGGTGGAGCAGCAAGAATGAAGGTGAAGGCCATTGCTGATATTGTGGAGCACCCATCCTGACCCTGGTCTCCAGACTTCTTTCACATGACGGAAAAGTAGACCACTCACTCTCTTTTTAAAGCCCCTGTAAACACTTTCCTTGCCACCTAACAAAATTCTTAACTGACACGGAAAAGAATCTTAGAGGTCAACTAGTCCTGTGTAGAGCAGAACTCTGAATTTTATACCTACTGTTAAACCTGAGGTTCCCTGCAGTTGGACATGGGGCTGGGCCCCCCCATCAACCTTCCTACCCTGTGACTGCCCCTGATGCACTTCTGCAGACCCCCAAGTCTCCAGGGAAGATAGCCTGCGGATCACCATGTCCTCTCTCTCTCTCTCTTTTTTTTTTTAGGAAATAAAAGCCCTGAGAAATCAAGTCATATGCCCAAGGTCACACAGCTAGATTGTGCTAAAGCCAAAACTGGATTAAAATTTTAGTGCTCTGCCCACTGTTTTGCTTTAGTTTTTTCCCTTTACAACTCTGATTTGCTGAGATTGAAAGAGATAAAGCAAAAATGCTAATGAAGAATGGAAGTTTAGACTCCGAAATGTAGGAAGTAAAAAGAGGAAAAAAGAAGGAGTAAAGAAGAGACAGGAGAAAACACTGGACTGCAGCGTAGAGACTGATCATCTATTAACTTGCTATTTGTCCGGGGTTACTTGGGGAGGCTGAGAAATCTTGGTCCCCTAATACTGCCTTGTCACTGCTGTGGTAGATTTTCTTTCCTAGCGTAAAAATAGTACTGTAATCAATCAAGCCATCTGCAGCTTCCACAGATCACATGTGTGTGCTCAGCACTGTATGAAATGCTGTGTAGATACAAAGGAATAACAGAGATGGCTCTGCCCAGGATATACTGCTCTGGGGATTTTTGCCCAACTTCAATGTCCACTTAACTTCCTGCTCTACACCCATTCACAGAAAGCTGGCAGCCTGCAGAAATGCATAGTCAACATGAGCTTGCACCCTGGGCCCAGTTGATTGGACCAGAGGTGTCCATTTGACCCACGAAGAATCAATCAATATAGTAAAGTAAAGTAAAGTAAAGTAAAGTAAAGTAAAGTGGTACTCACCACTGAGACCACTAGTGGTGAGTAAAACAGACACAGGCTTTTGCCTTTGCAAAATTTATACTCTGGAGGAGAGGGCCTAAATAATAAACAAATCCAAATTATAAAACTGCGAATTATAATCATCACTCTGCGGGGACAGTGGCGTTGGACCTCGGGAGTCATCCATTCAGATGACTTTCTTTGGGAGGCCCTGAGGTGAGGGCAGGGGGGTGAGGTACCCTGCAAGGCTGGCTTGAAAAGACAGCTCCGTCAGAAACAGCTCTGCTGCCTGAGCAATAATATGTAAGTGTAAGTCTATATGCTAAGAGGTACTGCCCTGGAGGAAACTGAAGGTGGCCTGAGAAGACAGCGTTTGGACCCTGGCTGTGTCCTCGGGGTGTCAGGGAGTGTTCTCAAGGTCAGCTCCAGGCCGGACCTCTTCCTGGACCCTCAGGTCTATGCTGGGCCACCTGCTGTGCCTCTCCACTCAGATGTCCCTTAAGCCCCTAACACCCAACACCTCCAAAGCAGAAGTTGTCATCGCCCTGGTCCTGCCTCTCTCTCTATTCTCCTCCATTTCAGCCTTGGGCATCACAATACACGCAGCCATACAAGCAGGAATCACTAGCCGGCCCCTCTAGCCCTTACGTCCCACTTCGATCAGTCTCCCAGTTCATTCACTCATCCACAGAGGTGAACCAAATCCAGAGGTGAACAAAACAGGCCCTTCAGCTTCTGGAACTTTGCCGCCCACATATGTGTCTTTCCTCTGCCCTCTGCGTCCTGCCCTTCCGGTCGCTGCCCCGGCTTAGCCTCCTCCACACTTCAGCTGCGGCTCCAGCCCCCTCATCTCCCTGCCACTGCCCCACCCTCCTGATCTCATCCTCACACCCTGACTAGTTTTCACTCCAAAATGCAAATCTGTGTCTCTCCCTTGCTAAAAATGTAAATTAAATTAAACTAAATAATATTGGAGCTGCCCACTTTTTCTTTTGCCAAATAAGTTATTCGAAACAATAACCATTTAACGATCACTATCTTTTCATTAAAAAAGGTCATTGTAACCAAACAGTTAAAAAAAAAAAAAAAAGAATATAATTTTAGGGAGGAAGAAATGTCCTTTGAAGGAGACAGATGCCCATATTTTTCTCATTTCAGCAGGACCTGTGAAAACTCCATCATGGCAGACTGGGAACCGTGGGCTTGTGGATGGACGACCAGCCTCCCCAAGATGCGCCCAAACTCCCGGCCCTGCCCTCCTCTACCGACCCCGCCTCCCACCCAGCCCCGCCTGGAATCGGCAATGCAGAACCCCTTTGGCTTCTCCCACAGACCCTGCTGTTCTTGCCCGACGACACATTTGTTCTCTCTCTTCCATTTTGCCAGGAAGGCTCACGCCACCTTGCTCGCCTGGGCTACTCTCACTCACCTCCGAGGCCCAGCTCAAGCATGAGCTCACCCAGGAAGCCCTTGGCTGTTGAAGCCTCCCCCCAGCCTCCACACACACACGTACACTCTGCACTCCATAGCACCTGGCAAATCTCTTTTTAGCTCTTCCTGTATTGTGCTGACCCAAATCCTTCAGTTACAGCCCAGATTGCCTCCCCCTGTCCCCAGCGTAGGGTCTGCAAGGTCACCCCAGTCATCTAGACTTTAGAAGTACTTCTGCTTCTGCAGAGATGGAAGTTACCACCCTCCCAGCTCTCCTGATTCCTGACCCTTGCCACGCCCCCTTTGTCTATTGCAGCCCACCCCAATGCCCTTAAGGTTTCTGAGCCTACCTGGGGGCTGCCGGTCCCACACTCAGTCTGCATCCTGCTTCCCTGTTGCCTCTTGGGTCCTCACAGCAGCTTTTCCGTCTCCTTCCCACAAGTAACAGCAGAATACCAGACTTACAGAAGGTTTGAGGGAGAGAAGGATTGGTCTGCAGTCAAGCATCGTACAGGCAGCAGCTTAAAAGTATGTATGAAATAGCAGTGTTCCTTAATTCTACCAACCGTTCTCTGGCTTCAGCTATGGCCCACAGAGAGTGCCCTTAGATGTCTGCCCTGGGATGAGGCTCGTCTCATCCTGAAGCCCATCAACACATGCGTATTTTCTTTTCACTCACCAGTCCCCATTCCTGTCATTTCCCTGTTTCAGTCTGCATTCCCTCCCCTCACTAAGATCTGGGTTTGTCTTCGGATGTCCAACACTCACGAATGAATAAAAGAGTGTGCCCCCCCATGGCAGCATACTCCAGCAGCAGGAGTTCTGAAGCCAGTTTCCCGCATCCTTAGGCAGGGGTGAGCTCCCTCTGCCACCAGGATCTGTGAGTGGGAAGGGGGCAGTCCAGAAAGCAAGCCCCTGGGGTCGGTGGGGTTTGGTTTATCTGTTTGGGTTAGGGATTTTTTTTTTTTTTTCTTAGCAATTTGTCAACACAACTTCTCTGCTAAGCAGGAGCTTCTGGGGACAGGGACTTACTTATCTTTATCTCTCCAGGATGAAGCATTCAGTAAATGTTTGCTGAACGAATTAATGAGCTCATGAGGGGAACTAACTGAGCTTAACAAATAATGAGCAAGCAAGAAATATTTGTTGAAGAATAGAACGAATCAGTGGCTTGGTGAATACATTATAAACTGCTGTACCCTTACGCCACTTACTTCTTAGCAAAACTCATCTTTCTGTTTCTGACTCAGGCAGTTAACCTGACCCCAACTCCTCATGACATTCAGCTCGGTTTGACCTTGGGTTGCATACAGTCTAGTGGCTAAGGACTCAGGCTCTGCAGTCAGATAGATGAAGGTTCAAATATCTGTTGCTTAGGAATTCTACATGACCTTGGGCAGGGTGCACAGTTTAAGTCTGAGTTTCCTCCTTTTAAAATTCAGAATGATAACAGTACTGACTCAAAAGGTTTGAAGAAGGATCAATGGGGATAATCCACCTAGCGTGCTTCGCATAATGCTTTAATGCCTAGCACATAGCAAGCACTCAATAATTGTGAGTGTTGTTATTAATTATTGCCATTGTCTCCTTCTCATTATCATCCCAGGTGTCTGGACTCAGTGAGAAGGCTCTAAGCCCCTTCCCAGGACAAAGGTTTCACCTCTCTGGAGATTATAGTTACCCCTCTTTGCCAGGTACAGCAGCACTAGGTAGAGATGTTCTGATAATTCTAAGTGGGTGGCCTTTAAGCCTGGTTTGGAGAGTGGGTAGTTTGTTTTAACAACCTAATCTATTTTTTCTCTTTTAACAAAACTTTACAAGAAATGCCAACACACAACAGGATCAAAGAGAAGTGTTAATGAATGCAGCTTCTAGGGTCATTTGCTGGAATTCTGACTCCTTCAGTTACCAGAATGTGAGATTGCCCAAATTTTCCAGCTAAGCCTCAATTTTCGCATCTTCAAAATGGGCATAATAATGGTACACACATGACAGGGCAGTTGCATGAGCTAATGAATATGTCAAAGGCACCTGCTGTGTACTCAAAGGTTAGCATTTATTATATGAGCATCTGATGGTGGAAGAGAGGACAAACCAGCTCCCAACCATGGTTCAGGCGTTTCCACTGGAACCATGTTTTAAAACTCCAGCTCTTACAAGTTACACTGTTCTGATTTTGTTGCAGGAAGGGGGACCCCTTCCAGGGCCCGAGAGTGTGCTCTTGTCTAACACACGGAAATGAATTGTCCGAGGAGACACATGTGCTGACAAAGCAAGAGACTTTATTGGGAAGGGGCACCCGGGCAGAGAGCAGCAGGGTAAGGGAACCCAGGAGAACTGCTCTGCCACGTGGCTCGCAGTCTCGGGTTTCATGGTAATGGGGTTAGTTTCCGGATTGTCTCTGGACAAGTATTCTGACTCAGGGTCTTTCCTGGTGGCGTGCGCATGGCTCGGCCAAGATGGATTCCAGCGAGAAGGATTCTGGGAGGTTGGTAGGACATATAGGCTGGCGTCTCCTCTCTCCTTCTGACCTTTCCAGAATTCTTCCAGTTGGTGGTAGCTTGTTAGTTTTGCGTTCCTTACCAGGACCTCCTTTTGTTAAGATAACTCATGCAAGTGGTTAATATCTTGCCTGGCCAGGGTGAGCAGTTTCAGTCAGTGGTTCCCCTAACAATTTTATATCTGTCTAGATTGGTGCCACCATGCCCAGGAACATTCCAGAATGCCTGTACTCTAACCAAGCTCTTAGTTTTCTCCATGAACCCTAATATGACAGAAAACTGCTTTGGAAAATCTCAGTTCTGCCCTAGCTGAGGGTCACATCCTTTATCCTTGACTTTAAAAGCTGTATTTATAGATGGGAAGGGAATTGCATCTAAATCATGCAGGCCCTGCCCGTGTCACACTCAGTTTAATTGGACTCACTCTGAGAAGGATGTCCCTGCCTTTTATTAGTCAATCAAGAAAAATAGAAGCAATTATATGGTCCGGGATGCACCCTGAACCCTTTTCAAGGTCAGTAATAACATGTCCTGCCTGAATCAATTTGAACTAAAGTGGATTGCTTTGATCTAAAAAATACTGTAACTTTTGCAAATGTGTCATTTTTGCAGACATATTTTTTCCAGTTATATAAAGACCACAGATGAGTCACATTTCACTTGTAAACCCAAAAGGAACTAGATTACGGAATAGATATACCTGAAATCAAAACAATATTTATAAAAACCACACCAGGATTTTCTCCAGTAAAAAGAGATGATTTTCAAAATCAGGAAAAATAAATAAATATAAGCACTATTTCCTAGATTTTTCAGTCTAAATAGTCAAAGTAATAAGGTACAGGTTTAATTGGTTCCATGGACCCTTGATTAGCTGGAATTCTTTGGGAATAGCATGTTTTGGTTAATTGGATTTTCTCTACCTTTTAAGAAATTTTTCTAGAACATAGTTTTATCCTTCCCTTCCTCCTTTCTTCCTCTCTCCCTCCTATTTTCTCTCCTTCCTTTATTTATTTATTTTTTAAATAGATTATTTTTTAAATTTATTTATTTATGGCTGTGTTGGGTCTTCGTTTCTGTGCGAGGGCTTTCTCTAGTTGCGGCAAGCGGGGGCCACTCTTCATCGCGGTGCACGGGCCTCTCACTATCGCGGCCTCTCTTGTTGCGGAGCACAGGCTCCAGATGCGCAGGCTCAGTAATCGTGGTTCACGGGCCCAGCTGCTCCGCAGCACGTGGGATCTTCCCAGACCAGGGCTCGAACCTGTGTCCGCTGCATTGGCAGGCAGACTCTCAACCACTGCGCCACCAGGGAAGCCCTCTCCTTCCTTTCTTAAAAATGAACATAAGGGATAGAATTAATCTTTCAGATCTTCTGGACAATCATTCTGAACACAAAAATTCACTGTTCAGTCTTGAAATAAGGAAGTTGGCTTGATTAATTCTGTGGACAATTGAATAGCAAATAAGTTTATGGTCATTTGACAAATCCCTAGTCTTTCTCTGTGACATAGTCTTCATTTATTTTCTTTATGGCATGCCATACTATCTGAAAATAAACAATTCATTTTTGTGTGTATTCCCTATCTGCCTGGCCCCCTCAAATGTAAATGCCATGGGGCAGGGAGTCTGTCTAGTTCTCACCTGAATCTTCAGCATCTAGAGGTGCCTGGCATGAGTCAGCCACTTCATAAGTATTTGTTGGATAATGAATACCTCGGTTTCTATCACCAAAAAGTCGAGTCTAAACATTTCTCCTTGGTTCTGGCTCAATGACGCCTTGCCAAAATGCCATCACAAGAAGTCTTTGCTTTTCACCACATAAGGTTCCAAAAACTATATTATAAAGTTGATCAATACAAAGCAAATTCTATTTTCTCAGAAGGAGGGGGAACTTCTTTTGAGGTAAAGGTATTCAATTAGAGAATATCTTAAAAGAACCCATATGTGTACCCTAAATAATAGCTAAAGGACAAAAAGACTCTCTAAACCACTATAAACAGCTACAAGATTAAAATTATCTGCTCAATCACTGGTCTTTAAATTTTATTTATTTATTTATTTATTTATGGCTGTGTTGGGTCTTCGTTTCTGTGCGAGGGCTTTCTCTAGTTGCGGCAAGCGGGGGCCACTCTTCATCGCGGTGCGCGGGCCTCTCACTATCGCGGCCTCTCTTGTTGCGGAGCACAGGCTCCAGACGCGCAGGCTCAGTAGTTGTGGCTCACGGGCCTAGTTGCTCTGCGGCATGTGGGATCTTCCCAGACCAGGGCTCGAACCCGTGTCCCCTGCATTGGCAGGCAGATTCTCAACCACTGCGCCACCAGGGAAGCCCAATCACTGGCCTTTAGATTGTGCCCCTCAGACCCCTGCAGGTTCAGCCAAGGTACGCCCGGGACTTCCTCGAAGAGCAGAAGTCGAGTCCCATGAATGGACCTCCACTCCCTCAACTCTCCCCCGACATTCAACCCTTTGGTTACACTTAAAGAAAGACTTCCGTGGTTAAGGAAGGCTTGAAAACCAGAGTTCTAGATCTAGGTTACCTCCATCCCTCACTGTACTCCACAGCGCCCCAGTTAATTTCTATTCACCTAGCCATTCAAAAGTACTTCCTAAGTGCCTCCAGTCTGCCGGCCTGGAAACGCATCATCAAATCAAGCAAAGTCTCTGACATCATCGCGCTAGACTTCCATTGGGTGAGACCGCCAAAACCAAACCAATAAATACGTATAATATGCTGAGGGTCACATCCTTTATTCTTGCAGATATCTATCCAGATAATAAGTGGAAAGGAGAGCAAGAAAGCAGGGTAAGGGTTGGGCAGTGGATGATGAGGGAAGGCCTGACTGATAAGGTAACATTGGAGTCGAGGCATGAAGGAAGTGACGGCCGAGCTGGTCAATTTTTTTTTTGGCCTCACCGCCCGGCTTGTGAGATCTTAGTTCCCCAAACACGGATTGAACCCAGGCCCACAGCAGTGAAAGCACCAAGTCCTAACCACTGGACTGCCAGGGAATTCCCAATTTCTGAGGCAAGAGTGTCCTACCCCGAGGGAAGAGCAAGGGCAAAGGTTTTGAGGTAGAAGTGTGCTTGATGCCTTCAAGAAGTAGGAAGGAGGCCCGTGAGGCCACGATGGGGAGCAGCAGGAGATAAGTCGGAAGGTCGGGTCGGGCCGGGCATGACCGGCCTGAGCAACCTACCACCACCTTGCAGATGGAGGGTAATGGCAGCCCCAGACCCATCTACTCTGCCAGCCTCATGGGAACTTCCAGAGAGAAAAAGCATACAGAAAGCTGATGATACAAAGTCAAGCCAAGACCACAAAGATGCCAGAGCTTCTAACCTCTTCCAACCTCACCCCATAAGTTTCACTCCGATTGCTTGGGCTTAAGAAGATCATTGACTGGACCAGATCAGTCCATCTAGGGCTCAGAGACCGAACAGAGAGGGAGCCGCAACAGGATCCAAATCTCAGTCAGACGTGCATCCTTTACCTCCCAGACCCCTCTTATCCACTGAGTGCTAGGCGTTTGCTATCTGTCTCATACAGAGTCTTCACTGCAACCTTTGCAGGATACCTATCAGTATTGGCATGTTATAGATGGAGAGACTAAGACTCAGAAAGATGAAGGAATTTGCCCAAGGTCAGATGGCGTGAGATGTGAGCTCCAAAGCTCACGCTCATCCTCCTCCACTGAATTTCCACTCTGGGAAGAGGGTGTGCGGGCAGAGGTGAGCAGGAAGTTCTAAGAAGCCTTTCCCACCTAAGCCAAAAATAACTTCAACCTCTATTTGTCATCCAAGAATATCATGATGAATGCCCTCCATTGACATGCATTATAATTCAGTGACATTCCATGACGTGCCCGGTTCTGTTTACCCCTACACATTGTCCCCAACTAGCTGTGCGTCTGTTGGTAGTTTTCCTTCTAGCACTACTTGCTGCAACCTGGGTTTCTCAGCAGCTTCTGGTCTTGTCTGTAGCTTCATGCGCTACTGCTGTGAGCAGGCCTGACGGGGACTCTGCCTTTCCTATGAGTTCCTGAGAGCTTTTAGCTGCTCAAAGACCTTTTCTCTGATTTCAGTGTTCAGAGCTGTACTCTGAATGGCTGGCATCACCAAACACCCAATTTCAGCAAAATAGAGGTACTTCTTCTCAACAGCTTGCTAATCGAATTGAGCTGACATATTGAACTGTATATTATTTAAACTTTCTATTTTACTTTAAAAAATTTTTTTTTTTGATCATGCCCCACAGCATGTGGGATCTTACCTCCCTGACCAGGGATCAAACCCGCAACCCCTGCAGTGGAAGTGTAGAGTCTTAACCACTGGACTGCTAGGGAAGTCCCTAAACTTTTAATTTTAGATTTACAGAAAAGTTGCAAAGCCAATACAGGGAGCTCCCCTGTACTCTTCACCCAGCTTCTCTTAATGTTAACATCTTACATAACCACGGTTCAGTTGTCAAAACTAAGAGATCAACATTGGTTGTGTATGTACTTTTAATATGCTACAGACGTGAATGCTACATTATATAATGGATATTTTCTGGTTTTCTAGATGATCTCATTTGTACATAGTAGTCTAGGAAGCCAATTTCCTCTTGATGCCTCAGCTTGTGAAGCTCTTTGTGAAAAAGTGTTCAATTTCCCCCTACCCCACTGGAAAGTTTACAGCTGTTGCAAATCCAAACTTTTGGTCCTTTTCTTCTTTATTTTACAGCTGAATTAAGAGAAATAATAAAATGCACTTACAACAAAATAGCAGCTAAGTACATAATTTCACCTCACTAGTTTGATTTGTGTATCAAGTCCGCAGGTTTGCACCTATGGGTAAATACTACTTACCTACCCAATTATGGAAGAATAGATAATGCTGCATTTATTTTATCTAAAATCCATCCTGCAATTTCTCTCTTCCTTAGATTTCAGAAAACTTGAATACAGTCATTGGGTAGTGTGAGTATTTCTAAGGAAAACTGTTAGAGTGGGATGACTTTCTTAGTTCTCTAAAGTGTAACAACCAGACAATACAAACAAACAAAGAAAGCTAAAGAGAGAACAGAAGGAGTGAGAGGGAGAGAGAAAAAGAGGTATTTTGAAATTGTTGAGGCAGAAAAGAAATCAGGAATGAACTTGTAACAAATCCGGGTGGCAGAAAATGGGATAAGAGGAAAACCAGGAGACTTTGTTGTCCTAGGTCAGGTCCCCTGGACACAAACTCTGAGACCGAGATTTGGGAGATCTCAGGAACAGCACGTTGAAGGAAATGAGGTAAGCGGGATTGGGCAGAGGGAGAAATTTGAATGTGATGCTATTGCAACAGGAGCCTCAGCTTGTCCGGTCCAGCTGAGAGCTCTGGAACTGAGCTAGTCCTTTAGAGTTGTCCCAGATGGATGCTTTGTACCCTCACATCAACCAGTCCTCGGATATGGTCTATCCCCAGGAAGGAGCAAATCAGTTTGCCCTTCTGAGAGCAATTCCCAGAGATGGACTGAGCCCTGAGCTGTCAAATACCAACGTGCCTGACAACTGGGGGAAGGAGTTCCTCGGCCCGGCCGGGGAATCTGGGTAGCACGCCAGAGCATCGATCACGTATGATATCCTCAACCAGGAGAAGAGAATGTTGCAAGAAAGGAGTGGTCAACTGTATGGACGATATCTGAAAGGTTGACAGTCGAGGATAGAGACGTGCCCAGATGGAGGACTCGGTGACCTGAACCGGAGAATTTTAGTGGAACGGGAAGGATGCAAATCCAATTGAAGGGACTGAGAAGAGAATGAAGATGAGGAAATGGAGACAGAGTAGAGATCATTCTTTTGAGAATCTTACCAGTCAATAGGAGCAGAGAGATTGGGTGTTAAATAAAGACATGGAGTCAAGGGAGGTTTGGTATTTAAGTTGAAAGATACCCAGAACATGTTTGCTGATAAACAAGAGGACATGAATGATGGGGGAAATTGAAAAGCAGGAGAGGGAGGGCGTGGTCGCAGGAACCACGTTTTTGAGAAGGTGAGAAGGAGTGGGATGCAGGACACAATTGGAGGGTGTGGCCTTGGATCAGGGAAGGTCACATCACTCATAGGAGTAACAGGGTGGGCCTCCAGTGAGTACTAGGTCACTTTACCTCCCTGACTGTATTTGACGGAATAGAGGAGAGCTATACCAGGCCTAAATGTATCCATCAGATTCCCTCTGTCTGGAATTTGGAATAGGGATTAAGAGACAGACATCAGTTTCTTGAAAGGTGATTTGAACCCAGGAGCTCAGGAGTGCCTATTTTTCATCTACCATGTGTTCTGGGAAGTGGAGAGAGCCAGAAGCAGGTGTTCGTAGAGACAGAAATGAGACAGGTGGCAAATCCAGGATCTGGGACAGAGTCTTATCTACCATACGGAGCACTGCCTGATATTGATGTGCAGTTAGCCTCAGTCCAGATACCCCAGGAGGCACCCTTGATTTAAGTCAGCCTTCAGCAGAGAGAGTTATTTTGCCACATGACTCAGGCTCTTTCCTGGGACTGTATCATGGATCTTGTGCAAAAATGGCGCTTCCAGTGCCATTACACTAGTGGAGAAGCTGGATGCAAGAAAATCTAAAGCCATAAGGAATAATTAAAATAAATATGAGCTAGTCTTTCAATAAATAGTATCGAGCCACTCCAATTCATTATTATGAAGACTGGATAGACACAAAAAGCAAAATAGGACACGATTCAACACACATTATTATAGCATTGTAAAAAAGTGTGCTTGAAAAAGATGGACGAAAATACACCAAAATGGCAACAGTAGTAAAATATCAGGTTAACAAGATCATGTGTGTTTTCCCTTAATTTTCTCAATTTTATTTCTAAAATGTGGCTATATGATACAGATGATTTAAAACAATTCTTTCTCCTAACGCTCAGAGCTGAGCAGTTTCTGGGAGCCCCTCAAGTCATCACAGATCATATACCTAAAAGGAAGGAAAGGGTCAACTTGAGAATTGGGAAGTCGTTGTTGACATCAATGGGACGCCCACCTGCCAACTGGGGACATGAATGACAGTCCCTCAGTCAAGCCTAGGAGGGGAACAGGGTGACCACTTGAACACGATCAGATCTTGCAGCTTGTTCCCACTGCAGGAATACTGCCACGAAACAGCTGTGAAACAGGTAAAGAGGCTGGGCCATGTATGTCCTCCTCCCAAGTGATCGCAAGTGGCCGGCTGCCGGCCAAGCGCTGCCCTCCCTCAGCCCCTCCCTGGCCGCTCTGTGGAGCATCTCACCTTTCCTCAGCAGCTCTCCTCTTAAAAGCGCCAAGGTTTTTATTAGGAACCCCGCTGCGCACTGACCCTGAACTTCAGCTCTGCTAAGTGTCTCCAAATTGTCTTAATGAGGATCCCGCCCTCCCCGCCCCCCCCCGGGGGTTGAGCCCAGGGCTGGCCTGTGACTCTCTTTGTAGGCGACGTGCAACGGTCACTGAGTGGTTGCTCAGAGCCGCCCTGGGAGGAGAACCGCAATCGGAACTGTGTGTTCCTGGGGCTCGGAACGCTCCTTAGTTCACTGAGCCTGGCTGATGCTTCAGGTGAGCAAGGATTGAAAAGAATAAGTAGTAAAAGGGGATGAGAGCTGGGGACCCAAGCTCTCTGCCTGAGCGAGCAGCCGCGCTTCTGCGCTCCCGATTGTTACAAATCCCTCAAGCCGTGTGTATTCCTCCAGTTTAATCTTCCAGCTCCCCAAACAGAGGCCAGGAAATATATGTGCTGCTGAAGCGAGCACAGCAGAGGCCAGGAAGGATGGACTGCTATGGGTTTCAGTTCATCAAAGTAGTGAGACACCCCCCCTAGAGGCTACAGTATAAATTAGCAACTGGCCTTGTGTTGGTGCACAGTACATAAATACTGCAGATAGAAGCAAGTTAGCAACAAGGTCTCCCCAGAGGGCAAAGGAATGTGAGAATAATGTGAGAGGAGACCCCCAACCACAGAGGAGCAGAGCTAGTTATCAAAGAAATGGAAATTACTTACTTTATATTAAATATCACAGATCATATACCTAAAAGGAAGGAAAGGGTCAACTTGAGAATTGGGAAGTCGTTGTTGACATCAATGGGATGCCCACCTGCCGACTTTTTTTTCTTAAAGCCATAGATTTTATTATAGAGAGGAGAAAGAAAATGGCATTAATAGATCAAGCACATGAATTCCAGAATACTGAATTCCTTTTCCTCTTGCTTAACAACCAATTACATCCATGGACTGCAAAATTACAGCCATTGCAAAATTTTTAGTGTTATGCATCTTGTCAAAGAAAGACCAATATTTTTGCCTGAGTGTCCCCTTAACCTTATGAGCTATTATTTTTTAACTTTCTATAAAATTTCTTTTCAAATAATTTATTAGTGAGTGACTACTAATAATAATTTAGTGAGTGACTACTACGTGCAGGCCCTGTGCTAGGTGGTGAGCAAAGCTGAAGCAGTCGGATGGTCCACGTGTCAGATACCCACTGTCAGGGACCTTGGGGTAGTCCCAGGGGAAGGTTTGGGTGGTTCCCTGGCAACACCAGATACAGGCAAAAGGCAGGGGCATCACACCTACTCCTGGATATATGGCAGAGAAGCCAAACAAGTTAGCTGGGCTTCAGGTCTCTGCTTCAACACCATGGCCTCCCAGAAGCCACTGGGAGCTGACTCCCAGGACACTAGGTTCCCCTGCTACATCCTTAGAGTGTAACTGTAGCACTCATGAGTGTGATTGTGAGATTAATGGTCTCTTTCCATGAAAACAGGCATGGGGATATCTCTTGATGATGAACATTGTGCCCTCGGCCTGGCACGAGTAGGTTCTCTACAAATATTTAGTGAGCAAATATCCTTCACAGCACTCACCACACAGTAAGGCTATAAATCCTTATGTAATTCTTTCTCAACTACCTCGTTCATTGCTACACCTCAAGTCCCAAGCACACAGGGACCGCCTTTATCTTGTCTCCACCAGCATTAGCCTGCACACAGCGGCACCCAATGTTGGTGGCAGAAATAAATGAATGAATTAACAAACATGATAGAAGGCCACAGATCTAGAGATGGGTAGGAAAAGGGGGATAAAACTGAGAGCTCAAGAGTCAAATATGCCCAAGAATGGACCAGGTGAGCAAAAAGTGAGGATGTCTTGGACTTCTGCTTGAGTGGACATGGGATGCCCAGATCCTCCTTCCAGGTGTTGACTGAGTGGTATGTGTGTTTAAGGGAACAGGGGAGGAGACGATAAACTAAGGCCAAGGGCCTCTTTACCCCAGAGGAAAAGCTAAACCACTCACTTCCTCCCCTGCAAAGTAAAAAGCCCAGATCCTTTTCTTTTGTGAGATGGAGATTTGAACTTCCGAAGGTCTGGGGAGCAGGGGAAACGGTTTGGCACCTGCAAGAACAGGTTCACATATAAGGCTGGACGCCAGCGTGCTGGCTGGGAGCGTTTAGGGCATCTTGCTGACTAGTTGTGAGCTCAGCTTGGTGTCTAGTAGGTAGAGACCTGAGCTCGTGTCAGCAGGGCTGCCTCTGCAACAGGGGATGCTTCTTCCCAGGTGTGAGTGCCAGCAGGCTCGGGGAAGGGTTCGGGAAGGCGAGGGAGCCAGCAATCCACAACAGGGTGACAAGCGGAAGGTGTGGGCCTCCTGGAGAGCTACTCGCCGTGTCTTTGCTCTCTCTTTGCTGTAATGTCTCTCCTTGGACCACTTGCCAGAGTTGGCTGCTGAGGCAGGGACTCTCCTGGAAGTTGAGAGACTGCAGAAATAGTGTGAAGATTCAGGAAGCATAAACTGAGTTCCAGATGGGAATTGCTGAACAGTCCTCCCTTTCTGGACCGCCTCCTCCTCTCTCCACTACCATTCTAAAACTTGTTTTCGTGGACTATTTTAAATAAAATTCCTTCTTATCCCAACTTCCACTTCCTGCCTTCCTGGGCACCAAAAAAAGGAAGTGGGAGCACTGAATTTTTAAAGCAACTGCCCAGTCCCCACCCCAATACACACACACAGACACAGACACACACACCCCTCTAAAACACTCTATCCATTTTTAGCAGATAAACAGGGAAAGGAAAATGCAGACTTTTGCGATAACCTAGCTTATTGCCTGGTCAATCCATTTGGATGGGGACTGATAGATTTTAAAATAAGGCTTCATATTTTAAGCTGGCTGCTCTGTGATTGACTCAATCTTGCTGCAAAATCAGGCTCTTGTCAAAATACTTTGCAGGGCTTCTTGGAGGTTAGAGGTGGCATACCCTGTACACAGCTTATCTAGGGGTAGTTTTTTACTTATCTGTGCTAATTTTACCACTCTTTGAGGCGACACACCAAAATTTTCCCTTTTGTGTGTCTGTGTATATGCGGGATTATACTTCTATTTAGTACTTCCATCCAATTCATCCAAGAAAGTTTTCTAGATACATTGACTTTACTTATTTTTTAATTCAAGTGTCACAAATTTTGGATATCTGTAAGTTGCTCTGAGTTGATTTAAGCCATTGTCTAATTTGACCTTAATCATAACAACAACAAAAGCATATTCTATACAAATTTTTTAGTGTTTCATAGACGCAAGTAGTTTATATGTTCATTCGAATAAAGTGTTCACAGTCACGTTTTTATTTAAATATTGAGGTGTAAAATTTCCGGGCAAGAGTAAAGAGTGGTCCCCAAACTTCTAACTCTTTAAAATGATCTCATTCTGCTAATAAATAGAAGCCAGCATGTATGTTTACGTTCTGGGGGGCAGTGCACAGGGGTGGGATTGACCCAGACTGTGAGCCAACAGACTCACGCTGTGGTCCTGAGCTGCCCCTCACCCATCTGCTGTGTAAGCGTGGGTCAGTCACTTTGTCTTTCTGGCCACTCTCTCCTTCTGTGGCACCCAGGGCAATTGGACTTGATGGCTTCTAACTGCCCCCCTACCCCCCCCAGTTCTGAAATGTCATGATTCGATATTAAGGAGGAAACTTAGAATCATCTAGTCCAAGGCCAAACCTGGCCCACTGCTTGGTTTTATGCATCCCACAAGCTAGGAATGGCTTTTACATTTTCACATGGTTGGTAAAATAGTATTACATGAAAAGCAAAAATTACATGCAGTTTTCATTTCAGTGGCCATAAATAGTTTTATTGGCACACAGCCATGCTCACTTATTTATGTATTGGCTGTGGCTGCTTTCCCACTACAATGGCAGAGTTGAGTAGTTGCTATAGAGACATCATGGCCCACAAGCCGAAAATACTTATTATCTGGCCCTTTGCAGAAAAAGGTTTCTGGCCCTGATCTAGTCCAACTCCTTGACAGATGAGGAAATTAAAGCTTGGTCAAGTCCTGGTTCAAAAAGACAAAACATTGTCATAGAAAGAAAGCAACTGGCCATTTTGAAACATCCAAAGGGACAAAAACAATGAACAATAAAAAAAAAGGTTAAGGACGCAAAAGGAATGTCTTCCTCAAATGGCAAAGGATAAGGCCTTATACAAGAGATAAGGACAAAGAAATTGTGAAACCCTTGGGGCAGGCGGCACTCATTTGTATGGAAGAACTGCTGTTTTCTTAATCTGGAATCAAATTATGAGGACTTGATGAGGATGTGGGAGGTGGGCAGAGAACACCAGAAAGGGCTCGAGATTCTCCATGCTGATAAGACTCCAGAAAACTTACATCCAAACACGCTGCAGGAAATGGAGGTTGACATTCGAAATGCTTTAGGGGGCCTTTTCAAAAGTGTAGGAGGTCTGGAAGGGGTGAGGCAACGCTGCTGTGACTGGGGAAAGGAAGCCTGGGACAGATTGGAACCTGAAGTCAAATGGAGGCCTAGTGCTGGGAAATCCCAAAGCCCTTTAGATCCCAGACTCGACTTAGAACACCCAGCATAGTTCTGAGAGCTTGGCCCTGACTAGTGACAGGCTCACATCCTGCCAGGGTGGTAAATAGGGGCAAAGCGTGGCGCTGGCCACATAATGATTTTAGAAGGTTTAAACAAAGTTTCATGGTAGGGGGTGGGGAGAAGGGTGTCAAGCTCATCATCCTTCGATTCACATAGGAGCATTGCTTGGGAAATTCCTGGGGATGGGCAATAAATATTCCAAGCCCAAGAGAGAAGAAACTGCCCCAAGATCTGTACCGCTGGTGATCAACCAGGTGCCAAACATTACTCCCGTGGGAAAGGCCCTAAGCAGTTAAAATAGGTAATTGAACTTACCCAACAGATAGGATTTACCCTGGAAATTCAAATTATTGGCAACACAGTGTGTGTTGTCTTGTCTTCCCACCTCCTTTCTGCAAAATTCCGTGATTCTTGTTTCCTGTCAGGCTTCTCAACATTCGGAGCATGTGGCTACAATACCGCCTCGTGTTCCAGGTAAAATTAAACACCTGACTCATCCTCTTTATCAGCAAGAAGATAGAAATGATGGCCTCTGGAGAGGAAAGGGCTCTTTAATAGCTGGCCCAATCTCTCTTCTTAGTTTGCTGAGTCCAGACTTCATTTCCTACCATTAAGAGATTGGTTTGCTTATCTGATATTCTGCAGATTAAATTACCGGACATCCACGGTGATGGGGCTTGACAAACCTGCTTTTCCTATTGCTTGCTACCCACACCCTTTCACTTCTGCTAACTCCTTCACAATGAACAGAAGGGAGCCTATCCTCTGAGATCAGGAATTACAAGAACATGTGTTATAGATATCAGCGGGGTACGGCTTAGCATAAAATGTGATAAGGCCGAGGTGTTGCTTCCACTCAAGTTCTTAAGAGCTGAGGGTCTCTTCTCCCAAATAAGCCAGATTGGAAGCCTTGTCTTCCCTTCCACTTTCCCATGTGCCCATATGGGGGCCGCTGGGGAGTAAATAACACATGTGACTCAAGCTCTTGTGTTCATACGTTCTTTCTTGTGAACCTATGGGGTCCATGGGATCACTTCATCCAGTCTTTTCCTTCTGCTGATAAGGAAGCCATGACACATGGTGACAGCTGGATTCTAGCCGAGCTGAGACCAGAGCCCAGGTCTCCTGACTCTCGGGCCACCACCCTCGCCCCCTTACAGGTCTGGTTGCCATCTCTGCTCGTGGCTGGAGCGGATTCTCCATGGTGCCTTTCCTGATTGTTCTGGGCAGACAGGACTCATTCGGGAGGAGCCCGACCTGTCTTCTCACCCTGGTGTCCTGGCTATTGTTTGGCCTTCTCTGTGCATGCCATCCTCTGCAGACCTAAAGATTTCCCCCAGTGGCCTGTGGTCAGGACAGATGCTTATTTGGGTGAGGAACTGGGCTGCCTGAATCTGACAGGCAGAAGGCTTTATGGTGAGGAACGAGGAGTCACTGCAGGTTTTTTCAGCTTGGGTAGGGCCCACATCCCAAGTCCCAGTAGGAAGGCTGACTCTGAACCTGGTCAGAAACCAAGCAGGCCTCCAGGCCTGAGGCCTACCTGCCACCCTTCCTCTCCAGCAGCCAGAGTCCGGCAAGGCCAGTCTGAGGAGTGACCTGATGCCTTTGACCCATGGTTGTGGAAGGTTGAGTCAAGGGGTGATGATCAGCATTGTGTCCCAGGAAACACTGATATTGGGCCTCAATGATTTGTACAAAGTGGTGACCAAAGACAGGGCGCCTGGGGTCAATGTTGGGAATCAAAGCACAAAAGGCTGTCAGAAAACCAGACAAGAGCTCCTGGAGAATGTTTGTTTGAGCAGGACTGTCCTTTCTAGGCCAAGACAACACGGCATCTCACTTCCTCTTCCCTATAGTTCTTTGAGGGGCATGTTATTCTCCCCATTGTAAAGGTCAGAAAACTGAGACTTGGAGAAGTTATTTGCCAAAGTCAGGAAGCTAGTAAGTGTCAGAGTCAAGACTAGAACCCAGGTCTTCTAATTCCAAAGCTCTTGTTCTGTCCAGGTCACCTTTTAGAGAAGTCCATCTCCATTCGCCAGAGAACTCTGATTGCCATGTGTGGTGTGGCATTCGTAATCATGCAGTCAAACATGCAATCCTGGATGGGTGTCCCTGATGGCACAGTCCAACTCAAAATACATTGATTTCCTTTGCCATGGTGCTACTCAAATGGTGCCCTGAGGTCCCCTCACAGGGACTTGAGTGGGGACAGAAAAGGAGGATGGGGATGGGCACAGGCCACCTGCTGTCTGTACTCAGCCCCCAGTCCTCTCTCCACCATCCCTTCAATCAGAGCTGCTCCATTTCCATGGGTTAGGATCCCGGGTTTGAAAAAGGTTTCAGCAATCTCTGTTCTTTCAGATGATCCAGCCTCTGGTTCAACATCTGCATGAGAGGAAACTCACATACTAGGTGGACTTCAGGGTCTTCCAGAGCTGAGCAAATGAAGATGTCCGGGAAGTGACCATGACATTGTCTTCTGGGTTGAAGAGCCCTGCAACACCAACGGAAGTGTGATACTCTGAAGCGAGCACAGCCACAGGCGTTAACAGCTGCCTTAGAATTTCCTCACATTCATTCGTTCACTTGAGAATATTTAAATTAGAACCATCTACATCTGGTCCAGCAATCTGACTTTCGCAGAGGCCCAAGTAGATACTGTTGTGGGACAAACAGGACAATCTCTCCAATGTCACCCTCGAAAGACCAGAGAAGAGCACCCTCAAATCCCAGACAGTGATCTGTCAAACATGAACTTAGCTAAACTTTTTTTTTTTTTTAAAATGTATTTATTTATTTATTATTTTTGGCTGTGCTGGGTCTTCTTTGCTGTGCCCGGGCTTCTCATTACAGTGGCTTCTCTTGGTGCAGAGCATGGGCTCTAGGCGCACAGGCTTCAGTAGTTGTGGCACGTGGGCTCTAGAGCGCAGGCTCAGTAGTTGTGGCGCACGGGCCCAGCTGCTCCGAGGCATGTGGGATCCTCCCGGACCAGGGCCCGAACCCGTGTCCCCTGCATTGGCAGGCGGATTCTCAACCACTGCGCCACCAGGGAAGTCCCTAAACTTTTTAATAGTGATGTTATTCATGTTTTTGGCTGTCATCACTTCTTGACCGAACAAGCTCAGTAAGTTGCTCCCACCTATGCACTTCCTTCCCTGTCCTATATTTATGTCCCTCACTTTCCAGGAGTAACTCTAGGTGTTGTGAGCTGGGAAACAAGCTCAACCTGATGTGCCTGAAGCACCAGTTGAACAAATAATTCTTGAACTGACCATTCTGACCAATGACATCATTGCAAATGCACACTGGCTCAGGTTTTCAGTCCCTTAAAACGTTTCCTCTCACCACTGTTCTGAACTCTTAGGCATACGAAGTAGTTTTTCTATTCCTTAGACAACTGAGCAGCTGGAGTATTTCTGAGCAACCGGAGTAGGGGGTGTTGACTATTCCCCCTCTTTTACCTGGGTTCCTTCACATATTCTCACCTTTATCAGTCTAGCCAACCCCATGCACATTTAGAGAAATGCAAACAATCTGTTATCTTTCCATATTCTGAGGCCAGAAAATCTCATTTTGACCATCTCTGTACAAGCTGTTGGCAATTCCAGAACCTCTTTGATGCCCTTTAATAGCTTCTACTGTAGAGGTGCCTCAGTTGACAGACATCATGAAGGAATAAGGGCAGAGTTTTGGATAAAGGAGCCCAGATAACTAAGAGTATAATTCTTTAAGCCCCAAAGAGTTTTAAAATTTGTAACCATTGCAACCCAAATCTCTCCATGTAGATAAACACGGGCCTGGGGTTAAAAATCTGGTTTCACAGACTGTAACAAATGATATTTCTCTGTGCTGGCCTCACCAGCACATGGCCTCACCATGAAGGTGAGCTGCTTAGACTTCTTTCCATGGAAGCATGATTGTCTGAAGGCTCCAACGCTGCCCCTCTGTGTCTACTGTCACGTATGTACCATGGCTGTGTTTCCCACGGGCTGCTCCCAGCCAATGACTGAGCATGATGGGGTTCCTGAGCATGGCACGACATGGGACTCCTCAACCAGGAGATGTTGGCTCAAGGACTCCCCATCAGCCTGGCTGAAACCATCTGAGAATGGGTCTGAAATCTGAGACTCTTCCTACTTCACAAGGGTCAGACATGCACCATGGTGTGAAGGCTTTCCCCACCTTCCCTGACTCCTTCTTTTTTCCCTTCACAGGCATTGCCGTCAATCTATTCCTTGCACTTTTAATTTTGACAGGATGTCTGCTTGTTTGAGAACCTGAACTACACAGGAACCACTATTCTGCTCTCCTTTAGAGTCCACTCCACCCACTCCCAGATGTTTCCAGGAGACATCTCAATGTAGATGGCTGAGAGGTGTAGACAACAGTACTTTGAGAGCCTTGAGGAGCTAAGGGAATAAAAATTGGAATATAAGGATGATTGAAAAAGAGAGCCTCTAATAAACTCCCAATGCATTGGTTTCAGATCCTGAAGGGCTACACTTGCACAACGAATGTGGAAATAGATGAGTCTTCACATAGAACACAGCTTCCAATCACCTCCAGCCCTGAAATGGGATTAGGTTGATCCTTGATTGTTAGAACTTAAACTATCTCCCAGAAACAAATATAGATTCTCTCTGAGGAAAGATGGCATTCCTTTTTTAAAAAAATTTATTTTATTTATTTATTTTTGGCTGCATTGGGTCTTCGTTGCTGCACGCAGGCTTTCTCTAGTTGCGGCGAGTGGGGGCTACTCTTTGTTGTGGTGCGCAGGCTTCTCATTGCGGTGTCTTCTCTTGTTGTGGAGCACGGGCTCTAGGCGTGAGGGCTTCAGTAGTTGTGGCTCGCGGGCTCTAGAGCGCAGGCTCAGTAGTTGTGGTGCACGGGCTTAGTTGCTCCGTGGCATGTGGGATCTTCCCAGAACAGGGCTTGAACCCATGTCCCCTGCATTGGCAGGTGGATTCTTAACCACTGCGCCACCAGGGAAGCCCAAGATGGCATTCTTTTTTTTTTTTTTTAATTTTATTTATTTATTTATTTATTTATGGCTGTGTTGGGTCTTCATTTCTGTGCGAGGGCTTTCTCTAGTTGTGGCAAGCGGGGGCCACTCTTCATCGCGGTGCACGGGCCTCTCACTATCGCAGCCTCTCTTGTTGCGGAGCACAGGCTCCAGACGCGCAGGCTCAGCAATTGTGGCTCACGGGCCTAGTCGCTCCGCGGCATGTGGGATCCTCCCAGACCAGGGCTCGAACCCGTGTCTCCTGCATTGGCAGGCAGATTCTCAACCACTGCGCCACCAGGGAAGCCCCAAGATGGCATTCTTGTAGGACTTAAATTATCCTATAATTTTGCATCTACAATGTCTGAAATTCAACAAAAAATAACCAAGCACACAATGAGACCAGATAACATTACTAAAATCCATGAAAAACATGAGACAATAGAAACAGAGCCAGAGGAGATACAGAAAATGGAGTTGCTGCAGATTTTAAGATAAGTGTTCTGACTATATTCAAAGAGATCAAATACAAGACTGAGAATTTTGTAGAGAAAAATGGGTGGCAGGCATAACATTTGCTCTGGGATAGAGGTAAACAAGGTAGACCCCCCTACCTACCTTCGAAGATTCTTCCCTGATACCCCAGGTAATCAAGACGCTTCTTCCTCCCTCTGGCTCCTATATGGGAATGGTTTTTGTTTTCTTTTGTTAGCTGTCCTTAATCCACTTCCTATTATTCAGTCTCCCCCAATTTCCTTTTGGATATAGTCTGGTGGGATTGTTATCAGCTGTCCTCTTCCAGCCAAGGGAACAGCATATGACCCAGGCTTGACCAAGCAGACCCTCACTCTCCCATGTGGAAATTGACTCTTGAACTGAATGGCCAAGATAATACATGGTTGTTTTGTCCAGCAGCTCCTGCCTGGTGACCACCCCTCCCACCCTCCCATCCCCCCACCTTGCCACCCTCAGAGCTGATGGGTGCTACCTATTTTCACCCCTGGTCTCTATGTGGGACTCTCCGCATTCTTTCCATAAGTCCCTTTTTTTTTGCTTAATTGTGCCAGTGTCAGTTTCTGTTGCTTGCAAACAAAGAACCCTGAGGTAGCCCCTACTTTAGTTTTAATCACTTGTAAAGTGTTTATTGAGCATGTACTATGCATCAGGCACGCCCCCACCCCCACTAGACATGGGGGATGACACAGTAAAAAAAAGAATATCTGCCTTCCTGAGGCTCTGAGTAAAATGGGAAAGAAAACATTGAATAAATAGTCCTCCAACGGGCCATAGAGTGACAAGTGTGACAAAGGTCAAATTCAGGATATTAAGCAAGTGTGTCTCTAGGATCTTAATTTAGGTTGGGCCAAAAGAGATAGCATAAAGGATGACACGTGTAAGCAGAGACCTGAAGATTGAGTGAAGAACATTCCAGGCAGAAGGAACAACCTCTGTAAAGGAAGACCTGAGGCAGGAAGTAGGGTTGCCTGTCTTGACCTGACCTTGGCCTTTGCTCATTTATCTGGTGGGACTTGACCAGGCCCATTCCAGCCTCTTCCTGGTCTGCCACCACCTGGGGCAATAGTCCTGGTGCAGGAACTCAGCTATCTTTCTCTATGAGCTCCCTGCCCTTTATACTAAGGCTCAAGGCAACAAGTCAAGTCGGTCACCTCCAGTGAATGTTAGCAATGTGAGGTGTGGTGAATGCTGAGCTGCACCTCCCTGACCCCCATTTCATGACTGAAGGACTCACTCCCCACCCCTGCTGTGAATGCTGCAGGCAGACAACCTTCAGCTGTCAGTCTTACTTCAAAAGCAGGCAGGTCTGGGGCGCCATCCCATGTTCAGAACTCTTAAGACTTCCTTTGAGACTCCATTGTCTCAACTTCTCCCTCTGCCCAATCCTGCTTCCTCCCCCCCACTTCTACAGGCTCTGGTCCCAAGAGTGTTCCTTATAAACCTCCTGCACGCTAATTGTCATCTCAGGGTCTGCTTCCTAGGGACCCACCTTGCAACAGATGGAAGGCACCAGAATCAAGGGTGAGAAGACTGTGTTTGAGCCTGTCCCATCCTTACCATGTTATCTTAGACCAGCCTCAGTACTTACCACTGCGGTTGGTACCAGGCGCCATGCCTATCACACAGAAGGCAGGTCCACAATAAGTGTTTGTTGATTCAGACAGTGGATGGAACTTTCTCTGTAAATGTTTTTAAAACCCACACAATTGTCAATCATTATTATTTAGAGTTGGAAAGGGAAAAAAACATAAGACAACTCTAGTGAAAAAGTGAAAGATGAACTTATATGTGGAATCTAAAAATTTTACAAATCAATCTACATACAAAGCAGAAATAGACTCACAGACATAGACAACAAACTTCTGGTTACCAAAGGGGAAAGGGAGGGGGTTGGGAGGGTTAAATTAGGAGTATGGGATTAACAGACACAAAATACAATACATAAAATAGACCAGCAACAAGGATTTACTGTATAGCACAGAGAGCTATATTCAATATCATGTAATAACTTATACTGGAAAAAATCTGAAAAAATATATGTATATACAACTGAATCACTTTGCTGTGCACCTGAAACTAATACAGTATTGTAAATCAACTATACTTCAATTTAAAAAAAAAGTGAAAGAGAGAACTAGATTAAAAGCTGGAGATCCTGGAGCAGGGAGACCAGGGAAGAAAAAGCCACAGTTGTCCAGAGGAGACATAATGAAGATGAGAAGGAGATCCAGCACTCAGAAAAATGAAAACTGGGACAGATCAGAGGCACAGAAACCAAAGGGTGAACAAGTGCACAAAAATGTGCACTGCTTCAGAAATGTCGAGCGGGTTAAGTGATGATATAAAGCGTCAGATTCCAGAGCAACGCTCGCATTCTCTCTTCCAGAAATGATCCACTGGTCCTCAGCAGTCTACTCAGAAAACAGGGAGGGTGCAGGAACATATCTGTCTCTTTCGCCACTGTGGACCCAGGGCTTAAGAAGCTCTTGGTACCCACTGGGCATCTGACAACTAGTTATTGTTGAATAAGTCTTAGGGGTTTGAAAATAAAGTTGGTAATTTATTGTCACTAATGAAATAGTATGTTAGAAAAATCTGTCTGCCACACACACACCTACCTACCCCATTCTATCCATTCGATCTAGCCAAGTGGCTGAGTATAAACAAAGCTGTTTCCTAGTATATCAGAAGCTGTTTTCCCTATGCACCAGTCCTGGAAGGGAACCCTTGAGCCCCTCCTTACACTTATTTAAGACCTCTGTACCTCTTTTGATAATTCTTTAAAGAGTATGTAAATGAACCACTAATAAGGTGGCACACATCTCAATTTAGTTGGGAAAGGGTAAACACATGTTATAGAATATAGATGAGAGATCTGAAGACACATTTTTTTTTTTTTTTTTTTTTAATGGCTGTGTTGGGTCTTCGTTTCTGTGCGAGGGCTTTCTCTAGTTGTGGCAAGTGGGGGCCACTCCTCATCGCGGTGCGCGGGCCACTCACTATCGCGGCCTCTCTTGTTGCGGAGCACAGGCTCCAGACGCGCAGGCTCAGTAACTGTGGCTCACGGGCCCAACTGCTCCGCAGCACGTGGGATCTTCCCAGACCAGGGCTCGAACCCGTGTCCCCTGCATTGGCAGGCGGATTCTCAACCACTGCGCCACCAGGGAAGCCCTGAAGACACATTTTGAAGGGTGTACTAACAGGATATTGGAGGCCGCAGGATTGTTTCAAAATAAAACAGTCCCCCTTTGAAGTGAGAATACATAAAAGCAAGTCATTACCTTTAAGGATTTGGACCTTCTATCTGAGTGGAGACTGTGAATCCGCATGCCCAGTTGGATGGGTGATCACAATATAATCTCCCCTTCCCATTTCAACCTAATTGTGGTGGTCTGTCATTTTACTAGACATGACTGTGACATTTGGTGCATCACTGCACAATGATTTGTCTTATCTCCCCACTGGAATGTGAACTTTTTGAGGGTAAAGACTTTTTCTTTAGTCTCTGATTCCCTAGCATACTGCAGATTACCTGTTGCGCGGGAGACATTAAAAGCATATTGAAGGAAGGGAGAAGAGGAAGGGGAAGAGGGAAGGAGAGGGGAAGGGGTCCGGTAAGACTCCAGGAACTCATTCAGAGTTGTTGAAACACTTAACTCCTGCTGACCTTCAGGTATTATAGCTTTCTGGGACTCCTGGAGTCCTGGGGCATAGTGAGAAATACAAACAATTGGAAGCAGGGAACTGTTTTGTGAGGAGCTCTACCACTTAAAGCATGTATATCAATAGAGGAGGCATTTAACCTCCAAGCCTCAGTATCCCCTGCTGTAAATTGGGAATTATTATTTCTCCTTAAAGAAATCTTGAGTAAGTGAAATAATATATGTGACACCATTCAACAAACTATTAAGTGCCACGTAATTGTTACTTGTAAGTATTATTACTTGGGAATCAGAACCATCTTCAGCTGAACCCTCTCATCTGTTTTATTTGGCAAAACATTGTACTTTGGGAGAGTATTTTGAAGGAGGGGGAAAGGTCTCATCTTTTACTCATCTTTCCTTCTTTTTTTTTTAACTTTATTTATTTATTTATTTATTTTTGGTTGTGTTGGGTCTTTGTTTCTGTGCGAGGGGTTTCTCCAGTTGTGGCGAGCGGGGGCCACTCTTCGTCGCGGTGCGCGGGCCTCTCACTGTCGTGGCCTCTCTTGTTGCGGAGCACAGGCTCCAGATGCGCAGGCTCAGTAGTTGTGGCTCACGGGCCTAGTTGCTCCGTGGCATGTGGGATCTTCCCAGACCAGGGCTCGAACCCGTGTCCCCAGCACTGGCAGGCAAATTCTCAACCACTGCGCCACCAGGGAAGCCCTCATCTTTCCTTCTTATTTTCAGGATTTTGCTAATGTATTTAATATTTTCATTGGATAGCTGTCGTTTTTAAAAAATGATCTGGGGGCAACAGTGATTCCAAAGATTGACCAGTGATCTCCAGTTGAATCAGAATCACTTAAGAACTTTATAGGCACTTCCCTGGTGGCACAGTGGTTAAGAATCTGCCTGCTAATGCAGGGCACACGGGTTCAAGTCCTGGTCCGGGAGAATTCCACATGCTGTGGAGCAACTAAGCCCGTGCGCCACAGCTGCTGAGCCTGCGCTCTAGAGCCCGCGAGCCACAACTACTGAGCCCACGTGCCACAGCTACTGAAGCCCGCGCGCCTAGAGCCTGTGCTCCGCAACAACTGAAGCCACCGCAATGAGAGGCCTGTGCACTGCAATGAAGAGTAGCCCCCGTTTGCCATAACTAAAGAGAGCCCGCATGCAGCAATGAAGACCCAACGCAGCCAAAAATAAATAAATAAATAAATTTATTTAAAAAAAAAAAAAGAACTTTATAAAATACAGATTCCCAAGTCCCAACCCCGAGCAAGTCAATTCAATTGTTCTAGACTGGGGATGGGAATTCTGTATTTTGAAAAGCTGCCCAGGTGAGTCTGAGAAGCAGCCAGGCCAGGAATTCTGGACAGGCTTCTTTTTTCCATTTAAAACTGTCAGAAGACCTTCAAGGTCAGGCCTGAGAGCTTATGAATATGCCCCTTATTGCTGGCTGATTGCCTGGAAAATTCTATGAGGGTTCATGGCATGAGACTTTGTTATTTGAAACTAATAATGTTATAGTAGAAATGCTAGCATGAGCGTGACATTTCCGTAACAAATTCACAAGTAGGCATTTGGACCTAAAATCAAAGCTCTGGGGTTAGAGTAGGAGATAGGGAGCTTAGCAGGGCTTAGAAAAAGCATTTCAGTTGCTTCTGTAGTATTTTCTCAGCTTCAGGAGGAAATGGCATAACACATACTTCCATCTATTTCCCAGGGATGTTTTGATCTGAAAATTAATGTGAAAAATGAATGATGCCTTGGACTTCTTGGAAAGACTCACGTGCATTATCATCTGTTTGTTCAGGGAAATATTTCTCTCCAGGGTTACTATCCATCACAAATCTTGTAAAAAAAAAAAAAATGCTCTGTTCAAATTCTCATAATTGGCTGGTGGGAATGCAAACTGGTATAACCACTTTGAAAAACTATTTAGTAGTACCTAGTAAAGCTGAACATTTGCATATCCTATTTCACTCCTATACATACACCGAAGAGAAATGCAAACATATGTTTATCAAAAGACATGTACTAGAATGGTCATAGTCTCCTTGATCATAATAGCTCGAAACTGTGAACTACCCCATGACCATCCACAGTAGAATGGATAAGTAAATCATCGTCTGTTCACACAACAGAGTCCCATATAGCAAGGAAAATGAATTATTTACAAGTACATGCAAAATTAGATGAATTTCAGATTCATGAGTTTAAATGAAAAAAGCTAGACTTCAATGCAAAGTTAAAATCAACCCCAGGGATGTATAGCCAAAGTATAGTTGATGGTGTTCACTAAGGGAAACTGACATTTGTTTCCAAAAGGACCCCTTTCTTTTCAAAGATGCCCACACACTGGGAAGAGCCCACGCGCTGCAACCCCTGAACACTCCTTTCCCAGTTGACCATTTTGGTTGTCTTTAGAGACATCTGACCAATAAAGTGCTTGAAACAAGATAAGCCCATAAGGCATATTTTACAAAAGCTTATGAGTTGATAATTCAGCAATGCCTTCCAAAATGAAGGAAAATGTTTCCTCTGTGATCAGAGTAACTTTTTTTTTCACCTCAAAACCCACCTTGAACAGAGCTCAGAAAGAGGTGTTGTTTAACTGGACAGCTGAGAAGGGTATTCAGAAACTACCATGGAAAAAAAAAGTCACATTTCAAAGCATTTGAAAAAAGTCTTGCCATATTTTTGTGTAAATGCTTTTTAAAATTCCTTCTCAAAATGTCTTCTCTTTTTACAAAAATGATGTGTGTTCATTTTTAAGTCAATTGGTACAGAACACTACAAAGCAAAAGTCAATATATTAAATAAAAATCACCCCACATCATCTCCCCAAGTAACTATTATTAGCATTAAGTGACTATCGTTCCAACAAGTCTCTAGGCAGAGGTAGGAATTATTGTGTAAACACGGGTGAAAACTTTAAAAATAAATGACAAAGGAACACTGCTTGGGAAATCTCTGTTCATCTCTGTGGTGGAGGAGAGAGAGGAACTTGTGCTTTCAGAGATTGTAAAAGAGCCTCTCTCTGGTCCTTCCCCTGATGAGATGAGCGCTCTGATAACGAAATAGTTGGAATTCTAAGGTAAGTAGTGCCTTTTGGATCAAACAGTTGGCCTAACTCAGAGGTGGGAGGAGGGATGGAAAGGAGGGGAACAGCCTCTAGTTCCCCTTGGGGACTTTCTGAAGGAAAGAAAGTGCCAAGGTGTGGACCATCACAGAGCAAAGAAGGGAAGAGGAGGTATGACTCTGAGTTACTGCCAAAGCAATAAACTGCCAGGGGGCCTGAGGGAAACTTAAGATGACTGGGAGAATGAAGACTTGGAGGTTTTGAAAAATGATCCTGGATGTGATCAAAGAAAAGAAACAGAATAAAATAGTGTGTCATTGGTCTAACCGCTTTTACTTAAAATGACTTCAGCTTCTTCTATCATTTTTAAGAGATGTCTTGGAACCGCAGATTAAATGTGCTAATTCTTAGATGTCATCTGTTTACAAGTAAACTGAGCACAAAAATAAAATTCTGATTTGTTGCATGGCTCCTTCTCCAATTGGGTTGAGCAAAGTTTTCACAAGATGAGGATCATTTTAACTGAGGGGATGGGGGGAGAGTAAGGTGCAAATCCTGCCTTTCCAGCAATCTGAGATGCTGCCCATGGAGCCCAGGGGACTGACTTTATCACCTACTGGCCTAAGGTGTCAAGGACATTCTGAGATTGAGAAGGAAAAAGTTCTCTCCTGCCCAGAAGTTTTTCAAGTGTAAGGGTTTATAAATTGCAGCCATTAGAGCAAAAAGAACTTACAGCTTGGTAAATCTCTCCTTGGACTTCATTTTCATACCAAAATCTCAAGTTGATGTCCAACTTTGGTACTGTTCTCACTCGTTAATGATAGAGCAGACCCAAGCTGCTGAGAGCCCACTGTCCCTGAACATGTATGTGCCCTGCCCGGTTCATGAGCTTCACATGTCTTAGCCCAAGTAGCTCATAACTCTCTAAGGCAGACACTACATTAAGTCCCCTACATACGAACAAGTTCTGTTCAGAGAGTGCGTTCGTAAGTCCAACAAAGTTAGCCTAGGTACCCAAATAACACAATCGGCTATATAGTACTACTATAATAGGTTTATAATACTTTTCACATAAATAATACATAAAAAGCAAACAAACACAAAAAATAAACATTTTTAATCTTACAGTATAGTACCTTGAAAAGTACAGTAGTACAGTACAACAGCTGGCATACAGGGGATGACATCGAGTGAACAGGCAAGAAGAGTTCCTGACTGGAGGAGGGAGAGGAGGTGGGAGATGGTAGAGCTGAAGGATCGTCAGCAATAGGAGATGGAGGGCAAGCTGCAGTTTCACTCACGCCTGATGTTGATGGAATGCACGTTTGGATCTTCGAAAGCTAGCAACTTTAAGGTTCGTGTGTAGGGGACTTACTGTATTACTATCCCCATTTTACAGGTGAGGAAATGGAGGCAAATAGAGGTTAGGCTACTTGCCCAAGGTCACAGAGCTAGTGTGTGAGACTCCAAAGTAGACACTCTGAGCAAAGGGCCTGATTCCAAAAACCTGACTCATGAACACTGAGGGCAATTAAAGTTAGGAGAGAGACCACATTTCCTTAGGACAAATGCGATGTCCCCGCTGTAAGCTCTCCAGTTATTTCAAGTGGCTTTGGAGTCGCCAAATCCCACAGTACACTCCCCCTCACCCCCCGAGGTTTATCGTATTGGGTGTTGGCCTCCTGACCTTGCACCACAGCGTGACCTCAGCTCCTCCGCAGGAAGTGAGAGGTGAACACGTGCGGGAGTGTATATACCTGTGTGTGTGTGCGTGTGTGCGAGTGTGCGTGAATCACGTATGTGTGTGAGTGCATGTGAGCGTGTGGTATGGATTTATGTAAGTGGAGGGGTTGTGCCTGTGTGAGCGCATTTGTGAGCGTGTGTGGGTGATGGATGTAAAGGTGAGTATTTGCACTTGTGAGTGTGTGTGAGAGTGTGAATGAGTGTGTGAGTGAAAGTATTGAGAGTAAATGTGTGTGGTTGTGAGTGTGTCTGCATGTAGATGTGTGTGCATAAACGTGTTTGAGAGTGGGGATGTGAGTGCACGTACGTGTGCCTGAATGAATACGTGTGCATGTGTGCCTGTTTGAATGACACAGGTGAGTGTGCTTGTGTGTGAATGTGTGAGTTTGTGTGCTGCTCCCAACTTCCTTTACTGGCAGCCAGATCAAGTGACACATGAGCTCTGCCCTCTGACGAGAAAGCTTGAGGAAGTTGTCCAAGGACAGCGCTGGCCACGGACAGGGAGGAGGTCAGCTCTGGGCCAAGCAGGCTCTGACGGGTGGGGGCAGAGCACACCCACAAGGGCCACCACCGGCCTAGCTTCCTGGACCACTCCCGTGAGCGCTCCCCTCCCTGGGGTCTTGTGGGCTTGCCTTCTCTCCTAGTCGAGTGGGGTGAAGAGGGAAGTGGCAGGTGCTAGAGAGGGAGCAGCTCAGGCTTCGGAGTCAAACAGACTTCGGCTCAAATTCCTGCTCTGCCTCCGGACACTAAGGGGCTGTGGGCAAGCTCCTTCACGGATCCATCCTTGGCTTCCCGATCTGATAAGGGAGAGCAATGATACCCAGAATAAATGTTTGTGGTGAAGGTCAAAGGGGCCAGTGCACCTAAAACAACAACAACCACAAAAACCAAAAACCAGAAAAAAAAAAAAAAAACTAGGCATAACACAAAGTATATGCTCAACAGATGCTATTACTGTTCCAGTGAACCAGTAAGATCACCGTTTCTTTCTTCCAAGTTGCCACTTTGGGTCAAATCCATAGCTCTCACAGTGGAGCTACGCACTGCTGGAGGTTTATCGAAGCTCTTTGGTTCATCTTAATTATACATTAGGGCACTTGGGAAGCCATTTGCAAACGAGGCCCCAGGCTTGGGAAGAGTTAATATACCAAAACGGTGACAACACTCCTTCCCGTCACCAGGAAATCAGCTCTTTGCTTTGCAAGAGGAAAGTAGAAAAGTCCCTCTTACCCAACAAACCCAATTCAACACTGAAAATTCTGACTGGAGTGAAATATGGCTCTTTAAAAATGAAACACTACACCTGTAAGTGTGAGTTGATTGCCCGTCTTTTCAAGGACCAGAAAGTGAAATAAAGAAAGGAACTCTCAACAGGGAGGCCACCGCGTCACTGAGGAGAACTGAGTCAGAACAATGACCGGCTGGCGAGGCCACCTGCCTTCGAGGCGGGAATTGAGTCAACACAGGCACTGAGCAAACAGTCGGGCTTTAGTGTTCTAAATCAGTTTGAACAGTGGTTAAAGCTTGTGGGCCGAGGAACCCTGAAAGCCTGCACACATCCTCTATTAAGTCTGAGCCCGTCTCCTGGGGCCGTCGCTTTGTTGACTCAGTGGCTTTCATTGCAAAATGAACGCCCGGCTAGGGTCGTAAGTTGAGCTGAGCGGAGCCGGGTCGGAGGAGGCTGAGGAGACAGGCAGTGTCTGCCTCCACGTGGGTGCTGCTCCCCTGCCCGCAGAGAAAGTGTGGGCTGCGTATTCTTCACAGAGCGGGGCTTGGGGTTCCATAACACCAATAAAGTGGAAGGCTGAGGTGAAGAGAACACAACGGAAGGACAAAAGGCATAAAACACACCCTGTCAGGAAGGGGCCTTGGAAATAGCTTTTAAGATTCTTGCTCCAGGGCTTCCCTGGTGGCGCAGTGGTTGAGAGTCTGCCTGCCAATGCAGGGGACACGGGTTCGAGCCCTGGTCTGGGAAGATCCCACATGCCGCGGAGCGACTAGGCCCGTGAGCCACAACTACTGAGCCTGCGCGTCTGGAGCCTGTGCTCCGCAACAAGAGAGGCCGCGATAGTGAGAGGCCCGCGCACCGCGATGAAGAGTGGCCCCCCGCTTGCCACAACTGGAGAAAGCCCTCGCACAGAAACGAAGACCCAACACAGCCAAAAATAAATAAATAACTAAATAATAATTAAAAAAAAAAAAAAAAAGATTCTTGCTCCAGGGTGGGGACAGGGCCTGCGAAAAAGAGGGTGGATTTCCCAGGTTCCGGGTCGCTCTGAGCCCCGCTCAGCCGGCAATGCTCCTCCGTCTCCCATCTGTGTACTTGAGAATGCCTCTACTTCAGCAATTCAGCGGCCTTTAGAAGTTGGGCAGATAAAGAACTTCAGGAATGGCCATTATGGTCTCGCACGTGAAAAAGGACACGACGCCGTGTCAATGAGTGAACAATGTTTATGGCATTCACAAGAGGTAGATTTGTCATCGTGAAAAGCTGGAAATATTTTTTTGGGGGGGAGTGGCAGGGCAGGGTGGATCCCATAAGTAAACCCTAATTTCACAGCATTTCATGTTTCTCGGGCGGTAAGGAAGTGGAGAGGCGACTAGTGGGGCACCAGAGGACACAGCGCCCATGCAGGTGCAAGGCGCTATTCCACACAGATGGGCTTTGTCCTCAGTGCCTTCCTATGTCTCATGGTGACCTGACTCCCACCCCAGAACAGTGAGGAAGGTTTTCTGGGGCTGAGACCCTAGTGGATCATGAGAAGTAAGAGGGTATCAACACCTGCTCCCAACTTTACCCAGGCCTGGCCTCTTCTAAATCTTCCTATGTTGCAAAATGTCTTCTTCCATCAGAATCCCATTCCTTCAGTACAGTGGTTCTCAGCTGGAAGGGATTTTGCACCCGCAGGGGCACTTGTCAATGTCTGGAGACATTCACAGTGATTCCAGCCAAGGACTGGAGTGCTACTGGCACCTCCTGCGAGTAGAGGCCAGAGATGCTGCTAAACATCTTACAAGGCACAGGGCAGCTCCCCACGTCAAAGAATTATCCAACCCAAAGTGTCACCAGGACCGAGACTGAAAACCCTGCGTTCGTGTACTGAAATCACAGCTGCATTGTTGCAAAGCATCTATTTGAGCTAATTCACAAGATGGTTTGAATGGCTGATAGTCAATGTATAACCTTCCAGGGTCAGTTGGGTTTTAAAAGAGGTTCTCACGTTTTGGCAAGCTTTTAAATCATACGAAAAAGGAAGCGAAGACTTTTGAGAAGCCATGGGGAAAAATGTTTTGTATGTATGTGTGGAGGAGGCCCTCCTGGCTATTCCTTCCTTCTCATCACGAAGGCACATAACTACTTGTTCTGTGGGTAGAAAGACCAGTCCTGTGCACTCGTTCTGGCAAGAGCTGAAATAAAGACCCAGGAGTGCTGCCTCGTCTACCTGCACTCAATGGGAGGCAAAAGCATTGATTTACGTAACATCCTGGTCCAGGTCACCATGTGATGGGAACGATTCGAAGTAAAAAGCCTGAAGGGATAGCAAAGGTTGGCATGAAGAATGGATACACTAGCCCCTAATGCTTACTCCTGCACAGTTCTCAGTAAGCTATTTGCAAGAAGGCACTAAATGCATCTCTTAGGTCAAGGTTTCTCAATCTTAGCTGCATGTTAGAATTCCCTGAGAAGGCTTAACAAATTCTGATGCCCAGAGTGACCTCAGGCCATTTAATGAAAATCCCTAGAAGTAAAATCCAAGCATTAACGTTTTGAAGTTAAATTTTTATTGAAGTATTACATACATATATAAAGTGCATGTATCTTTAGCAATTCCATTTCTGGAAATACACCCCCCAAGATTGCAAGCAGGGTCTCAAAGAGATATTTGTAAATCCATGTTCATAGCAACATTATTCCCAAGAGCCAAAAAGGTGGAAGTAACCAAAATGTCCATCAGTGGATGAATGAATAAACGAACTGTGGTCTATACACACAATGGAACATTACTGAGCCTTCAAAAGAAAGGCAATCCTGACATATGCTACAATATGGATGAAACTTGAGGATGTTATACTAAGTGAAATAAACCAGTCACAAAAATACAAAAACAAGTGTTAACAATCCTACTTATATGAGGTACCCAGAGTAGTAAAGTTCATAGATGTAGAAAGTAGAGTAGTGGTTGCCAGGAGAGGGGCAAATGAGGAATGATTGCTTAATAGGTATAGAATTTCAGTTTTGTAAGATGAAAAGAGTTCTGGAACTTGGTTGCACGACAATGTTATGTACTTAATACTACTGAACTATATACTTAAAAATCGTTAGGATAGTAAATTTTATGTTATGTGTATTTCACCACGATTTTTGAAGAGTGTATATATAAAAAATACAGGGCTTCCCTGGTGGCGCAGTGGTTAGGAATCTGCCTGCCAATGCAGGGCACACGGGTTCGAGCCGTGGTCTGGGAGGATCCCACATGCCGCGGAGCGACTAAGCCCGTGAGCCACAACTACTGAGCCTGCGCGTCTGGAGCCTGTGCTCTGCAACGGGAGAGGCCGCGACAGTGAGAGGCCCGCGCACCGCGATGAAGAGTGGCCCCCGCTCGCCACAACTGGAGAAAGCCCTCGCACAGAAAGCGAAGACCCAACACAGACAAAAAAATAAATATAAATAAATAAATAAATTTATTAAAAAAAAATACAGTTTGATGAATTTTTACAAAGTGAACACAATTGTATAACCAGCACCCATATGAAGAAATGAAATATTACAAGCACCCCATAAGGCCCCTTTATTTCCCCTATATACCCCCTCCCTGTCCTATCCCTACCCCAAGGGTAATGATATCTTAACTTCCAACCCGTAGCATAAGTATAATTTTTAATGGAGCTGCAATAGTTTATGAATGTATCATGTTTTATTTAACCATACCCCAGTCCTTTAATTGAACTTGGAAGATACTTTTTAAAAAATACATGAGGGGCTTTCCTTGGTGGTACAGTGGTTAAGAATCCGCCTGCCAATGCAGGGGACACGGGTTCAAGCCCTGGTCTGGGAAGATCCCACATGCCACGGAGCAACAAAGCCCATGAGCCACAACTACTGAGCCTGCGCTCTAGAGCCCACGAACCACAACTACTGAAGCCTGTGCACCTAGGCCCGTGCTCCGCGACAAGAGAAGCCACCGCAATGAGAAACCCACGTGCCGCAACTAGAGAAAGCCCGAGCGCAGCAATGAAGACCCAACACAACCAAAAATAAATAAATAAATTTGTAAAAAAAAAAATACAAAAATAAAAAATACATGAGATGCTTTGGGCATAGATCTTTGTCCACATCTCTGCTCTTTTAAAATAGATTGATTCTTAGAGGTGGAATTTCCAAGTCAAATGGTGTGAAAATTTTAAAGATTCTTGTTTCTTACAGGCATCAGTATTTTCAGAGGTTTCCAGGGGATCACGATGTGCAGCCACGGTAGAGAACCACTGCATTAATTTATGGATTGCCCCTGATTAGTTCCCTAGGGGATATACCTCAAACCACCACTGATAATTGGACTTGATCCCAGTGGAAATTCTTTACGGATTGAAAGGATGCAGAGGTAGCAGTTGGGATGTCTTTAGCTGCAAGGAATGCTAGACAGTTGAGCATCACTTTAACATTTTTTGTTCTCCCCAAACAAGAAATCCTGGGTCAGTAGATAAAGAATTTGGAGTTAGGAAGAGAAAGAAGCTAACAAAATGTATTCTCTTTTAAATCCTTTTAGAACAACATGTGTATCTAGCCAGGGAGAGGGGGCATGGAGTGGGAATGGGAGAGAATCTTAGTGAATAAATCATAATGTCTTAGACCAGATACCTGATTAAGTATTTAGAATTTATTATTTCATTTAATTTGACACACACACAAATGGAATAGTCTGTCTCTATTTCACTTGAGATCCAAGTAAGAGATCTCAATGATGTTTCCAGGATGATACAGTTAGCCAGCAAGGGCCAGGGAACCAACATAGTCTCAATCCTGGTGACTTGGGCACTTATCCTTCCCAGGTCACTTTTGAGATACTTCGTCAAATGATCTCAAAGGTTTATTTTAAATTTAGCCATTGACTTGAGTGCCATTTCAATGGTCTACTGGAAACAGGACAAAAGAATAGATCTGAAGCCAATGGAATTAGCTATAGCTTCAGCAGTGAGTCAAGGATTAAGGCCCATTTAACAAAAACTTTGTGACTTAGTCCACTAAAGCAGACTCCGGGCTGTTGGATTCCAAGCCCCCCCAGAGTGCCAAGGACGCCTTCTTCCCTGTGGGTGACGCAGGCATAAAATTCAGTTGCCATTGCTTCATGATAAGACAGTCATGGCGGTCATGGTCCTTCTGAGCTCAGAGCCTTTCCAGGAGCATTTCTGTCTTCTTGACACTCCCCAGCCATAGATTCCACCCATTTCAATTTCTTGTCCTATCACACCAACAAAGTCTTTTCTGTGTCCAGCCAGGAAGTGGAGGAACCTGGTAGCTTAATTGAGATGAGCTTACCCAACATGACTCAGAGGGAACTTCCTTCTCCCAGCCCGCTAACAGCATTTTCACTAATGTTAAAATGCTTAATGAGAAGAGCAAATTAACATTGCCAGGAGAACTCCAGAATTTTCTGACATTTTAGAGTTGACATTCTGACCTCCGCCTTTCCTCAATAAGGTAGTTAGCATTTAATAAGTTCTGAGATTAGGAGCTTTCTTCTCCAGAGAGCAACATTTGCTGTAGTCTGCAAAGATGGCCATTACCGAAATGTCAGATAAAGCTAGAATGTTTTCTCCAAACATCCAGAATACACTTAATTAAATGCTACCTATCTCTCACACTCTTACAGCTATTAGCCCAGACTCTTCTCTATGTATATTCACACAGAAATTTTTAAAAATCTCTGTACATTTCTGAAGGGGGAATTTTATGTGACTTTTTTTTCAATAGTCACAATTTTAAATGTGAATAAAATTGATGTGACCAGCAATGTCAATTTTGGATTTTAAAAAAATGACAGTTTAATGAGTCTGGAAGCTGGATAGTAGTTTTGAAAGGACAAGAAAGAAATTCTTTCATTTCTTCAGGGACAAAACTATTTAAAACTACACATTTCTGGGTATTACTTTGTCTATGTCATTTTGCTAAGTGGATTAACTCCATCATCCTCTCTGTTCAGTTCCGATAACGTCAGCTGGAATGGAAGCAGCACATTTAGATTGCATATCAGTGGAAGTAATAACGGCAAGGACAGACTATCCAATAAATATTTAACTCTGAATTTTTCAACGTTTATTTAACCAGCAGATATTCATCCATCCAAATCCACCAAGGATGACAGTGCTTGTATCATCATACAGTTTCTGTTTATACATTCTGCTAGGATGCATAAACACATGCAAAGGCAAAGAGAAAAATAAGGACACAACTTCACAGCATGATAAAGACATAACAAATGCCATATGCAAACCTTTTCTTCTATATCAGTTTTGATTCAGTTTTTTCCTATCCTTTTCAAGTAAAATTTAGTTCTTTACCTAATTTTTAATTTCTTCATTGATGTTGAGACACAGAAGAACCAAAAATGATAACTAATATCAAAAGGGATCATATGGTTTTTGTAAAAAACAGGGACCTATTTTCACTGTGGGGTGCCTGCTGACATCTTGTTAGTTCTCATGAAGGCCAGGTCTGCTCCTTGATGAACAAGCGCTTCCCTTCTCCCAAAACAGCTGGGTGGGAAATGAAAGGCATATTTAACAAATCCACTTCACCCTTAGCCTGTAAGGGTCAGCCAAGCTGCTGCTTTTTGCTCTCCAGAACAGTCCTGCCAGCTTTGTCCTTATGCTGATTTTTTTCCTGCAGTGTAACCAGCTAAATCATGGCTGAAGGGATGTCAGCCCAGCCTTCTCGAGGTCTGCCACCCCTTATCTCCTAATAGCCTGTGGTCTCAGCTCTGAAGACTTCAGCCAGTGATGTGCTGGTAAACGTTTAACATCAGGCTCTTCAAAAAGAAAATTCCCTCAGTGTAAATAAACCCATCATGGCCAATTTCAAGCTATCAACGTGAGGTCACTGAACACGGAATTGGGAAGAGATGTGTGTAACTGGTCTAGCATTCTGGCACGATCTGGCTTCAACACACCTCTTGCTTTAGGCCTGGAGGCCAGCTCCCTGGAAACTGTGCCAGAGTTTCATACCTTCTCTTCCTACTGAGCTGGAAGGTAGAGGGGCCAGGCCCACTGCTGACTTAGCCAAGCAGGAATGTACTTGAGACAGAAGGCAAATCTCACAGGCTGTGGTGCCTTATTTTATAACTTTAATGACTCTTCTGTCCTACTTCTCCCCCAGAGAAAATAAGAAACCAGCATCATGGAAAATGTAGCCCATGAATATCATTAGCATGTAATTATGCCCACTGTGTTACCATTACTGGAAGTCATTACCTGGAGCATGGTTTGCGGGTTAAATGTGGTAGGAAATTACATTCAGATTCAGACCTGATGGGAATTGGCTTGTCCATTTTTTAAAAAGTGATTCAGTTATATATATACATTCTTCTCAGATTCTTTTCCATTCTAGGTTAGTACAAGATACTGAATATAGTGCCCTGTGCTATACTGGCTTGTCCATTTTGATCTAAATTAATAAGTAAAAATGATTAAACTGTCACAGAAAAGAAAGAAAAAGATCTAGAGGGCTTCCCTGGTGGCGCAGTGGTTGAGAATCTGCCTGCCAATGCAGGGGACGCGGGTTCGAGCCCTGGTCTGGGAAGAGCCCACATGCCGTGGAGCAACTAGGCCCGTGAGCCACAACTACTGAGCCTGCATGTCTGGAGCCTGTGCTCCGCAACAAGAGAGGCCGTGACAGTGAGAGGCCCGCGCACCGCGATGAAGAGTGGCCCCCACTCGCCACAACTGGAGAAAGCCCTCGCACAGAAACGAAGACCCAACACAGCCATAAATAAATAAATAAATAAATAAATAAAAATTAAAAAAAAAAAAAGATCTAGAGTCCTACCAAGCGTCAAGCAAAGCAGAGGAAAAGGTTTTGATTAGCTAGAAGTAGAAAATTTTCTCTTCAAATCTTATCTCAAATCTATAGATGAACTGCAGTGTAGATTTAGGACACCCTGGACATCATATATTCATGTTTGCAACATGAATCATAGCCAAATAATAAATATGCTTTTTTCATCATGTGTGTATATATATATATATATATATATATATATATATATACTTTTTTCATATATGTATCTTTTACATTATATATGTAAAAGATACATATATGCTGCCTAGAACTGTGAATTTTCTCTAAATTGTTTGGAAGAACAAATTGTGAAATAAATCTGTATTGTGCTTTCACAGTGTTGGAGGACTGTGTGGAGAAATGACTTAAAAGTAGTTTGCCTAATTTCTTTTTTTTTCTTTTCTTTTTTTAAAAATTGAAGTATAACTGATTTACAATAGTATATTAGTTTCAGGTGTACAACATAGTGATTCAGTATTTTTGCAGATTATAATAATTACAAGATGTTGGCTATAATTCCCTATGCTATACAATCTATCCTTGTTGCTTATCTATTTTATGCATAGTAGTTTGTATTTCTTAATCCCATACCCCATCTTGCCGCCCCCCCTTCCCTCTCTACTTTGGTAACCACAAGTTTGTTTTCTATATCTGTGAGTCTGTTTCTGTTTTGCATATCCATTCATTTGTACTACTTTTAAAATTCCACATATAAATGATATTATACAGTATTTAACTTTCTCTAACTTATTTCACCAAGCATAATAATTTCTAGGCCCATCCATGTTGCTGCAAATGGTATTATTTCACCCTTTTTTATTAGTTTGCCTAATTTCTTCTTTTTTTGATATAATCTCTTTATTTTTTAAATTGAAGTATACTTGATTTACAATATCATGTTAGTTTCAGGGGCACAGCACAGTAATTCACATATATAAATATATATATATTAGTTTTCAGATTCTTTTCCCTTACAGGTTACTACAAAATATTGAGTATTGTTCCCTGTGCTATATAGTAGGACCTTGTTGGTTATCTACTTTATATATAGCAGTGTGTATACGTTAATCCCAAACTCCTAATTTATCCCTCCCCCCACCCTTTCTTTGGTACCCATAAATTTGTTTTTATGTCTTTGAGTCTCTCTCTGTTTTATAAATAATTTTATTTTTTTTTCAGATTCCACATATAAGCAATATCATATGATATTTATCTTTCTCTGTCTGGCTTACTTCACTTAGTATGATAATCTCTAGGTCCATCCATGTTGTTGCAAATGGCATTATTTCATTCTTTTTTATGGCTCAGTAATATTCCACTATATATATATATATATATATATATATATATCTCACATTTTCTTTATCCATTCATCTGTCAATGGACATTTAAGTTGCTTCCATGTCTTGGCTAGTTTAAATAGTGCTGCAATGAACATTGGGGTGCATGTATCTTTTCAAATTATGGTTTTCTTTGGCTATATGCCCAAGAGTGGGATTGCAGGATTATATAGTAGCCTTATTTTTAATTTTTTAAGGAACCTCCATACTGTTCTCCATAGTGACTGTACCAATTTTCATTCCCACCAGCAGTGTAGGCGGGTTCCTTTTTCTCCACACTCTCTCCAGCATTTATTATTTGTAGACTTTTTGATGATGGCCCTTCTGACTAGAGTGAGGTGATACCTCACTGTAGTTTTTATTTACATTTCTCTAATAACTAGCAATGTTGAGCATTTTTTCATGTGCTTGTTGGCCATCTGTATGTCTTCTTTGGAGAAATGTCTGTTTAGATCTTCTGCCCATTTCTGGATTGGGTTGTTTGTTTTTTTGATATCAAGCTGTATGAGCTATTTGTATATTTTGGAAATTAATCCCTTGTTGGTCACATCATTTGCAAATATTTTCCCCCATTCTGTAGGTTATCTTTTTCATTTGTTTATGGTTTCCTTTGTTGTGCAAAAGCTTTTAAGTTTAATTAGGTCCCCTTTGTTTATTTTTGTTTTTATTTCCATTACTCTAGGAGACTGGATCCAAAAAGATGTTGTTGTGATTTATGTCAAAGAGGGTTGTGCCTATGTTTTCCACTAGGAGTTTTATCGTATCCAGTCTTACATTTAGGTCTTTAATCCATTTTGAGTTTATTTTTTTATATGGTGTTAAAGAATGTTCTAATTTCATTCTTTTACATGTAGCTGTCCAGTTTTCCCAGCACCACTTATTGAAGAGACTGTCTTTTCTCCATTGTATATTCTTACCTCCTTTGTTGTAGATTAATTAACCATAAGTGGGTGGGTTTATTTCTGGGCTTTCTCTCCTGTTCCATTGATCTATATGCCTGTTTTTGTGCCAGCACTATACTGTTAATTACTGTAGCTTTGTAGTATAGTCTGAAATCAAGGCACCTGATTCCTCCGGCTTCATTTTTCTTTCTCAAGATTAGTTTGGCTCTTTGGGGTCTTTAGTGTTTGCATATAAATTTTAAAATTAAAAAATTGAAATTAAAATGACTGACAATATCAAATCTTGGTGAAGATGTGAAGCAATGGGAATGTTCACACACTTCTGGAGAGCATGTAAATTGATAGAATCACTTTGAAAAATATCAGTAGTTTGGCATTATCTACTAATGTTAAATATAGGCATTCCTTACGACATAGCAAGTCTATTCCCATAGATATTCTAGAGGGAAATGTATGTCCACGTACACCAAAATCCATGAGCAATAATGTTCATAGGCAGTATTATTCACAACAGCCCCAACCGAGGAAGAACCCAGATATTTATCAATAGAAAAATAAAAAAACATGGTATAATCATACAATGAACTTCTACACAGCAAAGAAAATGAACAAACCACAGCTAATATACCATAACATACTTGAATCTCCCAAACATGACATTAATCAAAAGAAGCCAAACACAAAGGAATAATATTATATTATTCCATTTATATAAAGATTAAAAAAACTGGCAAAACAAATTTATGGTTAAGTTGGGAAAGTGGTTGCTTTTGGAGAGGAGGGAATAAGCAATAGTTGGGATAAAACATAAAGAGGGTTTTTAGTACTGGCATAGTTTTATTTCTGAACATGAGTGGTAATTACATGTGTTCACTTTGAGAATTTTGTGTTATATATTTATAACTTGTGCATTTCTCTGTATGTGTGTGTACTTAACATTAAAGAGTTTAAATAATAAAGAGATGTCATTCATTCATTCATCCATTCATCCATTGGTTTATTCATTGAGTCATTCAGTAAACCTTCGCTGAGGGTTAGCTGCAATATAATTGGAGGACCTAGTACTTAGTGGGTTGAAGTGTAATTTTCTTATGGAAAAAGAAACATGTTCTTGTTTTTCTTTTGATCCCATGATGCTTTGCAGAGGGCTAAATAAAAAGCAAGTGTTCCAGAACCATTTATTCACTGAACTTGGTTTAGTCTTCACTCTACCAAAACTTGATGGTAAGTTTAGTCAAGCCATTTTGCCTCTCTGTACCTGGGATAACCTCTGGAGTAGATGATCTTTCCTTCAGCTTTGAAATTCTAATTTATTAATTCAGTCAGCTTTAGTAGAGCATATATTCTCTGTGCCAGTTACTTTGCTGAGGATTGGGGTCACAAAAGCAAGCAATCAAACAAAAACACGATCCTGCCCTCTAGAAGTGCAAAACCTTGCCAATAGAAAAGGGACCGTTGTGATACAGTGAGATGGTGCTTTGGTGGTTTGTCTCTCCAGGATGCTAATGTAGCACATGTGAGGATCAGCTAACCCAGACTCCCAAAGGAAGGCTACCCAAAACTGGGATGCCTGGTTTCACTTAGGCTGTGCAGGAAGTGCTGCTGTGTGGGGTAGAGTGATAGCCAGGCTGGGCCAGCAAGGTTTCCCTGAGGCCTGAAAGCAAGAGGAAGCTTTCACCAGGCAGAAAAGCAGGGGAAAGAGAATCCAGATGAAGACCCAAGTGAACAACATAGAGGTTTTTTTTTTAATGCTTATTTTCCAGCTTACTATGGGGAACCTAATGGTCTGTGAAATAGAACGGTGGGGGGCAGTGTACAGAAGGGAGCGGGAGTCCAGCGTGTGGCAGGCCAGGGCAGGAGAAGCCTTGATGGCCATGATACCAAACCATAAGTCAATATTTACCCAGCAGGAAAGAACTCTTTCTTCTCCCCCAGTTACAGCTTCTGGGCGTCTGGCTGGCTGAGCAAGGCCGGGTGAAAGCACGCTCCTAGGGGCGAGTCTGGGATCACCTGGTTGCTGGTGGCCTAATAATCTTGTTCCAAAAAGTAAAAATTCTAAGGGCTCTTCCAAACCCTAAGGGCATACAGTCCCACTGAGAATGTGGGTCATTAGAAATGCAGATGTGAAGTTAGTTGCACTTTGGAAAGCATAAAAAACAAAGCTAGGGACCTCACTGGAAGGTCTCCGCCAGACATCTTGATTTGTGGAGTTAGAAAGAGAGCAGCCAGCAGTTCTCCCTCGGGCAAAGATCTGTGAATTTTGCTTATCCGACTCTCTCAGAGGCTACCCAAGCCTTTGAAAGACCTGAAGGGTTGCTTTGCATTTGGGCTCAGCAGATGTGGCCATTTGCATACAGGTGAATTTCCATATATAAACATAAAGATCTAGCAGATTTTCAAATTATTGTCAGATTGAAACCTAAAGTCTGTTTAGCACCCATCAGCTTAATGAACAAATAGGCATCAAGATTTATACCAGAGAACCAAGGTCTGCAGTTATTTTAATGGTTGGGAATCATCTTAGAAATGGAACTGAGAAAAAAATCCAGAGAAACCAATACAAGCCCCAGTGCTCTGGGTACCCTGCCCTGACGGCTGCACACAGGATGGCTCACGCTGCTTCTCTCTGAGGGAAGGGACATTCGTTCTCTGGCCCACTGCCTGTCCCGTTCTGCTCAGAGAGGTGTCCTCCATTGTCACTGATGGGGAGGCACTGCTGGCTTGTAAGAGGGGCTGGGGCTGGGGCTGAGCCATTCTGCAGTGTGTGGGCCAGTCCTGCTGGGTGAAGAACTGCCCCTCCTCTTACAAGACTTTTGACTGTTCACTTTAATATGTACAAATCACAACCTGGAATTGCACAGACACATTTAAGTTATGAGAAAAGTAATGAGAAAAGAAATGTATATAGGTCATCACTAAAACATTGAAATTCCATAGGAAAATAGAAGTCAATTTCTGATTTGGATATAATTTTTCAGAATACCTGTTGGATTAACGGTACTACATTCCACTTTGGGGCATTGAAGTGTGTGTGTGTGTGTGTGTGTGTGTGTGTGTGTGTGTGTGATGGGTACACTTTAGGTGCTAAAGGAGTTTTGATGGGCCTGAAACTGGTGGGGCTGGTGTGATACACAGAGGCTGGTGAGACTGCAGTTGGATGTTCATGGTGTGACGTCAACATCCAAGGAAGCGCAGTGGGGCCTCAGCCCGGCTTCACAGGTTCACGGGGACTGGGGGTTTTCCTAGCGGAACTCACAGGGCCTTGGTTTGGGGAAATTGTGTGGCATGAGGGTGGCCGCCGAGTGCCTTCCGTGGGCAGATCTTGAGATACTAAAGGTTTTTCATTTTTCCTGGTTTTTCTTTGGCCATGATGTGCAGCATGAGGGATCTTAGTTCCCCAACCAGGGATAGAAGAACAAGTGCCCCCTGCAGTGGAAGTGCAGAGTCTTAACCACTAGACCACCAGGGAAGTCCCCAGATACTAAAGATCTTTCCAATCTGTTCTTAGCTTGCATGAAGATGGCCTGGATTGGTGGAGGGCACTGGGAATGAGGAGAAAGAGGGAGGTGGGGTGGGGCAAGGGTGAGTAGATACCTCCAATGGATTCATGTGAAAGCCTGGGAAAATCATTCAAAACCAGAAACTTCAGAGCCATCCTCCAGTACTCTCCCCCACCTTCAGTGAGCATCAAGGCATTGAGTGTGTAGTGGGTTGAATGGTGACCCCCAAAATATACGCCCATGACCTGGAACCTGTGGATGTGACCTTATTTGGAAAATGGGTTTTACAGATGTAATCAAGTTCAGGTTCTAGAGATGAGGTCACCCTGGATTACCTTGGGGGGTCCTAAATCCAGTCACCAGTGTCCTTATAAGAGACAGAAGAAGGAGGATGTGAACACAGAGGAGGAGAAGGTCATATGGAGATGGGGGCGGAGATGAGCCACAAGCCAAGGGACGAGTGGAGGCCCCAGAAATCCAGGAAGAGGCAAAAAAAAAAGGATTCTCACCTAGAGACTTCAAAGGGAGCATGGCCCTGCTGACACCTTGCTTTTGGACTTGTGGCCTCCAGAACTTGAGAGAATACAATTCTCTGGTCTTAAGCCACCAAGCTTGTGGGAATCTGTTACATCACACATCTGGGAGGAACCAAGCACACCCAGGGGTTGTACTGTACAGTGAGCGTAGGGACGCTGAGCTGTCATCAAAGCCATCAGGTGCTGATTACTTCTGTGGGAGAAGCAAGGAGGGGTTACATGGGGGATGAAGGGTCACAAGGAAGGGACGAGCCCAGCCTGTCAGGAACTGCCTGGGTGGGGAGCACTCATCCTGAGGTCAGTGCTGTTCATGAAGCTGGGCTCCATCTTGTGATACTGCTTTGCTGAGCCTCTGCTGGAAGCTGAAAGCATGGGGCCCTGCGACATGGGGCCTCCGTGAGGACCTTGCTGGTGGGCTGGAATGGCAGTGTCCAGGCGCAAGGTAGAGACAGCACCCAGAGTGGGGGGAGAGTGACCAGGGATGTGGAGGGCAGATTGGCTGTGTGGCCAGGGACGCCCCACTACAGAGGTGGGGTGGGACCCCCGGCCATTCTCCGCAGCAAGCGCAGAGAACAGTGTGCTGCGGGCTGTAGCCCGAACCCTGCACCCAGAGGTGGGATTCAGCCCAACAGCTGTTGCAGAGAGAAACCCAAGGTGTGTCTGTGGTCCTGGGATCTCAACAGCAGTGGAGGTCATGACCACACGTTTACACTTTGGCTTACCTGGAATAAAAAATGTTTGATGTGTGCCTGGCCTGGGCTAAGTAAGCACTGTGCATGCTCACCCAAACACTTTAACCCCCATTTTACAGATGAGGAAACTGAGCCTTAGGGAACTTTGAGTAACCTGGTGATGCTCCTGTAACACATCTCAGCTAGGGTTTGTGCCCAGGTCTGTCTGCCTCCAGAGCCCAAGAGCTCGTACTGCTTCTCACTGGGCAAGGAGTTCATTTTCCCAGTCATTGGAACTGTGCTCTACCAGTTTTTTCTATTTCCCCCACTGATAGAACTCTCTTCATCTCCATCTCATTATATACTTACTTGCCTTATGAACCAAGTGTTACAAACATAACTCACACACAGACCAATGGCTCAGGGGTCTTTTTTTTTTTTAACATCTTTATTGGAGTATAATTGCTTAACAATGTTGTGTTAGTTTCTGCTGTATAACAAAGTGAATCAGCTATACATATACATATATCCCCATATCCCCTCCCTCTTGTGTCTCCCTCCCACCCTCCTTATCCCACCCCTCTAGGTGGTCACAAAGCACTGAGCTGATCTCCCTGTACTATGCGGCTGCTTCCCACTAGCTATCTATTTTACATTTGGTAGTGTATATATGTCCATGCAACGCTCTCACTTCGTCCCAGCTTATCCTTCCCCCTCCCCGTGTCCTCAAGTCCATTCTCTAGTAGGTCTGCGTCTTTATTCCCATCCTGCCCCTAGGTTCTTCATGACCATTTTTTTTTTTTTTTAGATTCCGTATATATGTGTTAGCATACGGTATTTGTTTTTCTCTTTCTGACTTACTTCACTCTGTATGACAGACTCTAGGTCCATCTTTATAAGCAGGCTGAACTCTGTGACAAGTGATGCCCCCGGGGGCTCTCTGTCCCAACACTGTAATCCCAGGCCTTCAAGTTCTTATTTTCTGTTCTTTTCATGTTTCTGTTCCCAGTCTTACTACCCTGATTTCTGAACTTGAGTCCATCTTTGTACTTATCTCTAACAATTTTCCCCTCTTCCAAACAGCTGTTTTTCAATCTGTATATACCAGAAAACTAAATAGCCTGATTAGAATTATGCCCCAAATAATAACAGCCCCTAACTAAAAAGCTCCGTGTCTCTTTCAGGCATAAGTTACACAAATTTGTCTCTGTGCATCAACTCTGCAACCATTTTTTGTTGTAAATGCTTTTATCCCCCTCACCTTATTTCACTTTTTGAACTGGGTCTTGAGCTGAAATTATTGGATTGGGGATCTCTAAAGTGAGAAGTTGCTGTAATATCTATCGTCACTAGAAGAACCTACCCTTCCATTAGGTGACTCTGAACCCTGGGACTAGCACCTGCTTTCAGAAGGCAAGAAGTTGCCATCAGTGTGCAGTGGCTCTTCTGCAGAAGGTTAAGAATACTGGTCCCATTCCTCACTGCACGCCATTCCTGATGTCTGAACACTGCTCCAAAGGAACTGCCTGAAATGTCTGTGTTGCTTTTTTCCTGTGAAGAGACAGGATTCAAGCGATCAAATTGTAGCCCATTATTTTATTTTAAAATAGAACTATTCGGTGCTTTGTGACCACCTAGAGGGGTGGGATAGGGAGGGTGGAGGGAGACCCAAGAGGGAGGGGTTACGGGGATATATGTATACGTATAGCTGATTCACTTTGTTATACAGCAAAAACTAACACAACATTGTAAAGCAGTTATACTCCAATAAAGATGTTTAAAAAAAATAAAATCTCACAAAAACAGAAAATAAAATAAAATAAAATAGAAGTATTGATATGGAAATAAAATCACCATTTACCTCTTCGGCTAAGACGTTAAATGTCCCTTGTGACACAATATCGCCACCTGCTGACCAAAACATCACAGCGCAATTGGGTGCATAAAATAGTTTGTGCAGAATGTGTATCAGCTACGACCTTTAAACTAAATACAGATTATGGCAATTTGTGTTCCAATCCAAAATAACCACGATAGTTTGCAACATCACTCAGGCAGGCGCCAACTTCAGATTACATTTCCTTTATTGAGTTCTTCAGAAAGATACATACTTCCATTTAAAATAAAAAACCACACAGTTGTCTTTTATTTTTTAATTTGCTTTAGCCTCTACAGTTAATAAATAAGAATTGTAGAAAGAAAATAATAATGGATTTTTAAATCTACTGAGAAGCACAGCTAGAGACAGCATGAGAGAGACCTGGTGTCACGATGCCCCCTCCCATTAGCTGTGTGAATCTGAGCCTCAGTTTCTTCACCTGTACAATGGAAATAAGAATACCTATGGTAAAGTCCTGCAAAATAAATAGATTTCAGATGGTGCATAGCACAAGTAATTTAATACATGTTGATTTAGTCTCCTTTCATGAAAAGAACAATCATTCTGTTAACTAAATATACACCCATCTGCCAACTTTCCTCTAGAACTATCATCATCTCTTCGTCAGCAATTATTAGAACTCTTCACCTATTTTCCAGTCTATGTTTATGGATTTTTTTCTTTGAGCTCTTTAGGTATGGTTTCTGAGGTTCAGTGCCTGGGTACTTGCAACTCCATACTTTTTTATCCCCAAGCTATTCTCATTACCAAATATTCTGATAGTTTATTTCAGTTTTTTTAATTGAAGTAGATTTACAAAATCATATTCATTTCAAGGGTACCACATAGTGATTGAGTATTTTTACAGATTAGACTCCATTATAGGTTATTACAAGCTAATGGCTATAATTATCTATACAATGCACATACAATGCTACACAATGTATCCTTGTGATTCATCTATTTAATGCATAGTAGTTTGTATCTCTTAATCCCATACCCCTAATTTAACTCTTCCCCGCTTCCTTCTCCCCTTTGGTAACCACTAGTTTGTTTTCTATTTCTGTGAGTCTGTTTTTGTTTTGCATGTACATTGATAGTTTATTGTGAAACGCAGTTGGCTCTTTCCCTTTTCTCAGAATTTTTACTGGGTCTTCTCTTCCCTAAGGTAAAATTCCATCTGATGCTCTATATCTCCCAGTACCTTGCAGTTAGGTGGGGTCCCTTGACTAGTTCTGGCCGTGAAATGTAGGTAAAAGTGTCACTTCCCCACACCCACGTGCAAACCCTCATGTGTTCGCTTCTCCTGCTGTGGTTACCTAGGAGCACATGTGCCCAGATGGTGCAGCTACAAGATGATGGCATCTCCTTCAGCCTGAGTCCCTGAGTGACTATGTGGAGGAGAGTCCCTCACTAACCCACACTGGATATGTTCTAACCCACACATGAGTTAGAAATAAACTATAGTCGTGTTAAACCACTGAGATTTTTGCAACTGTTGGTTATTGTAGCATAGTCTAGCCTGTACATCCTGTACCACAGGATGATGCCCTTGCAAACGGATTGAGGAAGTACCAGGAGCACAGTGAGATTCTTGAGGGGAAAAGAAAAGAAACAAGCAAGCAAACTTTGGCTGATGCTACAAACCACTCTCCTATTACAATTTTATAAGGCAAGGATGTTATTCAAAATGTTTAACAACTTGTATGGCATGAGTCTAACTAACCAAAACAGACATCCAACAAATAAGAAAGGATATCAGCTGATATGCCATGCAGGGAGGTATCAGCTGAAGACTCCAGGCATATTATCAGAGCAATGTTAGTATTAAACATCTTTAGAAGGCAGAATAAGTAAATGAGTAGCCAGGAGAATTATAAGCTGAGCTCATAGCCTCTGTACTTAAAATTTTCTGAAAACAATGAAGGCGGACTCCAGAGTCTGGATGGCTAACTGGTTGCATTTCCTTGCTGCTCCATCTTGCTGCTTTCCACCCTGAAAAGGAAAATTAAAGGAATTAAATCTGATCATCTGTATCTGTTTCTCTGTTTTAAGGCCAAATCATTTCTTATCTGTTAGCATTTAACCTGCCCAAAATGTGGTCATTTATACATCAATACATTTACGGATGTGTTTTAGAATAAAATTCCAATCATCCAGAATGCTAACGTCTAGGAAGCTCAAATAATTAAGACACTCCTTCCAGTGTGGATAATCAACAGTCTATTGATGACCTGAGTAATACACTGCAAGACTGAGAAGACTTCCCGAATCATCAAAGAAAGATTCAAGAATGTTCTGGGTGGTTCTAGGATTAAGTACACTTTGTCGTAGGCTTATTTGGACATTGGTCATCATTGATGCCATTTTGGCAACTTTCACATAGCCCAGAGAAACAATTCACCAGGAACCCCATTTCTCAGTCATTGAAAGAAATGGGAGTTTTCGTAGTGTGACTAATGAAAGTTAAAGCATTGTATGGAACCATGAACCTGTAAATAGCTGGGATGGCTGAAATTACAGGCAAAAATTCTGTGGCTCTGTATTTACTCGCTGGGCATAGCATGCATGCATTTATGTCTTTGTATGTGTCCCAAGAATATTTTTAGGAGATGAATAGCCCCCAAGTTACAAAGGTAATTTCCTTACAAAGAAGGAGCTTTGTCTGACTAATCCAAATGGCAAAACAAAAACAGGAAACAGGAAGATTAGTCTTTAAATCCTGAGTAGCCCTGAAATACAGTTAAAAGAAAATCAAAGCCTCAGATGGTGAAGTTGTAATGCATTTAAAGGAAAATTAAAATGAAGAATGAAAGAAAACACTAAATATTCCTTCTCTGGTCGAGGCAAGGGTTTTGCTTCCTGCAACTTGAAGGGGGTGAGAGGAGGGAGGAGATGGCCTCTCAGAGACCCTTCTCCACTTCTGAGTCACTGGGCTTGGGCAGGAATGTTACCCGGATGGAGAGAGTAGAAACGGATTCCAACCAAGAAAATCATTGTAGGCAGGGAAGGTGAGATCTCTGGAATGGAGATTCCTTAATTTGGAGGAGCAGCAGCTCCTTCTAAAGATCCAACTGTCCTTTCATTCATTTTAGAAGAAATAAAGGAAGATATTGAAGCCTGAAGAGTTTGGGGATTGAATAGGAAACCCAGACCTGAAATCAGAGGATGCAGACCATGAAATAGCTACTAGAAGTTTATTTTAGACGAAGCCTTTAAGTATTGGGAACAAATTCTTTTTTTCCCCCCCAGCACAGGGAAGATTGAAGGAAGAAGGTCTAGGTGGAGGTTTTAGGAGAAGCCTCAGAGTTCATATTCCTTTGCAACTCCAATGTCCCTATTTATTTTAAAGCTACTAACAAGTCTGCTATAAACACCAGGCCTGGAAGATCCAGCTGGGCTGCATTTCATTGTGGAACAAACTCAATCTGTGACCAAGGAAACTTGCCCCATGACCTTTCATAAGCATAAACTTTAGGATTATAAAATAAACTTGAACCAATGTTTATGGAATGGGTCTGAAGGGAAGCTCCTGTAGACCTGAAGTTGGGTCACATGTTATGGCTGCAAGTCTCCTTCCTCTTTGCTCTTGGAAACTACCCCCATTTCCACCACACACCACACACCACCACCCTCCCTCTTTTCTCCTGGCTTCTCAGAGTCCCAGCCCCAGGCTCACTATCTGCCCCAGGTATACAGAGGAGCTGAGGAAACTCTTCCTGTGAAGAAGAGGAGAAGGGAGACTGGAGAACAACTGGCCATCTCCAGTCATGCCACATTCTCTTCCGTGTTTCAGTGTCTGTGCAGACGTACAATTTCTTTCTTTTTTTAATTTATTTTATTTATTTATTTTTGGCTGCGCTGGGTCTTCATTGCTGCGCACGGGCTTTCTCTAGTTGCGTTGAGCAGGGGCTACTCTTCGTTGCGGTGCGCGGACTTCTCATTGCGGTGGCTTCTCTTGTTGCAGAGCATGGGCTCTAGGCACCCGGGCTTTGGTAGTTGTGGCATGCGGGCTCAGTAATTGTGGCTCACGGGCTCTAGAGTGCAGGCTCAGTAGTTGTGGCGCACGGGCTTAGTTGCTCCGCGGCATGTGGGATCTTCCCAGACCAGGGCTTGATCCTGTGTCCCTCGCATTGGTGGGTGGATTCTTAACCACTGCGCCACCAGGGAAGCCCCAGACGTACAATTTCTTAGCCGCTTTTGCATTCCCAGAATCTAGCCCGGTGCCCAGCACACAGTAGGTGCTCAGTAAATGCCTGCAATACAAATGACCTTTATGTCAGAGAGTCACAGAGGACAAACTTTTCAGTGTAAACTCTGTGAGTATAAAAATAAAATGACTTTTATCTGAGTAGTACATTGAGGATACTCATCACCTGCACCGTAACCCAGAGACTTCCAAGTCCAGACGACTTCTCATTTAAGGGTGGAGGCCTTTACATTAAAACAACAGACAAGAGGTAGAAAGTGAAAAAACTAATGGGGCTACAGTTGAGCTTAATCTCACCTTCCTGAGTTCTGATTTCACCCTCTTTGCTTACCCAAGAAGGCAGCTATAATCCCCAAGGCCTTAGAAGGAAGCTTATCTTTCCTTTGCCACCAGAGAGCACTGGGCACAATTGTCTGCCTGCCCCAAGCAAAGGGCGGCACCAACGGGAGAAAGGAGAGGGGCGTGGGGGATGAGGTGAATTCCGGACTTGCGATGTTCAGGAATGTCGTGTGAAAGAAAACACCACTGGTTTTTTTTTTTTTTTTAATTTATTTTTGGCTGCGTTGTGTCTTCGTTGCTGTGCGTGGGCTTTTCTTTTTTTTAGTTGCGGTGAGCAGGGGCTACTCTTCATTGCCATGCGCGGGCCTCTCATTGTGGTGGCCTCTCTCATCTTGGAGCACCGGGTCTAGGTGCGCGGGCTCTAGAGCGCAGGCTCAGTAGTTGTGGCTCACGGGCCCAGTTGCTCCGCGGCATGTGGGATCTCCCTGAACCAGGGCTCGAACCCGTATCCCCTGCATTAGCAGGCGGATTCCTAACCACTGCGCCACCAGGGAAGCCCCAACACCACTGGTTTCATAACAAAGAGCTTGGGTTACCTTTCAAGCGAACGTGTAACACCCACATGGAATTCAGGCTTCTCCCAGGAGGTTTTAGAGCCAACGCTAAAAGCAGGTCTTAGAAAAGCTTCCTCGGGGCTCCACTCAGCTCCGTCGCGCTGGCTCTCATGGCGTCCTCTCCTTTGCTTCTCACGGAGCTCACGGTCTGGTGGGAAGAGCAACAGTTACGATCCAGAGTGATGGGCAACATCTGGAGTGCGGCCAAGGCATCCCGGACAAGCACAGGAGCCGCGTGCAGAGCGGCTGGGAGGCTCCGTGGAGCAAGTCCAGGTTCTGGAGGGCCGAGGGGAGCTAGGTAGCCAGGGGGTGAAAATGGAAGGGGTCCTAGACTTGAGAACACGTGCAGAGCAGAGGGCAGGAGAGAGCACAACGTACAGACCTGGGGCACTCCCGGTGGTTCAGTGAGGCCCATGAGGAAGGCACCATGCGGGGCAGGGAACAGGCTTGCCACGCTAAGGGGTTCGGATCTCATCTACTGGGCATAGGGAGCTGCTGACAAGTTTTAAGAGAAAGAGTCGCATCGTTGGGGTATGTCACGGAAAAATTCCTGTGGTTGATAGAAAAGGGAAGGCTGGGGAAAGAAGATGAATGTAGTTGCCCAAGAGAGGCACGTGAGGCCTAGGCTTCATTCCCACTGCCAGCAGGTAGGAATGGAGCAGGGAGGCCAGACTTGGGGGCTGAGGGGAAACCTAACGGACTTTGAACAATGATGGGCGTCAGGGGAGGGAGAGAGGAGAAGGAGGCTAGGGGACTTCTCAGGCTTCCGACATGAGCCGTGAAGTTTGAGGGTGCCATTCCACCTGTGAGGAGCAGGATTGGGGAACACGGGCACTTTGAAAGCGATGAGTCTGGTTTTGTCACGTGGAATCTAAAATATCTGAGGGCTGTCCAAGTGGAGGTGTTCGGTAGCAGCTGGCACTGCAGTCTGCAGCTCAGGAGAGGCCTGTGCTGGCGAGGGACAGCTGACGTCGGCTTGACATCTGTCTAGGGCTCCCAGGAAGCAGGTCCTGGGAGGAGGATTCACGTGTGAGTGGTTCACCACGGCAGTGCTCCCAGAGGGGGAGTGGGAGTAGGACGCGGAAGGGTGACAAGCAAGTGGATTGGTTTCCCGGGGCTGCCGTAACAAAGTACTACCATCTGTGTAGTGGGTGGCTTGAGCAACAGAAATGTATTGTCTCACAAGTCTGGAGGCTAGGAGTCCAAGATCAAGGTCCAGGCAGGTTTGGTTCCATGCCTCTCTCTTAGCTTCTGGGGGTTTGCTGGCAGTCTTTGGTGTTCCTTGGCTTATAGATGCATGGCCCCAATCTCTGCCTTAACGTTCACATGGCATTCTGTGTGTGTCTGTGTCTTTCTGTCCAAATATCGACTTTTTATGAGGATACCAGTCATATTGGATCAGGGCTCGCCTGACTCCAAAATAACCTCATCTTAGTTAATTATACCTATAATGACCCTATTTCCAAATAAAGACACATTCTGAGGTACCAGAGGTTAGGACCTTGACATGTGAATTTTGCAGGGACACGATTCATCCCACCACACCAAGCAAGGGCAAAAGGATCTGCAAGGCTGCTTCAGCCTCACCCCTCAGGGGAGCTGTGAACGTGAGGCTCACCTCAGAGCTGTCCCAGCCTGAACTGGGCTCCCATGCTCCTGCACTGACAGTCTAATGGCCTTGGGGCCGTGGAGGAGGGGATTGACATTCCTAGGAACTTCTAGTGCTCTGCGTATCTTTCTGTGGTTAGAAATACACCAAAATAATTTTTTAAAGAGGCCCAAGGAGCTGGAGGAAAAGTATGGCATTGCCTATTACAATGGTCATCAGGATAGAAGGTCATCAGTTTGTCAAAAGAAAGGCTGAAAGCCAAAGACTCACATTCCAGAAGTGGGAAGAACAAGAGGGACCCACGAAGGAGAAGAAGAGGTGGGGTGGAGGAGCCAAGAATTCAGGTGATGACACCAAGCGCTCTAGTTTTTAGATCCCAACCCAAACATCAAGACAGCTGGCTGGGCTTCCCTGGTGGTGCAGTGGTTGAGAATCTGCCTGGCAATGCAGGGGACACGGGTTCGAGCCCTGGTCTGGGAAGATCCCACATGCCGCGGAGCAACTGGGCCCGTGAGCCACAACTACTGAGCCTGCGCGTCTGCAGCCTGTGCTCCGCAACAAGAGAGGCCGCGATAGTGAGAGGCCCGCGCACCGCGTTGAAGAGGGGCCCCCGCTTGCCGCAACTAGAGAAAGCCCTCGCACAGAAACGAAGACCCAACACAGCCAAAAATAAATTAATTAATTAATTAATTAAAAAAAAAAAAAAAAACCAAAAAACATTAAAAAAAAAAAAAAAAAAAAAGACAGCCGGCTGACCAAACATGGTTGGGGACAAAGGGATATTTTAAAAATCAGGAGTAAATAATCTGAAATTATCTATGGTCACCATTTCTGGGCTTCACATGTACTGGGAACTTGGACAATAGAGCCTGAGAACCAAGATGGAGAAGACAAAGGCTCTGGTTCCAGTCAGCGGATGTCACCCCACAGCGGCGGGCAATGTGGGGACACTCACACTGTCCGAGGGTTGGACTCCAGCTACTGGGGAGTTTGAATGATAAACAGTACTGAGCACTCTGGTGGTGACTGCAGCTTGAGTCACATTAAAAGAATAATCAAATAAAAGCAAAAAGCTCTGATTTGAAAAACATCATCTGAGACAAGAAGTCTGATGTCTGAAGACACTCATCATGTCCCCATGCCTGACCAGCAGACTTCCAATCAAACCACAATGAATAACAAAATATTGTTTCTCTGTCTTTTTGAAAACTCTTCAAAGATAGGACCATCCAGGAGATCAAAGTTGCAAGAACAAACGTTGTTTTTACATATTTCTTTTAAGAGGAGATGTGCTTCTCAGAATGGTTCTCTAAATAAATAATTATCCAAGGGGCACCATCCTTACCCGAACCATGTGGTCTGAAACGGGGAAGGGGTCCAGGGAAAGTCAGGGAGCTGCTGCCTCAAGTAGGGGTATTGGGTTCTGGACTTACAGAAATGATGGACTTGTGAGCATTGGCTCATTATGACCAAGTCTAGACCTTCCCTTAGAGACAAATTGGAAGGGCATATGGGTCCAAAGAAGCAGCTCAACAGACAACTCAAATAGTGGTAGAGGTCCTTCACAGCTCTTGTACCTAATAAGAAATTTAAAAAGCTGAAATACTGCTGGCAGTTACTATTTAAGGATTCACTTGTTAAGTTGCTAAGGAAGTTACAGAAACAGATGGACCATACTACTTAGGAGATGAAATCTTAGAGAGTTCCTCGGGGTTATGGGGCCCCACTTCCATCCCTCCCTCACTCCATCTGGACTTTGATGTGGGCTGTAGCAAAAATACCACCACTTTCCTGCAGAACTGCAGACTTTTAAAATATGATAATGTCATGTAGCTACACTGATGACATATCTCAGTTAGTGTCTTAGATGTCAGATCTGTCTGAGAACCTTGCCTTTCAATTCCTTTTATGGTGCCAGGCAAGTAAACATTTATTAAATGAATAGCAGAAAACATGAATTAGTAAACAAGCCATTGACATCTATTGCGCATCTATATACACCAAACTCTGGGGTGGATAGTTTCACCAGCAATTTAATTTAATCTTCATAATATTCCTGAACTGATTCCTGAAGCGGTATCTTCAAGGAACTTAGGCTCTAGTTTGAATATAAAGCATAATGGAAAAAAGTTAAACGTAAAAATAATAGATAGTGGTATTGGTGTAAAGATAGGCATATAGATCAACAGAACAGACTAGAGAGTTCAGAAATGGTCCTACACATATATGGCCAATCGGATTTTGACAAAGAAGCCAAGGAAATGTAATAGGAAAAGAATAATCTTTTCAACAAATGGTGCTGGAGCAGTTGGTTATGTAAGAAAACGAATCTTAACCCTTATTGCATACTGTATATAAAGATTAATCCTGAGTGAATCATAGACCTAAGGGAAAGAGCTAAACATATAAAACTTTTAGAAGAAAACACATGAAAATGTCTTAGTGACTTGGGTTGGGGAAAGATTTCTTAAATAGGACACAAGAAGCATGAGCTACAAAAGAAAAAATTAATAAATTGGAGACTTCATCAAAATTAACAAGGACTGGGGCTTCCCTGGTGGCACAGTGGTTAAGAATCCGCCTGTCAATGCAGGGGACACAGGTTCGAGCCCTGGTCCGGGAAGATCCCACGTGCCGCGGAGCAACTAAGCCCACGTGCCACAACTACTGAGACTGCTCTCTAGAGCCTGCGAGCCACAACTACTGAAGCCTGCGAGCCACAACTACTGAGCCTGCATGCCACAACTACTGAAACCCACGCGCCTAGAGCCCGTGCTTTGCAACAAGAGAAGCCACCGCAATGAGAAGCCCACGCACCGCAACAAAGAGTAGTCCCCACTAGCTGCAACTAGAGAAAGCCCGCGCACAGCAACAAAGACCCAACGCAGCCAAAAATAAATAAATAAATGAATAAATTTATTTAAAAAAAAAATTAACAAGGACTAAGGACCATGAGGAAATTTGGGGGGATGATTAAAATGTTTAATACCTTTATTGTGGTGGTGGTTACACAATAAACATAATGTAAAACTCTTCAAATTGAATACTTAAAATTGGTGAATGTTTATTGCATGTAAATTACACCTAAATAAAACTGACCTGACCCAAAAATGGAGCATGTATCATCCTCAATTCACAGACGAGGAAACTGAGGCTTATAAAAGGTAAGGAACACACCTACGTCACAGAACTAGCAAGCAGTGGAGGCAGGATTCAAACCCAGGTGTCCTTTTGAGTCCACAATTCATCTTCTTTCTTTTGCATTGTTTCCCTCCTTGCTGTTCATTCTGTAAATAATTATTAAAGGCTCGTATTAAAAGAATCTAATAACTAGCAGGATAAGACATGTCTCGCGAGGGTCCCTTGCCCAAGGATGTATGGGGTAGTCTTCCCCATCTAATTCTTACATTGAAGCCCTGCCCTCACCTGGCTCCTCTCATGGGCTACTGACCTGCACAGGGCATGTGCATCCTGCCTCTAGGACGTGTGTTTCTCCAAGGCTGCCCTTATTCCAGAATCCTCAAATCCAAGTCTTTGCTTCCCTTATCTCCAGACTCAGATTCGCCCCATCTCACCTTCAGCACTTTCGCCTGGTATTTATCAGCTCTATATGATTTTGTGCTTATTTATCTTGTCCTTGCACTCCTCGTGGGCCTTGTCACCTACAGGCCTAAGGAGTCCCTAACTAGTCCATCAGCTTCATGGAACACTGTTATTGAGCTTGTGTGCCCCGCAAAGCACCCGCGACAGCATCTTTTACTCACTATGAGCTCCAGGTTGGATTCGAATCTTCGCAGAGCGATATAGTTCAGGTGCGCACCGTTTATCAGGTGCCCGCTGTCTCCCGTGATGCCGGGTGTTACAAACACAGATGAGGTCCTTGGGCTGCCAGTGCAGCGGGGAGACAGGTATATAAAGATGTAATTACCCACCAGCACAGTGGACGCAGCGATAGAAATAGGAGTGAAGCCCAGGCTGTCACGGTGGAGGCGCACCCACTCTCTGGAGGCGGGGGAGGGGGGGTCGTGATGGAGGGTGGTGGGAACAGCCCTGCCCAACAGTCTTCACAGGGAAGATGACCTCTGCTTGGTTTGAACGACCGAGAGGAGATGTAAAATCCTGGGAAAACATGTGTGAAGGCACTGAAGCGTGAAAGAGAGCTAGGGAAGCAGAGTTTGGTAATGTCGGGTGTGGACTGTACAGAGAGCGGCATGACCTGAGGTCTAGGAGGTAGCAGGAGTCTGGCAAGAGAGGGCTTTGCGGCAAGAATCAAAGCCCCAGGCCAGCTGGGAGCCAGGCGTGATGTTAACAAAGAGAGGCTGACTTTGACCCAAGGACAGGAAGTAAAATACTGGAAAGAGCATCTACGGGGCTTTGACTCTGCCTGAGGCTCTGTTTTAATCACGTGTACTCGGTCACTTATCAGGTAGTAGTACCATTATTATGGCCATTTTACAGATGAGGCAACCGAAGCCTAGAGGGCATAATTAATATGCCCACAATAAGTTTTTTAGGATGTGAACGCAGGGAGTCTGACTCTAAAGCCCAACTTTAACCACTTGGCTACTCTCACCCCAGAAATATCAAAAAGACTTCAGTTTTTTAAATGCCTCCAAATAGCACCAAGCCTATCAGAGGGAGCAAATACAGTGTAGGTGGAAATCTCAGATAGGGAGATAAACCACCCTCAAAATACCTAAGGAGGCTATTCCTCCTAGAAAAATAGAAAGAGGCTTGTAGACCTCTCAGTGCCTAGGAGAGCAGGTTTATTATCTGTATAAGATTATAATTTACAAACATAGCAAAGTAGAAATCTGTTTATGATGCTTTCATGCAATGCTGAGTAGGTTACACCTCCTGAGCTGGGTTTCAGGTGAGCCTGGTGGATCGTGCATCTTCTTGTGTCCCAGCTGCTGTGTCTGCTGAAGAAGGCTCCAGCAGTTTCTCCTGCGCCTTTTCTGAGATATTCCAGGACACAGAGGGGACCCCTGGGAGTCTCAGCACCCAGCTGAATAAAACATAGACTCAGAACATATGTGGGTCATACCATTCCTTTTGAGCATTGGCATCTTTTTTAAAAATTTATTTATTTATTTTTGGCTGCACTGGGTCTTCGTTGCTGCACATGGGCTTGCTCTAGCTGCGGCGAGCAGGGGCTACTCTTCGTTGAGGTGCACGGGCTTCTCACTGTGGTGGCTTCTCTTGTTGCAGAGCACGGGGTGACCCCAGAACAGAACCCTACAAAGTGGACGCCCCCATGGTGTAACTAGGCCCTCGCATTTCAGTCCTATTCCTACCTAATCAAGGCCTGCTCTTGGTTTGAAGTTTCTATTAAATCAATTTTCTCCTCTCTGGGTTGAATAATCTCAGTTGTCCCAGGTATTATTTCTGGCCTTGTCCAATATTTTCAAGTTGAAACAGAAAACACTATTCTTGTAAGGGTCTAAGAGAAGCTTCTAAATATATTAAATTGTTTGTGTGTGTGTGTGTCTGAGAGAGAGAGACAGAGACAGAGATTATGGAGGTTTCATTCTAAAGATCAGATTACAATATAAAAAGCAAATCAGTCTAAAGTTTAATGAACATAATGTAAGCATCTGGAAACCCACTTAAATACTTGGAATAACTCTTCTAACAGCTGGGTCCTCTGTCATTTCAGCTCTAGGAAATTGATCAAAGACCACAAATTAGCCTTCATGTATCTCCCACAGAGTTCAAGCTCGGCATTTTTTACTTTTTAGAGTTATTTGAAGATTTTTAAGTTTGACTTTTCTGTCACAGACCCAGAGATTCTTCACTGCCTGGATCTAGTCCTAAAAGAGTAGTGGGGACTGGCTTTGCATTTGTGCCTTAGGTAAAATCTCAATCACTGTCAACATGTACATAAACACACACACATACACTCACATCCACGACGGTTTGTACCCAAACTAGTGAATGTGTCCAAGATGAGGCTTGCCGGCTGCTCTTTTCCAAGAAGAGCTGCTTTGAAGTGACGGTCCAGGCTTAGAAGAATAAACTCAGTGTTATGTTTTATCCAGCAGATGGCGCTGTGCACCGCGCTCTGTAGAGCGATCGAAAGGTATTCAATATTTTTAAGGGACTCTACCAACCCCCAAACAGGAGGGTTTGACCCCCAAAGCCTGGAGTTAGAACCAGTCTCCGCTCTGATTCATTCTCCTCTGCAACCTTACAGACACTATTCATCTACCACCAGCCTGTGAGTGGATCCTACATGTATAAAACTGCTTCCGACTAATGAATTCGTTCATTCAGCGACGGTTCAGTGGTGCCTTCCATGTGCCAGGCACAATTCTTGGAGCTGGGGATAGAGAGCTGAACAAAACAGATGATTAAATGAAGTCCAATAAAAACACAAACAACTCTATCATGTGATGGCTGTCATCAACAGGTGCTCTGAAGAAAAAATAAGCAGGTTCTTTTAGTGGGCAGGTCTGAGAGAGCCCGTCTGGGGAGGCGACAGGTGAGCAGAGCCCTGAAGGATTCCAAGTAGGTGGCTCCAGCCTCAGGTGCACCTTGAAATCACCTGGGACGCTTTAACCAGGCTGGTGCCCGGGCCCAGCCCCGAGCATGCTGCCTTAACTGGTCAGGGGTGGGGTCCGGGCACTGGGAGTTTTAAGTCTCTCAGGTTATCCTTGTGCACACCCAGGGTTGAGAACCATCAACTCTAAACATCTAGGCAGGAAATCACATGCCTTGGTAGGGAATTATCCCCAAGCTAAATGAAAAGGGACTCTTTTTTTGCTGCTGCCTGATGTAGGGCTGGCTGCAGCACAAAAGCCCTCTCCCAGCTGCTCCCTGGAACCGAGGCGAGCTGGACAGCAGAGCTCACTCAGCAAGCCAGAATACGCCTCGTGCTCTGCCAGTCGTCTGGGCTGCTGAATCATCTCACTTTTCTGAAGATCAGGGGAAACGTGGCCACTGCCCTGTCCTGCCCCCGCCTGGGTTCCCTCGAGCGGCCTGCCTGGGAGCAGGGGGCTGTCCTACCATCTCTGTGTCTTACAGTAGCGAGCACCCTTTGCCTCCCCAGATGGCCCCCCTGAGCTGCTTCTCCGACCCCCCCATCTCTTCGGACCTTGTACCTGCACTGCCTGCCTCTTCCCCTTCTCTTCTGGAACTCATCAAGAATCTTTAGGGGAGAGGGGTCTTAGATCCTGGAGCTGATGAGTGGGCACAGCTGCGCTCTGGGAGCCTGATGGATTCCAGCCCTCAGCTGCTGACCCCAATTCTGCCTCCTTCAGGACACAGGGGTCCCATCTCCACCGGTGCCCGACAGAGAGCTGGTGACAGATGCTGCTTGGCTGCCCCATGGGCATTTCCTTGTTTCTCTTTCAGACAAGCTGGAGATTGTCTTCCCCTCCTTTGAAATGCTGACCGGGAGCAGCTCGCCACCTCCACCTTCCTCAGACTTGTGCTCCAGGTAAGATCTTTGCTCTCAGGCACTGAGATGTTCAAGGAGGCCAGTCTAAGGATCCAGGCTGCGGAAGGACGTGCTAGGAGAAGAGACCCTCTGTAATGGGATCTCCATTGGTCTTGTCCTGGGACCCAAGGCCACAGTTCTCCCTCTTTACTTTTAATCATGGAAAATTCAAAACATACACAAAAGTAGAAAGAATAGTAAAGTGAAGCCCCATGGACCCCATCACCCAGCTGTGACAGGTTGCCAATCTTGTATCATCTCTTGGTATTAATTCCGGGAGGCAGGGGTGGGGAATTTAAAGCATGTTTCAGACAACCTATAATTTTACTCATAAATATGTCAGAGGGACATCTTTTTTTAAAAAAATTTATTTATTTATCTTTGGCTGCATTGGGGCTTCGTTGCTGCGCACGGGCTCTCTCTAGTTTCGGCGAGCGGGGGCTACTCTTAGTTGCGGTGCGCAGACTTCTTATTGCGGTGGCTTCTCTTGTTGCGGAGCACGGGCTCTAGGCACATGGGCTTCACCAGTTGTGGCACGCGGGCTCAGTAGTGGCTCGTAGGCTCTAGAGCACAGGCTCAGTAGTTGTGGCGCACGGGCTTAGCTGCTCCACGGCATGTGGGATCTTCCCGGACCAGGGATCGAACCTGTGTCCCCTGCACTGGCAGGTGGATTCTTAACCACTGCACCACCAGGGAAGTCCCAGAGGGACATCTTTAACTGATAGGACTTTTAAACATAACCACCAAGTCTTTTTTTTTTTTTTGGCTACACGGCATGGCTTGCGAAATCTTAGTTCCCCGACCAGGGATTGAAACCCGGTCCCGGCAGTGAAAGAGCCGAGTCAGAACCATTGGACCGCCAGGGAATTCCCAGCCACCAAGTCTTTCTCATCTAATACCATATTAGCTCATACTCATATTTCTGTGTTGTCTCAAAAGTCAGTTCTCTTAAACTGAGTTCAGATTGTTACTTGATACACATCTTATTGATTTTCCATTTAACCCACTTCAATTCCCCAACCCTTCTTGTTGGATGAGGGGCAGGGAGTTAGGTGGGAATGTTTCCCTTTGACATTGAACTGAGAGGTTTAGTGGAAGGCGTGTGCGTCTCAGGCTCAGACTCAATCCCAGATCTGCTCCTTTGTGACTTAGTCTGGGATCTGATGAGTCTTCCCTTCCCAGCCTCTCCTAGGGGAAGACAAGCTTGCTTGTTAGGAGCCTCAAAACGCATGGAGAGAGGTCTGTGAAAACACTTGCCAAAAGTAAATAAACATTATTACACAAACCTCCAGTATTTCCCGGTAAAAAATTTATTAGTTGACCTTGGTGTGAAGTCAACTGAGCCACCCAGATCATTCTGAAGAAATGTATTCAATGGTTTTTTAAAAAATAAATTTATTAATTTATTATTTATTTTTGGCTGCACTGGGTCTGTGTTTCTTCGCCCCTTGGAGGGAGGGGGGCCTGGGGGGACTACTTTACATTGCGGTTGTGCGGGCTTCTCATTGCGGTGGCTTCTCTTGCTGCGAAGCACGGTAGTTGAGACTCCCGGGCTCTAGGACGCAGGCTCAGTAGTTGTGGCGCACGGGCTTAGTTGCTCCACCGCATGTGGGATCTTCCCCGACCAGGGCTCGAACCCGTGTTCCCTGCACTGGCAGGCGGATTCTTAACCACTGCGCCACCAGGGAAGCCCTGTATTCCATGGTTAATGGCCTTGTTCTTAAAAGAGAAACAACCCCCGCCCCCCATACACACACACACATTAAACCACCCTTTTAAGTTCAGAAGTTGAAATAAAAGCAAAATCCACTGTTCTTCCCTCCCTTGTCATTAGAAGATGGTCTTTAGCTCTTGGTTAGTTTTGATTCTTTTCCCTGAAAGCTGTTCACTTGGAAAGAGGAGAGAAAAAGGAGAGCAAAAATCAAACAGTGTGTTAACAGGGATTTAGTCAGAGGCAGGATGCTGAATTGTAATTTATCTCTGGGCAGAAAGAGATCTTACTCTATTATTTATGAGGTCAAGCCCTTTGTTGACATAGAGCCCGTGAGGTGTTGTAGGTAATTTCTTAGCAATGCTTTAGGGGAGTATATTAGTTTCCTATTGCTATTGTAATGAATTACCACGAACTTAGTGGCTTAAAACAACACAGATTTATTGCCTTACATTTCTAGAGATCAGAAGTCCAAAATGAGTCTTACAGGACCGAAATCAAGAGGTTGGCAGGGCTGGTTCCTTCCGGAGGCTCCAGCGGAGATTTCGTTCCTGGCCTCCTCCAGCTTCTAGAGGCTGCCCACGTTCCTTGGCTCGCGGCTCCTTCCTCACATCACGCAGACCTCTTGCCCCTGTCATCACGTCTCCTACTGTCCACTCTGATCTCCTGCCTCCCTGTTAGGGGACCCCCAGATAATCCAAATTAACCTCATCTCAACATCTTCAACCTAAACACATCTGCAAGTCTCTGTTGCCATGTGTGCTGACATTCATGGGTTCAGGGAACTAGGATTCAGACTTTTTCAGAGGCCATTATTCACCCACCACGGGGAAGGAACAAGCTTTTGGAAATCCAGGCCTCACAAACCACCTCAGAACTGTCTCTTCTTTTAAAGTCCTCCTGGGGATGGTCAATGGACACTTATATACACTGTGCTCTGGGGAAATCCAGAGCTGGTCATTTGTCCCAGGGTAGGAATTTGTGGGCCCCAAAGCAGATAACAATGTATTCTTTTCTCCCCTGTGAGCGGAAATTCCCCAAAACAGTGAGCATTCATTCCTAGACATGTATTCAGTTAACAACATCAAATAGTATCGTTTTGGAGCTCCCTGGTTTGTGTGGGGTCCTGGAGACGTTGGATACATTTGCCATCCCCCATGAATCTAGGCAGGCTCTCCGACTGCTTTGACCAGGCCCAGGCCTTAGGAATCAGGCACTGAAAAAGAATATATATAAAAAACTGAATCACTCTGCTTCTCACTGTAAATCAACTACTGTATATTTCAATTAAAAAAAAAAAAAAAAAGAGGCAATGTTCACGTCCTGTCTCTCTGAACACTGGTTCTGGGGGCCCTGATCTTCCCCACACGAAGTCCAACTACCTTGCTGGAGAGACCCCCATGCAGAGCACCAGAGAGTCCTGGGAGGAGAAGAGAAGCCTACCTGAGCACAGCCGGGGAGCTGCCCCTACAAAGGCACCAGGTATGCCAGCAAGCTGCCTCGGACCCTCCAGACCGGCACAGTGGGCAACCGAATACCACTGAATGACCCGGTCCACACCACGGGCAGCAGAGGAATCACCCAGTCAAGTCCTCCCTGAATTCCTGCTCCAGGAAGCTGTGAGATAGAAGAAATTGATTGCAGTGTTAAACCTCTAAGTTTCAGGGTAGTCTGTGGTGCTCAGTAGATAATCTGGTGACCACCACACACACTGTGCACCAGTCACTTTTCCATCGGGTCTGAGGGTGGAAATTTAGGGGATATCCATCCACAAATCCCAATTCGGAGTGTCATCAGATAGTGTGGACTTGGACTTCCCCTCTCTCCATAGTGATAAACGAGGCGACCCATCTGTGAAGTGGGGACAATGGAAATGAGGACTCACAGAGTCGTTTGTGGTGACACGTGCAATAAGAAGAGCTTTGTAATCTGAGAAAGCCTATTCCAATGTCGTAGTTTGTAGTGGTAGTTATAGTAACAGTACTACAGGAGAAATCAAATGGAAGACAGTCGTTCCCTGCTTGTTTTAATATTGTCTCCAAGTGTGGGTGTTGATCACCAGGTTTGAAGTAATCTGATTTTGCATCATAACTCATTTTCAGCATTTAAGAGGGGAAAAAAGGACAAGGGAAGAAAAAAAAACAAAGTATTTTTTTCCTCCCCGAGAGTTTGGGATGTCACGTGGTCCTTGCTAATGCATTATGTAATTGTGGATTATGTAATTTGTGGGACAGTGTATTCTCTTCCTGTCCTGAGCTGACCCTCCTCTCTCTTGCCTTCTCTGAGCCATGCACAGTTTTACATGGGCTCTTCCACAACAGTGGAATAAAAATGTGTTTTGTAGGCTTCACTTAAGCCTGTGACTACTTATTTAAAATCAATTGCCCTTCAGAGAGTTTGATCAAGCCTAATACAAATAATGATTAAAGAGCTGGAGTGGAAGAAGTCTGCCTCTCTAGGGAAGATAGTTCATGTGATCAAGGAGTGAACTTGAGCCCAGAAAGCAGCCAGCCCGTGCAAGGCTGCAATGCCGCCTTTGAAGACATTCTGAGTTTAGTCTGTCCACAGTGAGGTCTGTAAAAGATCAGAAGCTGGAATCCAAGGGCTGTCAGGAACCAGACCGGTGTAGCCTCTGGGACCCGAGGCCTTTGGTTACAAGATCTGGGAGTCTGTTCTCAAGCACTGAGACAGAATATAGACAAATGCACGTGTTATTCTCTTGCAGAGTAAGATTCCTGGGCTGAATGTCCAACTTAGAGTTTTAAAAACTGGTCTGGCATTTCCATACATTTTTAGCCACATGAAAGAATTTGCTCGTGGTTGACTAGCCTACTCTGACTGAAAACAGATGAAACCTGAGCATTTGAAAACAATACAAGTCAGGCCCGTCACTGCTCCATCCCCCGTGGGAGTGCCACTGCCAAGTTTGCGGAGGCGGAGGAGGTCAGCGCCACCGGGGCATTAGCTGTTCTGTGTCTGAGGTCTTTTCACTTGTGGGAGTTGCTTAAGAGTGGGTAACTGGCTCTTCCAAGGTCAGGGCACCATCTTCCCAAGAAGGGCCCCTGGTTGTGAGAGGAATCGGCTGCACCTTGGGCCTGATATTGAAGAACTGAAGCCAGAGCGGGAGCTCCAAGCCAGTCCCATGGCCTGGAGAGAAAGGGAAATTGTCAATACTGTGAACGCCGGCCGTGATCTTTGTTAGTTTAGGCTGAGAAAGGAACGGAAGGGTTCCTTCCTCCCAACAAAGTTGAAATTTCTCAAGACCAAATTGACTGGCACCCAGTGATTACAGCCCTGAAATGTTCAAGCCACAGAACACGGGAGGCAACAGTGAAGTGCCTCAGAGGGTGACACAGGTGTAAACCTACAAACCAGCACTGAGCCAGGGAGGGCAGAGGGCGGTGGGGATGAGACTCACCCGAGGGGCCCAACAGAAGCCTAGGGAGGCAGGACAGCACAAACATCACAAGGGAGGGAATGGGGACAAGCGCGCTTGGCTTGGTCACTTGGGTGGCCTTTGGCAAACCCTCCGACCTAAGTTAGGGTTCCCTCATTGAGAGAATGGGGATGTCATCATCTCCCTCTCGGGGTTGTCTGGCGAGTCCGTGCGATGCCTGTTGAAAGTCATGGGAACATGGCGCCGTGTGGCGGGGGGGGGACTGAGCCTCATAAGAAACAGTGGGGCTGAAGTCGGTCAGTACAAGTCACCCGGCATGGGGGTGAGGAGGGGGTTCTGCGCAAAGCTTAGGGCCTCCATCAGGATTGCTCTGGGACCCGAGGAGGGGGTGGCGAGAGTGGTCCTGGTCTCTGCAGCATCATTCGTCTCCTGAGCTGTGCAACAAGGCAGGCAGGGCTTGGGACACCACGTCATAGTTGGGCTGACACCCACTCTAGGCTGTGCTCACCCTCAGTCCTTAACCAATGCTTGTACACATCCAGCAATTCTGGATTCCACGTTGTGCTGCCTTCCCATTCTTCACGTCCCCATCGGGCAAGATTTCGCCCATTAAGACCAATCAAATTTGATCAAAGTCGGACTTTAATTGAATATTTAGAGAGAAGATTAAGTAGCAGGTCTTTATTTCCCATTTCTTTTTGCAGCTGTTATTCCAAGTCACCAGTCCCCAAAATAAACTTGCTTTTTCACTTTGAACCAAAAATTTCTCTTGCAGACAAATGATGCACAAACGGTGACCTTTCTGAATTGGTAGAATTCTTTGGGTACATTATTTATTAGCACAGGTGCTGCATCTAGTTATAAGATAGATGTCAGGAAGGCCAGAGAAGAAAATGCTAAAGGAGATTTCTGTTCGTGAGTGTGGTGTCTCTGAAACCCTTCTCTCCATTTGCCTCGTGTCACATCAAATGTGTGTGTGTGTGTGTGAGACATCAGGAGTAGGATTTCAGAACATGTTGTGAATCCTATATTTCAGCCTTAGATTTTGCTGCATAATGGCCCTGCGTGTTAGGGTAAACAAGTAAATTACTTGGCTTCACTTTTATTGTTTTGAGGAAGTCAAGTTTTTTCAGCAAGACAAAGGCAATAATGCCCTTTTCCAAATGCTTTGCAACTGCTCACTCGTGAGATAATCACGGCAACCTTGTGAAGTAGCAAGAGTTAGGAATGGTGCCAACATGGACATTTGTGGAAACGGAGTCACAGAGATGTCAACAGTGGATAGTGACACAGGACGGTTAGAGCCCAGGTCTTCTGTTTTCCTAACTCTTACTGGTGAAATTTTTAAAAGTAACAATTTAAAAACTTTTCCTGTAAAAGTAATGCATACTCATGGAAAAAAAATGAGAAAGTGGAGAAAATTAGGGAACAAAAATCACCCTTAGTTTTACCACTCAAACACAATTATTTTTAACATCATGATACTGTTTTGCAGGTTAAAAGGGAATTTTTTTTTATAATTTTATAAGCTTTATTTATAATTACCAAAAATTAGAAGCAACCAAGATGTCCTTCAATAGGTGAATGGCTAAACAAACTGTGGTACTTCCATACAACGGAATATTATTTAACAATAAAAAGAAATGATCTATCAAGTTACAAAAAAGACATGGGGGAACCTTAAATGCATGTTGCTAAGTGAAAGAAGCCAATCTAAAAAAGCAACATACTTTTCATATAATTCATCCCAATTATATGACATTCTGGAAAAGGTAAGACTATGGAGACAGTAAAAAGCAGTGTAAGTATTCTGTGTGATACTGCAACGGTGGATACATGACATTATACATTTAGCAAAGCCCATGGATTTATACAATACAAAGAGTCAACCCTAATGTAAACCATGAAATTTAGTTAATAATAATGTATCAATATTTGTTCATCAGCTGTAACAAATGTAACATATCACTGCAATATATTAGTAACAGGATAAACTGAGGGCAGGAGGAAAGGGAATGTATGGGAACTCTCCATATGTTTCTGTTCAATTTTTCTTTAAATCAAAAACTGCTCTAAGAAATAAAGTCTACTAATTTTTTTAAAACTTCAAATACATTTTTAAAAAGGAAATAGACAATAATGATATTTATTTAAACACGCATGACTGGAAAAGAGTGAGGTTTGGGAAAAGATTATTTTGGCTTTAGATATGTAGAGTTTAAAGTACCTGCGGAATACCTGAAGGATATGTCAAGGAATAGATGAATATACAGGTCTTGAATTCAGAGGAGAAGTCTAACCTGGAGATACAAATGTTAATCATTTGCAAAATAGGCAGTAATTCATGTTAAAAGCAACAGTGGACTCTCCCAGATAAGATTATACTAAAGCATTGGATGCTTCAGCTTCTATCCATGCTTTGGCACTGGCTACTAAAAACATTTGGACAAGAAAGGAAATAAATGAGAATGGTTGTGTTTTGTATTAGGGTTTTTTGTTTGTTTGTTTGCTTGCTTGCTTTGTTTCTTGTTTGATTTTGTAATAAGTGTATGCTGGAGAAATTTTGGAAGTAAGGGTCTCAGAGAACAGGCTGAAAAATAAAGAGCAGATGATAGTGGAGACCGGAAATGTCTTTCTTGGGTTAAGTAAAAGTCACAGAGGAGAGAGAAACAAGGTGGTAAAGACCAGTAAGAGAAATAGTTGTCCTCCCTTGTGATAAAATTAAATAGAATGTTGGTGATTTATTTAAAACCAGAGTGGGCTGGGGCTTCCCGGGTGGCGCAGTGGTTAAGAATCCGCCTGCCAATACGGGGGACACGGGTTCGAGCCCTGGTCTGGGAAGATCCCACATGCCGGGGAGCAACTAAGCCCGTGTGCTACAACTGAGCCTGTGCTCTAGAACCCGAGAGCCACAACCACTAAAGCCCTCGAGCCTAGAGCCCGTGCTCCGCAACAAGAGAAGCCACTGCAATGAGAAGCCCGCGCAACCCAACGAAGACCCAATGCAGCCAAAAGTAAAATAAAAAAAAAAAAAAAAAAAAAAAAACCAGAGTGGGTAAGCAGTGACTACTGTGTTATCTGTGAATTCTTAGAATGAAAAAAAAAAAAAAAATTGAGAGTTCTATAAGCCAGTGGGGAGTTAAGACTCAATGATAGTGGAAAGGGGAGCAAGAAGGTTAACTGGTATAGATTTCAGTGGATATTCCTACGCTAAGATTTATTACATATATGAAGGCTAGCCCTGAAATAGATGTGCTATATGCTCCTTTGAGGATATATTCAGTTGCACTTCTGAGGGGGAACAGAAGTCAGTGCACATAAGGGGATCTTTGGAAATTTGGGAAGATGGGCAGCCCGGAAACACAAACAAGTTGCACCTCCTAGTTTGACATACCAGTTTAAGAGGGCTTACATAATCACTTCAAGGTGAGGTGAGCTAAGCTTAAAGTCTCTGATTTCCAGGAATTCTCAAGTATCTAGATGCAGCCTATAGCACTTATATCCCCAAAAAGGGAAATTTTTGACCCAGAAAATAAATGACTTCTCTAAGCTCATGTTGTAGGGATACTTGCACTTAGCAATCTTGCATTAGTTGAACTGTCACACAGATCCTAGTTCGCACTGGGGGAGACAGGTGGCCGCTCACACAGTATGAACTGAGTGGCACCAGAAGAGAGCCATTTGTGCCCACTCTCTTCTTCTAGGGCCATTATTAAGTCACTTTCTAGGCTAAGTAATCGTATCTCCAGGAGGCAGATCCCTATTAACTGCAATTAGGTCTCCTGGGATGAGTAACCCATTAGCACCTATTAATAGTCATGAGTTTCTCAGACTAACTGGCTCAGAACAAGGCTCTGGTGGAAAGAGAGATATAGGATGGGTAACTGTTAAAAATAGTGTTGGGGTCTTTCCAGAACAGGGGTGGGTAGTCTCTCTGGTAGACGTGGGAAGGATGGTCAAGGCTCATTCAGCTGCTGCCGCCATTACTTCTACTGCGGCCACAATCGTATGATGGGGCAGACCATATTTTCCAAAGATGGAGATACCTATCTCATCCCACGTGCTCTTCTCATAATGTGACTGATGCCCCGCCCACTGAGAAGTGGGGTCTGTTTTTTTCTCCCCTTGAATCTGGGCACCAGCCTAAGCCTGCTCTGGCCCCTGGAGAACGGTGGAAGTGATGTTATGGGCCTTCGGAGGCTACAGCATAAGGAGGTTACAACTTCCACCTGACGCTCACATTTCTCTCTCTCCGCCTCCCTTCCCCACCACCTTCTCAATGCTCAACTTTGGAACCCAGCCTCCATGCAGTGAGGAAGCACAAACTAGCTCAAGTGGGGAAACCACATGGAGAGGAACTGAGGCCCTTAGCTAACAGCCAGCATCCACCACCAGACGTGTGAAAGAACAAGCCTTCAGAAGGTCCCAGCCCCCGGCTTTCAAGGCTTCCAACTGAGGCTCAGACCCTGTGGAATGGACACAAGCAAGCCATCTTCACTCCGCCCTGACCAGCTTCCTGACCCACAGAACGCATGAGCATGATACGTGGCTATTTTATGCCACTAAGTTTAGGGGATAATTGTTATGCAGACCTAGTACTGGAACATGTGCACCCAATGGCATTTAATGAAGAAAGACCTCTAATCAAGAAAGTCATACGTTCACTTTGTAAAAACATATCACCAGCCCTGACTCTCATGCTATAAACCCTGCAACCTAAGAGCCATGATAAATACTCTGCCCAAGCTCAGCTCCTTGTCTTTACTTGACTAATTTCTCCCTCCATTCCCCCAAGTCAGAGGTGTTTTAGCTAAGGTTATCCGGGGACCGCATGAGCGCCCCAAACTCTTACTGTAGAATGCACCCTTCATCTCTCCTCTTCCAGCCTCTTATGAGTTGGGAGAGTGGTGGAGGTTTGTAGGCATAAGACATGAAGGCGTTTATGAAGGATAACACATCAGAGGTTAGGTGAATAGTCTTTCGACACAAACTCCCATGAGTGTGTGCTGGCTGTCACGTCTAATATTTTTAACTCAGCAAAAAGTAGAACACGTTCAAGATTTTAAAAATCCCAATCATGCAGAGTGAGAAGCAAACATCCCTCATCCGCTCTTCCCATGCCCAGCAGTGAGAACTGTTAACACGGGGAGGACAGTGTCGGCACAAACTCTGGAACTAGACTGTCTGCCGTCGAATCCCAGCTTTGCTGGGGGACTAGCTTTGTGGCTTTGGCCCCAGTTCCCTCATCTGTAAAATGAGGATTACTTACCTCAGAAGTTTGTTGTGAGAGTTAATGAGTTAATATATGAAAAGCATTTACAACAGTGCCCGACACATACGAAGTCTCAATATGGATTGGCCATCACTACTACTACTACTGGCATCATCGTCATTATTTATGAATAGTGTTTCCTGTAGCCTCAATGGGCTCAGGAAATAGAAAGTGTTGGAAGGAACCCAGAATTAGGGAAGAGGCTCCCAGACCAGAGGGTGCACATCTGGGCACAGTGGCCGCTGGGAATGTAATGAACACCCTCGACTTCATCCCACTGTAGACCCTTCAAGGGTGTCTGGGTCCCCAGTGCCTCTGCCAGGAGTCACAAATCACATTTTCTAGCATCTTGTAGAGTAAGAGGGTCAAATACGGCTAAAATGTTGATGCGAGAAAGAAAATAAGCAAAAAATGGCCTAATCCTGACAGCTTAGGAATCCTGACAGGTTTTGAGAAGGAAATGTGACCTTTTCCAGAATCACTCACTTCAGTTTTCATCTCTGGAATTCTGTGAGGGTGTCACTAAACACACAACCTAGTTCCTCCTGCTTGTAGCCAGGCGATGGTTGCAGGTGAGGGTTGCACGTGTAGGTACTGGCTAAACATTATGGAATGAATATGCCTGTGACCTGTTTCCACCACCTGGCAATAACAAGAGAGGGGCAGAGTCTTCGATTTGGTCTAGATAGAACAGCCCTTGAGCGGGCAGCCAGCCTGTGCCCACTGATGGGTGAATCATCTGATCTCATGAGTGGAGCATGGTTAGAGACCCAGAAATGTTCTTTTTTGTACCAGTTTGGGCGCTTTTGACTACAAACAACAGAAACACTAGACTAAAATTAGCTTAAGAAGGAAAATTGATTATCTCACCTAAGCAGGGGCAGACAGCAAGGGGCCCAGGATTGTTAGCTCTGAAACTCATGATGACATCAAGATTCAGGACCTTTTTCATCAAGGAAAACTTTTCCAGAGTGCACGCCCCTGCCCCGGATTTTATCTTACATCTTATTGGCCAGAGTTATGTCACATGACTATGCCTAACCCAATGCAAGTTATGTCACATGACCACGCAAGGGGAGTGGAATTACCATGATTGTTTTAGACTAATCAGCATTCACCTGAAAAGTAGTCCAAAGCCGGGTGGGCCTGGGAGTACAGGGAAGAAAGGCCTGCGGCAACTAAGCAATTGATGGCTTTCCTTTATTATTCCAAAAAGCTCCCTTCAGTGATATTCAGTGCAATTTAACAAGATAATATTTAATAGGATTAAGTGATGAGGATGCATTTTTAAAAAAGCAAGGATACACAAAAGGAAGCTCAAAATACAATGGAGTACAAAAATGCGTAGTGTGACATCCTCTGTGGCTTGCGAAGTTAGGCCACCAACGTGGGTTTAGTAGTCGGTGCAAGGAGGTCTTGCCAGAAGATGCAAATGGTAGCTTGTGGGCCAAATGTGGCCGATGCATATATTCTGTTTGGGCCTTTCCAGGATCGTTCGTTTATTTTTCAGTTGGTTGCTTGCCAACCTTAAAAAAATTGAGAGATTTTAAGTGGTTCAAAAGTATTTCTTGCTCCTCATTAAAAAAATCAGAAGATGCAGCAGCACTGGGCCTGCTTTCCCACCTGGCAGCAGTCAGCTGGAGCTGACGCAGCCGTCCCCTCTGAAGCTCACAGATGCTCGCCGATTCTCCCTGTGGCTCCTCATCTGTTACCTGCGTTGTCCCATGGGCCTTTGAGTCTGGGACCCTGGACTTAGTTTACAGGGTCCCCAGGATAGAAGCCAACGAATTCCTCAGGAGAATATGGGTGTCCCGATCCTAAGCCTGGACCTCACAAAGTGACCATTGTGGGGTGTAATGGACACTCCCCGCCCCCATCTCATCCTCACTGCAGACCCTGGAAAACCCTCACAGACTCATTTCTTATTAAGGCTTTCTACACAAACCAGGGGACAAAGATGGAGGGAGTGGGCACATGGGCAGATGGAGAGAGAGGTGGCAGAGACATCTACCACTTAGGGATAACCTCTCAAGAGAAAGTTTCCAAAGGTGCCTCCTATTTGAAGAGGGCTGGCGTTTAGTGCAGAAGAAGAATCTCTCCCAACAGCTGTGGGATTAAAAAGAGTAGGAACAGGTTTGGAATTAAGACTAGATTTGGAGAATGCTTCTCGCTCTGCGAATAATTTTACAAGCTGTGACTAGTTTAACCTCTGATGTTTCAGTCCACAGTTAGAGAGGCCCTGGATTGAAAGAGAAGCTTTCTGCCTTCTGATTCAGCCTTTTACGGCAGCCCTATGCCTTCCAGTCGAGAAACTCCACTGACTCCAACGAGGGATTTAAAAATGCAGACAAGAGTTTTTCAGTCACGTTACTTTAAATGCGAAGCTCTTTCCCCAGAAACAGGTAAAGAGGTCCAGAGCAGATGTGCACACAGATGGGGCTCATCTGATTTCCTGTCCATCGACGCCCACACACTGCAGGCTCTCCGGAAAGGTTAGGTAATGACAGTGACTCAGGAAGCCAGGAATGTGAATTATGTGACGTGCAGCCCGGATCCGGTGCATGTTTAGCGTTCAAGCCACCGCAGCAAGCGTGGGAAGAAGAGGCCATCTTGCTTTAAAAGAAGGGATATTGCCACACTTGTGCTCATGAAATAACGTTCGTTCAGTTCGCTGGAGAGAGAGAGAGACAAGAGGGAGACAGAGAGAGATTAGACCCAACCAGCAACCTTGCTTTTGACTCTCGGTATCACGCACGGCACACACCCTGCATTCCCATTTGTGCACAAATCGTCACCTACCTGGCCTTCCTCACAGTGGCAAAGGCCTGCAGTGGAAGCGGATGGAAATCCATTTACCAAGATGTTACTAAAGCAATTGGAAATTCATTATCGCATTATATGCTTCACTGAGCTCTTTAACTGCAGAAAAGCCAGCACTGGAGCTGTCCCCATGGGGTGGCAAGTAGGGACAGCTGCTGTCCACCTAGACCTTGAGGAAGGGAGGGCCAGGGGCTGAACTGCTGCTGGGACCCAGCGGTTCAAGGAGAGGAAAGAGCAGAGGAACTCAAAGATGGGCTGATGTTGGCATGGCCAAGGTCAGGCCTCACTCGGGCCCCGGGGTTGACCACGAGGGAGCTCTGCCCCTCTCCACACACCCTCCTCGGGCTGTGCAGGGCTCTTTGGTGTATGTCTTTGAGACTCATTTTGATAAGATTTTGCCAGAGTAGAGATCCCTGAGGAGAGGTGTAGGGAATAAGCAGAGTGATGAAGAGCTAGGGCTCTGGAGGGAGACAGCCAGGCTCTGCAACTTGGCTTTGCCCTGTGTGACCCTGGACCACCTAGTTAACAGCTCTTTGCCTCAGTTTCTTTATCTGTGAAATGGGTGTGATAATAGCCCCTTAGAGGAATAACAAAGGATTGCTATAAAGACAAAATGAGATTGTACAGGTAAATCTAGACCCAGTGCTGGACACAAAGTCCTCAGATAATGTTTGTTTATTCCTAGTCCAGACTCCTCATCCCTGAAATGGACTTGAGTATGCACAAAATATGGCTGAAATATAAATGTAAAATACAAAATTTATCCCTGATTATAGTCAGTAAAAACAAGAAGTCAAATGAGAGAATATCCCCAAAGTATCTTCATAGAACACTACATAAATTTCGGAGTCCACTAAAATGATTTCAAAGAGGCCTGGTATTTTTCAGCAGAAAGGGTAAAAAATCAAGTCAGAAAGCATTTGTTACATGCTTCCCATGTGACTATCACTAGAAGGAAAAAAAGATATGATAATAATTACATAATTAGTGCCTTTTGCATACCAACTACTGCCTACAGATTATTTTTATTCCTTACAATCCTTCAAGCTCGATATTATCTCCATTATAAAAGTGAGGAAATTCTGACACAGGTTAGGCAACTTGGCCAAGGTCACACAATAAAGGGTTGAGCTGGGATTGGAACTTGAGTCTGCCTGATGAGAATGGTGAAGATGTCAGTATTTGCTGAGTGCCGGGCATGTGCTGGCCTGGGTAGTATTATGATGTCTATTTCGCAGATGGGAAAAGATCAAGTAATGAGCTCAAAGTCTCACAGTCACATAGAGGAAGACACAGGCATCCACTCCAGGTCTGGGTGACCCCAAAGCCCAAGCTCTTATCTGTCACCATCCTGCATCCTTTGTCTCAACAACAGCAAGAGACATGACTGGTCACAACACAAAACTGCATAATGACGAGGGCCCTCAGTCCGTATGGACAGCCTGACTTAACCCTTCATGCAGAAGAGATTGTGATTTCTTTCTCTACACTACAAATGGTTATAAGCCAACATTCTCTCCTAGGAAAATGTGTTCAATGTTCCTCCAAAGGACATGGCTCTCAACCTCTCATGACAACTTAATAAACTCAAGGTCATGGGAAACAGTGTCTCTAAGAACATGTGGCTAAAAAAAGAACAAGGGGTATTAAATTAGCTTGGATTTGGAAGGACTTTACCAGGAGAACACTGGAGTAATTTCTTTTAAATTTAATTTTATTTTTGGCTGCGTTGGGTCTTTGTTGCTGTGCACGGGCTTTCTCTAGCTGTGGCGAGCAGGGGCTACTCTTCGTTGCGGTGCGCAGGCTTCTCATTGCGGTGGCTTCTCTTGCTGCAGAGCACGAGCTCTAGGCATGCGGACTTCGGTAGTTGTGGCACTTGGGCTCAGTAGTTGTGGCTTGTGAACTTTAGAGTGCAGGCTCAGTAGTTGCGGCACATGGGCTTAGTTGCCCCGCAACATGTGGGATCTTAGTTCTCCGACCAGGGATCAAACCCGCGTCCCCTGCATTGGAAGGCGGATTCTTAACCACTGGACCACCAGGGAAGTCCCTGGAGTAATTTTATTTGAACTTATTATAGGACCTGCCAGCATACTGGGTGGCACAAGTCTTATAATTCGAGCAGGTAAGTCTATGATTTGTGAGTCCTGCCAGTGGGATTCTCTTATGAACAGCAACTGCGTTAAGTGAATCATGGTCCTCCAACCTCACAACTTTCTTCCAGAGAAACAGGTGAAAGGAATTGTCAAAAGCCAGCGTTTTCACGCTACCCCGTTTCCTTATTAACCCTCAACCTTTGGTTTTTAACAAATCAAAACACGTTTGAATGCTATGAAGGGTGGACATGAAAGAAGTAAGATTGTCCTCTAGACACATGCCGATACAATAGTCACAGACCAGATGTGGCTATTCAAATATAAATTAGTTCAAATTAAGCAAAATTAAAAATTCAGCCTGCCAATCACATGAGCCACATTTCAAGAGCTCCATAGCCACCTATGGCTAGTGGTTAGAGATATGCTTAGTAGAGACCTAGAACGCTTCCATCATTGCAGGATGTTCTATTAGACAGCCTCACCCAGCACACCTGCACCCCCCTTCCCAGCCCCTGATCCTGAAGAACAGCCTTCTTCTGAACGAGCACCAGTCCTACTGTCCCTGCCTCTGGCCGATGCCCAGCCTCCCCTGCCTTCTTCAGCCCCTTTTCAAAAAGTTCCTTGGCTCCTCCTTCATCCTGTATTTTAATCTAATGAGTGAATAGATCAATATCCTTTACCCCTCTCTTTCAGAAAGCAGAGTCCTTTTTAGAGAGCTAGATGTTGTGCTACATCCTGACCTGGCTTGGGAGTCAGGAGACCTGGGCTTGACACACCTCAAAAACGAGATGTTAACTTGATTGTTGATTTTCAACTTAGACAATGGGGTATCAGAATCGTGGGGTGTAGGGGGTTCAGGATTTCCTCCAACTATGTGATCCAGACTATTCTTGATCACCTTTATTAAAATGCGTCTGTCCTATGTTAACTCTGCCTTCTAGATGACAGAAAGCACACCCGACAGGTACCAGCACCCCCTCACCGAGATTCCGAGTGTGACTTCCTCATCCCACCCCAGGTGGAATCACTGCTGTAGAAGATTCCCCTGCTGATGGAAGTGTGTCTCATCCCCTTAGAGTGCTGGGTGGAAAAAAGACTGTGAATCACCCACTGGTCCAGATGATAGCTAAGATTCATGGCAGTGCTTACGTTCCGTGAGACTATGATTTCTACAAAACGCTGGTGTGAACAGCTCAATCACCTCCCTACGATTTTTTTTTAAATATATATTCCAACCCCTTTATTTTTAGAGCATCAGCACCACTCCCAGAAAATTAAGTTCACAGCAGTTTCTGGGTACCATGATTTTTGGGGGAGAAAAACAAAGCTCCCAGGGTGATACCTATTATCCCTGTATTCAACTTCCCCTTCTCCTTCTCTCCCTCCTCCTCCTCCTCCTTCTTCTTTGTTCTATCCTCTTGGACAGATACCTCCCTATGATTTATACTGCCAAGCAAAGGAAAAGATAATTAGCCTTAAGAACGGGGGAAGGGTGGGGGGACTGGGGTGGAGGAGATATGCCGGTGGGTCCTGTTATGAGTCACAGAAATGTTTTGCATAATAGAGTCATCTGGAACTGCCCTGGGTTGCCTGGGGGATGGAGAGGGTGGTCACTTTCCCAGCCTCTGTAGAGCGATGTCTTCAGACTCATGCGATAACCGATAACCCAAAGCTCCTCTCATCCCAGGAGCTGCGCTCAGACAGGTCTCTGTAGAGGAGGCCGTGCATTTACCTAACTCCTTTCACAGCACAGCTGAAACCTTCTCTCCTGGTCTCCAGTGCTGTGGGTTAAGTCAACATAAGCATTTATCAAGCATCCACCGAGCCTAGAATGGGGGCCAGATGAGGAACCGGGGAAGAGGGGACAAAATCCAAATAAGCTTCAGGCCCTGGTATCAGGAGGCTCTCTGTCCAGCCTCCTCCCCCTGATACAACTCTTCAGGGGAGAAAGAAAGCAAGGGGACGAACAGAAAGCGAGGCCCCGTGCTCATTTATTCACCCGCAAAGATTTCTCAGGTACAGGCCTGATGAGCACGCCCGGAGGCTGACAATTTACCGAGAGGAGTGAGGGCCAGGACTGTTGTCCCCTGCTCTCCTCTAAGCCATTTCTGGTTCACCCGGGCCTGACAGTTCATTCTGGTCCAGCGGCCCAGGCAATGACCCTGGAAACTCAGCATCCAGGCTCCCATTCCCATAAAAAAGATAAACACACCAGTTTCATGCTGTTTCCTGAATTATATTTCTACAAAATTTCTAACACAACAGGGATTTTCTATTACCATAGTAACCCCTGTGTGTGAACAGCAGACTCCAGAGAGAAGGGGGTAAAAATGCAGAAGAAACCCAAGCTTCAGAACGGTGCAAGGAGAGAGAGGCAGGCAGGCTGGGCTGGCTGGCCACAGGCCTGGCCCTGCCAGGAGGGTCCGATCTGGGCCCTGAGGGTGCGGTGGTCTGTGATTTCTTTTGCAGCTGTATTTGCTTGTAAGTTACAGTACCTGGAGGCCCAAGAACAGTGACATTGCCCTGGTTTTCACTTGGCTGACATGAGGACTTTCTACCTCTTTCTTTCCTTTGTTCTTTCTGTTTCAGGAGATCTAGGGGAAGATACATTTGTTTTCAGATGATGTCATTCTATGGCATAGTTTGAAAGAGACAGGATACAAACAAAGGTGAATACGATATAGGGATGAAATCAAAGAGTCCGAAAGGAATAGCTGCAAGGTCCCAAGACTGAGAGCATCCTGTCCCCTTCGCCAGTGTGAACAGTCCTTTGGTCACTGTCCTTTCCAGGTTACAAGGCCATGAGTACAAAAAGCCTCCATTCAGGCTTCAAAAACAACAAGAGCAACAAACAAACAGGCAGAAACCCCAGTTGCCGAGTCAGGCATGCTCTTACCCGTGAAACGTTCTGCGTCCACAGGAAAGGAAACGGCCTGCAGACCGAGTTAGGGAAAATGGATAAAGACAATAGCATAGCTGCATCACGCAGGTAAAGTGCTGTCCACAGGGCCTGGATCTTGGGTTTGCTACTTTAAAATGCAGTGGAGAGACTTCCCCAGTGGTCCAGTGGTTAAGACTCTGCACTCCCAATCCAGGGAGCACCGGTTCCATCCCTGGTCAGAAAACTAAGATCCCGCGTGCCGCACAGCGTGGCCAATAAATAAATAAACAAATAAAATGCAGTGGAAGTTTTGTTCCCAAGCGTACCTGCATCAAAGAGCCAGTTGGCTTGCTTCCTCCAGGTCACAGTTTATAAAATAGGCTCTGATTCCTGAGACTGGAATCACTGAACTTTTGGAGAATGTTGCCTTAAAGTAATTGTGTTTAACTCTGTGTGTATGTGTGTGTCTTGCTCACATACACATAAACTTTTCCAAGCACTTAAGTCTCTAAGTGATACAGATGGTGACACTTGCATATGCTTTAAACTCCTACACACATTCTTCTAGACATCAGGGCAGGTAAAACATGAAGGACTTAATTTCCAGCAATAACAAACCACAGAGCACGGGGGATGCACCATATCTCACCTCCTCCGGGCCTTTGCACATGCTGCTCCTTCTTCCTAGACCCCCTTTCTGCACTCTTTTCTTTTGCTGACTCCTGTGCATCCATCAGTGTATCTCTGAGCCTCCTCTCCTACTAGAAGCTTCTCTGACGCTCCCAGGCTTGGTTAGGAGCTTCACCTAAAAGAAGGTTTCTTAGGAGATGTGACATTTCTTGCTTGCAACTTGACTAAGCTGCCACTGGGGCATGGAGGTAACTCTGCTAGAATTTGGCAGACAGTTCAGAGCAGGAAAGTATCAGCTGCAAAATCAATGTAACAAGAGTTGTCCCTTATCAAACAATTACAGGGGCAGGGGCAATACCGAGGGCTAGGTGATTTAGTATCTCATTTAAGTTCCCTCAGAGGCAGGTATTCATGCGCCCAGCTTACAGATAAGAAAACTGAGGCTCAAAGAGGGTAAAAAAAACCCTCCCTAAATGGGGATGTAATGTACAGCACAGTGACTATAGTTAATACTGTTATATTGTATATTTGACAGTTGCTAAGAGAGTAGGTCTTAAAAGTTCTCATCAAAAAAAAAAAAAATTCGTTACTCTGTATGTGATGGATGTTAACAAAACTTATCGTGGTGATCATTTTGCAACATATACAAACACTGAATCACTATGTTGAAACTAATATAATGTTATATGTCAATTATACCTCAATAAAAAAAAAAAGATCACTACTCAATTATATTTAACTTGTAGCAGTGTAACAGTGAATGAAATAAAGTTGTATCATTTAAAAAAATACTTCCCTAAGTCAAACAACTATGAAACAGGAAAGCAGGGGTTTAAACACAGAAGCTGGGCCAACGTCTGTGGTCTTTACCGCTGTGCTAAGTTGCTCCCCTTATATGTTCACCAGGCTTTCCATGGTGCTCTCTTGGTCAACGAGTGTAGACGAAGATTCTAAAACAAAGTGATATGGCCATTTGTGCCCGTAGCTTCCTGCCTCCTTTGAAAGCTTTGGTCAAAAGCCCGGCCGCAACCAATCAAGAGCTAAATCCTGAAGAAGCGATGCCAGGCGTCGTTGGTTGGTGCAGAGGCCTGGGCGATTGGCGCAAGGAAGGGGTGTGCTTTGCTTAGGGGTCACTCAGCATTTCTATTTCATGCTCCATTGATTTCTAGCCGGAATGCATGCAAGTCCTGCAAGCTGGAAGCTCTGCCTCAGGTTTAACCCACACACAATCTCTTCTTTCTGATTCTTGAGGTTTAAAGTTATTCTTCTCTTACTCAAAGTTGTGCTTCTAATGAGGATGCCTGAAGGCTAATTTGAAAATGTCGGACCCCATCAGTCACGAAGAGAGAGGCCAAAGGGGGCTGTCTGATGCACCAGACGAGTATGGCTTCGCAAGCCGGGGTAGTCTCCTGTTTAATGCAAGGAGGTATGTCATTCCTAGAGGCGCCTTTGTCGTTCCTCACCGCACCCCCTCCACACGCCCCCTGGTGAGGTGATAGCCAGAGGCAAGATGAACAGACTGGCCTCCTCTGCTTGCTACCTGGAGGACTCATTTTGAGTCTCAGGTTCTTCGTCTGTAAAATGGGGCACCAATGCTCCCCTCATAAAGATGTTGAGGGGATTCAATAAAATCATGTACATATATAAAGCATTTAACAGCAGTACCTAGAACACAGTAAATACTATGGTGCGGAAAATAAATCTGGTAGACTTCAGATTAGCCAGTGAGTGAGGTTCAGGTCTATTTGTTTTTTGTTTTTTGGGTGTTTTTATAAATTTATTTATTTATTTTGGCTGCGTTGGGTCTTTGTTGAGGTGCGCGGGCTTCTCATTGCAGTCGCTTCTCTTGTTGCAGAGCACGGGCTCTAGGCACGCGGGCTTCAGTAGTTGTGGCATGCAGGCTCGGTAGCTGTGGCTCACGGGCTCTAGAGCGCAGGCTCAGTAGTTGTGGTGCACGGGCTTAGTTGCTCTGTGGCATGTGGGATCTTCCCGGACCAGGGCTCGAACCTGTGTCCCCTGAATTGGCAGGCGGATTCTTAACCACTGAGCCACCAGGGAAGTCCCAGGTTCAGGTCTATCTGAAATCCTTTGATTCACTTAAAATTCCCTTTTGACAATAAAATTCCTATCCTAGAATATGACTCACATGTTTCTAGAGGCAGGAAGTACATAGAGATTAAGTCCCAAAAGAGTGCAGAGAACAGGGGAAAGAAGAGGTAGGGAGGACAATGGGTTTAGAGGAGTCAGAAATCCAAGTGACCCCCCAGCTTCCACCCTGGTATGTATGCCCCGTCTGACCCCCTTCTCTTCTGTGAGCGGAACCTGGGAATGTGATGGGATAGTCATTCTGGGATTACTTTGGTTACATGCAACTCCATCTCAGCAGACAGGCAAGACAGATTTGTCCTGCTGGCCTCAGAGAAGGAAGCATGCTGCCGTGTTGAGGACTGCGTATGGGGCCTGTTGCCTAGGACCTGAGACAGGCCACTAGGAGCTTAGAGCCACCCTAGCTGAGAGCCGCAAGAAGGCAGAAACCTCAGTCCTACAACCCCAAGAACTGAATTCTGCCAACAAACCGAACGAGCTTGGGAGAGTATCCCCAGCTCCAGGTGAGATCACAGCCCCAGCTGATTGTCTTGATCTCAGCCTGGTGAGCCCTGAGCAGAGAACCTGGCTACACGGTGTCCAGACTCCTAACCCACAGAAACTCCCAGACGATAAGTGGGTGTTGTTTTAAACTCCTAAGTTTATGGTAGTTTGTTGTGCAGCCTAGAAACTACTTCAGTGAGAAAGGGCAGAGATTAGAATTTCTTCTTGCCCCTTTCCTGCTTCCCCTACATACACAGACGGTACTTAGAGAAGCCGAGCAGGAGGTGCCAAGGTTAAGAGTCTTCCAGCTTCGAGCACACAGGCTCTCCACACCTCTGGCTCCACCTGGGACTAAAGCCTCTTCCCAGGTAACCCCAGACCACACCATCACATCACTACCTGATGGGTCTGGGAGACCTGGAGGGCATACGTGGCGGGGGAACAGGGTATGGAATTATTCAGAGCAAAAATATCTACCACCTTCCAGTATCTCATATAACCTCTCTCTTTAACAATATAAACAAACATTTGGCAGACGTCTCAAAGCCTTGAAAAGAAATGGGCAAGTTGTCACCTATGAGGAGAGGCCAGTTGGGAGTGGAGGTAGTGATAAGAAGTGGACTCAAGAACTGAGTCACGGGGCTTCCCTGGTGGCGCAGTGGTTGAGAATCTGCCTGCCAATGAAGGGGACACGGGTTCGAGCCCTGGTCTGGGAAGATCCCACATGCCGCGGAGCAACTAGGCCCGCGAGCCACAACTACTGAAATCCGCGCACCTAGAGCCCGTGCTCCGCAACAAGAGAAGCCAGTAACTAGGCCCGTGAGCCACAACTACTGAACCTGCGTGTCTGGAGCCCGTGCTCCGCAACAAGAGAGGCCACAACAGTGAGAGACCCGCGCACCGCGATGAAGAGTGGCCCCCACTCACCGCAACTAGAGAAAGCCCTCACACAGAAACGAAGACCCAACACAGCCAAAAATAAATAAATTAAAACAAAAAAAAAAGAAGAACTGAGTCACGGAGTTGACTGAGAAGGTGTGGGGATGGCCATCTGGTGATGGAGAGAGGGCAGCACATGAGGCACAACTCATGCCCCCTTTTTTTTCTCATGCTAAAACATCTTCTTACTGATTGGGGTACAAGATCAAAAATTTGAAACCATCAACCTAAAAGAAAGTGAAACTCATTTTCTTCATTTAAATGCAAGTTTTAGTACTCAAAGTTTTAGGAGATAAAAAAAAAAAGATAAAGCTAAATGTTCTTCCTATTAATTAGTAAAAACCAAAATAAAAGCTACTGCAATAGCTAATAATACATGTAAAAAAAGAGAAAGTTAACAGGGAGACAGCATTGGAATGGAATGAGAATAGCATCTTTCAACTAGAGATGCAGTGACACCTTACACCCATCCATGCACACCCATGCACATAGGTAACAGTTATTATATAATCCCCTTGAACAGTTCAGAGGAAAAAGAATGTACCAAAATGCACAGCTTCTTGGCATTTTGACACGGCCTTTAGTATTTGGTCTCTTCAAGAAAGGCAACTAGTTTGATAGTTGACCCTACAATATTTAGGAAATGAAAGCCATATGTGAGCTTAGAGAATCATTTAGTTATAGTGGAGGCACAACTCCAGGATGGAAGAGCAGTGGGCACCTGAAAACTACTGCACATCTTCTTTACCGACCAGAAGTTTCTTGGGGCCACGTGGTTTTAGGCCAGGGTTTTTCCAAGGGAATAGACTACACATTGTCTAGTCTATATAGTCCAGAGAGAGTCACAGTGGGACAAAGCCATAGGCAGTAGGGAGGATAGTCCCACTATCTAAGCAAGGATAGTCTGGTTCTGGACCTTTCAAATCAGTCCTCTCCCCTCTTCCTGCCCCCGGCTTCCTTTCATAGTAGGAAAGTTTTATAGATTCTTGTCAAGTCCCTCTCTTTCCTCCCCCTTCCCCAGCTAGTCGATGAAGATTAAAGGGAGCCCCCTCCAGGGGTATATGCACATCGGCAGGAGCATATAGAAAGTCTTAAGGTCTTCAGGACCCAAAGGAAGGAAATGACTATTGGTGGGTCTTCAGGCCCCATGATGTAGAGTAGAGGACACTGCCTGGAGATGGTCAGCCTCCAGGAGCTGCCCCCCAGCCCAGCAGCCACCTGTTTGCCTGCTTGTTAGGGCCAGATGTCTCCGGATTAGAGACTGTTAGAGCAGCATGGGACCTTCCATTTCTACCCCCTGATCTTAGAGTAAAGGAACTCAGCCTGCAGAGGTTAAAGTAGTCTGTCCGAGGCTCCTCAGCACAATAAAAACAGCGCCTGGGCTAGAATCCAGCCCTCTGAACTCTTAGCAGGGCCTCCTGTTCCACATAATTCCATAGTCACAATTGTGGGTGGATGAGGCCAGAATTCAGGAAGGGTCACGAGGGGAAAGGGAAGGCAGACACAGCCTCCTGTGAGGTTGGCTGCGGTGGGAGCCTGAGGGGAGGCCCTGCACGAAGGTAGAGCAGAGAGAGCAGGAGGGCCGGAGGGGACAGGCCAACAGGACTGCGAGAAGCACCCATCGCTGCCCCCACCTTAAGCTCTGCTGATCACGTGAGGCAGCCTCCTCCTGGGCCTCCCTGCCTCCAACCTCTAATCCAGCTCCATGTTGCTGCCAGAGGGATTTTTCTAAAATAAAAATCAGATCACGTCATTCCCCTATAATCCCTTCGGCGGTTCCCCACTGCCCACAGGTCTGAGCAACCCAGCAAGATCTGCAAGGCTCTGACCCCATGACTCAGGAATCCTTGGGGCACTTCAAGAACATCTGACTTACAGAGACTTAAGCAAGCAAAGACCTTTCGTCATCTTACATACGAGCGGTCTAGATGTAGGTGATCAGAGCTGGAGCAGTGGCTCGCCCTCATCAAGTCTCGTTCTCTTTCCAGCTTCCCACTTCCCTCCTTACAGGTGGGTTTACTGCCTCAAGGCTGCAAGCTGTTTGCTGCAACTCCACATCACGTCTGTATTAGAGGAACACAGGACAAGAATACAGGAATATGAGTTCCTCACCAGCAGCCATGGCTGTCTCCTTCGTTAAGAGAGCAAAGCATGCTTCCGCTGCAAACCCCAGCCAGATACAAGCTTACGTGACATTGGCCAGAACTGTGTCACCTGGTCACTCCAACCTGCAGAGGACATGGTGAAGATGGGGATCTAGCTTTCCCAGCCATGATAAGCTGTCATGGGAGGAGGAGATGGGAAGGACTCGCGGCTCGTTCCGGCAACATTGAAGCCACACTGGCTTCAAAGTCATGGGAGGCCACTTGCTTGCTGGCCCGGTGTGCTGGGCTTGACCCAGGGCCCCCGGAACTCCCTGCCCTTCTGTGGGGTTTCAGCTTGGACTCCACTTCCGCACCTTGCCAGCCTGGCACATCCCTGCTCCTCCCTCACAGCTCAGCTCAGTGCCTACTCTGCGCCCACCCAGACCCCTCCCTGGTGTCCTGCACAAGCTCTCCCCCAGCACATGAGGCCCTCATTAGACTGTGGGCTCTTCCGGGTCAGGTATGGTGTCTCAGCCTTATTTCTCAGCTTTCAGGCCTAAAATCTTAGTCCTACCTCCTCTCTTTTTTCCCACATCCCATATCCAATCCATAGCGAATCCCGTCAGCTCTATTTTCAAAATCTACCCAGACTTCGGGTGCTTCTCACCACCGCCACCCCCTCCTCCATCCCCTCTCCCTTGTGTCACTGCAGTGGCCCTGCTTCTACCCTTCCCCCTCCCCAACCAGCCGATTGTCACCACAGCAAATCTGTCCCTCCTTTGCCCTGAACCCCCAAGTGGCCCCCATTTCACTCAGAGGTGAAGTTGAAGTTCTTTCCGTATCTTATAAGACCTATGTGACCTACCCCCACCCTTTATTTCTCTGATCTCATCTCCTGCGACTGCCCCCCTCACAAACGCAGCCCCTGCCACGTTACTGACTCCTTTCTGATCTCGCCAAGTACCTTCTGCCTCAGGGCCTTTGCGTGGCTTTTCCTCTGTCTAGACAGCTCTGCCTCAGATGTCTACATGGCATGCTTCCTCACCTCCCACAGGTCTGCAATTAAGTCATGACAGTGTGGCCTTCCCGATGCCCCATCCCTCTTCCAGCTGTGTTTCTCTTCAGGCACTTATCTAACGTAGTACATATTTATATGTGTAATTTGTCCCTCTGTCTCCACCACCTTCCCTGTAGATTATAAACTCCATGAAGGCTGTTCGGTTTTCTGCTGTATAATTGGCGCCTAGAACACATAAGAGTGGTTGAACAAATATTGACAACTGATTGATTGAATGAATGGATCCTTGCCTCCCCCGCGCAATGCCTGGCCCATAGGAAAAACCAGTAAATGTGTTGAACTTGCAAATGACCGGCTGGACTGGAGAGAATGATAGTGCTGTGCAGAGGCTCTGGAGGGAAGCTGGCATTAGGACTCTGTGTCGGGAGCCAGGTGTCACAGCCCTGGGGACAGAGCGTGGGGCAGGAGAGGGCTGGGCTGGGGAAGAGGAGAGTGGTGACATTCAAGCTGTTCGTTCCATCCAGGATTAATTTCAATTAACCTCCCAAAAGGCAACTCAATTCTGTTTTCTCTTTCATCCTTCAAGTTCTATTAGCAAAAGCTGCTGCCCACGGCATGAATCTTGATTTAGAGACTAGGAGGAGGGTTGTTTCTGTGCAGATGGAGGGAAAACACAAGAATAGGCAGCCCCGCTGACTTTGCTGGGTGGGCAGCCAAACAGAGGCTCAGTTATGCTGGTGTAGAGCCTTTGGTGCGGCCAAGAGATAAAGCGAGGAGGAGAAAAGGAAAAAGGAAGATGTTGCTGCAGTGCCCAAACCTGGCCACTTCTGTGACACAAGCTGTGTCTGGGACCCATTTTAACTGCAGCTGGTTGTGTGTTATCAGAGTCAAGTCCGGGCAAATCTGGTGGCTGTTTTTAGAATCCGATTCCACCTGGATACATTTGGTACCAGGTTTCTCTCTGGTGCGTAGTTACTAAAGTCTCATCACCCCAGACCTGGAAGAGACCACGTGTCTCACCTGTTCACATTCGGAACAGGTAACACCAGTCAGATGCAAGGGAGGTGCGACTATCTTTGTAAAATGTAGCCGTGTGCACCTTGCGAGTTCTGAATATGTACGTAAATAAGCTTCACACAGGGCATCTCCGAAGTGGAAGAAAATTAAGTTCCTGGACACGTGGCCATGAACGACACTGGACATGGCAGTTGGTAATTTACAATTTTAAAGGTCAAGCAAGAACAAATGTGTATGTAAAGGTGGGAAAGCACTGTAGAGCTTCAGTGTCCATGACATTTGTTATGTTTCTGAGTTTTCATTCTGTTTTTTTAAAAAACATTTTTTTATAGTCACCTGCAGAGAGAATGCAAATCTCATTTTTTTTTTTTTTTTTCAATTGGCCACGCAGCACAGCATGCAGGATCCTAGTTCTCTGACCAGAGATTGAACCCGTGCCCCCTGCAGGGGAAGTGCGGAGTCTTAACCACTGGACCACCAGGGAAGTCCCGCAAAACTTATTTTAAAAAATTATCATGTGACTCTGTTTACTTACATTCCCTTTAAAACTGCAAAACACTTATTAAATCTTAAGAATGGCTTCTTGCAAGATAGTCTAGGTTAAGACAAACAGGGAGCTTAATTTTGTTGATGTTGTAAAATAGGCAGCTTAAAAGTGTTTAGTGTTATATTGGAGGATAAATTCTTCCAAGAGCTGCATAAAATGAGAGAACTCAAATAACGAAGCCTATTTTCATATTTATATAATTATAGTTTTACAAGCAATATAGAAATGTCATAAAATTATACTGCAATTAGGTTTTTATTAATTTTAAAACCTATAAGAAATATGTGACTGCCGGTGTTTCTGGAGCAGAGCTTAATCAGATTAATACTAAAATCTCACTATTTCTAATTGTCATAAAATAAAGTTGTTGGCCCATTGCCATCACCAGCCTTCCTTCTAAGGAGAGCTCTGGTGGCAAAGAATTTACAATCTCATTCTTAGAAATTCCAGACATTTACCTGACTTAGATGTTTATTAAATCCTTCTGAAACTTCCTTGAGAGGAAACCAGAAAAAAAAAACCAAAAACTGAAAACTAGGATAAAATTTCATTTAAAAGCCTTGACAATGTATCATGACATAAATTAAAGATCACATTTTTTTTTTCAAGTTTGAATGGTCAACTTTACTAATCTCCTAATCTGAAATTTTAAAAGGTATAATTAACAATCAGAATTCTACAGTTCTCTTAAATATTAATTCTGCCAGGTTTCTTTGAAGAAGCCTAGTAAGTAACCAATTTCTACTGAACTCAATTTCAATATTCACAAAAGGATACCTAGAAGTCATTCATAAATCACTTTAATCTCCCTCAGAGAATTTAAAAAATAAGTTAAGTATGGCTATATATCACATAGCATCATAAATACAGCCAAAATTGTCCCAAACTTTCTGGGATAATCCTGATCGAGTCATTTTATTTTTTCTACTGAGTGCAATTGGTTAAATGTATAGCTCAATGAGATTTCAATTTTATGAGCTTTCTTTTTCATAAAACCAGATTCAGAGAAATTAGCAAGAATCCTTGGTGAGACCACATGTCTCATTTTTTGAGTCTGGAAATATCGTCACTGTGGCTGTAAACTATTTATTGAGAACTATACTACTAGAGCTGATGGGATCATTTTAATTTCTTCCAGTTTCTCTGAAAGAAAAATTCTACCCCAGGTAGAAGGGATATGCCAAGTCTCCTTTGAAACTGGGTGGCAGATATGGCTTTGGGAGGACCACATTCCCAGGTCATGGGATCTCCCGGAGAGAGGAGATCCCAGGCCTCAGGACCCGGGGCACCAAGGTCCAGCCGAGGCTCCAAGCTAACAAGAGGGCTGCGCTGTTTGCCCACTTGCCAAATGAGCCTGAGAATACCTTCCTCCCCCTTGAATTTTTGCAAGATCATACGTGATGCCTGTGAAACTTCTCTGCTGTGAACTGAGCAGGGAGCCAGGTGCCCTGGACCCGAGGGCCTGAGAACCTGTGCCCGGCTGAGAAGGCTGCGCAACTAAGCTGGGCCGAGAGGCCACAGGCAGAGCAGAGCCGGGGCCCAGGCTCTCCTCCTGGGCTGCAGGAGAGAGCTGCGAGGACAGCCCAGGGCCAAGCACCAGAGGACTGTGGGTTGAGGGTCTGCCACTTCTGCTCAGATGCCAGTATCTGGAGTGAGCTGTGTGTCCCTTGAACTACAAGCTTGACCTTGGCTATCTTGGGGGAGATGGTCTGTGGGACCCCAGAAACAGCACCCAGGACTATGAACTATACCGTCCTAAGATGCCCCCATCTCTTCTTCTTTCGTAAGTTAACGTTACTGAATAAAAAGTAATAAAAACATTCATCCTCTCTCTCCATCCACCCTCTCCCCAGTTCTCCTCCCTGCCTTTAAGAACACACTTTCCTTACTCCTAGGGAGAAAGCTCTCTCTGTTGACTGAGGAAGATCACATGAAACACTGCAAAATGTTCCTGGTTATAACCCTGAGCTCTAGCTTTACAAATGAAAGGGAATCTCATAATCAGACCCAGATTTGCTGTGTCACCTGTATATACCTGTATTCAATTAAATCTTCCTCTCATCGAACCAACCGTAGATCCATATGTCCATGTAGTAGGCAGCAGTTGTCTGAACACAGTGTAACCTTGGATACCAGGAAACCCAACTTTCTCAATCTTGTTGCTAAGGCAACGGGACAGTGTGGGTGTGGGGAGCCCAGCATATCTATCTACATGCTGTGCTGCCAGTAGGAAGAAATGGGATGGAGGGATAGGGGTGCCCATCTCTCCAAGGTCTCCTCTGAAAAGGCCACAGGGACAGTACAATACCCTGTGTCACCAACGGCCAGGGAGCTTCTAAGGGGGACCCTGTTACACACTCCTAGAGGGTGCAAGGTAGACAGGGGAGGCTGGGGAAGCACAGATGATGAACAGAAGTGGGATGACAGAGAGGGATGCTCGTGACCTGGGGAGTCTGGGGTACGGGGAGACAGGAGCTACCTCGCAGATGAAGGCTGGATCCAGAATATCACTGGCACAGAACAAGAGCATCCAGAACATAGCCCCAGCCGCAAAATTCACACCAGTCATTATGTGTATTAGCCTGGTTAATCCTGTAATGAACCCCCAGCGTGTGGTTGAAAGATAAAGCTGAAGGTTTTAGAATATTCGAAAGATCAGATAGAAGGAGACAACTGTATTAAAATGAGAAAGTACCTGCCTGTACTCTCACTACTGGTTTGATCAGAGATCCTGTTTACTCTGTTTCCATCAGATCTGACCTGCAGAGCCCAACACCCTCTTCAGGAGTAGAAAGGCAACAGCCCTTGTTCTCCTTCAGGGCCTGGAGTATAGAATCATTCTCATGTGCCCTCAAGACAGGCAGTGCCTCTGGGGCCAGACCTTCATGGCCGTGAACCATCTGTCTCCATCCTATCATTTATGACTGTTATTATTTTGCTAAGACATAACTTTTTGAAGATATAGGGAACTTCACAAAGACACAGAGGCAATGGGCCATTAAAATAATCATTAATGAAAAATTCATAAAATTTTGGATGGAGGGGAAGGTCAGCCAAGGAGCAGATAGGAATGCTTGTATAGGAAAAACCTAAGCTGAAGATAGTTGCTAAAATTAAGCCCAAAATTTAAATCTGTGCTTTATAGCCACCAAGTCTAAGCCAGCAACTCAATGATGTTCTAATGATCTTACACACACTAGAGATGTCAGTCACGGTGCCTTATGCCTACTGGCCCTGCAAAGGATGCTGGCTGTGTCCAGGGCCCTTGTTGCCCTCTTGGGCCCACTGTCACTTATGCCCATAGCCTGAAAGATGAAGGCAATCCTTCCATAAACTGGCCATCCATTCATGTAGCAATTATCTTTTGAGGACCAACCACATGCCAAGCTCTGTGACAAATATTGGGGATACAGTGGTGAACAAGAGCTTCAAGTCTCTTTCCTCTGGATGTTTATAGTCAACAGAGAGGAAAACCCTAAACAAATAGTTCCCCTTCGGCCTAGCAGGATCAGATGAACTGGACCAATCAGATTCTTCTCTCAGAACCTGGGGCTTAGACACTGACTAGGGAAGCCAGAGAGCTGCAGACCCGGAGCTGAGAAGGTGCCGCTATTGTAAAGTTGAAAAATCCTAAGTCAAACCATCATAAATCAGGGACCTCCTGTACACTAAATGTCTTAGTCCATTTGGGCTGCTGTAACAAAATACTACAAACTACGTGGTTTATAAGCAACAGAAATTTACTTCTCACAGTTGTGGAGGCTGGAAGTTCAAGATCATGGTGCCAGCATGGTTGTATTTGGCAAAGGAAAGCCCTCTCTTGGGTTGCAGACTGCCTACTTCTTACTGTGTCCTCACATGGTGGAAGAAGCTAGGCATCTCGCTGAAGACTCTTATAAAAGCACTAATCCCATTCAGGAGAGCTCTGCCCTTATGACTTGAGCAGCTCCCAAAGGCCCCACCTCCTAATACCATCATCTTCGGAAGCTAGGATTTCAACACATGAATTTTGGGGGGGACACAAACATTCAGACTGTAGCACTAAATGACCTCTCAAGCCTGACATGGTGAAGGTCTCTCATTTGTGCCCCCCAGCAGCCATTCATCTTCTGTGGGTAATTAAATAGAGCACCGATTTTCCTCTGGGAAATCAGCTCCTTCCCCAAGCTCATTCTGTACTCTGGTTGGAATGGTGGATCATGTGACCTAGGCCTAAGCCGATCAGAGAATCCCATTCCCTAGGCCCAGGGACTGGACCCAATTAGAGCCCATGAGATTCAACGGTGACCATTGCAAGGACTTCTGGGTGTGAGACCACTCTATCTACTGGACTTCGGATTGGAGGAGTGTGAGAAAGAACTGCAGCCATCTTGCCATGCTACGGAGCTTGAGTATGAAGTCAACACACAGGGCAGTAGAGCCAAAAGATGGAAAGAGTCCCTGGGCCTTTGATCACCTTGTTTGAGGTCCTCTCAAAGCTGTGCCTGAAATCAGACTCTTCTGAACTTTTCAGTTAGGTGACCCGATAAATTCCATTTTTGTTCAAGCCAGGCTTTGTTTATACATTTCATTTTGTTTGTTTGTTGCCAGAAGCAAGTGAAATAGTCCTAAACAAAATGATATACTTTATCTGAGATTAGGATGAGGCACAGAGGTGGGGATAATATCAGTGGCTAAGCGCATAGCCTGACTGAAATGTAGAGGGGCTTGGGGGAGAGGTACAAGCTACACGGATTTAGCAGTGAAAAGTCTAAACAAGGCAAAAGTGAAGCACTCATTGTTTTCTTTTTTGTTTTCCATGTGGTTAAACATTTTGTGATTTTTGTATACTGTTTCAGAAATACATAACTGGGCCTTTATTTAATAATTTATGGCACTGGCTTAATTTCTTTGCACAGTTCTACAGTATTTCCAAAAAGGTAAAGAGAGGAATGTACCCCACACACATACACACACCTCTTTGCCCCCTCCCCCATGCCATGTTTACATGACATATACTCTCTTTAGGCACACTTTATTTTCCCTTTCCACAACAAGCATCCAGAAAAGTTCTCCACATTTGTGCTGCTTTGTCCCCAAAACTTGCTGCCCCCATTTGACTGGCTGGTGCATCAATAACCACTGTCCTCTCCTCCCTCTTAAGGATCCTCCTGGCAACAGGACAGATTCTCTGGCTGTCCCCAAGTATGTCATTTTCAGCTTTACTTCCACTTTTCATTTTATAGAACCATCAGTAAATGTGGTTTCATCTTCCTTGGGTGGATAGCTGTTTTCCAAAGTGGATTTAGAAGAACACAAGTCCTACGACATGTTTCTCACAAACAGAGCTTGCACTCTAATTTGGAAAATATTGCATGCCACAACGCCCCTTAGACATTTGCAGTATCATTTCAAAGCTCTGAGAGGTCCTACAATTTAAATTTTGTTGAGCCCACCTTTTCTTATATTTTACTAGCAAGGGATTCTTTTTAATGTTGTGTTAACTCCTAATATTCTTCAGAACAGCTATTTCATAGAGCATGCTTTGAGAAGTGCTGATTTAAAATAGAGTAGAACATGATCAAAGAATTATAAGCAAATCTTTTGCCTATTATTGTTATAAGAATGGGACTTCAAACGATTTGAAGTAGATTAGAAATGTTCTTTTACCTTCTGCTTTGATGAAAGCAGATGCTTTTTATGTGCAAATGATATGAATTCATCATTTTCATTCTTTATCTTAAATCCTGCAGCTCCAAGTGTTCTGCATGCAATAACAGTGCAAGAGGCCAAGTAAGAAGAGGAACAGGGGTAATAGCTAAAAATATGCAGCTGAGGTAGGGCACAGTGGTTAAATCTACAACGAAGGCAGGGAGCCTGCTAACAGGGGTGCTGTGGTCTCCTCCATTATTGCTTTCCTCTCCCCAAAGGTCAGAGGAATATGGAGCCAAAGGGACGGGGAGGCAGAGCTCTTGGAGTTTTCAAGATGGCAGTCACAATGGACATCTTTTCTCTTCTTGTTCCCAGCGTGAAGCCACTCAGAATGCCTATGTTTTGAGCACTGCGTGTGCCAGGTAGAGTGCAAAGAGATTTCTTATGGCGCTAAGAGTTTAATATACATTATCTCACATAATCCCCACAAAGGCCCTGAGAAGGACATTCATCACCATTTTGCAGAGGAGGAAACAAATGAGAAGCTGGTCTAAGGCCATAAATGTAGTAAAGTGGCAGAGTCCCTGTATCCCTTTACCAGGAAGCTACAAGGTCTCACGTCGCCCTGGCAATGTCCAGCCAGCTCACCCCACTTTGTCCCACAGAGCTGACATGGGAGTGGGGCAGGTGTGTCCAAGGCCTCAGGCCCCAGTCTGATAAGACTTCTTTGTGTTAATTGAGAGCCATAGCTTGGGACTTGGGTACCTGAGCCCCTGGGAGACTGGAAACCAGTTTGTGCACAGTTTGCAAAGCATCCTAATAGGTGCTAAGAGAGAAATGTATTTGCCTCTGGTATATTTGACTCACGTTTTCATTTTGTAGTAGCATAAAAATGTATTTCGGGACTTCCTTGGTGGCGAAGTGGATAAGACTCCACACGTCCAAAGCAGGGGGCCCAGGTTCGATCCCTGGTCAGGGAACTAGATCCCACATGCATGCCACAACTGAGTCCGCATGCCACAACTAAGGAGCCAGTGAGCCGCAACTAAGGAGCCCACCTGCAGCAATTAACACCCAGTGCAACCAAATAAATAAATATCTTTAGAAATGAATTACTTTTATAATGAGGTGAAGCTCTTTTACTTTAATAAAAATACAAGGGGACAAGAGAGGAAAACTGATCTTTACTGGGCTAACAACTGTGTATTAATTGACCGCTATTAAGACTAAATTAGGAAGCTTAAAACCTTTTAAGATTTTATATGAACTAAAGAATTTTGCTGAGGATGAAATGAAAGAGGCTCTGGATCATCCAGCCTTGTCTTTAGTGAGGGATACTCAGGATGAGTTAGGGGTGTGTCTACTGGTGGAAAAGAAAATTGAGGGGAAAATGTCTTGGGAAAGTATTATCTCCCAGGCTGCTTATTTCTTCGCTTTCAACTGCCATCATGGAGCCGGGGCTGAGTCATCCTAGAAAGGACACAAACTTAGCTTGTTATCCATCTGTTTAACTTGTCTGTTATCTAACTTTGCCTGGTAGTATGGTTAGCTGTGTGTATGTCTGACACACCCACTATTTCATACTTGCACATTTGACCTACATAAGCAGTGATAAAAGTGAAGGTCTGCAATCAGACTGACCTGGGTTCCAATGCTGGCTTTGCATTTGACCTTGGATAAATTGCTCCACTTCTAGAAGCCTGTTTTCTCATCTGTAAACGTGGGGATAATAATTATCCCTTTCTCAAAGGCCTGTGAAGTTTAGAAAGCATAATGCATAGTTCTTAGTATCTGGAACATTGGAAGCAGTCAATAAATGAGAGTTTCCCTTCTTAAGAGAAAAGCTCTGTTTTATAATGAATAAAAATTTAATAACTCTTTGTAAAGTATTTTATGCATATTATCTTGATCCTAATACAGAGCCTTGCAATTAGGAGGCAGCTTGCTGGGGAGAAAATGACATTCTTTTACATTATGGTGGAAGAGTAATTGATAAATCTTTCTGGAAGGCAATAAGGTAACAGGGATCAAAGATATAACCTCTGACCCCGCAGAACATGCACAGAAAGACGGATATGCAAAAAGTTAATTCATAATCTTGTTAATAATACTGAACTTTTAGAAACAACCTAAATGTCTTACAGAATTGCTCAGTAAGTTCTGATACATCCATACAGCACACACAAGGAACTTCTTAGCTGCAACTGACCATATCATAGTTCATAATGGCTTAAGTCAAAAAGGTGATTTATCAGCTTAATCAGGAGGGGCAGGCCCAGCTCAGATGTCACTTCTCTGTAAAGCCTTCTCCGACCCCCCAGGCAGAAGGAATTGCTCCCTCTGTGCTGCCAGATTATGAACTTTATGTATCTTTTTTTTTTTTAAATTATATATTTATTTATTTATGGCTGCATTGGGTCTTCGTTGCTGCACGTGGGCTTTCTCTAGTTGCGGCGAGCGGGGGCTACTCTTCGTTGTGGTGCGCAGGCTTCTCATTGCGGTGGCTTCTCTTGTTGTGGAGCACGGGCTCTAGGTGCGCGGGCTTCAGTAGTTGTGGCATGTGGGCTCAGTGATTGTGACTCGCGGGCTCTAGAGCACATGCTCAGTAGCTGTGGCTCACGGGCTTAATTGCTCAGCAGCATGTGGGATCTTCCCGGACCAGGGCTCGAACCCGTGTCCCCTGTATTGGCAGGCGGATTCTTAACCACTGTGCCACCAGGGAAGTCCCAGAACTTTATGCATCTTTTTATCTACATTGCTGAGAAAAGTGCCAAATCCAAGCTGGTAGTTTAGCAAATGAATGAATGAATCCATCCATTGATCAATGATTTTATGTGATGGGTCAGAGGGAAGCAGTGTGGTCTGTGGAAAGAGACTTGGAGGCGAGAAGTCTCAGTACTCTCTGCGCTGCTTACTAGCTGTGCTACCTTAGGAAAGTCACTCAACCAACCTGGGTCTCAGGTTCCTCACATAAAATCATAGTCATAGTAAACACCTGAACCAATAACTGCAGAGGACAAAAGAAGCCATTTATTTATTTAATACTTGAACATATGCTTTTCTAATTATCAATGTAAGGAAATTAAATATCTTTTGATGCCCCCTATGGAACTGGAAGGTTTCAGCCTACTTGTACTCTCCATAGTCCTCCTTGACCCGTTTGCAGGTCTATATGAATATAAGCTGGGATTGTAAATATTTCCTAAAGTAACTTTCTTTCATTGATTCATTCCACAAACACTCATCCTTTATGTCAGGCACTATTCAAGTTCTGAGACCCCAAAATGACCGCAATATGCAAAGAAATAATAGCAAGCCTATGTGGAAAGCACTGTCAAAGAGGTGTGGTTAAGAAGACTGTTATGAGGACTTCCCTGGTGGTCCAGTGGTTAAGAATCCGTCTGTCAATGAAGGGGACATGGGTTCGATCCCTGGTCCGGGAAGATCCCACATGCCGTGCAGCCACTAAGCCCACAAGCCACAACTACCGAGCCCACGTGTCACAACTACTGAAACCCGCGCGCTTAGAGCCCGTGCTCCGCAACAAGAGAAGCCACCTCAATGAGAAGCCTGCGCACCGCAACAAAGAGTAGCCCCTGCTCACCGCAACTAGAGAAAGGCTGTGCGCAGGAACGAAGACCCAACGCAGCCATAAAATAAATAAATAAATGAATAAAGAGGACTGCTATGGAAACACAGAAGGACGAGCTACAGCTCAAGGGCAGATGGAGGAGGGTCAGTCCTGCCCAAGAACCGCTCCTCTGTGAAGCCTGAAGGCTGCTGAAGATGATGTGGGTCTTTTTTACAGTGAGCAAGACTTTGCAGGGATGATGGCCTTCTGATTTCACCACGCAGTGGTAATGACAGCTGAGAAGAAGTCCCTTTGATGGAACAACCAGACCTCTGGTTCCCACGAGGTTGGAGTGATAGGACTGATCCCTTGCACTGGGGAAGCCCCTTGGGGCTCTGGGATATCGTGAAAGATGACCTGGAGAGAGAAAGTGTGGACTTCCTGCTAATGGAGGCATGAGGGGCTTCAGGGGTGGACCTTGGGACACAGCTCTAGGCAGTCCTCGTCCCCACCCCAGTAGAGAAAGAGACCGTGGTTACACTAGGAAACCTTGTCCCCTGGGTGGGAACTAGCACCCCCAATTCCCAAAGTTTTATCTCAGGATTGAGTCTCAGGGAGGGGTGAAGGCAGAGTCAGCTGGTCGGTATGTACTCCAGTTCCATCCTGTCTAGCTTGGATGTCCGTTTTCTTCCAGCCTCTTCAGCTTCCAAGGTCCCAGACTCCTGAAGCCCCAGGGTTATCTGTCTTGGTGGCCACCGAGTGGACATTCTAGCTCCCACCATCCTGCCGGTTAAAGTAGGGAAGCAGACAGGTTTCAAATATATGACACCGGGCCTCAAATGCCCCATCCCGATTGTCCCCAGAGCACATCCTCTTTTCCGGTTTCCTCATTGTCCTAAATCCACATCTAATTCTTTATTTAAGCTGCTGACACCTTCCGCTCTGTCATTCTGTTCAGAATGTTAAGAACTTCCAAGTGCCCCCCCTCGCCCCGCCCCTGGTGCTGGGGCCTATGAATGAAGGTTGAAGGAGCTGCATTTTGAGCTGAATCCCTCATCTGCCCACTCTCTCCTTTCCCTGTAACCAAGATCCATCCGCCATTAATCCCACAGCATCTCACCATGTACGGGACTAATGGAATAAGCGGAGATACATTTTGGGCATCTTAGGCCATTACTGCATTCATCTCATCTGGGGATTCTCCATCATCTCCTGCTGGATGCTCTGAGAACACAGCCTGTGCAGAAATAAAACCAGGAAGCACTGCACAGGAGCATTTGGTGGGCGCTCAGGAAGTATTTCCCCAAGATGCTCATGATGGCAACTCAGCTCTATGAAGATTGTCAGCAAAAACATTTAAGATTCCTGCCATGCCTTTCGAACATTTAAAATCCAGGGACTTCCCTGGTGGTCCAGTGGGTAAGACTCTGCGCTCCCAATGCAGGCGGCCCGGGTTCGATCCCTGGTCGGGAAACTAAATCCCACATGCATGCCACAACTAAGAGTCCGCATGCCACAATGAAGATCCCACATGCCGCAACTAAGACCCGGGCAGCCTAAATACATACTTTTTAAAAAAATCAACTGTCTTTAAAAAAAACAAAAACAAAACCAACAAAAACATTTAAAATCCATATACCGAAATTTTTAAAAATAATAAAAAGATAAAGAAAGTGCACATTCTCCAAAACTGCAGCTTCAGAGTGTGCCTTAGTTACCGGAAGAGAACTGAAGCAGGAGGGAGAAAAGATCTTGGCTTCATTCCCCTTCTCGCCCCCTCTTCCCACAGGTTTCACATTTTCCAAACCACCTGCCATTTGTTTCTGAATTTTCCTTCTACTGTATTTAGTTTTTTCCTCCGCCACTTCCTTTTTTGTAAGATTTCAGTTCACCGTCAAAATGGGGAGCTGGCCAAGTTGTAAGATCACTGCAGGCTGCCGATGCCATGCTCAACGGGGGTGTCTCTGTGCCATCCACGGAGTGTTCAAGTGTCCCTGTGGGCTACCACCAGAGCCAGCCTGGGGAGGCATGTGTCTCTGCATTTCCTTCTCCACTGCACCAAAGTACTGTCAGTGGAAGGTAGATGGAGCTGTAATTATAGCTAATCATTTGCTATTCAAAAGATGTCTTTTTGATAGCTTCTATCTTTTAGAAGAAAATGAAGGAAGACAACAGCCGGGTCAGATCTGTGCTTCAGGAAGATCATCCTGGAAGCTATGTGAAAAACAGATTTGAAGTGTGCACAACCCCAGGCAATTAGAGGCTGCTGCGGTGAACTGGGAGAGACGGTGTGGTTGATCGTTATCATAATGACATCCAATGAACCATGCCTTCCTGTGTTCACACCCTTTTGTGATATGACATCACCACTCCTCCAATCAAGAGGCTGAGTCTATTTCTTCACACCTTTGAGTCTACCCTAGCCTCGCAACATGATTTTATCAGTAGAATGCTGCAGATGTGACCTTACGTGACTTCCAAGGCTGTCCCCTAAGAGGCAATGTAGTTTCCACGTTCTTTCTCTTGGAACTCTGAGACCACCACGCTGCAAAGAAGTCAGTCTAGCCAACTGGAGGATGGGAAGCAATGTGGAGAGCTGAGGCTCACGGGTCAGGTAGCCGTCCCAGCAGCTCCCTGACTACAGCAATATCAGCGAGCCCAAGCAAGACCAGCTCAAGGACCACCCACTGGAAATAATAAATTAATGTTGTTTGAAACCACTAAGTTTTGGGGATGTTTGTTACGTAGCACAGATAACTGATACAGATAGCATGTGCTCTGAACTAGGGTGTTAGTAGTAGTTATTGATTCAACAAACATTTCTGAGCACCTATTATGCGGCAGGCTCTATTCTAGGCACTGGGGATACTGTAGTGAGCAAATCAGATAAAGATTCCTGCCTACATGGAGCTTATATTCTAGTAGGGGAGTGGACTGGACAGAGGGAATGGATTTGAGAAGTATTTAGGAGATTTATTTGGAAGGGCCTCATAATTGTTTGGAGATGGGAGGGCAGGAGAGAGGAGTAAAGAATGGATGCTCGGGCCTCCAGTGTGGGAGATGAGGGCAGTGGTTGGGTCATGCAGAGAGAGGCAAAGCAGACTGAGAGTTGTTCAGTTTGGGACACATGGGCACCTATGGAAGAACAAGATGGCAGACGTAAGTAGACGTCTGAAGCTCAGGAGGGGCGTCAAGATAAATATTCTGGAGTCATTCTGTCTTGCACAATTTAACAAATATTTATTGAATGACATTCAATAAATTCATTCTGAGGGACCAGAAAATACAGTGACAAACAAGACATAGTTTAGTGGAGGAGACAAAAAACATTCACGGTGGCAAGTTGTTTAGCAGGGCTCTGACACAGACTTGGAGAACAGAGAAACTGGATAGACTGTGGTTGAAACCATGACACTGAATACGGTTATCTTTGGAGTGTACAAAGGGAGAAAGTAGATGGGCCAAGGACAAAATCCTGGGAAACGATAACATTCAGTGGGGTGTTTAACAATAAGGGGATAAGCATACAAGAAAGGGTAGGAGATAGTGGGATGAGAGAGGGGAGGGAGAAAAGAGGGGCCTAGGGAAAGGGAGACAAAGTGGGTTGCCTTTGCCCTTGACCAAGGATTATAGGGGCAAGAGGTTGGCTTAGGAAGTACCTAGCTAACCACATTCAAGTTATTTTGGAGTTAAAACAGTCTAAGCTGTTTCAGGTAATGTCTGACTTGGCCTGAGATGTGTGGCAGACTCCCAGAAGCTCTGCTGCCGGCGTTGAAGGCTGCCCTGGGCAAAGACTGCCTCCAAGAGTGTCCAGAAGGGATAAGCATTCTGTAAGCCCCCGAGGGGCCCTGTGTCCTGCTGCTACCGTAAACGTGGAGTGCTTTGTTTGGGTACTTTGTTTTCTCACGCTCAGCCCTGAATTGCCTCTAAGCTGGTTGATTTATACTAATTTTGCCCTTATTCTTTGTTTCTTGAAGAGTATCATAGAGTCATCTCACTTGCGACCCAGCATTTCATGAAGCTCCTCCCAGCTAGAGGCTATCATTCCACATAGGAAGATGCTTATATAGCTCGACGTAAGTGGACACAGAGCCAAACCCACAGCCAGCTCTCATTATGTATCCCGAAGAGGAAGCAGTGGCCCCGAGAATTCCGTTAGGTGTTGAATTATATCTCCCTCATTAAAATATGTGTTGGAGTCCTAACCCCCAATACCTCAGAATTTGACCTGATTTTGATATAGGGTCTCTACAGAGGTAATCAAGCTAAAATGAAGTCATTAGGGTGGGCCCTAATCCAATATGACTGATGTCCTTATAAAAAGGGAAAATGTGGACATAGAGACAGAGCACTTAGGGAGAACGTCATGTGAAGACTGGGGTATGCTGCCACAAGCCAAGAACTACCAGAAGCCAGGAGACAGGTCGGCCCAGGTCCTTTCCTAGTGCCTTCAGGGGGAGCATGGCCTTGCAGACATCTTGATCCCAGGCTTCTATAGCCTCCAACCATGAGACAATGAATTTCTGTTCACTCAGTTTGTGATACCTTGTTATGGCAGCCCTAGCAAACCAATACAAATTCCATATTTGAATATTCCAGAATCATTTGACTGGATCTTTGAGATGTATCAGAATTTTTTTTTTTTTTTTTTTGGCTGCACCGGATCTTAGTTGCAGCACTCGGGATCTAGTTCCCTGAGCAGGGATCGAACCCGGGTCCCCTGCCTTGGGAGCTCGGAGTCTTAACGACTGGACCACCAAGGAAATCTTGAGATGTACCAGAATTTTTATTCATTGTGTTCAACTGGATCAGGAATTATGATGAATTCAGAAGATCACTCAAAATTTTGCCACTGTGTTTATCTGTGTGTTTGCTGAATAAACAATATAAAAGAGAAAGCATACATCACTAAAGAGAACAAACTGTTTTCAAACTCTCATTTGGTTTAGAAGTACTATTTACATACAACTGAGGTACTAGTTAGAAGTGGTTTCTTATTTACTTATTGAGGTAAACCACCAGGGAACTCTCCTGTTTCCCATGCTGGATCTCTGTTGGCTAGTCAGTGGTTCAGATATCTCTCTAACCTAGATTGACTAGTTGTCTCCTCAGCTAGTTGGAACAGATGAGATTTTTATTTATTTATTTATTTATTTATTTATGGCTGTGTTGGGTCTTCGTTTCTGTGCGAGGGCCCTCTCCAGTTCCGGCGAGCGGGGGCCACTCTTCATCGTGGTGCGCAGGCCTCTCACTGTCGCGGCCTCTCCATTGTGGAGCACAGGCTCCAGACGCACAGGCTCAGTAGTTGTGGCTCACGGGCCTAGTTGCTCTGCGGCATGTGGGATCTTCCCAGACCAGGGCTCGAACCCGTGTCCCCTGCATTGGCAGGCAGATTCTCAACCACTGCGCCACCAGGGAAGCCCAAGATTTTTAATACTAATTCTACTGGGTATTTTCTGCTTTGTCTCTCTATCCTACTCTGAGCCCCGGGAGGCTGACCCACGTAGGCGGTAAAAATAGGTTCATTTCTAGTTGGGTTCAGCCAAAAGGCGGTACTGGCAGGAACTGAGGGATGGAGAGAAGAGAGTGAAGGAGGAGTATTTATTCCCCAGGGCCTGACGCTCCCTCCCTTCAGATCACGTGGACTAGCTGTGTTCTTCTAAGAGGGCCACAGCTGCCATGGGGGTGGCCTCCCCACACAGGCCCCCCTTTCTGGGTTCTGGGAACCACTCCCGCCCCTGACCCCTTCGGTGGTTACACAGTCAGGAGTCTCACTGTACTGCAACGTCCCTAGTCCTTAACCCTTAAACCCTGCCAATACCTTTGTAAGCACCTGAACACCCTTTACTAAACCCTGTTCAGATGACCCCGTTTGCATGTGCTGTCTGGCTCCTGCCAGGGCCCCCTCCGACGGATAAACTGATGCAGTGCATCAGGGCCTCCCATATGCCTGAGGCTGTGCTAAGAACTTCATATGCGTTTGCTCATTTAATCCTAATGACAACCCTGTGACTTAAGTAGCATTGCTTTAGAGTCTCCACTCTAGAGATGGAAAAAACAGGCTGCTAGGTGAACGAATTAACTGGCCTGGCCTCACCCAGCCAGCAGGGACCTGAGCTGGCCTGCACACCCAGGTCCCTCTTACTTTAGATACCCCGCTCTCACAACTCTGGTGTCTGGCCCGTCTAAAAGGCGTCTTCACACAGAAGAGACTCACCTTCACAGTGGGTTTTACTCAGACTAATATTAAAATGTTCTTGAGGACTTCCCCGGTGGCGCAGTGGTTAAGAATCCGCCTGCCAATGCAGGGGACATGGGTTCGAGCTCTGGTCCAGGAAGATCCCACATGCCGTGGAGCAACTAAGCCCGTGCGCCACAACTACTGAAGCCCGCGCACCTAGAGCCCGTGCTCTCCAACAAGAGAAGCCACCGCAATGAGAAGCCCGTGCACCGCAACGAAGAACAGCCCCGGCTCGACGCAACTGAAGAAAGCCCAAGTGTAGCAACGAAGACCCAATGCAGACAAAAAAATAAGTTCTTGGGACTTCCTTGTCAGTCCAGTGATTAAGATTCTGCGCTTCCACTGCAGGGGGCGTGGGTTCGATCCCTGGTTGGGGAACTAAGATCCCGCATGCCGCTTGGTGCCGCCAAAAAAAAAAAATGTTCTTGCGTCCACTGAGGAGCAGTGACAGAAACCAGGAGAAGACTCCAGAATCCACTGGGGCACAGGAGGTACCACATTTGGATTAGATATTTGCCATGAAGATACATGGAAGATATTTTCAACCACGGATAACCGAAACACACCTTTTGTAAAAACAAGAAGTTGACTCTCTAAGTCAAGAGGCCGCCTCGGGGGTGTGAGGCGGGAGAGAGTGAGTGTCTGGGAGGATGCTGGTCAGTGAGGTGCAGGGATTCCTTTGCTGCCAGGTAGCAGCTTGTGGGAGAGTGTGTCCTCTGCTACCTGTACCCTCTGAATCTAACACACTAATGGTTCTTCATAAATACTGATGCCCCAGATAGCCTCATGAATATTTACTTCCCCTTGTCATCATTCTTCACCCAGGGTTTAAGGAGTGAGCCATCCATTTGGTGCTGTCAGCGATTTTATGGGCAAGATTCCTTAGTGAGAAGCAATCGGATGGGCTCACTCTAACCAGTATCCTGAAATTCTTAAAGCATCACTATTTGTTCAGGGGATTTTAATAGTATTATCACATTTTTCATTTTGTTTGACTCTTCTTTACATATTCAAGTTAAGAAATCTCCCTAACCTGACCCTGGTGGCTTTTGCTGGGACCGGGTTGCAAAGTCTGAATCCCCAGAGGTTACCTGGCTGCTAAAGCGGAACCATTCAGGCTCCGCAGCAGAAAAAAAAAAATTCAAAGGACAAATCCATGCACTATTTTCAGCCCCTGGGTCTGTGGGTGGGCAGAATGACAAAAGCCACACATGCTCTGGCCCCATCCCTCTTCTGTTCTCCATGCCAGGGCTAACATCCTGAAATTGAAGCCAAGTGTCCTTTTTGAAACAGTTGCTAGAACAGGCTTTCACAATCCGTGATCCCACTGATTGTGGCTTGTGCTCCAAATCCCGTTTGTCTAAATACAAAGAAGCCTTCTTCCATGAGCAACTGCTCTTTGCCACTTCATGTTCTTGCTGTTGAAATGAGTGATAGTAACACATGAAGTTAGTCCTATAAGACTAAAAGTTCTATCTCAGGATAGCTGGTTCTCTCTAACAAATTTAAACTTTCAGAGGAAAACAAATAACAACTGTATAGGGAAAATACATCAGAGGGTTACAGGCCTTCGGGGCTGAGAGGAGCTGAAATTCCTGTTTTCATAGGACACAAGAGGTGAAGTGATTTGCCCCAAATCACACAGCTGTGTTTCATGGCAAAATGGAAACTAGAACACTTGATTTCAAGTCCAGGGCTCTTTTTACATTCACCAAATAGTGAGATACATGGGGAACCCATTTAAAATATCACCAGAAGTCCTAGGGTTAGCTCTTATACTTTTTTTTTTTTTTTTTTTTTTTGCCATGCCGCATGGCATGCAGGATCCTAGTTCCCTAACCAGGGATCGAACCGGCGCCCCCTGCATTGGAAGTGCAGAGTCTTAACCACTGGACGTCCAGGGAAGTCCCAGCTCTTTTATTGGTGCAGTTCATTCATAATCTAACTCTGACCATCCGATTAATCTACATATCTATCAAAGAGTTTAGCCAGAAAAAGAACTAAGTTTCAGGAGTATGTTGGATGATTTAACAAAACATACAAATTTCAATAATGCAAAAAATACAAAAAATGCAATATGAACCACACTTTTGTGGCCCCAGATATTTTGTCCCCGTTGCTGTTAATGTTTAGATGGGATATCCAATTCATGAGGGCAGGGATTATATTGGTCTTTTCCATGTCTTCCTGGTGTCAGACAGAGTGCCTCTGATATATTAGCATTCAAGACATATTTGTTGTGTAGGGGAATATTGACACAAAATTTAGAAATGAATAGGTTATATTATACAAAAGATATTAGGATATTCGTGGGATTACATCACTATTCTCAGATTTTTTTATTTCACCTTCAAATGCCTTTATAGCTCATGGCTGACCTTAGGAAATATTTTCTTCTGACTTTAACTATTACTGCTTTTACTCTCTGTTATAAATTCCATAAGGTTAAGGACTTTTTCCGTCTTATCACCTCTGTACCCCCGTAAGTGAGCCCAAGGCTTGGCACAGAGTAAGCACTCCAGAAATATTAGCTGTTGTGTTTCTGTTTTACAACCCAGTGAGAGCATTTGCCGACTTGCCATTTTGTCATTGGCAACAAGATTTGCAGCTCTTACCTTAGAACTCTGCCTGGTTTCAACACTCTGTAGCTAGTTTAACTCTTATATGGCAATGAAATACGCAAGTAGCCTAACTTTGGGCCAGATATGCTCTTAGTATTTATAAATACAATAATAAAGTGCCGGCTTCCCTGCTGGCGCAGTGGTTGAGAGTCTGCCTGCCGATGCAGGGGACACGGGTTCGAGCCCTGGTCTGGGAAGATCCCACATGCCGCGGAGCAACTAGGCCGTGAGCCACAACTACTGAGCTTGCGCGTCTGGAGCCTGTGCTCCGCAACGAGAGAGGCCACGATAGTGAGAGGCCCGTGCACCGCGATGAAGAGTGGCCCCCGCTTGCCGGAACTGGAGAAAGCCCTCGCACAGAAACGAGGACCCAACACAGCCAAAAATAAATAGATAAATAAATAAATAATTAAAAATGAATATCTGCTTATAAAAAATAAAAATAATGATAATAAAGTGCCAGTGAGAGTACCAGAGCGCTCAGCTGTGGGACCTAGGAAACAAGAGTTCCATAAGCGCTCAAAAAAATCAATAAACCTCCCTCTCAGTAACAGAAGAACAAATAACTTTGGCAGCTCTCTCACCAACTCTACTTTTTTATCTAAGCTGAAAGTGTTTTCTAAAGTATTTGTTCTTTTGAGAGCTGACAGATGGCAATGCCTTAAAAGCCTTTTTAATACTAGTAACACACTGAATGATCCTAACCAAATTCCAAATGGCATCACTTGACTAGGCTTGGAAGCTTGGATGCTCAAGAAAGTACATGCCAGTTGCCTGTCAGTTACATTCTGAAATAGGAGGCAAAGATGTGAATGGAAAAAGCACTCCAGATACAGTGATGACATGGAGGAAAGTACAGTGATAGGAGGGAACAAGGATTGCTTGGGTGACATGACATAGACCAGTATAGGGCTTCCCTGGTGGCACAGTGGTTAAGAATCCGCCTGCCAGTGCAGGGGACACGGGTTCGAGCCCACAGGCCATGGAGCGACTAAGCCTGTGCACCACAACTACTGGGCCTGTGCTCTAGAGCCCGTGAGCCTTAACTACTGAGCCCATGCGCCACAACTACTGAAGCCCATGTGCCTAGAGCCCGTGCTCCGCAACAAGAGAAGCCACTGCAATGAGAAGCCCGTGCACCACAATGAAGAGTATCCCCTGCTTGCCGCAACTAGAGAAAGCCCGCGTGCAGCAATGAAGACCCAACGCAGCCAAAAATAAATAAATTAATTAAAAAAAAAAAAAAGAAGTAGACCAGTATAAATAAAACAGTACTAAACAAGAGATAAGGTGGGATGTATGGATTGGGCTCATGAATTCCTACTCAAAGACCTTAAATTCCATGTGATCTAGCTAGCTATTGCTGCATAACAACCACTATAAAACTCAGTGGCTTAAAACAAGCATTCATTATTGTCCATGATAATAATTGTGCTGAGAAGTGCTTTTTGTCTTGGCTGGGCTCACTCATAGTGGGTTGGGTTAGGCAGCTCTGCTGATCTTGGCTGATCCCTCTCACATGTTTGGTAATTGGCTGGCTAACAGCTTATATAGGAAAGAGTTAACACTGTAGGCCTGATGTTGCTCTTTAGAAGGACCTGCTCGCATAGCTGTCCCCTTGGCTGGGAACTTGGTTTTTGAAAAGTTCCCTGTGTTATTAACTGCATTAGTTTTCTATTGCAGATGTAACAAATCACCAAAACTGTAGTGGCTTAAAACAACACACATTTATTATCTTACAGTTCTGGAGATCAGAAGTCTAAAATAGGTCAGCAGGACTGTGTTCTTTCTGGAGTCTTTAGAGAATAATCCATTTCTTGCCTTTTCAAGCTTCAAAAGCCATCTGCATTCCTTGGCTCATGACCGCTTCTCCTCCATTTTCAAAGCAGCCTTGAATTTCTTTCTCTCTCTCTCACCTTTGCTTCTGTCATCACCTTTTTCTTTGGTTCTGATCCTAGATAATCCAGGAAAATCTTCCTATCTCAAGATCCTTAACTTTATCACATCTGCAATGTCCCTTTTGCCATGTGTGGTACCAGAATAACAGGTTCTGGGCATTAGGATATAAACATATTCAGGTGCTTTAGGTTCATTAACTGATGATGGAACATATGAGGGCTTAACAAGCAGGAAATCCTAGAGATACAGTTAGAAAGCTATGGGCAATTGTTCAGGACACAATAATCAGTGATTGGAGTACCAGACAGAAAAACAAGTTATCTATTTGTAACTGATAAAAGACTATGTTAACCAAGACCAGTTTGGTAGAGCTTGTGGTATTAGAAAGAGGGAGTCTTACACAGAAGAGGGGGTTCCAAGGAGAGGAAATGGCACGCACAAATCCCTGGGGTTGGGATGAATGTGGTCCTCTGTAAGTGCAGTCAAAGTCCAGCGTGACTGAAGTGTAGAGAAGGAGGGGAAGGGTGAACCTAATGTGGCAAGGAAGGTAAACAGATGTCAGTCCACACAGCAGCATTTTTCTGGCCACAATAAGGAGTCTAGATTTCATTCTAAGCATAACTAGAAGTCACTGAAAGGTTTTACGTTTTCAAAATGGTAGCTCTAGTGTTGAGAGGCAAGGGTGGAAGTGAGAAAACTAGAGCCTTGCTACTCATTGTGGTCCACAGACCAGCAGCACAAATTGACCTAGGAGTTTGTTGGGAATGCAGAATATTGGCCCCTCCCCAAACCTGGAATCAGAGTCTGCATCCTAACAATATCCCAAGTGATTCACTTGCACATTAAAGTTTGAGTAGAGCTAAGTTGGAAGACCACAGTAGGTAGCTTGGCCTAACATAGTGGCTGGGAGATGGAAAAGTAGAGGGGATGTCTTAAAGATAGTCATAGGCATGCAGAATTTGCATTAGAATTAACAGTTGGAATAAGGAGAACAATGTTCAAAACACAGAGAACCATTAGTTAGATGCAGACATGGAACGTTAGTCTTCTGTATCAGAGATGTTTTCAGGAAGAAGTCCAGTACCCTGGAGAGCTCCCATAAACCAACGGTTTTATAAAGATGAAAGTCGACGGGTCTATAAAGAGAGCCTTTTAGACTCAAAACCTTGAAGTCATCCTTGACTGTATTTTCTTGGTGAAGCTCTGATGGTAACTGGATTAAGTTCTCTGATTCCTGGGAATCAGCTTCAATACCCAAAGAACTTTCTGTTCCACATGATAGAACAGCCCTGGTGTCTGCTCTGTCTTGCATATTCCAGTGAAATTATAATCCTGAAGGAGGCCAAAAGGCTGAGATGAGGTGGAGGTGAGAGGGAAGCACCTTTTTCGATATCATTTCCCCTCATGGACCCCCTCTCTCCTGGAACAGGAGCTGCAGTTTGTCCTAGGTTCAGGGATTTAACCCCAAAATAGAAACCATTAGAGCACTAAGTATAGTGATAACTCTGAAAATGGAAAAGGGCCAAATCTGTGGGAGACTATGAAGGAAAAAATTTGTGGAATTTGGTGAAGGGTAGGGAGAAGGTGAGTTTAAAGTACCAGAACCCTTGACTACTGCCAGTGTTCTCCTATTGCTCTCATCTGTCTGGCTTAGAATTGTGTGTAGCAAATATAGAAAATTCCATTAAGATCCCACTGATCCAATGAGATACCAACCATGTTACTTCCACTAAAATGATTAAAATGAAAGACAAGGATAAGTGAGGATGTGGAACAACTGTAACTTCATAGTAACTTCTGACAGTTTCTTCTGAAGTTAAACAGACACTTACTGTGTGACCCAGCAATTGCACTCTTAGGTAACAGATACTTCCTCAAAAAGACTTTTACAGAAATCTTTACAGCAGCTTTATTCATAATAGCCAAAAACTAGAAACAACTTAAATGTCCTTCGACAAGAGAAGAGATACACAAATTATGGTCTATTTGCATAATGGAATATTACTCAGCAATAAAAAATAACAAAAGTTTGATATGCACAAAAACCAGCATAAATCTCAAAACATTATGGATAAACAAATTGTGGTATGTTTATATAGTGAAATATTAGTCAGCAATTAAAAAATAATGAGCTATGGATACATGCAACAGCAAGGGTAAATCTCAAAAACAAGAAAAACACAAAAAAAGTAGATCAAAAAAGGACACACTGCATGATTCCATTTATATGAAATTCTAGAAAAAGCAAAAACTGCTGCCTACTGGGTGGGGCAGAGATTAAAGGGGACAGAAGACAACTTTCTGGGGTGACAGAAATGTTCTACACCTTATTTGGGGGGCTAGTTAGGCATATACAGTTGAAAGAATTCATCCAATTGTACACTTAAGATCTTGGAGTATTCTTGTGTATAAATTTTACCTCAATAAAAATAAAATTTTAATTAACAACCAAACTCCCATTGGCCTTTGCCTCAGTCCAAGGGCACATATACCTATATCTGCTGGGTTGTTTCACCCAAGAAAAATCTGTGAGGGATACTCAACAATCTTTTTGGTCTGGAAAGAATGTGGCAGAGGGGTTGGCACTTTGCCCAAATGGTTGATGCAAAGCTCAAGGCAGCTGGGCTTAGCAAAATCTTTCATGCAGGCTTTGAACAATGTGTGACCGTGAAATTGTAACATCCCCACTGGAGCCTGTGTGTCATTAGAAATCTCATCCTAGCAGCTCCTTCTAAGCCACAAGAGCCTGATGAATTGCTCAGCTGTTCTTTCAGGCAGTTCCGATTTCAACGGCAACTGGGGGAAGCAAAAAAACCCAGGTTTTCAGTGTTACAGAAACTCAGTCCAGTGTAAAGGACCCTGAAAGAGGAGCTAACCAATAAGACGACAGAATAATGAAGCCACATGCTCCCAGATCTGCTTCTTTTTCCCATCACCAATTTAGTCCCAATTCTAGTTGAGCTTTGGAACAATTCCTACCCAAAGTGGATTAATTCAACCAACATGTTGTGAGTGTTTGCTGTGAACCAGGTGTTGTGCCATGTACTTGGAATGCAGGTAAAAGACAAATCTGATCCTTTAGAAACTCAGAATGGATACTTGTATGGGTATAACTGAATCACTTTGCTGTCCACCTGTAACTAACACATCATTGTTAATCAACTAGACTCCAATATAAAATAAAAATTTTTTTTAAATTAAAAAAAAGAAACTCAGTCTGATACAATTAGCTGCTGTCACATCCATCATCTAATTTGATCCTTACAACCTCTTTGAAAGGTTAAGTAAAACAGGAAAAATTACAACCCCCATTTCACAAATGAGAAAATTGAGACTCAAGAGAAATTAAATGATTTGCCCAAAGCTACATAGCAAGTAGTAAAGTTGAGATTTGAATTCAGGTGTTCTTATGCTGGGTCCCATGTTCTTTCCAATGCATTATGAAGATGTATAAAAAACAGGTATATGTCCTTTCTCTACTATAAGTGTACTGAAGTCTTGGGTCTGAAAAATGGTGGGACTCATAAGCACAGGACTGGTGGGGAGGGAAAGGAATTGGGACCAGGCTGTACTTAGTCCTCAAGGAGGCATCCAGGATATTACTTATACACTGTCTGAATGGACACTGAGGGAGAAGGCTTGGCCCAGAACAGTGATCCTTACGCACAGTGATGTGATCTGATGGATGGATGCTGGATGTTTAAACAGGTGAGTTAGCTGGAAGTCAGGTTAATTAATTCCATCCATTGTCCATCCACAATGTTATTCATAAGTCCCTAATCTATGGGTTAGAGTCACAAGAGTCCCAACAAGACAGGGAGAGCATCAGAGTTCCAGCCAATTAGGAGGCGGCTCAGAGCAGCTTTCCACATCTCTGTCCAAGTTCTTGGTCAAAAGCAACAGATTCAGACACTAGCTCCCTTAAGCAAAAAATAATTTATTAAAAATACAGGTGGTTCACAAATCTATGGAAAACTTGAATATTCAGCCCTCAGAAGGGACAGGAATTAGGGCAACTCTGAGAATTCAGGTAGCAAGGACAAAGGGAAAAATCTCTCTCAGTGTCAACTTCAGCAGTTTTCTATCCTTTCGTCTTTTCAACCAAAATTCAGTTTCCAAGGGGAGAGAGAGCCTGATGGCTTAGCATGGGCCACTCACCTTCACTTTGGCAGGTGATGGACAGAGTACCTTGAATAATAGTCCCCAGAAAACTGCATGTACTTAGTTAAGAGTTGGTTCCTCAAAGGAAAATCAGAATGTTGTTAATGCTGTTTCCAGAAGCAGCAATATGGATGCTGAGCATACAAAAAAACTTGGGTGGCCACTACTGGATTCACAGGAAACTGAAGGGTTAGACAGGGAAACCAATACGGAGACAGGGTCAGAGAATGTAACAGCAAGAAGAGCTCCTTGAAGCCCAGAACTCACCGCTATGCACCAATTCCACGTAAATAGCAGCAAATATCTTTCTAGCCCCCACTGGTTTCTAAGCTAAGGTTCATGAGATATTTATTGCCTTACTCAAAACAAGCTCAGGAATTGGAAGAATTTGAGAGTGCAAACAGAATGATAATAACATTAGCCATAACATCTTGGACAAGCTGAGAAAAGCAGGAGCTGGCCAGAAGGAATCAAGCGTAGTGTTAAGCTCATTCTATTTTGCAGAAGGTAGACAACAAGAATTAAATTACTTGGATTTAAATAATTATGCTGCTTATGATACAAAAGAACATGATGAAATGACTTTGAAGAACATAGAAAGTAAAAACAGCTGAAAATATTTCAGATACAATTTCATCAGAGAAAAAGAGTCTATTGATTTGAACCTTGTACCATGCTGTATCATTTAGAATGTTTTAGGCTGTAAGCCATAATAAACCTTCACTTACTCTGACTTAAACACCGAAGAAAGTTAATATCACTCAAAACAAGATAACAGAGCTAGGGCAGGCTCCAGGAACAGTAAAATTACTGATTCAATGATACCATTATGGCTTAGACCAGCAGTTCTCAAAACTTTTGGTCTCAGGATTCCTTTACGCTGTTTATGTGGGTTATATTTATTAATATTTGTTGTAGTAAAAACTAAAACTGAGGAATATTCAATGTTGTTTTGGTTGAAGTATATGGGAGAAAATTGGTCTTATACAGATACGTAGTTACAAAAGGGAGAAGTATTTTAATAGCCTTTTCATATAATTGTTGATATTCTTCTTTGATATTCTACTCAAACTCAAGATCAGTTTCCTGAAGGTTAGTTATAATGTGGGTCTGAAACCATATCAATAACTTTTTATATTCTGTCAAACGGTATTAATACCTATTGGTCTGTATCTTGCACCTTGAATGGATCTTTAGCCCATGCATAATTTTGTAAAGTCATTGGTCATTTGAAAAATATTAGTCCACTGCGTTATACAGGTCTTCCAAATATTGACACATTTCATTATAACATATCAAAATAATCCAATTAACTAATACCACCACTGATCTTAGAAAAGTCTTTACATTGGGAAACTATCAGTAAATATTGGGAAGCTGTACACATGCAAATTTTCCAAAATTCTAATTTTGCTCAACAGCTTGACCTTATCACTGATAACAAATACTGCCCATTGTTTACCCTGAAGTGGCTCACTTTGTCCACGTTCCAGATAACGTCTGCCAAATACTCAAGCATAAGTAACCACAGTTTATCAGTCATTCTCTCAAGTAAAAGAGGAGCTGAAATAACTCACAGCCCAAACAATCACACAAGTGCTTTCCCTCGAGATGACCATCATACTTTAATATGCAGAGAAGGGATTTATGAATACTTGTCAGTTTTTTCATACAGAGATCAAAAAGATGTATACTCAAGGATCAAATTTTCATAGAATTAAATTTTTTTTTACTTCATCAAGGACACTAAGTGAAACTAGTTGCTTTTTTTTTCCCCCTGCAAGTTCATGGTGGAATGCAAGAATACATCGATACCACCATAGAGTGTACAGTATGTGCCACTGACCTGATTCGTGCTAAAGCACCAGCAGTTTTACCCATCAATGCTTTTGCATCATCCTTGCAAATGTCAGCTAAAGTGAAAAGAGCAAATAATGTCTTAGTATAATTATGAAGATGGTTTTGATCTCACGGAACTCCTGAAAGGGTTCTAGGGACTACACTATGAGAACAACAGCCTTAGGTTTAGCAGGATCTAGGGCACATAGTGGGATCACTTTACCCTGAATCACGTGGGAGAGAAGTAAATACCTAAACAAAAGTAGGATTCTGTTAGAAAGAAAGAAGGAATAATACTGATAGGCAACCAACAGTGTTCACTATACATGGCCACAATATATGGAAATCATAGCACAGTTGGTTAGCTGCTGTGGAATTAAACCAATAGATGTAAACACCTTCCAAGTGTTGCTAGGACAACTACATGTATACATGGAAAAGTATGAAGTTGGACCACTACCTCAGACCATATACAAAATTTAACTCAAAATAGATCAAAGACCTAAATATAAGAACTAAAATTATAAAACTCTTAGAAGAAAACATAGAGGTAAATTTTCATGACTTTAGACTTGGCAATGATTTCTTAGATATGACACCAAAAACACAAGCAACAAAGGAAAATAGATAAATTGGACTTCATCATAATTAAAAACTTTTGTGCCTCAAAGGACACCATTAAATATATGACAAGACAATCAACAGAATGGGAGAAATATATGCAAATCATATATCTAGTAAGTGTTATTATCCAGATATATAAAAAACTCTTACAACTCAACAACAAAAAGACAAACAATTCAATGAAAAAAAAAATGGGCAAAAAATTTCAATAGGCAGATATACAAATGGCTGACAAGCACATGGAAAGTTAACCAACATCATTAGTCACTGGGAAAATACAAATTCAAACTAAAATGAGATACTACTTCACACCCTGAAGGATGGCTATAATCAAAAAGTTGGAAGATAATAAGTATTAGTGAGGATATAGAACCCTCCCACATTGCTGGTGGGAGTGTAAAATAGTTCACCTGCTGTGGAAAACAGTTTGGCAGTTCCTCAAAAAGTTAAACATAGAATTACCATATGACCCAGGAATTCCACTCCCAATTATATACCCCAAAGAATTGAAAAGATGTGTTCAAAAAAACTTGTACACAAATGTTCATAACAACACTATTCACAATTGCCAAAAGGTGGAGAAAACTCAAATGTCCATCAACAAATGCATGGATAAACAAAATATGGTATATCCATACAATGGAATAGCATTCAGCCATAAAAAGGAATGAAGCTCTGAAACGTATTACAACATAGATGAACCTTGAAAACATGTTAAGGGAAAGAAGCCAGACAGAAAAGGACACATATTGCATGATTCCATTCATATGAAATGTTCAGAACAGGCAAATCCATAGAAACAGAAAGCAGATGAGTGATTGCCAGGGGCTGGGGGAGGGGGAAATGGAGGGTGACTGCTTAATAAGGATGGGATTTCCTTTGGGGGTGATAAAAACATTCTGGAACTAGATAATAATGATGATTGCACAACATTGTGAATGTACTAAACGCCACTGAACTGTACACTTTAAAATGGTGAATTTCATGTTATATGATTTTTTTTTACCACAATTTAAAGAAAGAAAAAAACCTTCCTAAGTTTGCACAATAACAAATGAGTCCCAGAGATGGTTTAGCAAATGAACTAGCACAGTGCTGGAAGTCTAGTCCTCTCACTATTTTAGAAAGTAACCAAAATCCCAAAGATGCCACCAGAAGTCTACTAGAGCTCATCAAGGAATTTGGTAAAATTGCAGGATACAAAATTAATATACAGAAATCTGTTGCATTTCTATACACTTAACAACGAAGTATCAGAAAGAGAAATTAAGGAAATAGAAAGTAACCATCACACAATGCACTAAGTTCAATCCCTACCAGGAAAGCAATACACTGACAGAGCCACAGGGATTCTAATAAACTTGGCTGAGAAATCTGTGAGACTGACTGACACAGCTGTCTTCCTGGCAATACACAAATGTATTGACTGAAAAAACAAGCAAGTATACCACCCTGGGAAAGGAGACAGAGCAAATCAAAGCACATCTCGCTATAGTTGTCACAGTTAAAACACACCTTGAAAATATTCTCATGTTAGATACTTTAAAAAATGGAAGTTGCAGAAAAGTTATGACCTGCTTAAGGGAACATAGCTTATTAGTGGAAGAACCTGGCCCAAGAGAACTAATGTCCTGCATCTTTCTACCACCTGACCTTCACAGTTGGGGCAATTCTGTAAATATCTTTCAGAATAGTTGTGATCTGAATGTTTGTTAAGCCAGGGATGATTGTATTTCCCCTGCATGTCCCCTCAAACCCATGTACAAAGAGAAACCTGCTGTCTACACTTTTCATATAGCTCCTATCTTTGTGCTCTAAATCTTGGTTTGTGTCACAGCCAAGTTAGATTGCTGGCTTACCTGGGACTACTTGCCCCATCACACTTTATCCAGAAACCAGTCACCAAACCAGCCAATTCTCACTTTGGAACATCTGATGAACATGGGTGCTCCTCTGTTCCCATCATGATTCCCTAACCTTCCACGTGGACTATTTCGTACGCCTCCCAAGTACCCAGTGTTACCTCTGGCTGCATCTGACATTGACTCCAGAGGCACGTGAGCCTTAGATGGGAATGGAGATGGTTGCAAACCCTATTACGCTTACTCTTGCTTCAGAGGGGATAGAATCTGGGCCTGGTTCCAGATTTATAGTGACCATGAAAATAAACTGTAAATCAGTTTAAAAGACTCTGACCTCCAAAAGACAACTGAGACGAAGTCTTTTTTTTTTTAGAACTGAGTCATCTCTTTTTCTTTTTAAGATTTATTTATTTATATTTGGCTGTGTTGGGTCTCTGTTACTGTGCTGGCTTTCTCTAGTTGTGGTGAGTGGGGGCTTCTCATTGTGGTGGCTTCTCTTGTCGCGGAGCACGGGCTCTAGGCACGTGGACTTCAGTAGTTGTGGAATGCGGGCTCAGTAGTTGTGGCACACGGGCTTAGTTGCTCCGCGGCATGTGGGATCTTCCCGGACCAGGGCTCAAACCTGTGTCCCCTGCACTGGCAGGCAGATTCTTAACCACTGCGCCACCAGGGAAGTCCCTGTGACAAAGTCTTGATACTTTTTTCCTTCAGATGCACAGAGAATAATTTTGACTTCATGTTACAAACAACACTGCATTCTCTGGTTTCCTTGGCAACCTGCAGTTCCGCCCTCGGTGACAATCAAAGACTAAAGGCTCCCATTTCCTTCTAGCTCTAAAAATTCTCATTCTATGAGTAGCTGTAGGTTTAGAGAGCCTACTAAAGGGAGACTGGTGCCAAAGTCTTAAACTTAACTATTTAACTATTAAACTGCTAAACTTAAACTACTAAAACAGAAGCAGGGACAAAGATGGCTGCTTCTTTGACCGGTGGAGATAATCTGGTGGAATTCAGGGAAAAGACGGGCCATGTTCCTCCACAGGCCGAATAGGATAACAACAGCAATCCTAAATTAACAGAACTTCAAATTATACCCCACTCATTCTGTTAACTAAGGCAGAGTAATGAGTACGTATTGTTGAAAGCTTTCTTTCTAAAATGGCTACAAACCATGAATTTCAGGAATCAAATTGTCATGTTTCAGAGAAAACGCCCTTATCTAGAACCATTTTCTGCTAATGCATGTTGAGCTATTACTGTATTGTACCATTAGGGGCACCAGCTCAAAGCACAGACATTCAGACTAGAGGGCAGAGGTTCACATTCGATCTGATCCAGCCCCATCTGGAGAGACAGGGAGAGAAGTAGGAAAAATGTCAAAGGGGGCCCTGAAGCTCCCAGCATCTACAGCGTCACAGACCATCTTTCTTACAGGAACAAAGAGCACAGTAGATTGTGACCAGCGTTCTTGAGCGAGAAAATCTTAGTGTGCTGTTCCCTTGTCTATTAGATATATGTGGTTTGTCCCAAGGGAATACGAACGACATCCACCAATCCCTTGCTTAGGACCTCTTTTGTTTACTGTTCCTGTTAGTTTCTCTTTTGATCCAAATGTCTCCCTACAGAGTTTGGGAGAAACTTGTGCATGTATATCACCAAAAAGCCAGTGTCAGGGGATCTCACCACCAGTCCTGAGGGAGTAACAAAGTCCCTGAGGGAGTCAGGACGTCTTCCTCTTCTGCCAGAAGCCAAGGCTCGCCTACATGTAGCATTCTCCAGGTCCTCCCAGGCCTAAGAACAGCAAGTCCCCAAGTTCTGGACTGGAGAAGTGGCAGAGAGCTAACCAAAGGCCACCTCTGCTGCCGATGAAGGCTTGGTTAGGAAGCACAGCTCAGGGCCTGCTAACCCCCGTCCAAGGTCAGTCTCCACCCAGGGGAAGGTGGAATCCGCAAACGCTCTTCCAGGTGGCAGCGTCTTGCCAGTGCAGAAAGAAAATGAAGACCAGGAACAAATTCCGTCCACGCAGGCTTAGGAGCTGGGGGAGATCGCTCCCCGCAATAAACAAACACAGACCAACGACTGTCACCTACTAGCCAAGGACTCACCCACCTCAGGCCGCAGAGGAAGGGGTGGGCTAAGAGGCCAGCTGAATTGAGGGAAGTCCTTGCAGCACCGTCTAGCTCAGAGAGCGGAGGCAGCCCCCATGTTTGTTGAACCCTAAAACAAGTGAATATTCACAACGGTTAGGAAACCTTATTAAATCTTGCCAGTTTAGAAAATAGGAATATTTCAAATAGTGGTCCCCTGCCTGCCAAGCTTTGGGTTTTCAAGGCTGTTCACTTCAAGATCTGCTTTTCCGATGCCCTGAGCTGAAGGTCTGGAAGTGGGACCTACACACAGCAAGTGGCTCCCGTACCTTTGTGCGCCTGGGGACGGGGTGCCTGCCCCCTCCCCTGTCACCAGTGTCTGTGAGATCCTTGAGCCACTGACATTCTATTAAACAGCACTTGGATGTGCCATGGACATTGGTCATCTGCCCAGAGTCCCGATGCTCTGTTCCCATTCCAGCTCCCTCAGGGAGAGGACCTGGCCCTGAACCTCTGCGAAGTTGGCTGGAGGCTCTCCCCTCAGCCTGCTTCCTGCCAGCTCTTTTCCTGCCTGGATTTCACCTCCCCCGTATGGTCCGGATGCCCCTTGGAGACCCACGCAAGCCTGAGAAGTACTATGCTACACTTGTGCCAGTCCTCCGCCCCTCCCCACCACCCCTGCTTCTTGGATCAAATACTGACACCAGACTTCTCGCCTTGAGTGTTGCTGGCACTTCACCCACAGTGGCAAAGAGAGCTGGCAGGAAACGGTCCCCTCCAGCTGGCATTGGTCTGGCCTGGCACAGTGAGAATCTCTGTAAGAACCTCTTGCCCCCGTCCCCCGTGCCCTCTGCACCCCTCTGCCTTAGCACTTCTTAGCATATGCCCCTTTTATACCTTTCCTTCATCTTTCTCTGACTCACTTCTTTCCTTTGTTCTGTCTCCCGGTCTACGTTCCTTCCTCTCCTCTCTCTCTCTAGGTGTTTGGGGGTTTTCTTCTGCCCTTCCCCTCCCTTCTTCCAGCTTCTTACCGTCTCCCACACATAACTGTAATCTGGTTGCCAGGCTTTGTACAGCAGCCTCCTAGAAATCCCTCTGTGGTGGCAGTGTCCACCTCCAATTCTTCCTCCACTTTCAGTAGAGTGACCGCTTTATGTCACTCCCCAATTCAACACCCTGTACGGCCTTCTCAGTGCCCACACAACTGAGTCCAAACTCCGTCACCTGCCTGCCTTTCTCTCATCCACTCAATTGTTTATTGGTTCACCCAACAAGTCTACTTAGTTACTGAGCACCTACCATGAGCAGATACTGTACCAGGAGCTAGAGAAGAAGTAATACAGAATAAATCAAAGAATATTTACAAATGAAACAGTATCTGAGATGTGCTTCAAAATAACCCAAGGAGTGGAGGAGGGGGGGTTGGTAAAGCAGAAGAGGTACAGAGAACACGATTGATCATGAGTTGATAATTATGGAAGCTGGGTGCTGGGTTTAGGGATTCATTACGTATTCTCTCTACGTCAGTGTATGTTTGAAATTTTTCTGTTCAAAATGTACTGGGCGAAGAGACCTGAGAAGTCCCCTCGCCTCCCCACTCTCCACGGCTCTGTGCTGCAGCTACAGGAACGTGCATCCCCTCAGAGTCCAGTACTGAACCTCCAAGCATTCCCGAGTTCCTTCCACTCAGAACCCTCTTTTCTCCAGTCTTCCCTCCTTGTCCTAGTTGACTCCCACTCAACCTCTCAGCCCAGCTTAAACAAACAGCACGTTTTCCAGGAAGCCTTTCCTGACACCTCTATACCAAGCAGGGCCCTGCTTGGGGGCCCCATGGCACCTTACCATAACACTGTTACAATTTGTTGTAACTGCTGGTTGTTAGTTGTCCGCCTTTCCCTCTAGGCTACAAGCTCTGTGCACAGGGAGTGTTTCTGTCTCTCTCCCTGTTTTACCCCCAGAGCCCAGCACACACCGAACTCTCAGTAAATATTCACTGAATAAGTGAATAAAAAGAACTCTGTTGTCTCTAACAGATCGGCTGGCACAAACCTGGTCTCATGCAGGGTCTGATGGGGGATGGGTGAGGAAGGGGAGGAGCTATTGTGGCACTGGCTGGGTGCCTGGGACATCCTGCCCATCTCCCCAGCCAAAGCCGGGCATGTGTGCCCTGAGCCGGCAGCTATGGGACGGAGTCCACTTAGAGCCGTGTCCTAGAAATTTTCTGGGCAGAATTTTGAAGCTCACTTTGTAAAGTCCGAATTAATGACCTGGTGATATCTTTTACGGCTTTTTGGTGAAGTTCACCAAAGATCACTTTGAAGTGATCTAATTGCAGATGACCAAAGAGTCAAGAATGACATTTATTGAAAATTTCTTCTCAATAGCACACCACCAGCATCGTGTCATACTTGAACAGAGAGCAAATAAGTATAGACTGTATGAAGTGACATTGTTTATTATTTTATAGAAGTGTCAAGTGTGGGATACTTCCTCCTGGCAATGACTTACATGGCTGGTTATACATCTGCTTCTCAGAGAGAGCACTTTCCTGAACACTCTGCCTAAGCAGCCTTCCCATCCAGTCTTGCTCTCTCCTGTTCAATTTTTTAATAGCATCTATCACTACCTACAATACTGTATGGTTACTTATTGGTGGTCTGTCCCACCCTCCCCCTTAGAATGTAAGCAGCCTATAACCAAGAGTTCTGTTTGGTGTTAACCAATGCTGGGCACATGGCAGGTGTTTGATGAATGACTGAATGAATGAAAGTGGATTTATTACTGAGCAGGGCCCCTCTCCCCTCTGCAATAATAGAAGCAAACATTTTAATACAGTCTTTTGCCTCTGCATTTACGCAAAACTTTATAAAAGTGTTCTTTCTGTAAAATATACAAAGGTAGTAAAATACTTTAATATCGTTAGATGAAATGAGTGAAAGAAAGACCCCTCTTATCCCATGAGCTTACTCTGCAACCGTAAGAATTTTTGAGTAACGTAGGTAGCTTCAGATATATAATGTTGGCAGTGTAATCTCCTTTGATTTGTTCAGTGGAGTACTTGCATATCTAACCAAGGAATAGTTATAGTATATATAAAAGTGGAAGCATTTTTACTTACATGCCTCTGCGAATGCTTCCACAACAGCATTTTTAATGGCTCCAGTTATTTTGCTGGATGGATATCCTTATTGTTGAGCATTTAAGTTAATCATAATTTTGTATTATTTTAAGCACTATTGTTATAAGAATCTTTGTACTAATAGTTACATCTTTATGCTAAATAATTACTTCTGTGGAATAAATGCCTTATCAATAAGTTTTTATATTGAAGTATATAATTATTATCAAGGCTTTTGATAGCTTTCCCAGGCACTCTATTTCCGTGTTCTTGATATGTGACACTGAGTAAATCCTTAGCTCTATCCTGGAATTGGAGTCCTGCTGTGTGCTTCTTGCAGTGGGTGGGACCTTGCCCCTCATATGTAAGCCTTCCAGGTGTCTACTTCCTGTCTGCCTTTACCTGTCATGGCTAGAGGTAATGTAACACAGGTAGAACTGTCTGCCTGTCTGTCTGTCATGGCTCCCTTTCCAGACTACCTGCTCACTGCTCTGACCCCTGGGGCAGACCATTTTTCTGAACATACCCAGGGTCACCATTAGGCTGCCTTTCCCTACTGTGCTCTTCGTGTGGGAACACACACAATAGCCCCAAGTTGCGACAATTATTGTAGTGTCCTGGCTTTTATGGCATATTTCTGGTCATCTCTGCAATTTACATAATACTGCTTCCTTGGTCATGTACCCTGAAATGTAATTTTCAATTATAAAATTGTTCCTTTAATAAAACGTTACCTTGTTTGTAATGATCAACTGTGTGGTATGAGTTCTAGGATGCCTTGTGGAAAAACTGCATGGCAACTACAAACAACCCATTGAAAGACTAGCAACTCTAATTGTCCTAATCGCAAAAAGAATGATATTTAACCTGCTTTTTAAAAAAGTTTTTATTTTGGTAAAATAGATATAACATGAGGTTCACCATTTTGATCACTTTTAAATGTAAAAGTCAGCGGCATTAAGTACATTTACAATGTTGTGTAACCATGACCACTATCAATTCCCAAAACTCTTTCATCACTCCAAACAGAAACCCTATGAACATTAAGCAATAACTCCCCATTTCCCTCTCCCAGCCCTGATAACTTTTATTCTACTTTCTGTTTCTATGAACTTGTCTATTCTAAATACTTCATACAAGTGGAATCATACAATACTTGTCTTTTTGTGTCTGGCTTCTTTCACTTCGCATGTTTTCAAGGGTCATCCATGTTGTAGCATGTATCAGAATTTCATTTTCATGGCCAAATAATATTCCATCATATGTATATGCCACAGTTTGTTTATCCATTCATCTGTTCATGTGTGCTTAGGCTGTTTCCACCCTTTAGCTATTGTGAATAATGCTGCTACTACTAAATGCCTAGCAACTCTAATAACCCTAATTACAAAAGAATGGTATTTAATCTGTTCTTGTGATTCACCTCTGTTACAAACGTTTCCAATTTCTTATAAATATATACATGGCAATTACTAGCAACATTATCTTTGAATAATCAGTGCTTTAAACAGTATACCAAACCAGCCTAATTTTATTTTAACCTTAGTCCAGAATTTATTTGAGGAAGTTTACAAAATACAGAAGGATCAAAATAGGTTTTTTTAAAAAGAAGAGATTTAGAGAAAATCATGGATGGCATTGTAAAATGAAGTCATGGGTAACATACACAAAAATATAATATACCAGAAATTATTGCAAAGTAGGTAGGTCACAATTCCTAAGCTTCCTAGTGACCAAAGAAAGAATCAGTCATAAATCATAGGGTCTATATGATAAGCAAGCAAACATTCACTAATAGGGTGCATTTAGGGGGAAGTGTACTGATGTCTACAACTTAATTTAAAATTCGTTTAAAGGATGGACAGAGGGCTAGGTATATGCATGATATGTGAGAAAGCAAGTAAAGTAAAATGTGAATGGTAGAATCTCTGTGGGAGTATACAGTGATGTACTGTAAAAGTCTTTCAGCTTTCCTGGATGCACGAAAGTTTTTGCCTTTTAAAAAATCTGAAAGAAATCAGAAACCTTAACCAAGACTCTTGCCCAAAGTTATGACCACTCTATTTCTGCTTAGAAATGGGCCTAAGTAAAAAATAATCTAATAATAAAAATTCTTTTAAAAAGAGTCTTAAAAGGGACCTAGGTATCCTTGGGATTTTTATTACTAACCTATGATGGGCTTTAAAAGTGTTTATTAACAGTATCAATCATTTGGAAAAATTCAAATGAGATAAATCATAAAACATAAACATCAGCTGACATGCTCATAGCCAGGACATTACTACCGCAGTTTTAAGTAAAATCCACCAGGGGGCAGAGAAATGGAATCACAGAAAACTTGCACACTTCTAATTTAAGTGAGTAATGGAAAATATCTTATTACTTCTGTTACTAGAAAAGATTTGCAGGCTTTTAACATGAAATTCACTATACAGGACACAGAACTTAAGGTGCAATCTAAATCTGAAGCAAATATGCCTGAGGATATTTGCTTTTTTAAAAAATGGTGATTATTCTAATTTGCCATGCTCGTTTGCACAATTTCTCTCTCTCTCAGAGGTTATCTTCTATTTATGTGTGAGAGAATGACTATGCAGTTATCCTTTCTCACTGCTCACATGATGAACCAAGCGCATCCATCACTCTCATTCATCTCACAGTGCTTTCAGCCTCCCTTCTTACGCCAGAACTCAGAAGCCACGGAGCTTCTAAGTTCTTTATCGCTGTTAGCAGATCTTTAAGTACTCCTCCTCTCAAATGCTTAACCTGCTGTGCTGAAGATTTCAAAGTAGCTATGTAAAGAGAACAAGAAAAAATATTCCCTACATATAATTGCAAAGACGTTAATACGTAGACTAGACAATTTGAGTTATTCATAGAAATCAACATCCATTTTATACATAAGATGGAGCTCATGATTATTCCATTTGAGCAGGCCCTGATTTGTCTCCAGTAATTTTCCAGAGGGATTCCTAATTGGTCTGCACCCTGATTTAAGACAATCCCTCTACATTTCCCTCCTCTGACACATGCTTTAAGATGGCAATGAGGACATCCCTGGTGGCGCAGTGGTTAAGAATCCGCCTGCCAATGAAGGGGACACGGGTTCGAGCCCTGGTCCACATGCCGTGGAGCAACTAAACCTGCGAGCCACAACTACTGAGCCCGCATGCCACAGCTACTGGAGCCCGCGCACCTAGAGCCCGTGCTCCGCAACAAAGAGAAGCCACCCGCAATGAGAAGCCAGCGCACCACAGCAAAGAGTAGCCCCCGCTCACCACAACTAGAGAAAAGCCCACACGCAGCAACGAAGACCCAATGCAGCAAATAAATAAATAAATAAATAAATAAATAAATAAATTTATTAAAAAGCAAAAAAGATGGCAATGAAGCAATGATGCATTAAGAAAATGTCAACAGTTGCCTAAATTATTTTTTGTTTGGAAGGAAGAAGAGGATGAATAAGAAAATAAAAATCAAATTTATGGAGCCAGAATTCTGTTTAGCAAATAGAACAATCATCTTTTTGGATGATGGAAAATGACTCTCTGTTAGTACTTCTGCAGATGAATCATGCTACTGGGATGCTCAAGAGATTTTTGGCATAAAGGAGTCAGTGACATGGCCTGTGGAGTATTGAGCTATAAGATGAAAAACATCAACCAACTGCTCTCAAAAACTAACTGCACTGATAATACCAAAACTCCACTTTAACATTAAAATCCTAAAGTCTCTTTTATGTTTTGTTGAAAGTACATTGCATGGCAATTTTTTCTTTTTTTTAACCTGACAAATGCTATCCTATGGGAACAGAATGTGAGAACATTCTCACAATTTCAGGGCTTTGAGTTAGTCTCCGTTCAACTCGTCTAGCAAGTCTACTCATCCCTTTCCTAACTAGGCAGGAACCAGATATATTGGTGTTATTTAGAATCACACCCTGCTTCAAATGCTTATTCAGCTGCATTTCTAATATTTTGGACCTGCTACCGTCAGTCACATTTCAATACGTGTTTATGATCTGTCGTTTTAACTCTACCACTTCTTGGTCACAATTCAGGCTAAGCCTTTATGTTATGAAAAAAGAAATGCTGTGTCAGCTGAAAAATACTCTCTAATTACAATAATAATATAACAGCAAAAGACAGTTTGTCTCACAATTAAAGAACTCAGAATCATCATGTTACAGCAAATTTTATTGAACAGCAAGAAAAGTCAGGGATTAGAATAGGCAGATTTCCTCAAAAACTTTTGATCCCAAAAAATAAAAAATTATCTTCCTATTTCTCTCAATTTCTTTCTCTTTCTTTTCCCTGTATCTTTTTCCCACAAATTTAAAACATTTCTTTTTTTTTAAAAAAGCCAATTTTAAACTTAGTTTTAATTAGGTTTTAGTCCATAAAACTGCTTTTAACATTGTACACTGTCTTCCCCTCCAGTTAATTGGATGATTTTATAAGCCATTCAGCTACTTGCAGTCAACATATACCATCAGGCAAAATATTGGCTTCCATTAAGTATCACAGGATATGATTCCTGTGAAAAAAATGTAGTAACTAAGGCATAATGAGGTAGCACAACTTGCCCAGCTGATGCATAAAATTCACATCTCCTGAACGGAGTGATAGGTAAAGATAGTTGACTAGATTCTAAGGCTAATGGGACTAGGCCCCTGGAGGGTCAGATAATCATGCACTATTATGATCACAGTTTCTAGTGAGCCAAACATCTGACACAAGTAAGCCATAAATCAAAAGATGGATCAGGGAAGAGAAGGATCTGTGTATATCCGTCCAACCCCACTGACAGAAAGACAGCTGAAAACACTGACACCAATCAGTGGTGAAATTACACACTAAGTAAGGTTGACACGAACACACATGTACCTTGGAAATTTTAACTATGCCAAGTATGATGAAGTATCCTGATGACTGTGTTGGACGAACCCACACATCATATTACATTTGTCCCAAATGACACATCATTTGTTTATTAAAGACATCCTTCTCTTATTTGTACTTTAAATTCCGAGCCACTAAAGATAGTTCTCTTTAATGTTAACCAATTCATGTTCCCTGTTGACTTTCTGAAATTATAAGAAAGAAAAAAAGTTAAAATGTCAGCTAAATAAAACTAACACTTGGGTATTTGGGTACTCCAAATCTACTTTGGGAATAAGAAGTGTATAAAATATAAATTTTCTCATACATCATACTTAAAGTTACAATCATATTTTAAAAATGCAAATTGTTATCATAAAAGACACCTGCTCCAAGTCCCTCACTTTTTTTTCAGATTAAGAAACAAGAGCCAGAAATGATAAGCAATTTCTCTGTGCAACCCAGATGAGTAGCAGAGCATGGTCGTGACAATAGAAAGAACAATGTTGCCCACGTTAGCCATTCTAAGTCTGGCATCAGCGGTTCTCAGCCAAATGGAAGAGGAACTCTCCACACTGGAATCCATTCCTGAGGCTGTGTGGTGTGGGGGAAGGAAGGTCAGGTTTGGAATCAGATTTGGATTCTCAATCCTAGCTCTTTTACTTACTAGTTCTCCTTCTGTGTGATGATAAGAAAATTAATATCTTGGAGTCTTAGTTTCTTCATCAGTAAATTGGGACAATGAGATGTACTGTGAAGGTCCGATGTGAGGATTAGAGTAACACAGCATGGGCCCAAATTATAGCTGTTATTATTATCATTAGGAGGCTTTGAGCAATAATGAATTCAATTTTATATGGGAAGATTATACTGGGGACCCAGCTTCAGTAGGGCATGTTCTATGGCTAATTGTTCCAGAAGAAACAAGTCATAGCTGCAGTGATGATCTGTCATTCTCTTCCCTATCTCCAAATGCCTTTGTCACCCTATACTTTGAAATAAGTCATTTACTTTGAGAATTTGGCCTAGTCTAGGGGTTTGATGTGTGAACATGAAGCAAAGCTACATGGCACACATGGGGACTGAATTAGAAGTCTGGGTGATCCTTTGTAAGTTGTCCTAAGCAAGTGAACCAACCTCTCAGCTCCATATGGAACATGTGTTAATAGGGAAGAACCTATGTATTCTATTACAAGTTAATCACTAAAGGGATATTGCCTATAACCTTAAATTATATGTAATGGCCCATCTCTGGGAACCCTGCTTCCCAGGTAATGAACATTAAGCCAAAATACCTTTGTTTAGTTCACAGGAAACATCCCGACCAGGTCCACCTGTGAATGACTGCGGGCAGGAAGAAATTAACACACCCCTCGGAGGCCTATGGGAACCAGGAAGTGTTTGACTTTATTCCCTCCCCGTTTAGTATAAAAGAAGCCTGAGTTCTAACTCAGGCAAGATGGTTCTTTGGGGCATGAGTCCACCATCTTCCCAGTTTGCTGGCTTTCTGAATAAAGTCGTTATTCCTTGCCCGAACAGCTTGTCTCTTGTTTATTGGCCTGTCGTATGGTGAGCAGTATGAGCTTAGACTCTGTAACACATGGAGGACAGGGAATCCCCCCGTCCCAGTTCACACAGACGACATAATTGAACGTAGGTCACTGTCTCATTTGTACCCATGGGATTTTTTTTTTTTTTTAGAATTTGTATGTGAGGTTTATTTGAATCACATACCATTAAGTTCCTTTGGATTTGTTGTGTTTTTTGATGTATTCATTTCAGCCTCTGACCTAAGTGAATTCTGTATTTATAAACAATTTGACCAACTTAGAACAATTAGAGTTTAATTTTTTGAACAAAAATACAAGAAAATCTCAGCCATTATGAACCTACAGGGAATGTCACACTGGATATATACTTTTACTAGTAATCAAGAGTTAGTACTTTAAACACTAGAGTTTTTTCATTGTAATGTACCCATGGGATTTTAATTTATAGAGGTGACTGAATGAGGATACAGAGAGATCAATGCCACTGAAAGAAGAATTGACTACTTACGTCTCCAGAGAGGAGAGGGCATGCCACACCACGCAGACGCGAGATTGGTTGGTTTGCATACAAAAGGCATGTTCCTAGGTAAGTTGTTATTATCTTTAGGAATTAGCTAGCGCTGGGATGTGCAGTCTCTCCCTGGGGCTAGAAGGCCCCCAAAGTATTAAAGCTTCATAATATACAGAAAATAAAACATGATTAATACAGTCACAGAAATTTCAAACAAGTATTTTCCCTTTCATGCCATTTTTTACTCATCCCTCCATCACTTAGTTCTCTCCTATGGTATATAGAAATTACCTTTTCATTTTATAAGTAAATAGCAAGCAGCCTTGCTTTCAAATTTTCATCTGGAGGGAGTTTGCAGTGATTGTTATGCTGCCTTTCATAAATAGTGTTCTTTTAAAAGACCCTGAAGTTCATGTAGAGTCATTAAGTCATAGAAGTTCAAAAACTAGAAGGGGTCTTGGAAGTTACTCAGACCAACACTTTCATTTTATATCTGGGGAATCAGTCATTAAAAATTCTTCTGAACTTAGAGGGGATGGGATAGGGAGGGTGGGAGGGAGACGCAAGAGGGAGGAGATATGGGGATATATGTGTATGTAGAGCTGATTCACTTTGTTATACAGCAGAAACTAACACACCATTGTAAAGCAATTATCCTCCAATAAAGATGTTTAAAAAAAAAAAGAATAAAAATTCCTGGTTAAAAAAATAATAATAAAATAAAAATTCTTCTGAGTCTTAATGCCTTTACTATTATTAAGATCAAACATAGAATATAATTAAGCACGTAATTAAAAGCATTAGTAACCATTCTCAGCCAAAAAGAGGTTAAATTTCAGAGTGTAAGGAAACTTTTTTCTTGTCTTGTCTTCTCTCCTCCAAAGTAATAGTTCAAAGTGGAGACGTAAGAAAAAAGTCTCTGCAGGTCATCAGAAGTTAGGAAAAACTACGAGAGTCATTCTCAAGACAGATTTCTCTATATGGAGTCATCCCGCCATCACCAGTGCTCTCAGCAGACTTCAGACAACATCAAGACCATTGCCCAGCCCGAGACAGCTTTACATTTAAGATCAAGGCAAAGGTCCTCACTCAATAGACAATGAGTTCATGTCTGGAGAAGAATGAATCACTTCATCCTTGATCTCCTTGTTTTGTTTTGGTTTTCCCCCTGCTTAAGAGTAATAATGGAAAGACAGCAGGCCAGGCACATTAAATTTGGATACTCTCTTCTCCTTTGCTCATTCAGCTGCCTGAGAGTCTAATGATAAAGATGGTACGCAGAGAACCAGAAAAATGAAATAGTGCAACCTGAGGCATATGCTCATGGGGAGAGAAAAGTAGAGGCTCTAACCGTGAGAGATGCCAAGGGTGCTTGAGATGGCTGGCCACATTCATGTATCTTTCTGAAGCACTGTGATGACAGGCATACTGCCTGAAAGCAAACACAGATAGAAAATTATTTGAAATAAAAGTCATTTCATTGAGTTTTGGTTTCATCACAGTAACATATGCACACAGTTTAAAAATTCAGCTAGTCCTACAAGACTAGTTATGAAAAACAGTGCTTTCCCACCTGCCAAATTCTCTTTTCAACCACAGCTACTTATAATTCTTTAAGTCAATTCTTTTGGTATTTTTCTCTATATCTCTGAATAGCCTTCTTTTTTTTTTTTTTTAAGGAATTCCTTTATTTTTATTATTTACTTATTTATTTTATTTTTATTTTTTTGGCTGTGTTGGGTCTTCGTTTCTGTGCAAGGGCTTTCTCTAGTTGCGGCAAGCGGGGGCCACTCTTCATCGCGGTGCGCAGGTCTCTCGCTATCGCGGCCTCTCTTGTTGCGGAGCACAAGCTCCAGACGCGCAGGCTCAGTAGTTGTGGCTCACGGGCCCAGTTGCTCCGCGGCATGTGGGATCTTCCCAGACCAGGGCTCGAACCCGTGTCCCCTGCATTGGCAGGCAGCTTCTCAACCACTGTGCCACCAGGGAAGCCCTGAATAGTCTTCTTATACTATTATTTCTTGAAAGTTTTTTCCCAGTTTTGGGCATTATCTAGGGACTTTATGGTAGGGGAGAATTTAGTTCTCTTTCAGCCCATCCCCCTACACGGCCTCACCACACACAGAGTTTTCTCATTCCCCCATCCTCCCAGGAAAAGTATATTTGTATTTATAATTGTGGTTAGATCCACATTTACATTATTATCATTATATAAATGCTATTCATAGCACTCTCTCCGGTACTTAAGAGGCCTCCTAACCGAGTTTGGAGGGATCATCCGGGCATATATTCATTCAACAAGTATTTATAGGATGCCTACAGCATGCCAGACACTATGCTCAATGTTGGTTACACACGGCGGGTGAAAAGAACTCATATAGAACCTACCCATATGGTGTAGGACAGTGGCCCAGCCTCTGGAACCAGAGTGCCAGGAGTCACATCTTAACTTTTCTACTCCTTAGCCATGTAATCTTAGGTCATTTACTTAACCATTTTGTACCTTACTTACCTAAGAGTTGTTGGGAGGATTAAATGAATCAAAACATGTAAAACGGGGACTTCCCTGGTGGCTGAGTGGTTAAGAATCCACCTGCCAATGCAGGGGACATGGGTTCGAGCCCTGGTCCGGGAAGATCCCACATGCCACAGAGCAACTAAGCCTGTGCACCACAACTACTGAGCCTGCGCTCTAGAGCCTGCGAGCCACAACTATGGAGCCCATGTGCCACAACTACTGAAGCCCACGTGCCTAGAGCCCGTGCTCCGCAACAAGAGAAGCCACTGCCATGAGAAGCCCGCATACCACAATGAAGAGTAGCCTCTGCTCACCGCAACTAGAGAAAACCTGCACGCAGCAATGAGGACCCAATGCAGCCAAAAATAAATAAATAAATTTATTAAAAAAAAACCAAAACATGTAAAACACATGTAACAGTGCCTGGTAGATAGTAGGAACTATATAAGTATTACATATTTTTATTATTTTAGGAGTCAAATGGAAAGAAGACATTTTATGTATATTCTACAGATATATATACATATACACATATACCTATATACATGTATATACACTGTATTTACAATAAATTACATAGTGTAAATCCTAAGGATGAAAAGTACAGGGTGTTATGAGAGCACTAAACCAGAGGAATCCTCGTTTAGATGGGGGCTCAAGGAAGGAACGCTTCTCTGAGAATGTGACATTTCTGCTGGAAATCGAAGAGTGACTAGAAAGTAGACGGAGGGGGTAGAAGCACATTACAGATATCACAAATGAGGGTAGACCATATATCATGTCCCCAGGGTCGGAAAGAACTTGGTAGGCTTGAGGAGCTGAAAGACCACTGAGGCTGGAGCACAGCAAGAGAGAAGTGTCAGGAGCCCAGACAAGGCTTTGTGAGCCATGATGAGAGTACTGGATTTTATTCTGTGTGCCATGGCTGGCCAGTGAAGGGTTTTAAGCACGGAAGTGTCCTGAGCAGATCCTTATTTTGGAAAGGTCATTCTGATTGCCTAGAAGTGATTGTATTAAAGAGGAGCTGGAGGGAATTCCCTGGCGGTCCAGTGGTTAGGACTCAGCGCTTTCATTGCCGTGGGTCCGGGTTCAATCCCTGGTTGGGGAACTAAGATCCCGCAAACCGCCAGGCACGGCCGGAAAAAAAAAAAAAAAAAAAAATAGGGGTGGGAGGGCGGAGCTGGAGAAGTTCTCCACTTCCTGGTACGTTCATGCCCCAGACAAAGCAGATGAAAGATGGTGATTTGGATTAGAATAATGGCAGTGGAGGTGGTGAAAAGTGGACAGAGTCGATGTATATTTTAGAGTTGAATCAACATGACTTGGCAATAGATTGGAAATGCGGGCTCAGGGACTGATAAGTACCAGGACTAACAATGAGGCTTTCGAAATGATTATCCCAGTGGATAGCAGTGCCCTTATTGAGATAGGATAGATTGATGAGAAGGAGATGTGGGCATGGCAGTGGAGAGAATATTGGACACTATGCTCTTTATTATTCTAAAGCAAGTGGTTTTTTCAATATATAACAGCTTTACTGAGATATAATTCACATACAAACCACTCAAAGTGTACAATTCAATGGTTTTCAGTATATTCACAGAGTTGTGCAATCATCACCACAATCAATTTTAAGACATTTTCATCATCCCCAAAAGATAATCCATACTTATTCATACCTATTACCAGTCACTTCCGTTTTCCCTGCAATTCTCCCAGCCCTAGGCAACCACTAATCTACTTTGTTTCTATAGACTTACCTATTCTGGGCATTTCGTATAAATCCAATCACGCAATATCTAATCTAATCTTTTTTTTTTAATTTATTTATTTATTTATTTATTTATTTATTTATGGCTGTGTTGGGTCTTCGTTTCTGTGCGAGGGCTTTCTCCAGCTGTGGCAAGCGGGGGCCACTCTTCATCGCGGTGTGCGGGCCTCTCACCATCGCGGCCTCTCTTGTCATGGAGCACAGGCTCCAGACGCGCAGGCTCAGCAATTGTGACTCACGGGCCCAGCCGCTCCGCGGCATGTGGGATCCCCCGGGACCAGGGCTTGAACCCATGTCCCCTGCATTGGCAGGCGGATTCTCAACCACTGCGCCACCAGGGAAGTCCTAATCTAATCTTTTGTGACTGGCTTCTTTCACTTAGCATAATGTTTTCAAGATTCATCCATTTTGTAGCAGGTATTAGAACTCCATTCTTTTTTATGGCTGAATAATACTCTATTTTATGGATATACTACATTTTATTCATCAATATGTCAGCTGCTGAACATTTGAGTTATTTATATTTGGGGGCTATTATGAATAGCCAAAATGGTGCTTTGAACATTCACGTACAAGTTTCAGTGTAGATGTATGTTTCATTTCTCTTGGATATAGACCTATGATTGGAATTGCTACGTCATATGGTCACTCTATGTTTGACTTTTTTGAGGAACCGCCAGAATGTTTTCCAAAGGACTCGCTATTTTACACTGCCACGAACAGTGTGTGAGGGTTCTGGTTTCTCCATATTCTGTTCACCACTTATTGTCTGTTTTTTTATCATAGCCATTCTATTTTATTTTATTAATTAATTTTTTTTGGCCGTACCGCGCGGCTTGCAGAATTTTAGTTCCCTGACCAGGGATTGAACCCAGGCCCACGGCAGTAAAAGCACTGAGTCCTAGTAACTGAGGCAGGAGATAGATGGGCCCCAACCTGAGCAGCTGGAGTCTGTCCCCTGTGGACAGATAATCCAAGATAGAGATAAATGGCAAAAGCGAAGAGGAGTTGAGCCTGTCCAGATAAAAGATAAAGAGACCACATATTCCTCATTCTCGAAGTCAAGGAGACCTTCCCAACTACATACGTGCAGAAAGGCTTCTTGGGGGCCTAAAAGGGAGGGGACACCACCCCATAGTAAGTGATGTCAACCTACCCATAGGCCTCTTCACTAGAATCCATCTTGGCTAAGAGATGCGTGTGCACACAGGGGAGGACCCTGAGATAAACCAAATATGGACTCAGAACCAGGCAAAGCAAGATGATTGGCCAGAGGAAATGTGGAAGAAATGCCCCATATAAGTGATTCAAACTACCACAAGGGTGCGACCCTCCCTCTGAGTCTGCCCACGTGTGCCTATTCACAAGTACTCTTTTAGGTCCTAATAAACACTTTACTTGTTTCACTACTTTCCGTCTCTTTGTGGAAATTCATTTCTACAAAGCTGATGGGCCAGGGCCCTTGTCACTGGCCACTGGCCCTCATGGTCTAGTGGCTAGGATTCAGCACTCTCACTGCCGTGGCCAGACGTCAATCTCTGGCTGGGGAACTGAGATCCTGCCTCAAGCCGCTGCACGCTGAGGCCACCCTGGACCACCAGGGAATTCTCAGTTGTAGCCATTTTAGTAGGTGTGAAGTACTATCTCAATGTTTTGATTTTGCTTTTGGCTAATAATGGAGAGCATCTTTTCTTGTACATATTGGCCATTTGTATATCTTCTTTGCAGAAATACCTAATCAGATCTGTTGCCCATTTTTTAACTGGGTTATGTCTTTTGTCATCAATGCTTTAAGTGTCATAGCTAAGAAGGTTTTGCTTAACCCAAGATCATGCAGGTTTACTCCTATATTTTCTTCTAAGAATTTTATAGTTTTAGCGTATACAGTTAGGTTTATGATCCATTTTTGATTATTTTTGTATATGGTGCAAGGTAGGGGTCCAATTTCATTATTTGCATTTGAATATCCAGTTGTCCCAGCACCGTTTATTGAAAGGACTGTTCCTTTCTTCATTGAATTTTCTTGGCCCCTATTTTGAAATCAATGTGAAGATTTACTTCTGGATTTTCAATTCTATCCCACTGATTTATATGTCTATTCTTATGCCTGTACCAGAGTCTTGATTACTGTAGCTTTGTAGCAAGTTTTGAAATTGGGAAGTGTAAGCCCTCCAACTTTGTTCCTCTTTTCAACATTGTTTTGGCTCTTCTGGTGTGAGGAAGAACACTCCTGTGTGTGTCCTCTACTCTCAATACTTACTTCACTACCCTACTTCACTGCTGATACCAGATATGTAGGTTGTCCAAACATCAAGAAATTTTGCAACACCAGGTAGGTGTCCTACAATGTACCTCAACTCTGACACTATCTACCTACAGATAGCATCCTATCCCACAGGTTAAGGATTTAGTCTTACAAGGATTTAGTCTTACAAGACTGCTACTTCTGATGCCAGTTCCACTTCAGATGCCAATTGCATGTCCAGGTTGTTACCTGCACTTCTGACTGATGGGCTATAAATCAGAAGTTCCCACGATCCACTCTGTAGCTTTGATTTAATTTGCTAGAGCAGCTCACAGAATTCAAAGAAACATTGACTTATGTTTAAACTGTTATTATAAAAGATGTTACATAGGACAGAGGGTGAGGTCCAGAAGGACTCTAGACACAGGAACCTCTGTCCCCATGGAACTGGGATGTGCTACCCTCCCAGCATGTGAAGGCCCCATTCACCAACCGGAGGGCTCATCAAATCTTGTTCAAGAGATTTCATAGAGCTTGATCTCCAGCCCTCTCCTCTTTACCTTCCCTGAGGTCAGTGGGTGGGGCTGAAAGTTCTAATCATTTCATACCTGGGTTTTTCTGGTGACCGGCCCCATCCTGAGGCCATCTATGGCCCCCAACCTAAATCATCTTATTAGCATAAATTCAGGGGTGCTCTAAAGGAGCTTCTTATAAATTACAAAAAACACTGCTATCATTCAAACATTCTGGGGGTTTTAGAAACTTTTTAGGAACGGGACAGGGAAAAAGACCAAATACATTTCTTACTATACCACATCTGGGTTCCTTAGAACTTCCAAATGAACTTCAGAATAACCTTGTTGATTTATGCAAAGACATCAGTTGAGATTTTGATAGGGAAGTGTGTTGAATATGCAGAGCATTTGGGGGACTATTGCCACCTTTATAATAAGTTTTTTGATCCGTGAACATGGAATGCCTTTCCATTTATTTATGTCTTCTTTAATATCTTTCAACAATGTTTTTTAGTGTTCAGAATGTAAGTTTTGCACTTCTTTTGGTAAGTTTACTTCTAAGTATTTTATTCTTCTTGATGCTATTCTAATACATCACATTATTATTATTTTTTTTAAATTTATTATTTATTTATTATTTTTATTTTTGGCTGTGTTGGGTCTTCGTTTCTGTGTGAGGGCTTTCTCCAGTTGCGGTGAGTGGGGGCCACTCTTCATCGCGGTGCGTGGGCCTCTCACTGTCACGGCCTCTCTTGTTGCGGAGCACAGGCTCCAGACACGCAGGCTCAGTAATTGTGGCTCACGGGCCCAGTTGCTCCGCGGCATGTGGGATCTTCCCAGACCAGGGCTTGAACCCGTGTCCCCTGCATTGGCAGGCAGATTCTCAACCACTGCGCCACCAGGGAAGCCCCATCACATTATTTTTCAACCTATTTTAACACCTCTGAAATTGTGATGTGTCTTACAATCAACAGTATTTTAGTATAATGCCTTCAACTGGAAGCAATTTTTTTATCTTGGTGGACATAAATGTGACTTACAATCAATAGCTTCTTAGATTCAATACCATATAGCACCAAATGTGAAATGTCTGTGAAACGTTGAAGTGGAAATGAAAAATAAGCATTTGGGTATATTAATTTGAATCAGAAGAGAGGTCTGAACTGGCGATAGGTCATATGAAGTTCATTATTTAAAGCCACAACTTTTCCCTTTGGGCTAAGAGGGTGGAGAAGACAAGAGAATCCACGTTGCAGCCCTGAGAAATCTCAACAAGTAGAAGTTGAGCAGAGGAAGAAGAGCCAGCAAAGGTAACATTTTTGTTTTGAGTCTATTATTGTCATTATTGCTGTTGTTATTATTTGTCACTAGATGGAAGGACCTATAGGGGCCGGAAATCGCCTCCTTTGCCTCCTTTGTTCTCCAATGAACCCTTGAGCTGAGCACTGCACTACTTTTTTTTTTTTTTCCACAATACGTGGCTTGTGGAATCTTAGTCCCCCGACCAAGGACTGAACCCAGGCTGGGCCCTCGGCAGTGAAAGCACCTAAACACTGGACCACCAGGGAATTCCCAGCACTTCACTACATATAGATATTAACCTACATGCCACAGATAAATCCATGTTTATCTGAGAAATAATATATTGACAAACCACCAGCTCTTTCACCCCTGAAAATCTGACATGAATACAAATAAATAAATAAGTCTTTCAGGTCTTCGGAGCAGCACTTTAACCTGATTGTGATTGGGATAGAAAATAGGCATGGGCCTACTGCATATTAACCTAGAGTAATTGTCTCAGGCAGAAGAGGAAAAACAGTCAGTAGAAGTACTGTAGCATTCACGATTAAAACCAGAACTATGTATAAAAATTTTTCCAACGAGTTCATATCCCATTTGCTGTCACATTTCTATAACATAAGTAGGACACCAGCTGGTAGTTATGCGAATTCATCTGCCTTTCATTTACTGTTTGTCACTTCACAGGTGTTGAATCTTATTCATTCCTCCTCTCATTTTTTTCCCTTTGTATTTTAAATGCCCTAACCATCATATAAAGTTACCGTAATACCATATCCTCTATTGTGGTTCTCCACCAGGAGAGATTTTGACCAAAGAGGACATTGGGCAATGTCTGGAGACATTTTCAGTTGTCACAACTGGAGATGAAGTGCTACTGACATCAAGAGGGTAGAAAGACAGGGATGTTGTTAAACATCTTACGGTCCCTAGGACAGCCCCCATAACAAAGAATTATCCAGCCCAAAATGTGATTAATACCAAGGTTCAGAAATTTTACCAATGGGGATAAGTTTATATGTACATGAACTTTTTAGGGGCAAAGTCCATAGCATTTACCAATTTCTTGAAAGTGGTAAACTCAAAAATTTAAGAAACACTGGTTTTAATGAATATTTCATCTAGGCCTTGGTAACAAGTGACATATTAACCCTATTTCACAACAGAAATCACCTTTCTAGTTAAAAAGACTTATCTCTGCCAATCAGATTTCCCTGTCCCTTTCTGTTGTCCAATCTCATTCATGGCTAGACAAACACAGCTCTTTGGATTTCCTGTCTTCAGGTTTTCCAAGTACCTCATCCACCTCCTATTAGCCAGGTTAATATAGTTATTATGGTTATGGTGACTACTAATAATTAAGCTATGGCTTCATGAAATGTCACCAGAAGTCCTGCTTTCTTTTCAATTCCTATCATGTTTCATACGCTGCTAAGCACTGGGTATATAGTAGTGAAAATGAGCTTACCTCAAAAAAAAAAAAAAAGAGCTTACAATTGAATACTGGAGAGATATTAATAAAATTTGAACATGTAACTTAAAACTGCAATACGGGAGGGCGTGAAAAGTGAAGGTGAGAGGAACTGAAATGAGGTTGAAAAGGAAGGACTGAACAACCAGCTCGTTGTCGTATGCCACCCAAATGCAATAAGCAGTTAACCCCTTCCTGGCTATTTTAAACAATTTTGTGATACACATATCCCAGTCCAGAAAACTTGCGATGTACTTATGTTCAACTAACATTTCCTGGGCACTGACAGCCCAATTTGGGAGAGCGGAGGCTATGGGTAAAGGTGGGACAGTCAAATGCAAGACCCTCCTTTGTTGTTTTATCTGTAGTTCTAATTACAAACCAATGTGTGCTGGGGGGCGGGGGGCGGGGGAAGGTGAAGAAAAAGCCGACGTCTAAACATGCTGCCCTTTCCAGATAAACATTTAATAATCGTTACAATCGCCATCGCTCTTGATTCAGATATTGGAAATTAGCTGTCGTGGCCTATAAATCAAGACCAAAAAACCCACAACTTAACCATTTCCCTAAGTGTTAACAACTCAGTATATTGTTAAGTAGTCAGCCTGAAACGGTCAGGGGGGCCTAGCCGGCAATTTTCAGTGAGACAGTCAGGCGTGAATCTTGAACTCACTAAAACCCCCAGAATGGTCAAATAACTGAGGTTTCCGTGGGAACGAGGTAAAGGGTAGGTGGTGAGAGAACAAAGGCGGCGCGTCCCAGTTCAGGGCCTCCCGGCCCGCCGGCCGCACTGGGGGCGGAAGCGGCGGTGTGCCCGGGTGGCGGGCTCCGGGGTCGGTGACCCACACCGCCGCGGCGCTGGCGCGCCTCTCCGGGACCCTCCCCAGGCCGGGGCATAGGAGGACGCCGCCGAGACTGGAGGCTCGTGAGAGGGGACGCAGGGGTCGAAGCCTGGCCTCCGCCCCAGTGAGTGAGCAAGCGACTTGTGAATCACACTGCGGACCGTCACCCGCCGGGACCGAGATCACGCGGCTCCCAGGGCCGGCTGAAGCCGCCCAGATGGAGCACGCAGGAGAAGGGGGGGGCGGTGCGCCGGGGACAGAGCGCGACGTCCCCTGCTGTTCCCGTCTCTGAGGGGCCGCCGTCCCCGCGAAGCCCCGCCCCCTCCCGCTTATGTAATAGGGGCGCGCTGCCATTGGCCCGCGCGACCGGAAGGGCGCAGGCGCGCAAGCGGGTGGGGGCGGAGGGAGGCCGCGGCAGGAAGGCCGGTGGGCGGGGGCTGCGCAGAGCAGGCTGCGCTGGGGCGACTGGGAGAGCTGTGCGGCGTGCGCGAGCACGAGGTGTAGTGGCCTCCCCCTAGGTTGAGGCGGCGGCGGGCGCGCGCGGCGGCGGGTGCGAGGCGCGGGCTGTTGTGCTCCCGGCTCTCCCCTTTCCCCTCCTTGGCGGGTGGAGGAGGCCGAAGCGGTACTGGGCGCGCTGCGCTCCCCTTCCTCTCTCTCCGGCCACCTCCCCCGGCCCTCTCGCGCTGCGCGGTTTCTCCGACGCAAGACTGTCCCGGCCCGGGTGAGCGGCTGTGGGGCGGTACTGACGCCGCAGGACTCCTGGGAGCCGGGTGGGGGCTCTGCCGGCGGGGTCGGCGGGGACCGTGGGGGGTCATCGCGGGTCGCGAGGGGCCGCCGGCCTGCCCCGCCTCCCTGGGGGCGGCCGAGCCCGTCCTGTCCCGGCGCGGGCCGCGGAAGGACGGGAAGCTCGGGCGCCTGCCAGGCCCTGCAGGTGGCCGCGTCGCAGGCCGGCCGCGGCGGCGGAGCGGTAACCCGCCGGCGACAGCAGCTGGTCGGTTTCTCGAGGCTGGGGCTCCCCGTGGCCGAAGGGGCCGGGTTTCGGGCAGCCGAGGCCTCCAGGAGGCGCGTCTCGGGCCGGGGTCCGTGAGGAGTGGCGGGTAGGTAGGGGTTGTGTGGCTCTGGGTGGCAGAAGAGAGGAGGGAGCTCTCCCAGGCGGGAGAGGCCGGTTTGGGAAGGAAGGCGCGCGGGGCTGCAGCTTGGGCTCAGCGAAGTGCTGGGTGAGATGGACCTCACCGCTGGTGCTTTCATCCTCTCTCCTCTCCAGAAGGGATGTATTTAAAAGGCTAGAGTCAGAATGTTGGTCACTGCTTGGGCCTCTTCGTTTTAGATACTTGTGAACAATGATCCAACTTCTTGGATCCAAAATCTTTTTCTCTCTTACTCGTTTGTTTTGGTTTTAAGAGGATCTTTGGGACAGTGCATACTTGTTGCCTCCTGTAAGAGCTCCTCATTTTGGAAGAACTCCTTATTCCCTCTACTGCTTCCCTCTTTGGAGCCCCCTCAGAAGACCATACAAAATAAGAGTTATATTAAAAGCCAGCTTTTAGGTACTTATAAAGGACTTCTTGCTCCTCGGTTTGTTGCATTTAGTCAAGGAGGAGAAGTTATGCTTGGTTACGCTTAGATCTTGTAGAAAACTCAGCTGGCTTGAGAGTAAGTCCTAAGTCGAGCTGTCCAAAAGCAGGTGGTTTGTTCGTTTGCATTTCTGCTTTCAGAAAGGAAATCAGTGCAGCGTGTTGCTAGAACTTAGGGGCCTATCTCAGGCGTTAAGACTGATTCAGTTTCCCTTACCTGGTGTTTTCTGTTTTAAAAATAAGAACAAGCAACCACAGTCTTCTATTTATTAAAACTTCTATGGCTTTTTGTTACTTTTGTTAGATGACAATGAAAATGGGTTAAATGTATTGCTAATGTTATATTTGAGGAGAAATGGTAACTGCAAAAGTTAAAAATAATATGTATCTAATGGCATTGCTTTCTACAGATCACTGCATGAAAATGTTATCAAAATAGCTAATAACTTCTAGATATCAAAGAAACCTCTAGAATTAGTAGCTTACCATTTTATAAGTTTTTTTTTCAATGTAAAACAATTAAGAGGTTACCCACACAGTGTATTAACATACGTAGCATAGCATACATCATGTGGAAGAGTTCAGATCTATGAGAGGACTGAAGTATTCTAACATAAGGTACTGATACTAAGACACTGAGACATTAAGAGTGCCATAAACATTAGGATGCATAAAGGTTGAATACCTATCATCCAAATAATACAGAAGTATCCAAATCTGTTTCCATGGGAATAGGTTTGTAAGCGTGCCATAAATATACTTAAAAAAAAATCATTTCATTCGGCTTGGAATTAATAAGAATTTGGTTTTTAAAAAATAACAAAAATGGTAGTCTTCAAGGGCTAAGACGTCTGGTAATATTTACCTTTATTTGGTGGGAATGGGGTTCTTATATTAGGCTAGCATACTAAACATTTTTGTAATTTGTTAAAATATTCAGCCAGCTTCCTAGAAAAGGATTGATCCTCCTTTATATTTTGACTTCTGGTTCAGTGTTCAGTGCTAGTGGGAACGTGTCCAATTGATGTGTTTATTTTTTCAGTTTCCCTTTTTCTTTTTGGGAGAAGCTCAGGTGTTTCAATGAAATGCTTTGACCTCATATCTGTTAACCAGTCAGAAAAAACTAGCACTATTTTCTGGTGAAGTTATAGATCCATTGTATGTTCATGTCCTGCAATGACTTAAAAGTTTAAAATTTAATTGCAGTGCTAGTCAAAACTATCCATAGGAATTCTCCTTAGATCCTATTTTAAAGTATTTAAAAAGCAGCTGGGGGAGGTCGGGAGGGAGATGCAAGAGGGAAGAGATATGGGAACATATGTATATGTATAACTGATTCACTTTGTTATAAAGCAGAAACTAACACACCATTGTAAAGCAATTATACTCCAATAAGGATGTTTTAAAAAAAAGCAGCTGAGACTCATTATATACCTTTTGTGAACAGATTTAACTTGTGTTGTCTTAAAGGAGTCTTTAATTTTAATGAAAAAGTAAAAGTAGTTCTTTTCCCTTAATTTTTAACCCATGTTCATTTCAGATCATCAGTAGTAAGAAGTGGTATCTTTCATTTTTGTAAAGGTACCCTTAATCTTATTTAATAATTTGTCCAGCAATCCTATGAATACCATTTTTTTTTTTTAAGAAAGAATAGCACAGTAGTTTCATGAAACCTAAGTATTTAAGAGAACGGTTTCCATTGCTCATATGAGCTCCTTTAGAGACATTAGATGACAGCTTTTATCTCTCTTAAAGTTGTAAGAATCTCAGGTCACACAGTGAGTACTGGAAGGGGAGAGAACCTTTGCGAAATGATCAGACAAATGATTGAGGAAGGGGCTAAACTGTTTCTGGTAAACTTTTGAAGATTACATATAAGAAAGTGTACAATTCTTAGGTGTATAGCTCAGTGAATTTTTACAAGTGAATACACCTGTATAACCATTACCTAGATCAAGACACAGAACATTATCAGTACCCCAAAAATCCCCCTCATGCCCTTTCTTCCCAGCGTTACTTCCTGGATTAGTTTTGCCTGTTTTGAACTTTATACAATATGTTCTTTGTATCTGGCTTCTTTTCTTAATGCTGAGATGTAACCATGTTGTTTAACAATAGTTTCTTCTCTGAGTGCTGCATAGTATTCCATTGTAGAAATCTGCTACAAGTTAATGTATCCATCTTACTATTAGTAGGCATTTGGATTGTTTCCAGTTTTAGAAACAGTGTACCTGCATTTCTGTTGACTATATACCAAGAGTGGAATTGTGAGATTATAGAGTAGAGGACTCGTTTTCTACAGTGGTTATATCAATTTATCCTCTAGTAACATTGTATATCCATACATTTTGATTGACAAGTGTTTTCTATAAAACAACTGTCAAACTCTGAGAGTGTTACCATACTTAGATTTCACTTTAATGCCTCAACATCTGTTTTTAGATATGGCTCGTGGACAGCAGAAGATTCAGTCTCAGCAGAAAAATGCCAAAAAGCAAGCTGGACAAAAGAAGAAACAAGGACATGATCAAAAGGCTGCTGCCAAAGCTGCCTTAATATATACCTGCACTGTCTGTAGGGTAAGGGGAATTGAAAGACATAGCTTTCTCGTGGACAGTCCTTTCATTAGAGATTGGTTTGTATAGGTTAAAATTTTGCAAACATGGTGAGATAAATGCTTTACTTGAAATAGGAGATTTGAGAGCTGGTTGTGTTAGGAACCCATCTTCATTCATCTGTTCAACAATTTTATATATGTACGTATATATTCATATACACACACATATATATGCTTTTTGTTGTTGTTGTTCGCGCCGTGCAGCATGCAGGGTCTTAGTTCCCTGACCAGGGATTGGACCTGTGCCCCCTGCAGTGGGAGCGTGCAGTCCTAGCCACTGGACCGCCAGGGGAGTCCCAACAATTACATTTTTTGGAGAGCTCCTTTGGCCAGGCTCTTGGTGTTAGTGAAAAGGAGTGAACAAAGCGAAATCCGTTTCCTCATGGAGAATAAAGATGTCTTCTTAAGGGCAAATAATACACTTTGAACTTTAAAAAAGGTCAGATTTACATTCTTAATTTAGAGCTATGTAATATACCTCTGGTTATATAATAGGTTTTTTTTTTTCTTCGCTAAATTCATAGTTATGATGTCTGCAAAACTAGAGTATATTCACATTGAGGGCTTTTACTAGAATTAATGTGTTTTATTAGATTTGAAGAATCATCATAACAGCTGCTATTGAGTGCTTACCAGGTGCCAGACACTGATCGAAGTGTTTTACATGCATGAGCCCATTAATTCACATAACAACCCTATGGCATAAAGTACTTTTATTCTCATTTTACAGGAGAGTAAATTGAGTCATGGGGACTAAATAACTTGTGCAGGGTCACCCAGCTAGTATGCAGAAGAGCTGGGATCTAAACCCAGAAAGTCCAGCTCCAGAGCCCACCTTTTAGACCACTATACCACACTGCCTCAAAGAAGTTTTTCTCAAATTCCAAGCCAGGGTCTCTTTTTTTGCCTGTTTGTTCAAGCTCACTACCCTTGAATTTAGTGAATAAAAGTGCCAAAGGAAAAGTGCATAGTGAGGTCGGTCCAGTTACAACAAACTTTTTTTGTTCCCCCCAAAGCCCTATGCCTAGGTAGAATTGGTAGTATGGATGGGAAGGGATCTTGATAAGACTTGATTCCTGGACTAAAGTTTATCATTTATTGAAGTCATTACTGATGAAATAGAAGTTCCTAATTACATAAAAGTTCTCATTAATCTAAGAGAGGAAATCTATTACATTAAATAACCTGTTCATAGTGAGCTTTGATATACTCAAAATAATGAAATTGAGCAGCTTCAGATTCTGTTTGGAAAGAGGCAAGGTAAAAGTAAATTTCACTAAATTACTAATGAAGAAATACCTTGACCTAAAGGTGTTAGAGTAGCTCATATATTTAAAAACTCAAAACAGCAAAAAATGTTTATTTCATGTTTTGTCTAATGTAATGTGCTAAAGAGTAATTGAAGGTCCTTGCCCAGGTAAGTCAGTATAGTGTAGTATTTGAGATCTGAAGTACCTAGTACTAGGTTAAACATAGGTATTGGACAAATTAATCTCTAGGTTTTAAGTTTCCTTAGCACATAAAATGAGGATAGTAGGACCTGATTTAAGATTACTGGAAGGTTCTATGAGAATTTTGGTAACATGCTTAACATAATGTGTTCGGTAAATGTTACTTATTGTTTACTGTTAATCAGATAAGAATACTTCATTCTGTGTGACCCTTTATATGTGAAATGTGGGAATATGCTAGGAATTTCTTTGTTACGGGGTCCTTTTTCATATGCCAGCCGTTAAGTTATAGGAATTTAAAAGTGTTTTGCAATAGTTGTCGATCGTGAGTAGGCTCAGGATTTTAAAAGTTAGCACATTTTTATTTCATGAATCAGGTGTAACTCTTCTTTTTTGCACAATTTTTTAAATTAGACACAAATGCCAGACCCTAAGACCTTCAAGCAGCACTTTGAGAGCAAGCATCCTAAGACTCCACTTCCTCCAGAATTAGCTGATGTTCAGGCATAAAGTTGTTTACAGGTAATTGACCTTTTCTTCTTTTCATTCGTTAATGGCAGGGCTGTATACAAGAGCAGAATTATCTTCTGTAATTGTAAAATTGATTTCTGTCTTCTAGCTGAGACTTCATTACTGCCCCCTTTTAAGTTAATGTTTAACTTTACAATTGTTAAAAGTCCATTTTCCCAGACCATATCCTTTCAATGCCTTTGAAACATCCACGTTTTCAACCACGGTAGCCAAAAATGGCATGAGGTGATGCTGGCCAACTCTGGTCCAAGAATGGAAGAAAGTTTTCAGTTTAGAGAAAATAACTATTGTAAAGGTATTTGAGAGTCTTGCTCCCAGAAATGATGCAGACCAAAATTTATGAGTGCTTTTTTGCAGGTATTTTACTTAGAATGCTTAGCAGAGCTTCTAAGTACATTAAAATATAAGGCAAAATGTAGGCATTCACTGTATAAACTAGGTAGTTGCTTGAAAATAATCAGTTCATACTTTGTGTGGTTGGATTTTTTTTCTAAATGGTGGTGATGGTATATGCATGAGTATTATTTTCAAAGTAAGTTCATCAAAGATCTGTTTATAAAAATTTAGCTGACAGATCTATCAGACTAACTTCGTAGCTTAGGCATGTTGTGCTTTTTTTTTTTTTGAATTTTATTTATTTTTTTATGCAGCAGGTTCTTATTAGTTATCTATTTTGTACATGTTAGTGTATATATGTCAATCCCAATCTCCCAATTCATCCTGTGCTTTTTTTTTTAAAGACATTTGAAATGCATATAAATCACATTTGTGTAATGCTTACGTTCACTGAAAATCTTGCTTATGTTTTGTAGGTGAATTCGTGACACCTTTGACTCTTCTCCTGTCTCAGACCTTAGGTAACAAACCTGCAGCTGCTTTTCTAACAAACTGTTGATCAGCAAAAATAAAGGGGCTACAGAAACACTCATTTTTATGCTGTTCCCTTTTGGGCTTCATGCAAAGACAATTCTGTGTAAATGTACAGTTGACTCTGATTTGGAAATCTGAAAATCAGTCCATCCTTGTTATAAAAAATTTTTTTACAATTGTAATTATATTGATGTTCATATTGTATAAAATAACTCATTTAATAAAGTAGTACTTTGATTTTACAACATCACAGGATAAATGGTTCTAGAAATTCTGTTCTAACTTTCTACATTATTTGCCTTATAAAAATCGAATGAATTCATCAGCTAGAATTGCAAGCGCAATTCCTATCTCCCTTTCTAAGTTCAGGGGCATGTTCATAGTTAAACTAGAGCAGACTCATTCATTAAATTTGTGCACACGATTTTATTGGCAGCTGCTGACCTAGGTGAAGAATGACTTACCAGCTGCCTTAGTATATTGCAATCATGTGTCATTTTCCCCTCTGATTGTTTCTTGTGATTGAGGTTGGAATATTTAAACTTGCTGTGTGACCTGGCTATACCTGCCAGCCAGGTATAACTTGTAGATAACTGATAAATTCCTTAAAGTGGTTGGATTGTCAGTCAGCCCGTCTGAAAAATTAGGTTTTGAAGTATATGCCACAATGAAGTAATCAGCCTACTGTTCAATACAAAATATGATGGAACATATGTGAACTGGTAAAGATCTATCTTTTATAAATTATACTTGATTCTTTGAAAATTGTTCAAGTTCTTTCATTTGAAATTGAAACTCATAATTTTCGAAGGAGTTTTTGGAAGTTAATAACAATTTGGCCAGTTTATGAATGGATTTTGCATTAACAGAAAGATTGGAATGGCTTGGGACTGGGTTAATTCCCAGAACCTTCTCCTTCCTTTCCTTTTTAAGTGAGTAGTTGATTTTTACTTTGTTCTGGTTCCTAAAATCAAAGGCTGTGTACAGTATGACTTACGTCTGAACTAGAAAAATATTAAAATAGGCCAATATCCACATTTTTTTGGCTCTAAGGATGGGGAAGTGGGTTGGTTCCGATGAATGAGGTAAATCCTACCCAGTTAAAACAGACTAATTTAGTTTTCTTCTAATTTGCTTTTGCCAACTGTTAATACAAGTGAAACCGCTGTAACTCAGTTTAAATTTTAAAGTTGATAGAATAGGAAGAACACTCAAATATTTACTGGTAATTGCTTAGAGCCGCAAATCTGATCCTGTGGATTACAAAATGCATTCCCTCCTTCTGCTGTAACTCGTCACTGCATTTGTTTTGTAGCTGTACATACTCTGCCCACCTTGTTTGTCTTCACTGTAAGTTTAAAATAAGATATTTCCAAGGAAGAGCTTCAGTGGTGATAGTTTCTTAGTAACTCCTATTCTTATACTCTTACTTTAAAATAGTCATTTTTTTCACGTATTTGATTTTCTCAGTTTCAGATTTATTATTTGTTAATTCCCAATATGTTGGTTACCAGAACATTAGAGTTGGCCTAATTGCTTATAGTGGTTATTAACAGAAGTTCTGGTTAAATTACAATTTAAAAGTTTTTAAAAGTGCTTTGAGCATATGTATGTTTATGTTAGTAACAAATCATTTAAAAACCTTTCACAAGTTTTGGTTTAATTTTTTTTTTCCATTTGTTTTACTGACTAATTCAGAATAAAAGCTTTATGTTCTTGTATTTAACCCTTTTTCTATAAGCAGCTGAGGACACCATATTTAACTTTAGATCTCAGTGATAGGGAGATGGCTGCATTGATATAGCATAAGACATTAATTCTTATACTTCATGTGAGGATTATTAGTGCAGTCCCCTTTTTTTGTGTTTGGCTTAAATCGGCTGTAAGGGGAAGATTACAATTTTTAAACATCCTCATTATTTAATTTGAAGATTCTTTAACAGATCACAGCAAAGTTCATTATAAAACTGTTATGGTGTCTTCAAAGACTTGATCAAATACACAGAATTGCTCCTTTTGTATTCTGTATTGCCATTAGTTGCCAAAAGGAATGGGGTTAAGATTAAACTTGTTTCCATTCTCCTTCGTATGCATCTACATCCCCATGTTTAACTGACACACTGGGGGCTCAGTTGTGTGCTGTAATGTCTTATTAAAGAAGATATTAAAGAAAACTAAATTAGTCTAATTTCTTCTACATTTTAGGAGATTTTTATATTGCCTTTTCCCATTTTTTTTTTTAAACTTTTCAATTTAGAATTGTCTCTTGAGTGTAGAATTTGGTAGTTCTAAGGGTGGCAAGAGATTTCTTTCATTTCCCAAGGTTTTCCCTTTAGTCTATCTGTTTGAGATCTATAAAATATTCTTAAGAATAAAAGGAAAAATGTTGCTTAGAACCTTGCTATATTAAATAAGTGTAAGCTGTTGGAAGGGGGAAGTAATTAGCTATTAATATAAAAATAATACTAAAACAAAAAATGCTTAGATCAGTTAATTGAATTGAATGGATGGATAAGTCCTTAAAGACATTGACTCAGATTTGAGATAACACTTTTGGTTTTATATTAAGATATTGTATAGCTAATTAATCATATCATACTGGGATGTATGTAGCATGAATAAGATAGGCTTTACCAACATTATTATTTTACCCCCCAAAACCTTTGTTTTTCATTTTTTAAATATGTGGAATATACTGTACCTGTTTTAAAATGTGGTTAATGTAGAGGCCTTTTTCTATAATACAGTGATCGATCACAGTCCAAACTATAACTGAAATATATTTAAACTTATGAATCTGCATTAATTCATTTGTGCTAGAATTTTCGTTTTGGGGGTAGTTTTTGGTCTGGTTTAGTTTTGGTCACAGATAATATACTTTTTAGAGTGTATTGCAATGAAGATCAACACTAGGGGGTTGTGTTTACTGTGACTTTACATTCTGAGATCTTTCAGGCTAGCTTAATTTTATCTGTTAAAGTTTCAGAAAAATCTTAAGTGCTCCCAATGTGAAGATTTAATAAAACATCTGTCTGCTTGGCTGAGAAAATAGATGTTTTATTAATGAAAGTACAACCTGTCTTTATTAATTGTGGATTACCATATTAAACTGAAAATTAAATATCTTCTATTTTAAATGTTCTTTGGCTAAGCTGTTTACTAAGTTACCATCTTTTTGGAGTTTTTTTGTTTGTTTTTGTTTTTGAACAGCCATTCTTTAGCTCCAGTTTTTTTGTGTGTAATGTGGCTGCAAATTTAAAATCTGCACATATACAGACAGACTTCAGTCATTTATTTATAGCCATATGAGCATATCTATATTGTGAAGTAATTATGTTAAAAATCATATTCCTTTCTAATCATTTTTTAATTTATGAGCATCATTGTTTCTTTGCATGATATTAATACTAATGGCTTAGGATTTTGTAGACATAAGCACCTCACTTTATCACTACCTTCTGCCTTGTAAAATTCAGAATGGGACTTGCATTTTGGATTCTATTTTATTAAAATTTTAATTAGAAAATAGGCCATCATAATATTTCCTCTATAACGATGTAACAATGTTTCTCATAATGAGGTCTATAGCTAAGGTGACCATACATCCTGGTTTGCCAAAGACCACCTTGGCTTAAATATTGATTTAATATTAATTGATATTTAATATCAAAGTAATGTTATTTATAAGGTATCTCATAAATCTTAATATTGCCCCTTTTTACTCACACGCGTCATCAGTTTATAAGGTCACCTGTGTAGAACAGCTGAAGTCATACTTTGGCCACACCGCACGGTTTGCGGGATCTTAGTTCCCTGACCAGGGATTGAACCCAGGCCCACTGCAGTAAAAGCACCAAGTGCTAACCACTGGACTGCCAGGGAAATCCCTGAAGTGCTTTTCTAAACGTAGGTTTTTTAAGAAAACTATGATACCCAGAAATCCTTACTCATTAAATGGGAATATAGCGTACTGGCAAGGTTTGTCTTTTAAAGGCCTTGAATCTATTTTATTTAATTTTTTAAAAATATATCCTACCAAGACTTAAACATCTGGTAAAATTAACTAGATTTTAAAACTGTGAAATGCCTTATTTACAAACATTCATATAAACTTTATGTTGTTTGTACCATGTTGTTCAGACTTTTGTCTCCTGATCATCCTTTCATCCAAAGGACTTAGGATAATTGCCAGTTGGGATTAGAGGTGCTGCCTGTTAGTATAGAACACTTTTACTGAGGAAGAAAGGGAAGTCTGCAGCATTGGCTGCAAGTTAGACATCCTCTAGGCTAACAGTATTGAAAACTTAGGGCAAATCTTTTGATTTGATACAGGATGCTTCTACATATTATTTGATCTGGATCTCTGCAATTTTCTGTTTTATAAACTCTTATAGGCATACAGAGAAGTTGTAAAGATAGTACAAGGGAGTTCTTGTATCCCCTCACCCAATTTCAGTTGACCCTAATGTTATAATCTTACATTATTTTGTTTGTCAAAACTAAGGAACCATCATTGGTCTGTTACCATCAACTCCAGTTTATCTATGATATCCTTTGTGTTCCAAGATCCAGTCCAGAACGTCATATTGTATTTAGTTATCATTTCTTCTTGGTCTCTTGTGGTCTGTGTTTCTCAGTCTTCACTTTATTCTTTACGACCGTCACAATTTTGAGATGCATGGAAGTATGTTGTAGAATGTCTTCCAATTTGGATTTGTCTGATGTTTTTCTCACGGTTACATTGGGGTAGCAGGTTTTTGGAAAGAAGACCACAAAGGTGAAGTGCCTTTCTTATCATCTTGGGGATGGATGATCCCCACATGACATCACTAGTGATGTTAGCCTCTGTCACTTGGTTAAGGTGCTGTCTGTCAGGTTTCTCCAATGGAAAGTTACTATTTTTTTCTTTCCATATGCTATCTTTTCAAAGTAAGTCCAGCGCTTACTCAAGGGGAGTAAGGATTTAGCTCCACCTGCTGGAGGGGAAAATATGTATATAATTTGGAATTCTTCCATAAGGAAGATTTGTTTCTTCTCCACGTTTATTTATTGAATCACTTATTTATACCCATGTGGACTCATAATCCAATAGTCTTATTTATTTTTTTATTTAAAAATTTATTTACTTATTTATTTTGGCTGCGTTGGGTCTTCGTTGCTGCACGCAGGCTTTCTTTAGTTGCCGCGAGCGGGGGCTGCTCTTTGTTGCGATGCGTGGGCTTCTTATTGTGGTGGCTTCTCTTGTTGCGGAGCATGGGCTCTAGGCACGCAGGCTTCAGTAGTTGTGGCATGTGGGCTCAGTAGTTGTGGTGCATGGGCTTAGTTGCTCCGCGGCATGTGAGATCTTCCTGGACCAGGGCTCGAACCTGTGTCCCCTGCATTGGCAGGTGGATTTTTAACCACTGCGCCACCAGGAAAGTCCAGTACTCTTATTTATTTTGTTATTCAGTTTATTCTGGCTTTGGCCATTGGGAGCTCTTTCAGATTGGCTCACACGTCCCTTTGACATGACCCATCCCTTTTTGAGCATTTCCTTATTACTACAAGAAGCTCCTGGCTAATCTTTTATGTCCCCTGCCCCAGCTCTGGAATGAACTATTTCTCCAGAGAGACCTGATTGGAGAATGGTATTTTTTTATTAGAGAATGATATTTAGAAACCAAGATCTGGACACTGGGTATGAGGGTTTTTTTGTTTTGTTGTTTTTAATTGTGAATGTTGAACTTTTTCCCACCATTAACTAATATATCTGTGTGTTGTGGGGAAGAAAAGTATCATTCTCCCAGATCTTTAGGTGGTGGACTCTGAGTGAGTACTTTTCTGCCCATCATTATTGAAGTGTTCTCTTTTTAAAAGTTCTTTTGTCATTAAAAAATTTTTTTTGTTTCTGTTTTTTTAAAGCATTCTAAGTTACCAACATATTTGTTGAGAATAATATATGTGAAGTTGCTTTATAAGCTAAAGCATTATATAAAAGCAATTTATTATTATAAAAAATATAACAAAGGTCCCTAATCTTTAGAAATTACAATGCATTTTAGGAGATAGCATTTATTTACATAATTTTAGGCTATAGGGTTAAGTGCTTCTTGTGTTTTATAGGCAATAACTTCTACAGGAATGTATAGGAAGGAGATGATGTGTGGGTTGGAGAGGCTGGTCTGTGCCTGGAAGGATGGGGAGTCACTGGGGAGGAGGAGGAGTGAATAAGGGAAGCAAAGTGAGGGTGGCTGAGTGAGCAGAAGCTCAGGCAAGTACATAAAGTTTCTTTGAGAGAAAGTGAGTAGGCCAACCAGAGCATAAGGCTTGTGAATGAGAGCCTTTGAGCCCATGGGTGAGAGCGGGGAGCAGGCATTAGAATGGGACTGGATTGTGCGATGTGCGCACCCTGCAGTGAATAGTTCATATTACTGACAACACCGTGGAGATACTTTCCGGGTTTGGGGACAGGGGAGTGGCATGTTATTAGGTTATTAGGAGGATTAATATTTAACAGTGAGATATGCTGTTGGTACTGTTTTGATAGAGATCTTTTTTACAACCTCTTGCACTTTCCTTGTCCATAATTTAACTTTGGATCATTCAAGGTCATTAAGAATGCAGATTTACAGGTAGAAGTTTGCTCTGCTGTAGTGCAGTGGTACTGCTAGGACCCAAAGAGCTGTGTTTAGGGATGTTTGCCTGTGCTCTAAGTGGTCCCAGACTATACACAGTATGTTTCTTTGTGATATTTGTTGTCTACTTCATTATAAAAGTGATACATTTTTATTATATATTGAATTCTAGAGAATATATTAAAGTTGAATTTTAAAACTTCACCATGACAGAAACTTTTTGGTGCATATTCTCTCTCTCACATACACACACGTGTGCATATGCATACATGCAAATGTATTTTTTAAGTTAATGCATACTTTCATGTCATTTTTTGCACATTATGTTTTTGTACTTTGCCATTTCACATTATAACAAGTGGAGTTTTTTTTTTCATGTTATAAACTTTGTGTAAGTGAATTTTTGTGGCTGTATAATGATCCATTGCATAAATTTGCTATACGTTTTTGTGTTGTTTAACAATTCCCCTGTTGTTGATCATTTAGGTTTTCTCAAATTTACGCAGAAGGCTTTATTTCCGTTTAGAATTAAGCGTCATAAACTTTAAAGTTCTTGCAAGGAGATAGGGGATGAGATTCTGAAGAATGTGTAGTAGTTTATTAAAATAGAAGATGAGAGAGAACCTGAGTTGAAGGCTGGATAGTATAGGGGAGGAGGTTACACTTGACCTTGAATATTTTTGCATCACCTTCATTTGAATACTAGCACTTTTCCATGAATTTGGTAGCTTAAGCATGGCGTATTTCCTTAATTTCTAGTGGAGCTTGAACATCTTAATTTGTTAACTGTTTATAGTTCCTATTTTTGTGAATTGTCCATTGCCAGTTTATTTGTTGGGGTCCTCTAACTACATTCAGTCTGCTATCCACAGTAAACTAAGAAGAACTGGAACTTGCCAGGGGACAATAGACAGCTAGGGTTGTGAAACCCATAACTTATTTTACACAAGGTACAAAAATTATAGGACCTGTCTACACTACTTGCTGGACGTCTTAACAGATAAAGTATAAAACCACGGTTTGCATTTAAGGCATATTTTCTATTCGGGGCTGATGAAAGTTGCTTTTGATTTATTGATACCTGCCTGTTAATGAAGAAATAGGACAGTAATTTTTAGTATGTTAAGTCGGTTCAAGTTACAGTAACAAAATAGCCTTTCGTGTTTCTAGATCTCTAGATTTCTCATCATTTAAGTTCTGTTATTTCATAATTCCATATATGGATTTTCATAGTAACAAAATAGACTGTATTTAACCCTTGCTTTGAATAGCCAGGAGTATTTCTGATAGGAACAGAGTTCCTTCCTAAATAGGAGATTATCTAAAGCTGTAGTTAAATAACCCAGTAAGAAAAAGGTCAACATCTAGGTTCACATAGCTCTGCTTTTCCTTAGCTGAGTGAACTCGGACAGGTTACTTCACCTTTCTGAGCTACGGTATCTTCAGTCCCCTTATAAAATGCAGAAACTAATACTTACCTCAAAGGATTGTTCTGACTTAAGGAGTAAATGACATCCTGAGTATGAGTACCTGCCCAGTTATTGGTGCTCAGTAACTGTTAGCTTTCCTCCCACTCTCTTCCTTTCCCCTGCGCTTCTACGGAAATGTAGTATTCAGTACATAATGTGTCTCACACATACCCTTCTTATTTTGTGCCTGTTTCTGCTTGTGCTTTTTCTAACTGAAATGCTTTCTCTTCTCTCCATCTAAGCCCAGTCTCTTCATGTGGATTTAATACCATCCCTTCCTCTGTACTCAACTCAAATGCTGATTTTTTTTTTCTTGAAGGTCAGCATTTTAAAAAATGTACTAAGTGTGGGAAAGAGGAGTACACAATAAACATGAAACATGACTGCAAACTGTTAAAAATAGTGTCAGGAGACTAAATTTTAGAAGGGCAAAGTTCCTGAGTTAAACAGCGATAACAAGGAATGGGTGTTGGGTAGCGCTGCCTTAGCAAGTCCTATTTATGTGCCATGTATTTTGTAAAAGTCTCACTGTAAAAATGAAACAAACCCCATATGATGAAATCCCAAAGGGACACATGGGCTCATTGAGTTTTCACTTGGCCTTGATTAATTACAACTCAGAAAGCTATAAGAATTTGTAGAACTTGACATTGTTGAATCTGAACTACTGTCATTCTAGGAAAGTGATACAGATGAGAAGCTACCCAGAAGGCTAGAGATAGGTAATTTGTGTCTTGATTTTCAAAAAGCACAGAAGAGAATATTAAAGGATGTGCAGGATTGTAAATGTGCTCTTAATCTCTAGGTAAATACATACATTATCTTTTTACCGTGAACCGCCCTTTTCCTCACGTGAACTAATTCCATGTGTAGTTCCAGCCACACCCCCTTCCTCTGGAGCTGTTAGGGGTCCCCCTTGCCCACCAGGTGCACACACAAGCCTTGGCTGTGACTGAGTCCCCCACATCTGGCCCCAGCGTGTGCTTAGCAGCCAGCGTCTTCCACTGCCGTATTTGATCCCATGCTCCTGCTACAGTGAATTGCTTGCTGTTCCTGAGTAACTCTCACTACCCCTTTCTTGCCTCCACACAGTTTTTCTGCCTCTTAATTAGAGTGCCACCTTTCTTCTCTTCTGTTCCTTTGAGGCCTGTCTCTAACTTTTCCTGACACTCTCCAGTTCTAACTCTCATAGCCACTTGGAGTAGCCTTTTTTCAGCATTATTTGTACCATTCTTTTAGGATCCTTAAGAAAAGGAATCAGCTTATTTTTGTACCTACTTGAATGTTTGTGGCAGAGCATGCAACTGTTTTCACATGGAGCTTTCCGTAAATTGCAAGAAACCATTCTCATTGCTTTTGTGGGTTATTTTTTTTAAAAACTTTTTTGGATTTACTTTTTTAGGTAACTTAAGCCATAAAGAGTGCTTGTTACAGGCAATGCTGTACATGTAGAATACTTTATAGTTTGAAAAATATTTGTCCTTTTATGAGATGCATTTAAAAGTACACTTGAAGAAATCAAGGGACAGCTTGATAATATATCTTAATTTCAGCAAGGCAGAGTAATTTATTGTAATCGTGATAGCAAGATTTCATATAGGCAATAGTACATTTGAGTGGACTTAAACTAATTTTGAACTTCTATTTTGATGTGTTTAATAGTTATTTGTCAACATGTCAAGTTCCATAAAGCTGTGTCCTGTCCAGTTTAAACTCTGTGTGTGTGTGTGTGTGTGTGTGTGTGTGTGTGTGTGCGCGCACACATATGCGCATGCGCATGTGATCAGTTTACGGGGGACACAAAGTATGGAGGGAAGCTAAAAGAGAATTACAATTCAGAAAGATTTTGGGCTGAAACACAAGTAAAACCAACAAGAAACAGTTTAGGTGGGAGAAATGTAAATCTAGTTAGGATTTATAGAAATTGCATTTGCAAGTCCAAAATATGGACAGGAATCCGTCTTGGCATTTTTTCATGTGAGAGCCAATGTGTTAGTTTATTGCAGGCTTTTTATGGGTCAAGCATGATTTCTCTGCTGTAAAAGGTGGGAATGCAACCTTGGTTTAGAACGCATTAATCACACAAAGCCATCTTCATTCATTGATTGCCAGTTCTCATTTGCAACTGGTGTTTGATTTTGGGTGTCTTTGTTGTTTTTTTGTTTTGTTTTGTTTTAAATTAATTAATTAATTAATTAATTTTTGGCTGTGTTGGGTCTTCGTTTCTGTGCGAGGGCTTTCTCTAGTTGCGGCGAGCGGGGGCCACTCCTCATCGCGGTGCGTGGGCCTCTCACTATCGCGGCCTCTCTTGTTGCAGAGCACAGGCTCCAGACGCGCAGGCTCAGTAGTTGTGGCTCACGGGCCCAGTTGCTCCGTGGCCTGTGGGATCTTCCCAGACCAGGGCTCGAACCTGTGTCCCCTGCATTGGCAGGCAGATTCTCAAGCACTGTGCCACCAGGGAAGCCCTCTTTGTTGTTTTAAGTGAAACATTACTTAGCTAGATTCCATTCAAAGGAGGAGGAGGCCGAGGATGGTGAGTAGACGGTAGCCCGTGTTAGCAGCTTTCCAGGCGTCTCCCTTGCAGTGTTTTGCTGTCCTAGGGGGCAGATCTGAAGCCATGAGTGGAGATGACCTCACTGTAAGAAGAATCATTACAATGCCTGGATCTATCCAGTAGCAGAATGGCTTACCTAGTGGAATGAGCATCTCTTCCCCAAAGTTCTTAGCAAAGGTGTTGCTGATCATGTCTGGGACAGTGCAGCCGGATTTTCTAGTACTTGGCAGGAGGTAAAGTAGATAGGCTCTGAGATCTCTTCTTACTCAGCAATTCTGTGATATCAGGTAATTCACAGTGCTGGAGGCGCTTGGATTGTTCTGTATTTCAATCCAGTTTTATCAAAAGGAAAATAGAAAAAGTAGTGGGAAGAACTGATCTTATTATTTTAACATATAAACTGATCTTTATTTTTTCTCATCTTTCTCAGTTGCTTATAAATTTTAAATGGGAATATTGAGTGAGGATAGGAGACAGGATGCCTTCATCACATTTGGATTTGAGATATGCATCTGACAGCAGGGTGTATTTATGGTCAGTATTTTAATAGGCCCTTAGATGTCAAACTTAGTTTAGAGGTGCTTCCTTTTATCACCTGGCAAATGGTATTGTAATAATATAAATATAGTGTGTCAAGACCATTCTTGATGTCAGTGGACTCCATACTTAAATAACAAGTTCTGTCAGTAAAAAAAATTCTATACACTACTAATGTATTTATAAATCATATGCATGTACTTTTGTTGTAATTATAAAGCCTTCACAAAAAGACATTAAAATAGGATAATATGAAAAAAAATTCTAATATATTCTTTCCACATCCCAGTAGATCATCTTGCATTAGCACCTGAAACATACGTACCTCACTTTGGAAACCATTGCTCTTTGGAATAGAACTTGGGATCTTGGTTTCCCTTTTGTTTTTAAGCTGAAGAGTTTCTAGCAACTTACAGGTGCATAGATCTATGTAAATTAATAAAAGGATATGAAATGTAAGAAGGGTCCATGCTGTGTATAAAATGTTTTGCAAAGCATGTGAAGAATGTAAGATGCATGCCCTTGAAAAGTAGACTGGTACGGGGCGGGTGGCAGCTGTTTTTGAGTATTTAGCACATGTAGTTTTGAACATGATGCTGGGACTTAAGAGAAGTCAGGACTGAAGAGAGATTTGCACTAATATGCATAAGGTGAGCTTTGAAACCTAGAAATAGATGATATCTGTAAGGCAATATATAATCAAAAGAACAAGCAGCTCAGTATAAAACTTTGGAAAGCCCTCACTTTTAGAGGATGGGTAGAGAAGGAGCTAGGAACCGTAACTGAAAGAGCATTCGAAGGGGTAGGAGGGGTACCAGGATATACAGGCCCGCAGAAGCAAAGAGTGAGCAAAAAAAAAGCTGGGTAGTCAGGGCTGTGAACTACCATTCACTCAGTGAGTGCCACTTTGTGCCAGTGTGGATTAAACACACTCTTAACAGCAGGGTTCATCCTCCAGATGTTCTCCTGAGGTCAAGGGAGTGTGGTTTCAGGAAACTAGAAGGGATGGAAGCTGAGTGGCAAGGAAGGAGCAGGTGTAGACCACTGACTGGAAAAGCAAGGCAGTGTCACATGGCAGATATCTATCCACGCCATCAAGGCCTTTTTCCGAGAGACCTAAAGCACTGATGGCCGGAGAAACCTGTTTGCAGTTGACAGGAAGAAGTGCTGACAGTTTAAAAGGAACTGTGAGGGCATTCATTTTTTAGGCCTAATTTATAATTTTAGGCTTAATTTATAATTAAAATGTTGATGTAAAATATTTAGAAATGACTAAATAGGCCATATTTAAATATAGCCTCTGAACCCATGCTCTTGGATGTTTCCAACCTCAGGGATGTATAAAATGTACCAGCCTTCACTGGTAGCATGAAAATAGAGCATACCTCGAGTTACTCATTCACTGTTGGTTGAACAAGGAGATACGAACCTTGTGGTATCCTCTCTGGCCACAGTTTAACCCCTGAGATCCATTTTACTCTTTTAAATCAAAAAATGTGACAGTGTCTATTTTCTTGAAAAAATTCCTACAAGTGGAATTTCTGAGTTAAAGATACACACACTGGCTGTCATTGGTTACAAGGCTGTGTGTCCAGAACGTTTGCCTGGGGAAGTGGTGGAGGAGCCATTTGGAAGCTCTTGGTAGCACCATGAGGAGTTTTTAAAAGTACATTGAAGTGCTTTTGTTCAGGTGTAAAGCCCTTTGAGGGGGGGGTGGTGTGCAGTGTGCTAGTGTGTGGCTTCCAGCCATGAAAAGCTGGATGTTAACTCATGATTGTTTTAAGTACCAACGTTTGTAGACTGTTTGTGAATTAGGATGGATTCAAGACTATCCCTCACAAGAATACCACTTAGTTGCATTTCAGCATGCGCTCTCCAGAGGGAAAGAAAGAACCCAATTAAAGCCACCAAGTCAGGCATCATATGTATGGCCCTAGGTATGCCTGTCTGTGTGTCAGACATGCAAATGTCAAATGGCCTGTGTCTTGTAGCAGGAAGAAAATATTTTAGAGTCAGTGATGTAGAGGAAATAGCACAGGCTTCTTTCTCAGCCTGTAGGTAAACCTGGGTTCAAATCCATCACTGCCATTTAGAATCTAAGTGACTTTGAATAGTAAACTCAAGTCACATCCCTGAATCGCACAGTCCTCCTCTCTGAAATGAGGGTAACCACCTGCTTTATTGGGTGATGAGCATTTAGCTCTGTTCCTGTACTTGGTAGAAATTAAATCACAAAAATGTGTTTCTTGTTAGCTGTCCACAAGGTAGCACTCCCTGGAAAAGGCAGTTGTGCAAATGCGCTGCTGGACCGGGGCGTCCAGTCTGGATACGTGTGAGTGTTCCAAATATTTGAAGATTGTGATATTTTGAAGGAATAGCAGTGGGAAATACCTTAGCTGTTAAATGCTTTGGAACTTTTCTTCAAAGTTATCTTGTTTTTTATTAGTCTTGTTGAGGGTCATTTTTAGTTCTTCATGATAAACAATTCAACCAATACATACAGATATAAAATAAGTAAAATCCCTTATTTTTTCATTTATACCGTGCAAGTGGTTTTCCTTTTGTTTTGGTTTTGTTGACTGGTGGGTTGATTAGTTTGTGTTTTGATATTTCAAATTCAAAATGCCACTATTTTTTAACGATCGTTTGCATTGTCTACAGCTAGAAATTCCTATGACCAGTGGTCAACCTATTGACAAAGACTGCTCCTGAACTAAACTGGGTCACTGTGATTTAAAACACCTTGCAAGCTCCAACTACAAAGCTCACCAACTCTATATAAAACCAGATTTTAATTGGCTTCTGTTAGGCTCTAATAAGAGAGCCTGCCACTTTAACAAAATGCCACAGACTGCTGGTATATGCAAAAGCTCCCAGTGTGAGGGAGGCGTGCAGCTTGATGTCACAGCTCAACTTTCAATGCCATTTCCATAAAGAATGTCAACATGACCATAGAAAGTGAAGTTTACTAGTATTTTTTGGTTTGGTTCTTGAAAGTCTAACTACAAGCCTAAGGGAATAAATCTACTTGTTGTGGGCTGTTGTGACTACCATCAGATTCCTGGGAGGAGACAGATTAAAAGGAAAAATGCATTTCGAAGAAAATACTTCTAATGCATCAAGACAACGAAGTGACCTTTAAGTCCAAATATAGAGGCTTGGCTCTCTCATATTCTAAGCTGGTTCTTTATTAAAATGATTATAATAAAATAAGGAAAAAGTCCAGTGTCGAACATTTCCACTTAAAAGGTTGAAACTAGTTGGTGCCCAATTAACCTGTGTCCAGAGCTGATTTTTAGCCGTACCAACCTGTATGGCCCTTCCAGTTACCATATTAAAATACTTCTGTCTATTTAGGAATAACCAGTGGCCTGCCTACCCTAAGTGATGCCTACTGCTTCAGCCATCCTGTCCCTCAGCCCCCCACCAGCCTCCTCATGATGCAGCAGTTAGAGGGGCGACACCTGGCAGAGGAGGGGCTTGTTGGACCACATACCAGCACTGGTCCAGGATCTGGTCTGCTTAGCCCATGCCCTGCTAGTTGTTAAATACCATATTTTGAATGTTCATCCCTGTCTATTTCAAGGATGGCTGAATGGCACAGCAGTGGATAATCCAAAAACCTACATTTGGCAAATTTTTTCTTAGTACTGAGTATAGGAATGTGATGTATGATTAAAATGGTCAAATGCCAAACTGCTGGGAACACCAAACCTCAGGCAGAACATCACATGGTTGCTTAGCTCTCTGAACTCTTCTGTACTGTCGTACCTTCTCTCTTTTTCATATACACAATTTTTTTTTCCACTGCAGCCTGAGAGGACATTGCCCGTTTTGTTTTGTCCTTTTATCATTAGATCTTGACGTGGGTACCTTAAGTCATGTAGTGTCAGTGTCAACAGAATACTGCCAATGACAAGATCGCTGTCAAACCTGATCTCCCCAAGCTACTGTTTTAACACTGAGATCCATTTACTTTTCTTTTAGGGAAAGGTAAAATGTAATTCTGCCCTGTGGTTTACTGCTTCTACCAGACCTTTTGTTAGTCTCCCAAAGATGTAGCTACCTGTTCTTTTAAAGTCTGATCATTTGGGGGGCAGTGATAGTTTCTTGTCATTTGGAATGAAGCAGTGTGGTGTGAGAATTTAGAACATGGGCTCTGAACTCACCTGTGTTTGAGTTTCAGCCCTGCCCCTTACCTATGTGACCCTAGGTAAGTCATTCAATGTAGCCATAAAATAAGGATGATAAAAAGTTAATTACCTCTTAAATGTGATAAAAGTATTATTAAGTGCTTGGAGCAGAGTATTCAATAAATGTAAGCCAAACACAATAAGCAACCTAATTATCTGACCCCATATAAGGTATTTGAATGTTTGGTGTTTGAATTGTTGGAGAGTGCCAGGTAACATTGGGAAAGTCACTTGATCCTTCTGAGTTTTAGTAAAATGAACATAATACCTACCTCCCAGTGTTGTTTTGAGGCTTAAATGAGATAATGTGAAAGAACCTATAGGACAGTTTACTCAACAAATAATTACTGAGTGCCTTTATGGGGTACAGCAATGAAGCAAATATACAATTTTGTTGTTCATGGAGTTTACACAGAGCAGGACTAAATAAATACTGATTTTCAATCAGAGAAGGCAAAGAAATGCCACATGTATACTTGTATATACATACAAGTTATAAAATCACATATGGTTCTCTTTCCTGAAGAGAGCAGGTTTTATCCTCCACAAAATTACTGAAGCTTTCTAGTCACCAGCTGCTGCAAACATTATGTCACTAGTACCAAAACAAGGGGCAGGAGTTGGTGACTGAGGGATTTATAGATGCCTGAGCATGAATTTAAGGCTGCCTTTCTGGAGCATGGACCTGAGTTGTGCCAGAATTGATCAGGTCTGCAAGTGGTTACCCATTCTCCTGTGGGAACGAATGTGAAATGAAATCTGGACTGGATCACTATCTATAGTGATCTGGAGCCCTGGGGGGTAAACCAGGGCTCCAGGGCATAGGTGGTATTTTTAAATCTCTCTTAGTTGAAGGTCATGCCTGGAAAAGGGGTATGGGAAGTGAACAGATGGTTTTATACATAGTGTCAAATAAGTTTGTTTTTCTGGACCATGGCTTATAGTCTCCAATCTTTCAAGGTTCTGAAGGGGCCCCTGGGAAACCGATGTCAAAACAGGATTGGAATTTTTAACAGATTAGGGGGAGAGCCTATGAAGGATAAAAGGGGGAGAGCGGGAATAGCCTGTAAAAGCCTTTGGACCATGGTGCAGTTCTCAAACCTGTGAAGGGAGAAAGGCGAGAAGAAGGGAAGAATGGGGTAGCAAAACCCTCAGATTGCAGTGCAGTTCTGAGAAAGCTTCTGCCAGACCGATGGGGTGCCCTCAGAAGTTGCCCAGGAGAGAAATCCCGTGTGGGGCAGGGATGGGCCAGCACTCTCCCCTCGCTCAGCTGTCAGTGGCTGGGGGCAGCCTGGGGAGGGGGTGGAGAGCATAGCCTAGCATGAAGACAGTAGTGGGTCCAAACAGGCAACCGCTGGGGCTGTCGGTCAACTAGACTTCCCACAGCTGGTTGTCTTGAAGGAGATTTTAGCAGCACACTTTCAGGGGTGCTGCAGACCCTAAATTGCATACCTTTTTTGGGGAACTGTGGCATATGAAGATAGGCCCTTAAGAACCCTATAGGTGAAAGGACCCATATCTAGATCACTGTTAAGTTTTGATCATCTATGTATCAGGCACTGGGGCTGCAACCCGCTGCACGAGAGAAGGGTCCCTGCCTTCAGGCAGCTTGTAGTCTGCTGGGCGGACAGGTAGCCGGGTCCCATGAGAGTATCACAAGTGTTTGCACCTGCACATGGGGTGGTCATCAGGTCCCTCTCTGGAGGCCAGGTGACCTGGGCTTTGCAGGCTGAGGAAATAGCAAGTACAGAGGGCCTGAGGCAGGAAAGAACTTAGCCTATTCTAGGAATAGGAAGAGGGCTTATATGCTGGAGAGAAGCAAACACTCCAGAGATAGAGTGGCATGGGCTGGGGTTTAGAGGTGAGCAGGAGACAAGGCTTTGTTGGCTGTGGCGAAGCTTTGGGACTTTATTTTAAATGCAGTGGGAAGAACTGAAGATATGTTCAGAGCAGGAGAGTGACATGCTATGACGTCTTGTCAAGAGCACTCTTCCTCCATGTGGACAGTCACTTGGAAGGTGACGAGTGTGGTAGTGGAGACAGATGAGGAGAGTGTAACCCAAGCGAAAGACGTTGGAGACTTGGACCTGAGTGAGGGCAGTAGAGAAGTGGGCTGGTGTAGAAGGTATTTTAGAGGTAGAACCACCTGGGCCTGCTGTTGGCTTCTCTATGGACGAAAGAAAGGGGGGAATGAAAGAGGACTCTCAGATTCCTGGCTTAATCAGCTGAGTGGATGGTGATGCCATATACTGAGATGGTGGAGAATATCAGAGAAGGAACAGATTTGGGAGGAGTTTGCCAGGAAATTAATAACTCACCTTTGGACATGTTTGGGATGTGCGTTAGCCAAGTGGTAATGTCCAGTACATTGTACTTGAAGCATGTATGTCTTGGTGGACATATGCTCGGTGGACATATTCTGGGGACTGCAGGTATAAATTCCAGAATTGTCAACCTGTGGAAGGTATTGAAAGCTGTAGGACTGGGTGAAATCACTTAGAAAAGAGAAGAGGTAGTAGGCCCAATCCCTGAGGAACCCAACATTCAGAAGTCAGGTAGAGGACTAGGAGGCAGGAAAGGAGAGAAGAACCGGGGTTGGGGAGAGGGTCAAGCAGCACAGAGAGGGGGGGTCCTTCAGGGAGGGAACACTCGCTGTCCAGTGCCTCAGAGACCAGGGCCAGCAGGATGGAACGAGAAACGTCCTGGCAACAGCAGGGCACACTGGTGATCTTACCACGATCATTTTCAAGTGCGTCGTGAGGACAGAAGCCAGATTAATGGGAGATGAGATAGTAGAAACAGCCTGTTTAGACCTCCCGATTCAAGAGTTTTGTTGTGAGAGGGGACAGAGAGGAGGAGGACGTGGGGCCCGGGGGGTCTTAAATTCTCATTTAGGTAGAAGTTGTAAAAAAGAACACTGCAACTCATAGTCTTCACCCCACTTCGCTGGGATTAGATTCTCAAACAAAAAGAGAACGCAAGCTGCCGCCAGCTACTACTGGGTGGACGGCGCCCGGGTCAGCAGGACTGCCGCTGCTCAGGGCCGTCAGGGTGGCCGGGCCCTGAGGGACTGGGAGGCGGGTCCCCGTCAGCAGGAAGCCAGTGTCCAAGAGCCCTTGGACGTTGGGTCTGAGTGGTGTCCTTCAGGCGTCTGACCAGCTCTGAGGTGGTGAATCCGAGGCTCCTCTAGGAATGCTGACTGGTAAGTAAGGCTGCCTCCGGGGACTCGAATAAAGGAACTGTAACAGGAGGGGCAAGAAGCCTTCTCCCACCTCAGCAAATGCGAGCAGCAGCTACAGGCAGGACAGAGGTCAGCACTGGGGACTTAGGAACGTTAAGACCGACGCTGAACAAGTAATGAGGTCTGGCTCTGAGATCAGCTGCGCCGTGAGCCGCCATCGAGGGCTTCCGGGCCGTGGGGCAGAAGGCACCACCGCGTGTCAGCAACGCGGCCAGTCACGAGCCCAAGCCAGCTCTTGTCATTTCTTTTGTAAGGGTTTCCGAAACTCTTGATTGCCTTTGGCAGACAGATGACCTGGGGAACAACTGTCATGCCAGAAAGATGGACTACTGGCGAGGGCCAGAACTCACCCTGTGAAGGTCAGGGAAGATGTGCTTGTCAGAGATGCGGTAACTTCACCAAGAAGACTTAAGCTGGAATTTGAGAGGGTGGGAAAATCACTCAGGTGAAACTATAGCCCTTGGCTATTTGTTCATCAGAAAACATGTGTGACATAGTGAGCAACTGAAGAATCCCTTAATTTGCATGGAAAAAAAAGGGAAAATCTGATTTCAAGTTAGGAGATTGTGAGTATTAAGCAAAGGGAACTTGAGATGTTAACGCCTGGAAGAAATCAGTATTTCCCAGATACCCCCTGAAACCGAGGGCTCAGACGGGAATATGGAAGCCCTGAAATAAGGGGTGGCAGAGGGGCAGTAAATGTCCAGAAATGATAAAAGTACACAGAAAGCCGGAACCCTGCATGAAGAAGCGTGATGGAGAGTATTTGGGTGGAGATGAAAGGAGAGAAGTTCTGAAGTGATCTCACCATGGGGGCTCTGTAGAACTTAGGGACTGCAGGCCATTACCAGCGTCTGTAGGCCATTACCAGCGTCTGTAGGCCATGGCTTCCTAATCCCGAATCCAACGAGGGGCAAGATGTGGTAAAAATAATGTATTTCAGCTCTTTGAACCCTTACTAGAATGTTCACTCTGCTAAAAGAGTGCATTTGTTAGATTTTTGACATGTCAGTTTCGTCTTTGAGAAGATGAAGGAAAAATGAGGGTCAACCATCTAGATATACTTCTCACCAAGAAGGAAAAATGCTTCATTGCCAAGATCACAGTGATGTGTAGAAAGGTATTGAGACCAAAGTGGAAAAGTGTGAAAACTCAAACAAAAAAGCACAAGCTGTGCCCAGCTTCTAGCCGGGGAGGGCCTGGATAAGCAGAGATCTCGCTCCGAGACAGGGCAGAGTCCAGCTCTGCGGTCTAGAAGGCTCGCCTTTCATGAGGTGTAGATTACAGAGTTTAGAAAACTATAGGTAGGATTTCATGGCCAGAAACGAAAAGGGGCTATGGTGCAAAAGAGATGGAGTCCTAAAGAAGGCCGTTCCGTCACACGAGCACATGATTGACCTGAGGAGGAAGTGGCTCAGGTGCCCCGAAGACCCTGAGCATGGTGGAGCTCTCCAGTGGACGGTGGGAACCGGCAGGAAGGCCTACACCAGTGAGGCTGAGGCTTTCCAGCCAGGGCTAGTCAATACTTAGAAATTGTGTGCAAAGGTTAAGGGAGGAGGACAGTGAGAAGAAATAGCAGAACCTGTGTTGGGGAGGGATTGGTAAAGACAGACCCCAGAAATGATGGGCACCACCCAGATAACATGGCTTGGTCAGTGTGTTTCTCTGGTCCAGAATCAGGCTTTTTTCCTGTTGGGTCTGCGGGTCAAGGGGCAGACCTGAACTCTAAGCCAGCCCTGGTCGGTCAGGTTCACACCTGACACTGAAAAGCTCTACTTCGAATACACTAAACTATGCTCAAGATGTGTAGTTCATGTGTGTTACGAGGCCACGTGCCACTGTCTAAGTCTGTGAGATGGCAACATCAGAATTGCTTGGCCCTTGTGTTACCAGTGCAGATTCCTGGTCGCCCTTACCTTCCTTCTCTCCCCAACCAATTCAGAACACCTAAGCGTGGAGGGGGCTCTGGGAATCTGCATTTCAAACATGGTCCTCAGGAGATTACATCCAGAGAGAATTTCAGAACCACTGGGCTGAGTCAAGTCTGCCAGCACCTTGTTGCCCAGGGCCCTCGTGAGTGTGTGGGCTTACAGCCTGAAAATGCCTTTTTATCTGCCAAAGCCTGGCTGCAACCTAACTTATGGGACCCACAGATTACCTATAGAATAAGACCTTTAAAAAAAAGTTATACTTTCTAATGGTTAGATTTGCAGTGATTCTTGCAATCCTGCACATTAGAAAAATACAGATACCCAGGCCACACCTCAGACCAGTTAAGTCAGGATATCTGGAGTGGGGCCCCAGGCACGGTATTTTTGTGTTTTGTGGGGTTTTTCTTCTGTTTTATTTTGTTTTAAGCTTTCTAAGCAGTTCTGATGTGCAGCCAGGGTGGAGAACCACTGCTGTTTAGATGTTAGAAAAATGTAACACTTTTTTAAAGGCTCTATTCTACATGATACCTGTTTCTTTTCAAATCAACAAATAACTCCTTTCCATTTCTTCTCCATCAAAAATAGTGCTCTCAGAATTAGAAAGGATGAAACAAACATGGTTAAAAGAGAACACTCCATATAAGTGGCTGTACAAAATATATTTGTCTCTAGGTCCTAAAAACTTGCTTTCAGGGCACTGAAAAGATTTGCAGGTATAACTGAGTAGCCATAAGCTCTCACAGCTCATGAGAAATGAGTGACCCAAAGACAGGACTCAAGAACACAGCAACCCGGTTGTCCAAAAGGTGACTCATAGACAATACAAGCCAATGAGTTTGAATCTGTTTTCCTTGAAGAAAATGTAGAATGCTTAATTAAAAAGACAATTTATGAAACTTTATTAAAAAAGGAATCAGTAAGAAAGGGTAGACCATTCCTATTTGGGTACATTAGGGGGGTGTGCTGGTGATGGAAGTTATCCCTACATCTGACAAGATTACTCAGAATATCCTCACTCTATGGTGGTGGAATGAAGACTGAGTTATTATGCAGCTTGTGTGAATTTACAGCTGCTTGAACAACCATATCCCAAGGGGTCTTCTTTCTACTTCTAAGATTCTTTGAAAGCTACAGTTGTTAAATTGTTTATTATGGAAATGAATTTTAATTTAAAGAATATTGTCCAAAGTGATGTTATACCCTAACCCTGGAATACTGTATGTATATACATATACACATATATACACACACATATCTGGGGGGGGGCTTAGCCCAACGCAGATTCTTCCACATTGCTCCTTTCCAAAACCTCTCCCTCTCCCTGTAACACTGTAAAATAATATATAACAGACTTGGCTTTGGCTTCTTGGTCTCTTAGTCCAACCTCAGCTGTTGTTTTTCATCTTTAACTTTGGTGACTCACTTGTGCTCAGTTCTTATCCAGATATTGCGGAGAACCATTTTAGCACAGCCGAGCTGATTTCTGTTCCCCTATAGGTGTCCAGGGCCCAGCCTGCTGTCATGCGTGTGCGTCCACATTCTCTGTCTCTGCACAGGCTCCAGGCTCACCAACTCGTAATTGAGCAGACAGGCTCTAAGAGCATTCTGCAGACGTAGCTGAGGACTATATTTTGGATATGCTTGCTTTCCCAAACAATCTCCTGTGAAAAACCCCATTTTTGTCCCTACTTAGTAGCCTAATTTCCCAATCACATGAATTTGCTGGAATATTTTTGGAGAAAATTAGATTTATTGAAGAGCTGCTGGGTCCTTCAAAAATGTCTTTACCCCCAGATGTAGACAAAGTTAAATGAATTCTCTGAATATAAATCATCAGAGTAAGAAGGTAAAACTGAGTCAAGGAGGTGCATTTGTTAGACTATTGGTTCAGCTGCCTCTAACAGAGACCTACAGTATCAATGGCTTAAACAATATCGAGGTTTATTGCTCTCTTACTAATAGGCTGAAAGTTGGCCATCTAGGACTTATACAGTGGCTCCATGATGTCAGAGACCAAAGCTCCCCTTGTCTTACTGCTTCATCATTCCTGGGGGATGGCCCTCATCTGCATGGTCCAGATGGCCACATCCTCGGCCCAGGCAGGAGAGAGAGGCAGAGCATGCTGTCTCCCCAGAAGATGCTCCCAGCACTTAACCAACCACAGGAGAAGCTGGTAAATGTTGTCTTTATTTTGGGCAACCAGTAAAAGCAGATTCTATTAAGAGGGAGGAAGGGAACAGACTTTGGGGAACAACAAGTAGTCTCTCCAGCATATTCCTGGAAAATAGAACATTTCAGAGGGGGACTGTGCGGGCCAGGGAGGGAGGAATCATTACCTCATCCGAAGAACGACATCTGGCTTAAAGTATCTAAGTCACCATCAAAAAGGCTGTGCTCCCCCTGGTTTTCCTTTCGAGGGGGAACACTGTCACAGGAGCTCTTCCTCCTGGGACTCTGGGCTCAGTGTGTGAGGTGGCCTTGCAGTTACGGACCCGCCCCCAATCAGAGCCGGCCCACAGCACCCTTAGGACGTCGTGAGGACGGCAAGCAAGATTCTGGGCTGGGAGAATGGTCAGGAACTGGCAGGAGGAGATTCTTCCAGCAGCAAAGCTAATTAAAAGGAAAAGCCTGTTTTCCAAGGGCGCCTCTTCAATATGCGAGCATTCTGCCTTCCCATCATTACCTGCCTCCCTTGTCACCAAAGTGCAATCCATTCCTGGTCACTTCCACCTTTAGTCTTTGTGCATCCTTTCCTCAGCGCTCCTTCCTTTATTCCTCCTGCTGCTTAAACCATTTTCTCAAGCCTTTGAACAAACCCACATACACTCTCCTTCCCCCACATTCTTTTTTAAACAAAGAGAATTCTGCTTTCTGTTACAAAAAAAAAAAACAAACCCAAAGCCAGAGACAATTCTGTCCTTTCAGTCCACATGGTGAATCTTTCTACCTTTGTGGAACTTAGCTAGAGTGGCAGGTCTACGCCAAGAAGCAGCACCCTGTCGCAGTCACGACGGGCAGAGCAGAGTTTCTCCCCTTAATAATGCTATGTCTAACTGAATGCCCATTGCAGTTTTGATACCAGCAACGTGTGTTACTAGACAACAGCTCCTAGTCCTTTCCAGGCCGTTAGCATGACCGTGACCGGATTCCACCCACCCCAGGACAGCCCTGGTGTGACGTGAAGTGCTGTATGGCTTACAGAACATTTCACACACGTGGTCTCATTTCAGCCTCACACTCACCCTGGCAGTAAATAAATAGCAATAACATAACCCCCATTCTGGTGATGAAAAACACCGAGGCTGGGAACAGTTAAGTGACTGAGAATGAACTAAAACTGGGTCCAGTCTGTCTGTGTTGCTAATGTAAGATGTTGCAGAACTGTCTATGGTTAAAAGAGAAGGAATATTTATTTTTAACAATGTTCTTTTCTTCTTGCCACAGTTCAAGATTGTCCTAAAATTTGATTTGATAGAAGTATTTTCCATAGTCCTCTAAGTCAGGCATTGAAATGCTTTTCTGCCTCTGGGTCTTGTTTTGCTTTGAGGTGAGGATGGCAAACACAGATCTCTCTTATATAATCTCTAGGTCTTATATTTTAGTTCTCTACCTGAAAATTTGTAATGCTACTTTGATTCTACCACAGTAAAGGAAAGCAATCTCTTATTTCTGCTGTTAAAACTTAGATATCTAAGATTAAAGGAACTGTATATAAGTATTGCTTATCCAGAAGCCTTCTGAATATTTCCTTTCTAATGGAAATGCTGGATGTTTTTAAGCAACATTATCTCTTACAAAACAATTTGAAAAGGAAAAAAAAAATCACACAAGGATAACAGACTGTTTTTTATAAGAAGAAGCTAGTTTTCACAAAAAGTATTGTTATCAGTTTATAAGGCTGCTAGAAAATGGATTTTGTATTGCAAATAGCTAAGAGCATAGTCATTGTTTTAAAGATGCTTTAGGATGGGAATAAATGTTCAGTATTTTTTTAACATGTATTGGCATGTATCTGGATGAGATTTTTTAAAGAAAAATCACAAGTTTTATAAAATCTAAGAAACTTTAAAACTGTGTCATTTATAATGTAAAATTAATGCAGTTGAAATTCAGTGGTTGACTCATAGCTCCCACATTCATCTTCAGTTCTCTTTAGCTCATATGGTTTTCTTTAAAAATTAGTGATATCAGCTAAATGGGACTCTTTCCCACTCCTACCCACAGAGAAAAGTGCTTTTGTGAACATGTCAGCTGTTTTCCATCATTACATGCCATCGTGGAGTGCAACAGAAGCAAGCTGGCTGTTCGTACTGATCACCAATAATAGTACAAGTTCAGGAGCAAAATCCAAATAAGATAACCTTAAAATCTCCATTTGTTTATTTTATGCACATAAGCCACATTTTTGGTACCAAGGAATTTTATATCTAGACTGGATCTTTCAAGTCTTCCAATCTAGCCTCTTTATTTTGGATCTGGGGACACTAAGGCACAGAGAGGCTCAGCAACTTGCCCAAAGTCACACAGCTCACAGCTGAGCCTAGAACCCAGGTCTGTGTGACTGCAAAGCCTTTGCTCCTGCTACAGTGCTTCACAGAGAGGAGATTATTTACCCCAGTCATTTGGCCCGTGCCCTGCAGCACCCTCCACTGGTGCCATGCTAATTAGGAGGCAGTTTCACAAATGTTCTGTAAAATGTGAAGATGTGAAGCCAGCTACCATATCTCTCCAGAAATCTTCTCAACTCTGCTTCTTGCAATCACTTTAGGTTTCTCCAGACTAAGCAGTTCTATCACACCTTCCTGTGATTTGCTTTCTAGTTACCATCTTCTGGACATATTCCTTTGACACATTCCAGTTTTATTAAGATGGGACCCACCCAAAATGGGACTCCTCCAACTTGTTCCCCATCCGTATGTTTCCAGTGTCCATGAATCCCACTGCCGTCCTTTGTGTGTCCCAGCCCTAAAAATGCAGTCGCTTTGCCTCTCCTTCTCTCCCAAGCCCCAGCATCCAAGCAATTTCTCCCACAGCTCACCCTCTTCCTACTTCTACTACTCAAATTTTTTTCCTTGACCGTGGAAATAGTCCCTTAACTGGTTTTCTTGCCTCAAGTCTCTCCAGAAATGCTATCTTTTTTTTTTTTTAATTTTATTTATTTATTTATTTATTTATTTATTTATTTATGGCTGTGTTGGGTCTTCGTTTCTGTGCGAGGGCTTTCTCTAGTTGTGGCAAGCGGGGGCCACTCTTCATCGCGGTGCGCGGGCCTCTCACTATCGCGGCCTCTCTTGTTGCGGAGCACAGGCTCCAGACGCGCAGGCTCAGTAATTGTGGCTCATGGGCCTAGTTGCTCCGCGGCATGTGAGATCTTCCCAGACCAGGGCTCGAACCCGTGTCCCCTGCGTTGGCAGGCAGATTCTCAACCACTGCGCCACCTGGGAAGACCAGAAATGCTTTCTTAAACTTCGATTGCTATGCAAGGTCTAATTGCTGTTGGTTTGTCTCCCCCAGGACACAGAAGCCCCCAGTCCTGGATTCTGGTTCTGCCAGCTCTGTGGCTTTAGGTACATGACTTATATCTTCGGCCTCCGTTTCTCCACTTATAAAATGAAGATGTTGAACAAGACAGTCTCTAAAGAGATGCCTCCATTTCTAATCTGCTGTGTGTCTCCCCACTCCAATCTGCTGAACAGACTGCTTCCAAAGAAATCTTCCTAAAATACTGATCTTCTTTTTTTTTTTTTCTGCAGAATCCTTCAGTTGCCCCCTCCTTTCACATACATCCCAATCTCCTTAGCCTGGCACTGAGGAAACACTGCAGATTGGTGTCCAACTCTCCTCCCTTAGCGCTCCGTGCTCTTCACGGGCCCACACTCAAGCTAAATTCAGCTACTCCCTTTTCATCGTACTTGTGCCAAGCTCCCACCTCTTTGCTCCTGCAGCACCAAATGCTTGCTTTCTACCTGGCGCTGTGGGTGGAACACGTGCCTTGTCTTTGTAAGCGCCTCGCAAATGGGCCACCCCTTCCTCGTCCTCGTCTCCCACACAACACCTCATGCTTAGTAGGCACTCAATAAGTAGTTGTTGACTAAATTTGTTCAGCCCAGAATTGCACTAACATTTTTTGGCCATCACATTGTATTCTTGACTCATATTGGGCTTCCAGTCAAATAAAATCTTTAAGCCTTTTTAAAAATATAATTTTTTTTTTTTAACTTTTGGGTTTATTTATTTATTTATTTATTTTATTTATGGCTATGTTGGGTCTTCATTTCTGTGTGAGGACTTTCTCTAGTTGCGGCAAGTGGGAGCCACTCTTCATCGCGGTGCACAGGCCTCTCATTATCGCGGCCTCTCTTGTTGCGGAGCACAGGCTCCAGACGCGCAGGCTCAGTAATTGTGGCTCACAGGCCTCGTCGCTCCGCGGCGTGTGGGATCTTCCCAGACCAGGGCTCGAACCCGTGTCCCCTGCATTGGCAGGCAGATTCTCAACCACTGCGCCACCAGGGAAGCCCTAAAAATGTAATCTTTAGTTTTCTTCCATTCTTTCCTTTTACCTGCTTTCGAACTGATATTCAGAAACTTCACCTGTTAGAGTTTAATTTTCATCCCTCGTTCTTGTCTGTACAGATCTTTCTGATTCTTGATTCTCTTATCTAGTTTACTGGTGTCCCATTGTGTTGCCCACAGATGTGATGGGTATGCTGACTCTTTCACTGCAGTTGTTGATACAAATGTTGAACAGGAGAAAGACCAGTAGCTTGCCAGCTTGGCATCTCACTCTCTAGCTTGACAGTGGCATTTAAAAAAAAAAAAAAATTATTTATTTATTTATTTTCCTTACTTTTGGGCTGCATTTGGTCTTAGTTGTGGCACACGGGATCTTTGTTGCGGCATGCGGGATCTTTCGTTACAGCGTGAGGTCTCTTCGTTGTGGGGCTCGGGCTCCTCTCTAGTTGTGGCATGCGGGTTTTCTCTCTCTAGTTGTGATGTGCAGCCTCCAGGGAGCGTGGGCTCAGTAGTTGTGGCACGTGGGCTTAGTTGCCCCGTGGCATGTGGGACCTTAGTTCCCTGACCAGGGATCAAACCCACGTCCCCTGCATTGGAAGGCAGATTCTTTACCATTGGACCACCAAGGAAGTCCCTTGACAGTGACATCTTATCTTGCAGTCTTTGGATATGGTTATTTAAGCACATATGACTATATTTTGTTATAATTCATCACGTACATAGACATTGAAGTGTAATCTCTGCATTCATTTGATTCGTTTGTTGACAACCAGTCAAGTGTAAGGCAGCATACTAGGCTTTGTGTAATATAAAGTGATGATTAGGATTTGGCCCCTTGTCCTGTTTGAACTTCAGGGAGCAAATAAGACTCATGCAGAGACCAATGCAGTACAAGGTAAAGTATGAGGCCCAACACAAGAGGTAGGTCAAAAGGCTTTGGAGTCAAAGGATGGAGAGGCACATTTCTGGTTGAGTGAAGCCTTACAGAGTAGGACTGTCTTAAATGGACATGAGGCGATTAAGGTACAGGCTAAGCTGCTGTAACAAAGAGAGTCCAGAATACAGAGGCTTTACCACAGTGACAGTTCATTTCTCTCTCAGTGCTTGAGGTGGCAGGTGGTCCAACCAAGTTGCACTGTCCTCGATATGAGGCTTCCACTTGCGGGTTCAAGGTGACTGCTCCAGTCCTCACCGTTCCCAGCCAGAAAGGTGATAGAGACCAAGATGTACCACTCAGTCACTTTGAGGACATAACAGGAAGTTGCTTATATGGCTTCTATTCATATCACACTGGCCTGCACTTAGTCACGTGACCACACCCAGCCTAAAGGAAGTCGAAATGTAGTCCTTCACTGGTAGCCTCATGCCCAGCTAAAACTATTACTTTTGAAGGAGAAAATAGATATTGGGAAGACAATTAACAATCAGCTACAGGAGAAAAAGAATTCCATGTGAGAAGAAAAACTGTAAAAGAGGAAGTCAATTGATTAATTCTATCTCAGCTGTGTGGAAGTTATCAGAAGCATAGATTTGAATTTAGAAGAAAAAACTGGAACTCTTAAAGAAGGAATGGGCTGTCTTGAGAGAGTTCTCCACCTCTGAAAATGGTCAGAAGAATACAGTCAGAGGGACGATGGGTAAAAGGTCAGCCTTTAAGACTCTAGCTGTGTGATTATAGTGGCATGGAGAGGAAAGGTTCCTATAAACTGTCTGGAAACTACAGCACTAGCCCCGATGTGAGAAAATAAGGGTGGGAGCAGTGAGAATGGGCTGGAAGGAACAGATGTAAGAGAGAATAAACAGAGCTTGGCTGAAGGCTGCTGGGGAGGGGGAGGGCAGATCTGGGGAGCACATTAGCTTAGCCACCTTAGGGATTCAGAAAAGTGGGCTCCAGGAAGCCTTTGCTTTGCCGTGCCAGGCATGGGTGCTGCTGCCTCGTCCCAAGCCCGGGCAATATTGATAGAACCGAGTTCTTCCTGCATAAAACAATGAGCATCACAGTAAGCTCTGCTCCTGAGAAGGCATTTTGTTCATGAACAAGTGTTTTTTTCTCACTCTGTCCTAATTTTCATTTCTGTTTAAATTCAGGAAAAGCATTACCAAATTTTAAAATAATGTGCTTCATTTTCCCGTCTCCCAGTCCCCACCCCACTCAATTCATCAAAGGTATCTAATCTGTTTGTTTTGAAAATGCAGCTGTTCTCTGGATTTATATGTGCTCCGATAGGAAATGTTTTGTGTAATAATAAAAATCATTCTCTTTGGTGGATACCGTTGTTGCTTTGTGTTCTGTCCAAGAACGGTATTTCTTCACATCTGTTAAATACTAGCATTTTCCCCACTAAGCAGATTCCACTGGTGGCCAGTTTGTATTGCAAATCAAGGAATTTGTAACTTGTAACTCCTCCTGGTCATTCAGGACCGTGTCTAAAGGATCAGAGCCACAGATGAACGTTCTCAAGCAGCCTCTGCAGATCCCTGAGAGAAGAGAGGGAGGCATAAATGGAAAGGCCTCCAGTAAAGGTCCCCCCTCCTCCATGTGTCTAAAGCACTTCTGTTTGGATGGCGGGAGCATCCATAATGTTGGCAGAATCACAGAAGCTTCCCTGTACTGAGCATTTGCCCCTCATAATGGTCCTATGAGGCAGGTTCCCTCATATCTCCCATTTTATAGAAGCGGGAACTGAGCTCAGAGAGGTCAAGTGACTTGTGCAAGGTCACACAGGATTCACACATCACTCTGCTGGACTCCAGAGCCCAAGCTCTTAATCACTACATCGAACTCCTTAGATGGAGTAGGTACTCTGTTGCTGCATAGACTGTGTCTCTCCCTCTTGGGCATTGCGAGCCACGACAGTGATGCCACAGGGGAGAATTTACAGGAGGACAGGGCAGGGCCTGAACCTGGGTCCTGAGGGGCAGTGGACGGGACAGAGGAGACCTCAGCTGAGGGATTACACGAGTCAGGTGGGCCAGGCTCATTCCCACAGAAGTTGGGTAGCTTGGGGGTGAAGAACACAGCTTCCAGAGGCAGGTTGCCTGAGTTCATCCTAGCTGTGTGACCTTGGCCAAGGTAGTTATCCTTGTATGCTTCAGTTGCCCCATCTGTAAAGTGAACATAAGAGTAGTATCTATCTCATAGGATTGTCCTGAGGATTGAATGAGTGAATATATCTGAGACAGAGGCTGCTGGTTACCCCACAATACCCTTTTTCCTCTTTTTCCATAGTAATGGCTTCCAATGTTTAGCTGGGCATATAGCCTCCCAGTATAACAACTGTACTTTCCAGCCTCCTTTGTAGCTGTGCCTGGCCATGTAACTATGGCCAGTGAGATATAAGCAGATGCTACTTGGCTTCTACCTGGAAAGGCCAGCTAGCATGTACTCTTGGCTCCCTTTGTCTTCTTTGTCCCTTCTTCCAGCCTGCTGCCTGGAATGTGGATGTGATATCTGGCATCCTAGCTGCCATTTCAGACCTGAGGATAAGGGTAACACCGTAAGGATGGTGGAGCTGTGAGCTGGAAGAAGCCTTTGTCCCTGAAGACTTCACGAACAAATCTACTGTAGCAGCCCCTGGCTACCTACTTCCGTGCTTTTACACAAGAGAGAGAGAAACGACTATCTTATGTAAGCCTTTGTGATTTGGGGCCTTAATTACATGGTTGAACCTAATCTTAACCTATACAATGTGAAAGACAAAGTGATGTCTGGCACATAGTAAGCAATTCAATGTGCTGTATAAGTATGATTATTATTTTGTGTTAAATAATGGATAAGGTGAGGCCAAATTATAGCAGGGCTTGAGAAATCAAGGAGAGACATTTGACCTTAATGTGAAGAGAACTTTATATTTGTTACCTCTAAAAAAATGACTTGAGGAGAATTAAACTAAAATGACCCACAATCCCTAGGACCATCCCATAAAGATAAAAGATAAGACCTATGGAAAGCAGGGGAAAGAATTGTACCAGAACCCTAGGCTAAGCCTGGTTATTAAAACCGCACAAAGTTTAGCTCTGAGTTGCTGGGCTGCTTCAGCTCTGAAAAAACAGAAGCCTTCGCAGGAAGCCAAGGATAAAGTGATGAAGGGTGAGGACAGTGGAGAGGGAATCATCTGGAAGATGGTTCAAAGGAACTTACAAGGGCTTGACAAAGTATGGCTATGAGGATAAAGGAAATGCAAATGTCAGAGATGACTAAAGTTGCACATCTGAGCCATTATAGTAGTCAGGTGTCTGCTACTAAAGTGCTGTGTAACAAACGGCCCCATAATCTCAGTGCATTACAACAATAAGCATTTATTTATTGCTTATGGGTGTGCAGATTGGCTGTGATGGCTGGAACCAGATAGGTTCAGCTGAAGCTGCCAGTTGTGTTCAGGTCTATTCCAAGTGTCTCCTCATTCTGGGACCAGAGGCTAGGTAGGCAAATTCATCTTGCGGCAGATGGCAGAAGTGCTGGAGACCAAGCCAAGCCATGAAAGCATATTTAGGGACTTCCCTGGTGGTCCAGTGGTTAGGACTTCGCCTTCCAATGCAGGGGGTGTGGGTTCAATCCTTGGTTGGGGAGCTAAGATCCCACATGCCTTGCGGCTAAAAAACCAAAACATAAAACAGAAGCAATATTGTAACAAATTCAATAAAGACATTTAGAAAATGGTCCACATTAAAAAAAAAAAAATCTTCAAAAAAAAAAAAGCATATGTAAAGCCCCTGCTCACATCACCCACACTAATGTTTCTATTAGCCCAAGCAAGTCACGTGGCCAAGTCCAAAGACAATGGGGCAAGGAAGTAGGCCAGCTCTACCAGGAGGCACCACAAGGTCACGCGATGGGAGGAGGAGAGACTAGGGAATAAGAATCCAACCTGCCACAGCAACTGAAATACAAGTTATACCCCAGACGTCAGGTTTCTTAAAGCAAGGAGTACCTGGAACATGAGAGCCATCCGTCTGGTGCAAAGGGTTCTGACACTGCAGTCAGGAGATCTGGGTTCCAGATCTATCTCTGGGGCATACTCAGCCTTTCTCTTGTTGCTATTTTCTGCCATAGATGTTAGCACTAGACCATTCTTTCCCTGCACCTATCATCCTTTTCCCTTCCCCTCACACACTGTGGGTAGGATCCTGCAGTACAGTCGCTCCGGAAATGGCCTTGCAACTGACATTAGTGGATCGGCCATAAAAACAGCTCTCAAAAATTGGCCCTGCTCCTAGATACAAAGACTAGAAAGAAGTATTCCAAGATGGTCCTCCTGGGGGTCGGACTTCAGGTTATTTTAGGTCTTTCTGTATTTTCCAAACTTCCTCCAATGAGCATATATAAGTTTTATAATATCAAGGAATTTTAAAATGATTTTTTAAAACTCTTGTCATTGGCTCAACTCTATTTCATCCATCCTTTGCCAATAAATATCTAAAGTAAAAGTCTATCAGAAGCATTAGCACGGTGGACCTGCCAAGCCACGTCTTCCTTGAAGGAACAAACGCCCCAGACAACACAGGCAGTTACTGTTCTTCTAACACGAATTCATTTCCCAGGAATGGTTCGAGGTTTTGTTTTGTTTGCTTTTTTGTTTTTTTCCCCCTGAATTTGGTGTTGGGGTGGGGAGGGGCAGAGGGGCTTATAAATTTGAATATAAAAGAGCAAATCAAGTTTTCCCTCTTTTTCTTGTTGTTTTGGTTTTGGGCCTATACAGAACCAAGTCAGGCAGGAAATAGGCGCAAGAAATCCACCAGCTTTTGTCCTTTTGTCAGCTTTCCAAATGCTCCTCAGCCCCTCCCCCACTCAGATATGAAGCCCCAAAGGGGCATCTGACAGCAGACAAAACCACCAACCTGAAAAGAATACTCTTTGTGCCAGGGCTCTTTTCACCAGTCAAACCCCCATTCTCTCCAGGCACAGGAAAGCAGATTTTGAATGGAAGGAGCACAGGCTTTTTTTTTTTTTTAATATTTATTTATTTATTTGGCTGCGCCGGGTCTTAGGTGAGGCATGTGGGATCTTTTAATTGTGGCATGCGGGCTCTATTTCCTGGACCGGGGATCGAACCCTGGGCCGCCTGCATTAGGAGCATGGAGCCTTAACCACTGGACCACCAGGGAAGTCCCAGGAGCTCGGGCTTTGAGTCAGCTAATCCTGATTGGAGCTACTAAAAACAGCCCTCCCTTGACCTTGCCCCCTCCCCATCACTATCTAGTTTCTCCGATCTAGTCTCTCATTTAAAACTCTCCAGAGCACTTACCTCTTCTCCCTAACGTCCCATATGCTTTGCATCCTCACACAGTCTGGCTTCCATCCTACTCCTCCCTCCAGGGACGCTACCCCCTGGATCATCAACAATGTACTTGTCAAGTCAAAGTTCAGCCCCTTGTTTACTTTGGCCCCTTGCCTGTATGTGAAACCTTCAATTATTCATTCTTTAAACTCTTATTCCTTTGGTCTCTATGAAATCACGCTCTCCTGCTTCTTCTGGGCTCTCTCTGAGCATTTAAGTTCCTGTTTCTTCCTCTCCCGGCCTTTACATCTTGTTGTCCTGGGTGCCGCCCTCTGCCCACCCGTATTCTCACCCCCGCCCCCAGTGGTCTGATTTATTCTTAGTTTCAACCACGATTCGTACGCCGATAACTCCAGCCCAGACCTTTCCCCTCTGATTCATATTTCCTGGAGGTGCTGGTCTTCCTGTGGTGGCAGTCACATGGGCCTGAAACCCACCATGTCCAGAGCTGAATTCATCTCTCATTAGTGCTCTTTGGTTGTAAGCAACAGGGACTGATCCTGACTAGCCTATGCATAGAGGAGAGTAGTTGGAAGGATTGCAAGGTAGTTCCTAGAGTCAAAGGAACCACTGAACAACACAGTGTTTGGAGGCGAGAACCAGGTCACTGCATAGATTCAAGTTTCCAGGCATGAACTTGACACGGCCAGCTTAGATCATGGCTCTGCTTCTTGGGTCTGTTATAGCAATAACATGGGACAAGAGATGCAAAGGGTCCAGACAATAGCCATCATGCCTCTGCCTCCCAAAACTGTTTTTTCTTCTACATTCTCCATTTCAATTGGTAACCCTGCCATCCATCCATCTACCACCTAGACTGGGAAGAAGGTTCTCTCTCTCTCCCTCTCATCACAAAGCCAGTCCAATGATTACATTCTGACGCTACCTTTATTTATTTATTTTTAATTTCCATACAATGCTTACCCAGCACCTGATTTGTGTGGGGTGGTGGCTTAGAAGTTATGGAACCCTGTTATCTTTTCTTTTTTTTTAATAAATTTATTTATTTATTTATTTATTTATTTATTTATTTATTTTGGCTGCATTGGGTCTTTATTTATTTTATTTATTTTATTATTTATTTATTTTATTATTTAAATTTATTTATTTTTGCTGCGCGAGAGCTTTCTCTAGCTGTGGCGAGCGGGGGCTACTCTTCGTTGTGGTGCGCGGACTTCTCATTGCTGTGACTTCTCTTGTTGCGGAGCACGGGCTCTAGGCACACAGGCTTCAATAGTGGTAGCACACGGGCTCAGTAGTTGTGGCTTGTGGGCTCTAGAGCACAGGCTCAGTAGTTGTGGCACACGGGCTTCTCACTGTGGTGGCTTCTCTTGTTGTAGAGCACGGGCTCTAGGCGCACAGGCTTCAGTAGTTGTGGCACACGGGCTCAGTAGTTGTGGCCTTCAGGCTCTAGAGAGCAGGCTCAGTAATTGTGGCGCATGGGCTTAGTTGCCCCACAGCATGTGGGATCTTCCCGGACTAGGGATCGAACCCGTGTCCCCTTCATTGGCAGGTGGATTCTTAACCACTGCGCCACCAGGGAAGCCCCTGACACTACCTTTTAAAGTAGTTCTCCAAACAGTTGCCTCCTCTCCACCACTTGGACCTCTGACCTCCTTTGGGGTCTTACAATCTCTTGCCTTGATGACAATTAAGCTTCTTGAAAAGTCTCTCTCTCTGCTCCCATTCTTGTCCACCTCAAATTTGTCCTCCACATAACAGCCAGAGTGATGTATCTAAAACCCAAATCTGACCATGTTACTGCTCTGTTTGAACTCTTTACCTGGAAGGTAAGGTATAGGATTTTCAGTCCATGTTTCTTGCTATAAAATAAGATTCTGCCAGAGCCTTGCCCTTGACTACAGCTCCCCATCCACACTCCCTGCTCTGCAGCCTGTGTTTGTTTATGGAACCCCTTCTGCCCAAGAGACCCCTGCTCTCTCTTACCTCCAACTTGGCTATTATCAACTCTAGAACTCAGTTGAGACCTTCCCTTCCCTAAGTCTTTCCTGACATCTCACGTGAGGCTAAGAATCCCCCAACCCCCACCCCCAGCGCTCCCTTTACGCCCTGAACACATCACTATCACCACACATAACCAAGCGTTTGATAAACATCTGTTTGCATACCTATCTCTCCTACTACATGTAAATTCTTGAAAAGCAGGGACAGAGCAAGGCAGGTGCTCTATAAATGTTTTTTGAATGGTCATTGACCTTGGTATAAATCAGATAAACTCTGTGGGTTTCAGCTTCCTCATTGCAGAAAAAGGATAACTCTACCCTATGTTGTGGAATTAAATGAGATGATACAAATGAAATGCCTTACCCAGTACCTGGCACATAGTAAGTACTGAACTGACAGTCACTTCCCTCACCACCATTCCAACTTCTGCAACACATTTTTTTTTTTTTTTTTTTTTGGCTGTGCCGCGCAGCATGTGGGATCTTAGTTCCCCAACCAGGGATCGAACCCACGCCCCCTGCAGTGGAAGCGTGGAGCCCTAACCATTGGACCGCCAGGGAATTCCCCACAATTTTAATTAAATGGGAAAAGATTTCTCAGTATCCTTTATTTAGCCGTATGTCTCCGCTACTGGAGCGCAAGCTCTGTGAGAAAATGGGGCCAGGTCTGTGTTATTCATTGCTACATCTTTTGCATATGGCAGGTGCTCAATAGATATTTTTAGGATAAATGAATAACTGCTGTATGTGCTTATTTGATTTTTCATTTTCACCTTCAATGAGCTTAATGTTCTTGTTTCCTTTTTCACATCGTATAAATCATCGACTTCTATTTATTTAGTGCGCACTGTTTCCTACTGCAAACCAGCCAACGCCTGAGGAAGGATGGAGGCTGGGCTCCTGGACAAGACAGGCTGCCGGGCAGTTGGGGAGGTTGCTGGCCACTGTCTCCCCTGGAGAGGATGATGCCCGCAGAGGCACTGGGGGAGGCACTCATCCCACTTTCACCTGCTGACCCCTACGGAGCACACAGCTCGCTCACTTACGCTCACGGGCTCATTTCATTCCCATAATAGTCCTAGGAGGGAGACATTGTTTTACTGCGTCAGGCAGGGGCCCAGAAGGGGACAGATTAGCTCACCCAAGCTGGGGAACTGAGGAATGTTTAATAAAGGGATTTTTATAAAAGTTTGAGCAGGGTTTAAGGAACCCTGCAAGGAATAGTGTCATCCCTGGGGCTGGTGACAGCTGGAGTCCTTATGCCTCCTGAAGGGATGAGATCGGCAGCCACCCAGGAGGGAGGGAGCTGGAAGAGCAAACTCCCTGGCCTCACTCTTCTCCTGCCAGGGCTCCCCAGTGGCCAAACGCAACCGCAGCCGTGGTCCAGAGGGGTGGGCCTTCAGGCCATGAGCAGGGTGAGAAAAGTCAAGCATGACTCTGGAAGAGCAAACATGGCAAGGCCTGACGGTTCGACAGTACTAGGAGTGGGAACCCAGGCAGTCCAGCTTTTAGCTACTGGAGTTTTCCATGAGGAGCCAAGAGATGGCCATGTCTGCATGGGAAGAATGGGTACCCCCCAGGTGGGGAAGGAAGACAGCCCCCTCTTTATAAACGCATACACACCCCCATGCTGCTCTGTGAACTGACAGGAAACCACCTGCTAACTTAACTCCAGCAGCGTGGAAATGTTTCAGTGAATTTCCCCCAGCACAAGGCCCCAGCAGCAGTTAAGACCCTGGACTTGGGAATCAGACTGGCCAGGACGTGAATCCCAACTCTGTCACCAGCTATGTGAATTTGGGCCTCATCCGTAAAATGCAAACTGTCATACCAACGGAGGTGTTGTTAGGATTACATGCAGTGTGCAATTTGCTTTGCATTCATTAAACATTAGCTAAAAACACTCTCTTGGTAACAGCTATGGCTTTGCACTATCATAATTTTTTGACCTAATTACTTACTCATTCCAACTTTCAGAATCCTTTAAGAATGGATATTTCTGTAACTGAGAAGCAGGATAATGGTACCACATAGAGATCTATAGTTTTAAACTCCTTTGCCTTAGATCATCACATGTGATTGTTACAAAAACCCAGTGAGAAAGGCTACAGAAATATTACTCTGCCTCTTTTAAAGATGGAGAAACTGACACTCAAAGAGTCTCAGTGTCTCGTTCAAGGTCACTGAGGCAATAAACGTGATGGCATCCCACTGAAAAGGCAGCACCCACTATCTGGTCTCCTAAAGGCAGATGGAAGCTGCAGCTCAGAGGGGGCACCTTGTGTGTGCCCATCACCCTGCAGCCGTCTTCTGGCTGCATCATGTAACAGTGTGCGTTTCCCCAAATAATAATTATGTCCTTCGTTTGCAGCAGAGAATATCAGAGCCACTTCCTCCCGCTAAGCCTGCGAGCAGGGGAGTGGTGAGTGCCCACAGTCAGGTTGGCTGCACCCCACTCACTGCTGTTTAGGCTTCCTCAGTACAGACCACCGCTCCGGCCTCTCCCGGCAGAGAGCAGTGCGATCACTCCCCCAGCGTCACTAGTGCTTTCTCTGTGGCCAGGGAAGAAAGCGGAACTTGCCCCCAGGCTTCACTTACTGGAGGTGCACGCTTTACAAAGAGAAGCCCATCTCTGAAAGCTCGGCATGCATTAGCAACCTCTCCTTCGGAGAGAGCTATTTTTGTCTTTCGTCTTCAGAGACTGTTCCAAAGTAGGGGATGCAAGTGTCAGGAGGAGAACCAAAAAAAGCCAAGGTCTCCAGCTCAGAAGAGAGCAAATCACTGTCATTTCCTCCAACAACAATTGCCACAGCAGTGACAGAGAACAAACTGAGTTGGAGTCGAGCTGCCCTTGGGTACAGGACAACATCCAGAAAGAGACAGATCTCTTTCTGTGGGATTTCTCTCCTTACGCTTCGCGGAACAAGGTTCGTTGCCATGGTTACCAGCAAATCACATGATAGCCTCGCTCCCTAGAAGTGTAGGAGAACAGCCGGCTCAGACTGTGATGGAGAGAGAAGATGCTTTCCTCCCCAGCATGTTTGCTTTTCCTGAGCAAACCTACGCAGCACTTTCCCGTTCTGACCTGCCCACTTAGGGGGTAAGGGCCAGCCGCTCTTTGGGGCACCAATTCATTGCTTTCATAATGAGAGCAGCACAAGTTTCCCTCAAGAACTTTTCCTTCTGGTTTCAGGAGCCCCTCTCCCCCACTCCAGCCCCTTCCTTCTCTGGCCCCTCTGTCCCACATGCACTCGCGCGCGCGCACACGCGCGCGCACACACACACACACACACACACGCACACACACACGAGTGCTGTACTGAACTGCTGAGCTGAGTGGAGGGTGGAGCATGCAGCCTACACCACTTGAATAAGCTCTTTTAAAATCCGAGGATGGCATGAGTCAGGGAATTTTGAAGCTGTGATACCATCAGGACACTGATGCCTCAAGGGGGTGAAGAGAGGGAGAATGGACTCACCCAGATCCTAAAGAGACCGGGCAGGATCGGCTTTCCCCGGCCCAGCCTCGATGTCTTAGAATTGGGTCCACTCTGATCATGTCTGATGTGGTGAGGTGGGCGTGGGCCCACGGTTGTCGCCTTCCTGGGAAGAGAAAACCGTGGCCTCGGAGAAAGCTCTAGAATGACAAAGCTCTTGGCCTCTTCCCTTCCCCCTCTCTTTCCCTACAGAATCAGGCCAATTAGCTCAAGTTCTGGGCTGCAACAGCAAGGCTAAAGGGGCAGGTCTTTTTCCCTGACAATTATGGATTGCCTACTTCTTTGGGTTCAGATCGTATCTCATCTTATCGATTCCGTCAGATTTTCTGGTCTGCTTTCCCCATTGCAAAAGCAAAATCTGGATGATAGAAACAGACACAGAGTCAGCAGGCAGCAAAGGCAGGGCCAGGGAGGGACTCTGCCCCAGCTGGGCCAGGCGTTTCAGAGGCCTCGCTTCAGGGTCACTGCCTCAAAGAGCAAAGTGCATTCAGAGAGAGGAGGCAAACAGCCTCACAAATGCATCTAACCCCACGGGGCACCACAGGGCCAGGACCAAGGAGACCAGAGGGCTCTAAAATGAAGGGGGGGAAGGTATGCACCCCAGGGGTATGTGAACCTCCATCCGGTGGGGTACAAGAAATATTAGAACTTCCATTTAGAGTTATCTTATCTCTTCTTGTTATATGTATTTTGGTACATGTATTATAACGTATAAAATTTTATCACCTAGGATCAGATTTGACTGAGATTAAGAAAGAAGAGAAGGGGCTTCCCTGGTGGCACAGTGGTTGAGAATCCACCTGCCAATGCAGGGGATACGGGTTCGACCCCTGGTCCGGGAAGATCCCACATGCCACGGAGCAGCTAAGCCCCTGCGCCACAACTACTGAGCCTGCGCTCTAGGGCCCGTGAGCCACAACTACTGAAGCTCACATGCCTGGAGCACGTGCTCTGCAACAAGAGAAGCCACCGCAATGAGAAGCCCACGCACTGCAACACTCGCCGCAACTAGAGAAAGCCTGCGTGCAGCAACGAAGACCCAACACAGCCAAAAATAAATAAATAAAATAAATAAATTTATAAAACAAAAAAAAAAAAAAAAAAAGAAAGAAGAGAATATCCAAAACAACAAAGGCTTAAACAAGAGAGAAGTTTATTTCTCTCTCATGCAAATGGAGTCTGGAGATAGGGTGCCCAGAACTGGTGAGGTGTCTTTTCTGGTTGCTCCACATCCTCAACATGTGGCTTCCACTCCGTTGTCCAAGGCTGTTGCTCATGGTCAAGCCATCCTGCTCACATTCGAGGCAGCAGGAAGGAGAAAGAAGGGAAGAACTGCATGTTCCTTCCATTGAGGACACTTCCCGGAAATTGCACCTTACACTTCTGACATTTCATTGGCTAGAATTTAGTCATGTGACCACATCTAGTTGCAAAGGGTCCTGGGAAATTGTAGGATGCCATGCGCCCATTAGGAAATGCTACACTAAGGAAGCGGGGAAGGATGGACACGGGACGCCACTAGCAGTTTTTACCATAGTAATGTGTTAGTAGTAGGATAGCACATATGTATACTTACAAAGAAATAAATGTACTAGTTGGGTGCATAATCAAGATTGGGGCTTTTGGGGTGAAGTTTAAAGACCACTGCTGTGGATTATAGTACTCTAGAAGTGCATATAATTAATCGAAAGAAGGAATAGAGGTTTTTTTCTTTTCTCAACCAAGTAAATTTGAAGCTCAATTGCCTTCATTCAACGACTCATGAATCAGGCAGCATCCCGTCTAGCAACTAGAAAGGCATCCCTGAGGGATTTTTTTTTTTCTTTTTAACCGTCTGGCATACATTCATCCTTCTCCTGGTAAAGCAGTATGGAGAGTTTTATGTAGGGACTCATTCTGCCGCCACTCTAAGCGATGCCGTTGTGAGGGAGCCCTAATTAGTCTTAGCTAATCAACTCCTCCCGTCCACTTGACCACTGGGATTAGTGTAGGCTACCGATTCGACTCTTAGAAAGGAGACACTGGACAGAAAGTTAAGAGCACATGAAGTTGGAAGCTGCCCAAATCCTCCTGCAACCATGATGGGAGAGCTTATGTGAGACTGCAGCCAATGTCCAGAGGAGAAGGAAGCCACGCTGAGAGAGGATGGGGTCCTGGTGATGCCATTTAAGGTCCTGTATCAAGCTGCACCTGAACACAGCATGCATTGTGATGAGGAGCCATTTTGGACCAGGTAGATGAGGTCAAACCCTTGGACCTGGCAGAGCATCTAGGTGGAAAGAGCCTGAGATGGAATGACTTCCTAGAGCAGAGCCTGGCTGAATGTGTATGTGAAAGAGAAGAGAATTCAGTTTCCATCTTGGATAAGTGACTGTCTATTTAAGTCTTTGTTTTAGCAGCCAGCCTACAACCTAACTAGTACACATGTATTATTTCATTTCATTTATTTTTAACGATCTCATTTAGTTACCCAAGGTGGCACAGCAAGTGGGCGCAGAGCAAGGATTCGAACCCAAGACTGCCTGACTCAGGATCCCACACTGTCGTTCACCGCTTTAGCACTCGGCTCATGTGTCCCCTGGGCTAAGTCTCTTTCCTACATGCTGAGTGGAGTCACGGCACTTTACACTGTGCCCTCGTTGCATCTTTGTACTTAAGTGCTTTGGGGCCAGAGGCTGTACTCTTCCCCCTTGCATTGCCCGGGTCTGGATAGGGCTTGGCCCTCTGTAAATGTTGACCAAATAAATGAATAATAAATGGTCTTGCTGAGCCTCAGAATATCTAGCAGGCTATTGAAGGATCAAATGAGATCATGTTTGAGAAGATGTTTTGAAAACTACAAGCCAATATATACACTTGGGTTATAGTCAGCTCTCTCGTCAGGAAGTTCTCTATATTTAGGGCAGGAATATGGCTGTTTCCATGCTGTACTCTGGTTCTGTCTTTTGGTACTTTCCTCTGAGAAACAGTACTCCCTGTCATGTCACTCTTAGGGTTGGAGGACACCTAGAGGCCACTCAGACCTACCTCCTGGTGCCCTCCCACCCCTACCCCTGGCAGGATTCCCCTCCGTGACATTTCCACTGAAAGGTCAGTTGGTCAGTAGCCCTTCTAACAACTGGACACAGTGATCAAAATGTGACTCAACAGTGCAGGACAGGAGACAGGCTCCGTGCTGTCCCCAGATGCACCATGAGTTCTCCTCCACAGTTCAGAGTCCTCTTTCAAGGTCAGGTTCAAAGTCACCTGCTCTGCAGAAGTCTTCCGAGTCCAGCAGGGGCACCGAGGTCCCTTTCTTTCCTGCTGTGTCATTTTGTACTTTATTCTAAACCATATCACATTATACTTTTATTTGTGCTTTTTTATAAACCCCACTTAATCACTCCTCCAAACTACCACCTCCACCCCTCATAGGTGAGATTTTTCAAGGACAGAGACTCTATCTTACTCTTTTGATTCTTATCACCTACCTCAGTGCCTGGCACTTGTTGATAAACTTAATAAATGCTTGTTGAAAGGATGAGTGAGTAAATGCATGAGCAGAGGGGCTAAAGCTTTGTCTCTGTCATTAGACAAACTCATGTCCAAATCCCACTGATTGACTACACTCATTCATTTATGCATGTACTCATTCATTTAGTCACATTTTTATTGAGTACTTAATATATTCCAGACACCCTGCTAGACACTAGCATTGGAGAATCAGGAGGACAGAGTCTCTACCCTCACAGATTTATATCTGAACAGTAGAGACAAAATAAAGAAGCACATCAGTAAGTAAACAAGCTATCTACAGATTCTAATATGTCCTGTGAATGAAATGAACAGGGGGCGTGTGACGGAGGACGTGAGGTTGGCAGTGGGCAACCGTAGATGATGGAGAGGGGGCAGGGAAAGCCTCACTGGGAACCTGTGAGCTGAGTCCTGAAGAATGAGTCTTTTAAAGAACAGGAGGAAAAACAGGGGATAGCCACAACCAGAAAAAAATTGCTTCTTTCTCTAAGGCTTAGTTTCCTCATCTGTAAATTGAAATAATCATAGCACCCACTTCATGATTTTTTGTGAAGCTTAAATGCATTGAAACACATAGAGTAGGGCACCTAGAAAGCACTCAATACATCTTAGCTCTTATTATCAATTATGGGGTAATGCTATCGAAAGGAAATGAGGGTGCAGTCCTGTGGTCCTCTGTAATTGCCACTTCCTTTCCAAGTTCTAAGCCATCTGTTAAACAACACAGTTAAGAATGTGCCTGGGAGGGAATTCCTGGTGGTCTAGTGGTTAGGACTCCACGTTTCCACTGCAGGGGGCGCGGGTTCGATCCCTGGTCGGGAAACTAAGATCTCACAAGCTGCTCAGTGTGGCCAAAAAAGAAAAAAAGAAAAGAATGTGCCCGGGGCACCAACCTTAATCTCTCTGACCTACGATCTCTAGAATTTCTTTAAAATGAGTGTAAATACCTTATAAGGTTGATAGAGGGAACAAATCAACTAATGTATGTAGAAGCCCTGTGCAATGGTACTTATTTCTATTGTCATATCTTCAGAGTTTCTCCATAGTTTCTGGACATCTCATGTTATAGCTGCAAGCACACCACTGAGTTTGCCAGCCAAGAACCTTCTTAAAACAAGGTCCCTGAAACTGAACATGGAACTTCAAGCAAGTTCTGGCAGAGCAGGGAGAGCACCCACAGTCCCAACACGGCCTTACAACCAGGTAACAAGTTAGTAGCAGAAGCAAGAGTAGAACCCAAGTCTACTGCCACCAGGCCAACCAGATGCACCCTCAGCATCCTGTGGTCCAGCAGGTGAGAAAAAGTTTGCCATGTTACTCCAGAACTAAAGGCCTCTGTTTTTTCTTCTTTTCTTTCTTTCTTTTTTTCTTTAACTGAAGTATAGTTGATTTACAATATCATGTTAGTTTCAGGTGTACTTTTTTTTTTTTTTTAAATGTGTGTTTATTTATTTATTTATGGCTGTGTTGGGTCTTCGTTTCTGTGCAAGGGCTTTCTTTAGTTGTGGCAAGCGGGGGCCACTCTTCATCGCGGTGCGCGGGCCTCTCACTATCGCGGCCTCTCTTGTTGCGGAGCACAGGCTCCAGACGCGCAGGCTCAGTAATTGTGGCTCACGGGCCTAGTTGCTCCGCGGCATGTGGGATCCTCCCAGACCAGGGCTCGAACCCGTGTCCCCTGCATTGGCAGGCAGATTCTCAACCACTGCGCCACCAGGGAAGCCCCAGGTGTACTTTTGAAGGAGTTGCAAGGCACCTAACAAGGCTAGTCTTATCTACTGATCAGATGGGAAGATCTTGCATTTATAACAGGAGCAAAGAGAAAGATTCTAACCATCTCAGAGACAAAAGTCTTTCTGCAGTTCAAAGTCCCCTGAACCTGTGGTTTCTCTGATGTGTGTGTTTGTGTACACACATACTTGTGCATGCAAGAGGGGAGAAACAGCACTGGCTCCACACTTTAAGCCACTGACTCTTGCAGATAGGATTATTGTATGTATTCTTATTTTCAAGTCTGGCCTTAAATGGCAACATAAGCAGAAAGATGCCAAGGAGAGTGGTGGAACAAGGGCTTAATTACAGGGACCTTCGTACAACTAACATGCCAATAATTTGCCTAGCTGAGTGATTCAGCAGTAATCCTGCCAGGTTCCCAAAGAAAACCCATATCTGGGATGACGTAATGTCTCTCCACCCCAATACAGCCGTCTCTCTACACCCACCGTCACAAGTTTACCGTCTCCTATGGAGAGCCACAATTCCATCTGTGGAATTTTCAGTTGCCATCTGCACTGTGACAAATATGTGTTTTATTATTTAAATGGTATTACAATGTACAACGCTGCTAGTCTAGCCCTTCACGTTTAAAATTTCAATAGAAAAATTAAGACAAAAAATCCTAGCCTCTGGTGAGTTATATATTGGCAAATCATGTCTGAAGAATGCCTCCAGTATCTCAAATTAGATATTTGATCTATGTAGCCCATGAATATTTATACTTTGAGGCAAAGTGATTGATTTAATTTATCACTGGAAATTGAGGTGACTGTCTAGACTTACTACATGGTAAGCCTTGCAGAGAATATGAAGAGAAAGGGACCCTAGTCCTACCCCTTTCCGATGTATCTTGTGCGGGGCTGGCAGATACTTTTGCTTGCCTACCTCAGATTCATTAGTCTTCCCCATATTTCTGATCAGACAAATACTCAGGGAAGGTGCTCTTATTCTCATGTAAACTAATTTTGGTTTTCCTTGCCACACTTGGCTAGGCATATCATTCATTTTATTTCAATTTATTTTGAAGAGAAATGGAAGGAGATCAACTAGGGGCTTGGGGGGAGTTCTGGGAAAAAATTTTTTTGGATAAAAAGAGATCCAAAGAATAAGCTCCTTTTTTTCTGCCTTTGGATGTTGTTGTGATACAAGGAACCCCTGCAGCCATCTTGCAAACATGAGGGTAGGAAGCTGGAAGGATTACAGAGATGACAAAAATCTGGGTCCTTGATGTTGATAAGTTACTGATAAAGTAACCTAGAGCTGCCCCTACCTCCAGACTTCTCATTATAGAAAATAATAAATCCTTTGTTATTTAAACTGTTTGGGTGGAGGCTTTCTGTACGTAGAAGCTGAAAACATTACTAAGTAAGGCAGTGATTTTCAAGCTTTTTGACCATAAACCAAAGTGAGAAATATGTTTACATGTAATGCACTCTAAAATCTTCTGTTTGACTCTATTTCATTTTCTAAAATTCAGGTCATGATTCACTGAAGTGATTTCAAAACTCACTGGTGGTTCCTGACCCACATTTTGGAGAACATTAAAGTCATAGGGTACATAAGCTACTGTGATATAATGAAAAGCATAATGTGGTAAGTGTCATAAAAGACAAACAAAGTGCTGTCATAGGAGAGAATGATCACTTTGAGTTTGGGGAAACAGGGAAGCTTTCATGGAAGGGCTGGACCTTGAAAAAATATCTACATTTTCAGCAAGAGAAGGGAGCTTAAGGAATGACCAGAGGAAAGACAAGATGGTGGGAAGTCAGATAAATGCCAAAACCAGTGGGTAAACCTGGGCAGATGTTGATGTGTGTGGTTTAGAGAGTAGTGAGAAGTGAGGTCTGACTTGGGTTAGGTCACGTGCAGCCTTGATGGCAGGCAGATGGGAGGCCATATGAAGGCCTTCGGGAAGGGCTGGGTGTGAGGAAGTCTAAATAGGTGGCAGTTGCAAGTTGGGTTGAGTCTGAGTCATATCAGAAGCTCAAACTGGAACTTGAGGCAAATGAGAAGGGCCTCTGCTCTAGGAGCTCAGCCTCTGCTCCATCACATCTTTCTGCCTACAGTCACTGCAAACCCATTTTACACAGGGGGGTCCTCTATCTGTGAGCTGCTTTTTAGTGGTGACCAAAGAGTGAACTGGTCTTTCTAAAAATTCTGCCTGGCAGCCCCCAATGTAAACCAACAGTGCTGATGCGGTGCTTCAGCTCAATGAAACCAACAGAGTGAGCAAGAGTGGCCAATCTGCAATTTCAGAAAGGCCAGCAACCCCCAGCTTCTCATTGTTCCTCTTGCACCCACCTGCCTGCCTTGTGATGAGTTCACATGTTGTTAGATCCAGCCCTAAAAGGTGGGCTGAGCCTTGCTACTTGGCACCTCTAATGAAAAAAAAAAAAAAAAAAAAAAAAAAAAAAAAAAAATTCAGGGCTTCCCTGGTGGCGCAGTGGTTGAGAATCTGCCTGCCAATGCAGGGGACACGGGTTTGCGCCCTGGTCTGGGAAGATCCCACATGCCGCGGAGCAACTGGGCCCGTGAGCCACAACTACTGAGCCTGCGCGTCTGGAGCCTGTGCTCCGCAACAAGAGAGGCCGCGATAGTGAGAGGCCCGCGCACCGCGATGAAGAGTGGCCCCCACTTGCCGCAGCTAGAGAAAGCCCTCGCACAGAAACGAAGACCCAACACAGCAAAAAATAAATAAATAAATAAATTAAAAAAAAAAATTCATTGGAGGAGGATTTGGAATTGCTGGTTAAATTGGGTGTTTGGGGGGCTTCCCTGGTGGCGCAGTGGTTGAGAGTCTGCCTGCCAATGCAGGGGACACGGGTTCGCGCCCTGGTCTGGGAAGATCCCACATGCCGCGGAGCAACTAGGCCCGTGTGCCACAACTACTGAGCCTGCGCGTCTGGAGCCTGTGCTCCGCAACAAGAGAGGCCGCGATAGTGAGAGGCCCGCGCATCGCGATGAAGAGTGGCCCCCGCTTGCCGCAGCTAGAGGAGGCCCTGGCACAGAAACGAAGACCCGACAGAGCCAAGGAGGTGGATAAATAAATAAATAAAAAAAAAAAAAAAAAAAAAAATTGGGTGTTTGTGCTATCTGTGGATTTTCATCACCCATGTCATTCCTCCCCTACTCTCTCCCTGAAAACCAACCCTCATGATGGAAATTAATCAAAACTAATCTGTGACTTCTCTTTTATTATACCTGTAGACATGAGGGATTGGCAAATCAGAGTAGACTTTTACTGGGAACCCAAATACTGGAGAATAGAACCAGATTTTGATCAATCTTAAATGGGGTCAAGTTTACTCTTACCCTCGCCCCTCAAATTAGTGATAGTTTCTTAATATTTAAGACTGAATGATCAGACTTCTGGAGCACTGTTTCTGTCCTGACAGTTGATACTCTTCGTGGTTTGAGTAGAGGCCCCTACATTTCTGCCCCCCCCCCCGGCTCCATACAGAAAATTACAACCAATAGTCTACCCTTTGGGAGCACAAAGAAAGTTAATTCCTTGGTTTAAGGTGGGGGACATTGTCGTGATGGAAGCACCCGCTAGCTACATTTGACCCCAAAGCATATGAAATCAAGCCATACATCTGCATGGTTACAGCAGTTCTGCCTTGGTATCTTCAAGTGGTTTATTTGGACTTATCTTTGTAGAATCTTTCAAACCCTCATGTGTTAGAACTTAAGAATGGAGTTAGTACCGTGAACAAAAATAGGTGTGAGGGAAAGAGTAGACAGGAGGGTACCATTCCTCTCAAGATAAAATGGTGGTCAAATGGACACAGTGCCTGCCTTCCTCTGGGGTCCCTGCTGTCCCCTTTCACAAATTCTCCAATGGCACCTTTAACATTCCACTGTTTGTAACTGTTAACCTATCTGCCCCTCAACAGGAATGTGGGATCCTTAAGAACAGGATGGTGACTTACCCATCTCTGTATTCCCAGAACCTAGTATGAAAAAGTGTTTCTTGAATGAATAGTTAAGTGAATGAGTGAAACCTTACCAGCCTAACTAACAGCAAAGGTTCTTCTCCTAGGATTTCTTTGACAATAACAGCTCAGAATCAACTCCTCTAGAACCATCTGCTGTTGATTTTCTAACCACACCTCCTAAGGCCTCCTCAGGGTCCAAAGTCTACTGTTCTTGCAGATGTTTTAATTACCTGGTATTTCCTTTTTACATTTCTATTTCCTTCATGGACATTTATTCAAAAACTCTTTCTAATAACTTACTTTAATAACATTTTCCCTAATTTTAAAAGTAACGTAAGCCCATTTGTATACAGAAAAGAAGAAAGTATCACGCCTGTAAGAGGTACTTGCCGAGGTCCATCCCATCCACTTTGATGACAGTGACGCCTGTCTCAAGCACTCGAACAGTAGCTCTCATCCTGTTGGAGCCAACACCCTCTTTTTATAACAAGTATTTTTATAACTTCACCTTTATTACATTGAAATGAATTTTATAGATAATATAATATGTACACATCTTTTTAAAAAATTCAATAATCATATTACAAAGTGTTATTGACTGAATGTTTGTATCCCCCCTAAAATTCGTATGTTGAAATTCTAACCTCCAAAGTGACGGTATTAGGAGGTGGAAGCCTTTGGGAGTTGCTTAGGTCCTAAGGGTGGAGCCCTCATGGATAGGATTAGTGTCCTTATAACAGAGACCCCAGGGAGCTCTCTTTCCCTCTACACCAAGTGAAGATACAAAGAGAAAATGGCCATCCACCCTCATAAGAATCTGATCATGCTGGCACCCTGATCTTGGATTTCCAGCCTCTAGAACTGTGAGAAATAAATTTCTCTTGTTGATAAGCCAACTGCCTGAACTGACTAAAGCACAAAGTAGAATTAAAAGGAAAATAATTTACAATAAAAGAGCAAGTCTGTCAACTGTGCAAATGCTCAGCAGGACTACCCTAGAAGAAATGAATAACAATGTTGTAGGTGCTCGATACCCAGAATCACTGTGAAGGTGGCAGCTAGCAGTGCAGGCCCATTACAGGTCTGTTGTAGTGAAGATGCAGACTCCATGAGTGGTGCTGACATTGCTAATGTGATTTTCCAAAATGGGGAACAAACTCTTGGAAAAGTTCTAAATAAAACAAAGCTCAGTGTTCCCTTGATGTATGCAGTAACTGCTTGCCTGGAAAATACAGTGCATTTTTAAAATGCTTTGGTTTTACAGATAAAAAGAGTTAGGTTTAGCTCCAATATTTTGAACAGTTTCTTCACCTGTGTGAATGTTCAAAATTCATGAAGGTCACAAGAAGGGGTGTTCCATGCATTGTGGGTCGTTAACCATCTCCTGTCTTTACATCTCTAGCTACTAATTCAAGGCCGCTAATGGCCTTGAATCATTGAAACAATAGAAAACGCCCTCCTCCACATTTCTCCAATGTCCCAGTTGAGAAGGACAGATCCAAGCGAACCCCGGTCCTCCCATCCCCCGTCCTGTGATGAAACACCAGGGGAATGCTACTGATGGCCTTTGGCACAAGGTGTTTCTACCTGATAATAAGAAACACAAGGTGCGTAAACGGTACCTTTCTCTGCCTGCGGTTGTTCTATGATGATATGGGGCCTGGGGACCGCTATCATCTCGCTGTCATCCAGAGAGCCAGCCCGAGGAAGAGGCCAATGCGGGGAGCAGGCAGAGGAGAACGGTGGGAAGAAGCAGGGTACCCGGTGACTTAAAATGAGCCACTGAATCAGCCAACCCCAGAACTGCCCCCTTTCCTTTCCTCTTGATGGGTTAAATAATTGCACAAGCCGCTGGGGTTGGGGTTTTCTGTTTTACAGCCAAAAGCTTCTTCCTGATAAAAGCACTCATATTCTCACAGGAGACCCCCTTTCTGAGCTTCTTGCAGAGAAGTGGCCTCCTTTCTTGGTTCTACCTTGAGGTGAGGTTTTTAAGGAAGTTTCTAGGTTCACATTCCAGCCTTGCTTTTACAAGCTGTGTAAATATCGGCAAGTCCCTTCATCTTTTGATGTCTCATTTCCTTATCTGTAAAATGGGAACTATAATAGTTTTCTAATTCCAGGGATGTTGTAATGATTAAGCTAAATGAGTTAGTATAAGGAAAGCACTTGGAACAGTGCCTAGCCCATCACTCGTGCTGAATCAGTGGTAGCTAGGATTACAGAGTCTCTTTCAGCTTTTTGGTTAGATTTCTTTTGGCCGCAGACGACAGAAATGCCATTCAAACTAAATTAAGCAAGACAAGGAAAGTCACTGGCAGCTGAGGGCACCGAGGTGGGTTACAGGATCAGGAAGAGCTGCCGGGATCAAGGCCTTGGGGATCGGATGTGGTCCTTCTAGACAAACAGTTCATATCCTTGACCGCCCGTAAGAATCATCCAGAGGGCTTTTTAGAGTCCCAAGGCCCAGGCTGCATCCCTGACCAATCAAATAAAAATTCCAGTTTTTAAAACTCCCCAGGCAAGTCCAACGTGCAGCCCCGGCTGAGAACTCCTGCCAGATCTCAGTTCATCGGCCTCTGGTCTTCGCTGTTCTCTGTTTGTTTCATTCTACAGAGATCTATTCCACGGCTTCCATGTGTGTCCTCCCATAACAATCTCAACAGAAAAAAAAATTTTAAATAACAAAGTTCTTTCTCCCAGCATCCACATAGCAATGGATCTGTCCTGCTTGGGTCTCCTTATCCTTTTTATTCCAATCACTGTTGCTAAGGGCTGGGGTACAAACCCACCCCTGTGGTCAGGAATCTTGATTGACAACTTACCAGAAACACTTGGCCTGGAGACAGAGCAAGTCCCTCAAAGATCTAAAAGGACTGAGCAGGAAAAGTCTGTACACATCATCTGATTAAGTAAGACTAGTTACACTTCATCTTTTTTTTTTTTTTTCTTGGTGTAATTTATTATCAGCGTGATTTGCTTCAGCCATTTTTTCGTAACCAATAAGATTTAGGCTTGATGGGGTCTTGTCTTGAAGTCTTTTAACCACTGCAAGTGAGGAGATTATTGCTTGGCTGGGACGATGCCTGGTCTGTCCCTTGGTCTGTCTCCCGGCTGCCTGGATGGATTTGCAGTTCTTCATTCCCTGGAGCCGCTTATTCACTGATTCCTTGTCACACCCACAGATGACTGATCTCTTAAGTGTCCCTCTTGATTTCACTCTGGGATCATTTTCTAACAATACTGTCACTCTTGGTACTGACTACACAGTATTTCAATTCAAACTGAAACCCAAGTTTCCATTTCCTCGAACTTTTGAACTCTCATCTCCTTTTCTTTTTCTTTTTTTAATAAATTTATTTATTTATTTATGATTTTTGGCTGCGTTGGGTCTTCGTTGCTGCACACGGGCTTTCTCTAGTTGTGGTGAGCGGGGGCCACTCTTCATTTGCTCTTTGTTGCGATGCGTGGGCTTCTCATTGCGGTGGCTTCTCTTGTTGAGGAGCACGGGCTCTAGGCGCGCGGACTTCAATAGTTCTGGCACACGGGCTCTGTAGTTGTGGCTCGCAGGCTCTAGAGCGCAGGCTCAGTAGTTGTGGCGCACGGGCTCCGTTGCTCCGTGGCATGTGGGAGCTTCCCGGACCAGGGCTCGAACCCATGTCCCCTGCATTGGCAGGCAGATTCTTAACCACTGTGCCACCAGGGGAGTCCCTCTCATCTCCTTTACTTGCTTATCTTCAGGTTGGAGGAGCTCTTTTAGGAATGCATTTTTTTTTTTTTAAACCAAAAGATGATTGGAATTACACATGGTATTAAAATCCTAGAGTATGCTCATCCACATGTGGTGAATAGCACTCAGCAGATTCCCTTTTTTAAACTGGACAATATCGAGAACAATAAAACACATTCCCAACCTTCCAGAAAGTAAAGAATTTTTAAGCCAGCTGGAGCAAAGTGTATTTGAGGAGACAAACCACAGTAAATACCTGTGTGTAACTAACAGAACGAGCAGCATAATCAAAGAGCTGCTCCCCTGCATATCTGCGTCCCCAAGGATCTCATTCTCTGGGGTTTATTTCTGGGGCTCTGTCATTGCATGTTTTCTGAATTCAGCTTACTTTAGGTTTCACAAGTTTCTGGTGACACACTGAGCAGCTAATTTTGATCTCAGAGTTTCCCAACCCACTGAAGCCATTGCAGCAACATGACAGATGAATGATGGGGGGAAACGGCTGCAAGGTGGGTGCTGGGGGAGGGATGGACAGAGGGCCCTTGTCATTGTGTGTGCTGCCTCTGGGGGCTTTTATTACAAAGGAAGTCTCCATCTCTTGGTTATTAAGTAGATGCCTTACAGGCCTCTTCCTGTTTTGCTCACACTTTGCATAGTTTCAGTTGAAGTGAAAAGGGCCCCCAAAGGGGCTTTGCTCCACCACTAGATGGAGGAATACCTTCTCCCGTGCAGCCCTGGAGACAAGGGCCAGGAAAAGGATCTACTGCCACCCAACCCAACCTTTGTCAGCCCCCCTCGTCCCTCCCCCACGCCGGGCAGGAAGCCACCTGCCGCAGCAACGGTCACTGCTGAGGTCACCCTCGTCGTGTGCTTTGCATTTTGAGATCTGATTCCTGCGTGAAGCCTCAGCATCCTCTTCGGTGTTCTTTGAAAGTTCTGTGTTTTTCCAGCTGTTCCACAAACCTTTGTTGGCCAGGGCAGCCTTGCACATAGCTTTCCAAAATTACTGTCAGCATTCTTTCCACCCACAGGATCCGCAATGACCCTCCACCTTTGTGAATGCAAATCCTTCCCCTTTCTTACTGAGTTTGTCTCACTTCCTCCTCCCAAAAAAAGCTGCCTGCGTCACTCTGGCCCGTGAGCGGCGCTGGAAACAGGTCACCAGGCACAGCCAGGAATAGTTTCCTCTATTCTTGAATTTCATATAAATAGAATCACACAGTGTGTCATTTTTGTGTGTGGCTTCTTTTGGTCAGCGCTTCGTCTGGGAGATTCATCCATGTTAAGCCCTTCTTATTCCCTTGTATGACCACAATTTGTCAGTTCCCTTATTGATGGACATTCAGGTTACTTCCAGTTCTGACTATTGTGAATCAGGCTGCTGTGAACATTCTTGTACAAGGCGTTTTCTGGATGTATGTACTCATTTCTCTGGTGTATATACTGCGGGGTCAAATCACTGGTCCTCGTAAGTGTATCCTTAGCTTTATTAGAAATGGCCAGTTTTCCAACATGGTTGTTTTAATATATGTTTAATCATCACAACAACCTTAAGTGTTCATCAGTCAGTTTGCAGTTGAGCCCCTACTATGTGCTAAGCACTGATCTAGGTGCTGGGATAGAGCAGTGAATAGACAGACAAGGTCCGTGTCGTTGAGACACATTCTCGTGGGGGGGGACAGGCAATAAAACCTAAATAAACAGAGAAGATCATTTCAGATGCTGACACAGGCTATGAAGAATAGAGTGTGTAATGGGATGGAGCTCTATGGAGGAGGGCGCTGCTTTGTGCAGAGCTCCTGGGAGGTGTCTTTTTTTTTAGCAGCATGTGAATTTATTTATTTATTTTATTAAAAAAAATTTTTTTTTACTTCCCCTCCTGTCTCCTGGGATCTCACCTTGGTGAACCAGTTAATGAGCCAAGACGGAATTTGGCCACCAGGATTATTGAAGTAATACATGAAAACTAGAGAGGAAAAAAAAGGACAATTCAGAAGGAGGAAAAAATACAGCAACAAACCCTGCAAACATTCCAGGTTTATATTCAGGCCCAGAAATTAAGGAGGGAGGTAACACAGAATTCAAGTGTGCAGCATGTGAGTTTAATGAGGATGTTTTTATTTTTTATTTTTTTAAATTAATTAATTGATTAATTAATTTATTTTTGGCTGCTTTGGGTCTTCGTTGCTGCACGCGGGCTTTCTCTAGTTGCGGCGAGCTGGGGCTACTCTTCGGTGCTGCGCGCGGGCTTCTCATGGCAGTGGCTTCTCTTGTTGCCGAGCACGGGCTCTAGGTGCACGGGCTCCAGTAGTTGTGGTACGTGGTCTCAGTAGTTGTGGTGCACGGGCTTAGTTGCTCCACAGCATGTGGGATCTTCCCGGACCAGGGCTTAAACACGTGTCCCCTGCACTGGCAGGCGGATTCTTAACCACTGCGCCACCAGGGAAGTCTTCCGGGAGGTGTCTTTGAGAAGCTGAATCTGAGTCACCAGCTGAAAGCTGGGGAGGACGTGGCCATGCAGGGCATGGGGAAGAGTGTGAGAAGCAGAGGGACAGCAAGTGCAGCTGCCCTGGGGCAGGAAAAAGTGTGGTGGGTTTGGGGAGAGACGGGGGTCTGTGAGGCTGGCACACAGTCATTCATTCATTCATTCAACAGGGAAATAGAGACTGAGCTTCTGCTATTCTAGGCTCTGGGGATCCAGCAGGGGACAAAATAGACGAGCAGCCTGCTGTCACAGAACAAGAAGGAAAGAGCAGGTAGGAGGATTTGGAGGAGGAAGCAGAGGCAGGTTAAGTAGGATCGTGTAGACCATAGACAGGAGCTTGGATTTTATCCTGGAGCAGTGGGAAAACACAGAAGGGTTTTAAGCAGAGATGTGAAAATGGTCTGATTTACGGGGATGGAGCAAGGATGCAGTAAGGGAGACTCATTAGAAGGCCAGGTAGTGATCTGGGCCGGAGACTCTGGGTTGGGACTACAGCTGTGGCCGTGGGAACAGTGAACACGACCAGCATTCTGGAGATATTTGGGAGCTTGAGCCAATAGGACTTAATGGAAGATTGGTTACGGGGTGAGCAGCAAGAGGAATGCAATTCAGATTCCAGGGCCTTAGCCTTAGTACCTGGTGAGGTGGAGGGTACCACGCATTGAGGTCAGGAGGACGGGGGCGAGGAAGGAATTCGGTGAGGAAAAGCAGGTTCCATTTTGCTACGTTGGAGATGCAAAGGAACCTTCAAATGTCAATGTTCAAGAGGCAAGAGTTCTAGGGAGAGAGCCAGCCCGAAGATCTGACTTTGAGAATCACCGGTAGGTAGACGGCTTGTAAATTGTCACACGGTAGGACAGTCAGTCTTACTTCAGGGTCTGCCTCCTTCACATTTCACATTAATGCCTAAGGCTTCTCAGCTCTGCCGCTTAGATGCCACATGACCTCAGGTGAGTTACTTAACTCCTTGGTGCCTCAATTTCCTCAACGATAAAGTAGGGATTACAATAGTTAAACACCCTGCACAGGGCAGCGTGAGTATGGACTAGATTAATACAATTAAAATGCTTGGAACAATGCTTGGCATACTGTGGTGTTAGCTGTGAGTCACCCTGGCTCTGAAGAGGGTAGGTCTGTCTCAAGAAGGAGCTCTTTCACACTTGTTCCAATAACCAGTCCCAGGGTGTGGAGGAACCGCAAACATCCCCCTCGGGTGGGTGGACCTGGCACTTTGGGATCAGGTCAGTAACTGGGTAAGGACAGGACTGCGGGCAGAGGGCACCGTGGCCCAGGCTAGGAGCGAACCCAGCCCGGGATGGCTTTAACCCTGGAAGCGTACACAGGAGCCCTGCCTAATGCCTTCTATTCTGCTCTTGTTGGCATTTACTGTTTAACCATGCATGGTATCATAAGAAATATATTTGGCCTTTGTCCCCAGTTCCTGGTACAAAGATCTTAAAACCCTTGGAATTTCCTGAGCCGCAGGAGTGTCTTTTGTTATCATAAGGAGCCCCTTTGGAGTACAACAGAGTTCATGCAGATGAGGTGACTTAGAGTGGGACCCTATATAGCCTCAGGATGGGGCTGGTCACCAGAAAGACCAAGAGGTTACAAGGTTGGAATTCAGCCCCACCCACTGACCTCTGGGGAGGAGAAGGGGAGGTGGCAGCCGCAGATTAGGCTCTATAAAAAACTCCTGAACAATATTTTTGATGAGCTTCTGGGTCGGTGAATACATCCAAGTGCTGGGAGGATGGCGCACCCCAGTTCCATGGGGTCAGAAGCCCCTGTGCTCTGGACCCTTCCAGACCTCACCCTGTATACCTCTTCATCTGGCTGTTTATCTGTATCCTTTATAATAAACTGGTAAGCATTAGTAAATGTTTCTCTGAGTTCTGTGAGCTGCTCTACCAAATCACTCAAATCCAAGGACGGGGTTGTGGGAACCTCTGATTTACAGCCATTTGGTCAGGAGCACAGGCGACAACCTGGATTTATAATTGGCATCTGAAGTGGGGGGTGGTCTTGTGGGACTGAGCCCTTAACCTGTGGGATCCGATGCGATCTCCAGAGTTGAGGTGAATTGTAGGGCACCAGTCAACGTCCGCTGAGAACTGGAGAACTGGTTGATAGTGTTAGAAAATACACATCAGACCATGACTCAGAATCCCTTCAGTTAGCTCCTAGGCTATGAAAACTGAATCTGAAGGCAAGAAAAGGGAAAGATCTAGTAAATGTTGAAGGTAACATATGCACATGGGACACACAGGGTCCCTTGTCCTCTATTTTGGTAATGGCATCCCCTCCGTTCTTTGGAATCACTGCCCTATCCCCACCCGGTGTCATTCACAGACCCACGCCCGTGTCCTTAGTGTTTGCCCAAAGAGTGAATGCATGATCTGAGCTGCACCAATCAGAAATTTCCCTTCGATTTTACAGATATTGGGAGAAGACCCTTTCTTTCCACGGGGGTTGCTGATCTGTGATGCCATAAGAAAGGAACTGTTTGTATCCATACCTCCCTTTACCCATCAGCCATGGGGAGAATAAAGCCAAAGGAGAGAAGTAAATAGGTAAATAAGAGAGCTCTGGTGGCTTTGTTCTGCCTGAGCCCACCCCTCCTGCTCTGCTCAGTGATAGATGTCAGTACATCCCCTCTGTTTGCTCAGGCTAGTTGGGTTTGAGGTCCCTCACAACCTTACAGGATTAACTGGTTCATGGTAAGTTCGACTTGAGTAGTGCGAATTTTCACAGCCTTAGCTGAGATTCTCCTGAAAGTAATTCAGTGTTATCATTCAGTTTCATGAATGATGAACCTAGCAGGTTAAGAGTTCCAGCCCAAGAGCTCACGGCATTTTACTGACTGACCACCAGAGCTTATGTGGTCTATTTTTACTTCATTACCCTCCATATAGACTGGCCAATCTGCCCATGTGGCCTCTGAAATCCTTGGGGACCCCCTAAAAGAAAGGAGCCCCAAGCTCATGCAGTCAGAATGTTTGGAGACAAGGGGACACTTAATTGGGCTGTGCTTTGCTTGGGGACCTAGGACGTCTCTAGACAAGGAGACTGGGGCAAAGGAGTCAAGTGGCTCTGAATTGAAATCACACTGGACTGGATCAAAGTGACTCTTTGGTCTTGAGTTTCTCTAATTCTGGCCCCAGTAAAAGGGTCTGGTTGAATCAGGAGTTCCTGAAAGTTTTGGTGGATTTCTGGAATCTCATGGATTCCAATCTTCATAGAGAGAGTAAATCACTAGGTGATATTTGCTTCATTGTATGTGTATGTGTGTGTGTGTGTGTGTGTGTGTGTGTGTGTGTATGTGTATATGTGTATGGATGTATATGTAGGTATATATACACCCCGGCTCCAGACTCACACACTTCTCCAGAAAAGAATTAGAAAGATGCTGAAAAGCCCCCACCCCCAGAATTCCTTAAAACTTCCTTGGGAATCATCTCTTAGACTTGGCCTCCTTTCCCCCTGTGACATTTTTCATCTCAAAGCTCTAAATTCTTTTCACAGCAGCTAAGTAGGTGAAAGCCCTTCAAGAACAGACTTCTATTGTCTTGCTTTCCTTTGGGAAGCGAGATGGGAAGGTGACTGGAGGAGCTGGGGAGGGGAGGACATTTTCCTGGCACCTCAAATCGGGCAGGCCCAGGTTGAAAAAGCTCCAGAAAATGCAGCACTTGAAAATGTAGCCAGGCGATTGGAGACCAAGGAGGCCCAGAATGAGAAGCAAATGTGGGTGTGCGGTGTTATTCTTGTCTTCGCTAGGCCAAGCACTCCTCCTCGCTGTGCTTGCTGCCTGAAGCAGATCTTTTTTAAAGGGTAACTCTCTCCTTGCTGAACCGGAGCTTTTGCAGGCTTATGGAATTCCTGTGTGCAAAGGAGGGAATTGGGAGAGAGGACCAAGTCCCGTCTGGCCACCTCGCTACCAGAGCAGGCTCAGGTTGTGTGAGAGTGTGTGCTGCGTGGGTGTGGGTGTCCCTCTCCCCATCACTGTTGTGCTGGTGACACAACCAGCCTCTTAGAAGATGCTAATGAGATTCTTGTTAGAGCTGCGGAATCAGCTGTGGCAGATGGTAGAAGGTTAGGTTTTAATTTCTCTTGTTCCACTGTTGTTTTTCTCTAAAAATGTGCTAACCAACGCGCCCCTTTCTTGTGCTCTATTTCGACAAAGCCACGAATTAATTTTTTAAATCCTTTTCATCCAACCTTCCTCTCTAATCATAAACTCAGTGAGCAATATCTTCCTAGAAACAAAAGCAAATCATTACCCAGCATCTTCTCTCTGCCCCTCCCATGCAGTCTGTATTTCTTTACACAGAAGAAATCTTACATGTTTTCTCTGAACCTACAGAGCTAGTATACACCAATGCTATGAGTGCCCCTGTTAATGTATAATTTCATTTTCTTCTTGGCTGGGGCAAGGTTATCGTGTTTTGGTTAACGCGTAGTCCCTCTATAGACAGATGTAAAAGCAAAAAATATTATCCGAGCCAATAAAGAGAACAGCTAATGTTTATTGAATACTTTCAATATCCAGGTACCACGCTAAGCAATGTATGGACATTATTTTATTTAATCCTCACATTAATCCTATAAGTAGGTAATATCATTATCCCCACTTCACAGATGAGAAGACTGAGACTTGGAGAAAGAAATTTGTCCAAGATCAGATGGCTAGGAAGTGGCAGAACTGGAATTCAAAGCCAGGGACTCCCACTCCAAAATCAATGCTTCGAGATGGTGTGTTCTTTTGTTTTCCTTGATGAATTTCAGTTGCATTAGTGCTGTAGTCTCTAGGATTCAAGGGTATTTTTCTTGATTTCAAACCCTTGAATGGGGCCCAGATATCAGAAGGCTTATTTATGGTGAGAGGCTCTGACACCAGTTATGGCAGCATCAGCTTGCCTTCAAAGATGGAAGACAGATCCATCATTTTTCAAATGAAGAAATTAGAATCTAGAGAGTATGGTGCTTCAGCTACCTATTGCTGTGTAACAAACCAGCCTAAAACGTAGCGGCTTAACCCACAAAAGCATTTTCTTGCTCCTGATTCTGGGGGCCAGGACTCTGGGCAGAGCTCAGCAGTGCTGTCTCAGGACTGTTCCATGTGGTGTCGACCAGGCTGGCGGGAGTAGGGCCTCTCTCACGCAACTGGGGCCTCGAGGTTGGCAGCTGGCTTTCTGACCAGCAGGACAGCCTGGACTTGACATTGTGGCTCAGGATGGCAAGAAAGCAAAGGACCTCAGCCCAGAACTGGAACAGCGCCCCCTCTGTCTCCTTCTATTGGTCCAAGCCAGTCTTAAGGCCCCTGATTCAAGGGGAGGGGAACATTAGTATTGTATTAATTTAATTTCCAAGTGTTGATAATTGTTTGTATAAACTTTGAAGAAACTGGATAAAGGATATATGGAAATTCTTTGTAATATTTTTGCCTCTTTTGTACATCTGAATTTATTTCAAAATTAAAACTTAAACAAATTTTTAAAAAAAAGGGGAAGGAGAGGAACAGACCATACCTTTTTTTTTTTTTAAAGGAATTCCTTTATTTTTATTATTTATTTATTCATTTATTTATTTTTGGCTGTGTTGGGTCTTCGTTTCTGTGCGAGGGCTTCTCTAGTTGCGGCGAGCGGGGGCCCACTCTTCATCGCGGTGCGCGGGCCTCTCACTATCGCGGCCTGTCTTGTTGTGGAGCACAGGCTCCAGACGCGCAGGCTCAGTAGTTGTGGCTCACGGGCCTAGTTGCTCCGCGGCATGTGGGATCTTCCCAGACCAGGGTTCGAACCCGTGTGCCCTGCATTGGCAGGCAGATTCTCAACCACTGCGCCACCAGGGAAGCCCCCAGACCATACCTTTTGATGAGAAGAGCAGCACGTGTTTAAACAGGGGCAGCCAGTGCATGGCCATCTTTGCGGACAGCACCACACATGGTGACTTGTTAGTGGCAGATATCCAAGGGTTAGGCCAATATTACAGAAAATCCTACTGTGGCAGCTTTCCTGGAAAGGAAAAGACCACCCCTACCCGCCGGAAACTACATTCTATTTGGACTCTTTAAGCCCTAACAGGTAAATATGAGAGGTATTTTAGAGGAGTTGAGGGCTGTCACACATTTATTCCTGTGGGTGATGACATTTCGGGGGGGCTGTGTGACCAGTTGGGTCCAGTGCCTGCATCACACACTAGGAGGAGGGGATGGCACCTCCCTTGGTCTGGGCAATCTGCACGTTCTCTCTGCCAAGAGCAAACCCTGGGCAAAGGAAAGAGGGCAAGGGGGTGTTGGCTCCACCGGGGACCCAGAAGGGATATGCCCAAGGATGTTGCAGAAGCTGCCAAGGTGAGCATGGAAGAGAAAACTAGCCCCATTCGCCTAAAATGATCAGTCCAATGTGCGTCTAACAAAAACCAGATAGATGGCCTCGGCATGAAGAAGTTGGTGAGAAAAGAAAGGCATTTCAGGCCTTAACTGGCAGGGCATTTATAAAGCCCATCATACAAATGGGCTGAGGAAGGGTCAAACACAAAATCAAGGTCAAGTGTAGGAATGTGTACCTGGGAAGGAAAAATAAAGTGGATTACAATCAGATGAAGAACAATGCAAACTCATCAACTGTTAGAGCCAGGGGGAGCCTAAGAGATCAAATTTAGTTCGAACCCCATTTTACGCATGAAAAAGCTGAGGCCCAAGATGAAACTAAGACGTGAGTACCTGCCGCTCAGTTATTCTTGTGTTGACAGTGAGCGCTTAGTAAGCACCCATTAGGTGTCAGGCATTTTGCTGGGTGATGGGAACTCAAGGTGGGCTAGGACACAGCCCTTGCCTTCACAAAGCTGACTGTCCAGGGGAGGAGAAGGACACGAAACAATGATTATACAACAGTGCAGGAACACAGGGCCAGCAGTGTTCAGAGCAGACTGCAGGAGCCCAGAGGGGGCAGCCCGAGGACCAGAGCTCCACGGCTCAGATGCAGGTGCCTTGCTATCAGAGGCTATGGGCTCTGTAGAGAAGAAAGCTTGTTTTTAAAAATCCTGCCCACTGAGCTACCCATCGGAGGAACACTGGAACCTATGGCTTAAAAGAAAGTGCAGTCTTACAATCTCGTGCATTAAGAAGAGAAGATCCTAAATGTGCCTTGCATTTGGGCAGAGCCTAACGGAGCATTCATATATCTCACTACGTGCACAGTCTCACTGCACGTCATCCCCATCATCACTGGCCTCAAGCAAGGCAGTGAGCTTTAATGCAGAGGCTCTGACTTCCAACCCCTTCCCTGGGCCATCAAATGAGACACATTCTGGCCAAAGTCTCAGGAGAGCCAGATCAAGGGTGGATTCCACCACCAGCATGAATGGTCCCACTACCCTCCTCAGGGCTCTCACGTGGACCCTCCTTGCCACCTCGCATTCCTCCAGCTCCCATAACCCAGCCCCTTCCTTTCTTCCCCCTGCCCCCTGAAGTGGTGTGTTTTGGCGTCCAACCCAGTCCTCCTAGAAGGGAGGAGAGCAGGGAAGAGGGAACCTGGAAGACTCCTTCTCTGCTTCTGTTATTCCTTGGCTGAATTAGCCATAAGGGCCACTGGAGAGCTAAGCCATCCTAATACAGCTGATCTTCACTGAACACTCACCGAATGCCAGGTGCCTTCCATACATCATGTCACGTCATCCTCACCAGAAATCTGCAAGGTAAAGTATCAAGCCCCCATTTTACACACAAGAACCAGAGTCCAATTTCACCAAGCTAGCAAGTGGCAGAGGTGGTATTCAAACCCCTGTCCGTCTGCTCCAAAGCCCATGTCTCCTCTATCACTACACAAGAGAAAAGGTAAAGGGATGAGGAGCATGTAATGTCATGCAGCTCCAGATGTAGCCCTCAGACCAGCAGACTCAGCGTCACATGGGAGCTTATTAGAAATGCAGTCTCAGGGCTTCCCTGGTGGCGCAGTGGTTGAGAATCTGCCTGCCAATGCAGGGGACATGGGTTCAAGCCCTGGTCTGGGAAGATCCCACATGCAGCGGAGCAACTGGGCCCGTGAGCCACAACTACTGAGCCTGCGCGACTGGAGCCTGTGCTCTGCAACAAGAGAGGCCGCAATAGTGAGAGGCCTGCGCACCGCGATGAAGAGTGGCCCCCGCTTGCCACAACTAGAGAAGGCCCTCGCACAGAAACGAAGACCCAACATAGCCAAAAATAAATAAATAATAAATAAATTTCAAAAAAAAAAAAAGAAATGCAGTCTCTCAGGCCCCTCCCCAGACCTACTGAGAGGGAATCTGCGTTTTAACAAGATTCCAGGTGATTTCAATGCCTATGAAATTTTGGGAAGCCCACGTCTTGTCCGTGGTTCACAGCCCAGGCTGAACCCTGGAATCACCGGAGGAGCTTAGCAAAACGCTGATGCCCGAGTCCAACAACCGTGGTTCTGATTTTGTGTGTGTGTGTGTTTTCTTTTTTTGGATTTTTGAATTTTATTTTATTTTTTTGATACAGCAGGTTCTTATTAGTTATCCGTTTTATACATATTAGTGTATATGTCAATCCCAATCTCCCAATTCATCACCACCCGCCCCACTTTCCCCGCTTGGTGTCCATACGTTTGTTCTCTACATCTGTGTCTCTATTTCTGCCCCGCAAACCGGTTCATCTGTACCGTTTTTCTAGGTTCCACATCCATGCGTTAATATACGATATTTGTTTTTCTCTTTCTGACTTACTTCACCGTGGTTCTGATTTAACTGGTCAGTTTTTTAAAAGCTCCCCAGGTGATTCAATGGGCAGCAACCTTTGAGAACCACTGGCAGGAGAAAGGGGAAAGCTGACGTTTGTGCAGGGTTGGTGCCACTAGCGACTTGCCAAGCTTTTCCAGGCATGGCAAGGGGGGTGGGAACAGCAACAGGGAGGCCGCGGAAGACCCAGTGACCGGACAGTGACCGTCGGGGTTTCCTGCCCGCTGGTGCGCGCGGCTGGACAGACACCGGCTGCGGAGGGACGCGGGGTAGCGGGCTCCTTCTCAGGGAGGAACCCCGTTGGTCCGGGTGCCGGGAGGGCAACGCGGGTGAACTTTCCTAGTCCCGCCACCGCCAGGAGCCCTGCCGGGCGAACTAGCGCAGCGCGCAGGCGCAGAGGGCGAGTGGGGCGGGGAGGCGCCGGGCTCGGCTCGGGCGGGGAGGGGTGACTCAGAGGGCGGGGGCGGCCCTAGAGCCGCAGCCTCCCCTCCGGGCCCGGTCGGCCCCGCTGCGGCCCCGCTTCGGCCATCCCCAGGGCCGCCTCCGGGAGGGGCGGGGCCGGCCGGCTGGGCAGGTGAGGGCGGCCCCGGGAGGGCGCGTTCGGAAGCTTCTTTGTTGATCGTCCGGCCCCGCCCCAGGCCTGGGCGCGAGCTGCCGGAGCTGAGTCACGGCCGACTGCTGGGTGCGTGGCCACATGGCCCCAGGCGGAAGAGTGCGTCCCTTTCCTGAAGCTGGCGTGTATCATGAGGAAGCCAAAGAGACAAAAGCCAGGGAGCGGTGGCTTCTGTTCTACAAAGCTCATTACTCGTAGCCCGTAACTGAGGTCACCCCAGCACTCACACAGCCCCGAGCAGGAACCACCGTCCGTCCCCCACCCCCATGCCACCTCCAAAGGGATCATGATTTTTTTTTTTTTTTAATTTTTTTTTTTTTTAATTTATGTATTTATTTATGTATTTTTGGCTGTGTTGGGTCCCCGTTTCCGTGCGAGGGCTTCCTCTAGTTGCGGCGAGCGGGGGCCACTCTTCATCGCGGTGCGCGGGCCTCTCACTGTCGCGGCCTCTCCCGCTGCGGAGCACAGGCTCCAGACGCGCAGGCTCAGTAGTTGTGGCTCACGGGCCCAGTTGCTCCGCGGCATGTGGGATCTTCCCAGACCAGGGCTCGAACCCGTGTCCCCCTGCATTGGCAGGCAGACTCTCAACCACTGCGCCACCAGGGAAGCCCAAGGGATCATGATTTTGAGGCTTGAGGCAAAGCTCCCCGACAGACTTGGCAGTGACATGGTGCAGGAAGGTTCCTCTAGAGCTGCCCCATGTCCCCACACCTGCCTGAGGTATGCGATACGGGCTGAGAGGGCGGGCTTGGAGTTACCTGGAGGATTTGTCAGAAATGCACATTCCCTCGCCTTGTTCGCAGGGCATGAAATTCAACAGAACCGGGTAAAGCCGTGGAATCTGCATTTTAACAAGGACCCTGATGTTTTCTCGGCAGATGCTTGGTAGACCTCACTTTGAGTGTCACTGATTTTGAGGAAGTTCCCCTGAACATAGATGTATTAACCACAAATGAGTGCTGCCGAATGATCATGAGTTGAGTTTGCAAGGGGGCACAACTAGAAGCTGGCAGAAGTGGGAGCCAAGCCAGGGTCACCAGGTCCCCATGCCTGTGTTTAATTTATGAGCACAGGCCAAACTTGAATTGCAGCCATCCTTAGGAAGCTTCTAAACTCTTTCTGCTTTGGTGGTATTGAGTACATCCCGAAATAAGCAGCATCAGCTGGCATTTCCACACTACGTGATTTTCTCGGAATGATGTTCCAGCATGGCATGTGGATTTGGGTTATAGGCACTGTAGCTTAAGCCTATCCACCACTAATGAGCTTGAGCCCCCAGAAGAGTCTGCTATGGCTAATGTCAACTCGAATGGATTTTTATATAATCTCTAAAGGATGCTAGTCTATCAAAAGAGGATAGAGACAAAAATCACTGGAAATTAAGTTTAAGAACAAATTTGTCCCCTTGCTTGGCCAATGTCATATTATCCTGTTAACTGCTCCTAATGAAAAACATGAGTGAATATTATATTTTCAACAATTTGTTTGAAGTGAGGTCTCATGACTCTGAAGACAGATGGCCTTGGCTTAAGCCTCAGCTTTTCCACTTACTGGCCAATGACCTTGGGCAAGTTCTTACCTCTTTGTGCCTCAGTTTCTTTATCTGAAAAATGTAGTTGTAAATATTTATTTTACACTTACTACCGTCAGATATTGTAAGAAGAGATTTGCAAGTGTTAGTTTGTGTAATCCCCACTTTACAAATGAGGAAACCGAAGCTCAGGGAGGCTGGGTACCAAGGTGGCCCCATCTCCATCCTGGCCTGTTTCCTCCAGCCCCTCCTCTTGACCATGCCTTGACCATGCCTCTTCTTGCCTCCTTGCTCCTGATTGGCTGTCAGACATTTAGCCAGGCATGTTCTCATGAGTGCATCATAATGACTAACATTGTTTTGAGCAGTTACTATGTACAATAACACAAACTAGTATAAACACTTTACTAGAATTTAAGCATTTGATTCTTACCATCACCCCATGAGATGGGAATTAGTATTATTATCATCTCCATTTCTCAGGGGAAGAAACTGAAACAGAGATATTGAGAGATTTAACCCAGGATCATACTGCCAGGAAGGGGCAAAGCCAGAACTTAAGCATGGTAATCTGGCTCCCAGGCTTGGGTACCAACCCGCTACACTGTGTTGCTAGTGTATAGACTACGTAATAAGGGTGGAGGGGTGCTCCCCACTCTTCCTGACCCACCAATGCAGTGATGCTGGGATTTTTCCATCCCATCAGCACCCTGCCTGTGGGTGCAGAGACTCCCTTCTATGGGAGAGCTTGTGACTCTTCTGGACCTTTGAAAATTGGTGTGTATGTGGGACACTCAGAGGGGCTTTGGAAAAGGTCTGAGTACAAACAAGCATCTGATTGATGCACTGGTGACGTGCAGGCAGCCTTCAACAGAGGCGCATGGAGAGTGAGGCGTGCATGCTGATGTGGCTCCCCGCCCAGGCGCTGGCAGTACCGCCTGCAGGGGAACGGTTTGCAGGCTTAGCCTCACAAGCCGACTGGTCTTCCGCACAGCAGCCTGGCACTGGCCCCTGTATAGGTGGCCCCTCTTGTCACACTGAGCTGGAAATATGGACATTAAAGACAATTCTGGTGAAGTCTCAGATGTAAATGAGGAGCACAGTATTGGAAACTGAAGGAAAGGTGATCCTTTTTTTTTTTTTTTTTGGCCTCGCCGCGCATCACGTGGGATCTTAGTTCCCTGACCAGGGATCGAACCCAGGCCCGCTGCAGTGGAAGCTCGGAGTCCTAACCACTGGACCGCTAGGGAATTCCCTAGGTGATCCTTGTTATAAAGTGGTAAAGAACTTGGCTGAACTGTGTTGTAGTGTTTTGTGGAGGGTAGAACACGTGAGCCATAAAATTGGATGTTTAACGGAGGAGATGTCTAAGCAGTGTTGAAGGAGCAGCTTGGTTTCTCCTGAATCTTTAGTGTAAAATGCAAAAGGAGAGAGATGAATTGAAGCAAGAATTAAGTAGAAAGGAACCAGAATTTGGAGATTTAGAAAATTCTGTGTGCCATATTGCAAAAAAAAAAAAAAAAAGAAAGAGAGAGAGAGAAAGCTTGTTCTGAATAGAACACTAGGGGTGTGGCTGAACAACCATTCCATAAAGAGACCGTGGGTGTGACCGCAGATCTAATGAGTCTGGGGCGGGGGGAGGGGTCAGGAGATGGGATTATACTAGCAGAGATGCTGCTGGTTTGAACTAAAGGGGACCAAGAAAGCAAGACAGGAGAGAAGATGGTCAGACTCCTTGAGTTCCACAAAACCAGACCACAGAGCTTTTTGGTTACAAACTTACGCTGTTATTCAAGGAAAGGGAAGAAGGACCCTGAAGGCAATTCGGAGATTATCAGACCACCACCTAGGGTTTAACAGGCCAGAAAGCCTTGAGAAAGACCCCTACTTCCACTTGACAGAGCTGCAGAGGCAGAACCACGGTCCTAGTGAGTCTGGAAAGGCAGAGCGTTGAACCAAAGAGAATTACTCTTGAGCCTTAAGATCTAAATGGAATTTGCCTTGCTAGGTTTTGCACTTGCTCGGGACCCATCACCCCTTCCTTCTTTCCTGTTTCTCCCTTTGGGAATGAGAATGCCTATCCTGTGCCTGTTCCACCATCGTATTCTGGATGCATGAAACTTGTTTCACTGGTTCACAGCTGGAGAGGAATTTGCCTCAGGATCACTTGTATCTCAGGTCTCACCAATATCTGATTTAGATGATACTGAGATGAGACTTTGGACTTTGGAGCTGATGCTGATTAGAGTTAAGACTGTTGGGATTTAGAATGGAATGAATATATTTTGCATGTGAGAAGGACATGAATTTGGGGGGGACAGAGATGGAATGCTATGGACTGAACTGTGTCCCCTCAACATGATGGTATGGAGATGAGGCCTTTGAAAGGTAGTCAGGTTTAGATGAGGTTATAAGGTCCGCCTGTCATGAATTAGTGTCCTTATAAGAAGAGACCAGAGAGCTTACTTACTCTCTCTCTCTGCCATGTGAGGACACAGTGAGAAGGTGCCATCTGCAAGCCAGGAAAGACTCTCAACAGACACCAACCCTGCTGGCACCTTGATCTTGAGCTTCAAGCCTCCAGAACTGCAAGAAAATAAATTCCTGTTGTTTAAGCTGCATGGTGGTCTATGGTATTTTGTTATGGCAGCCCAAGCTCACTAAGATGCTTCTCAAATAAAAACCCCGAACTTCCTGAGGCAGCAAGGATGCCTCTGACAGACATGGGGAGAAGTCTTGCACGAAGAGCTGGGACACGGGGTGCAGCGAAAAGGGATGAAACGCACAAAGGATACCATTTCAAGGCAGGGATTGACTGAGTTCCTGCCATGCTCCAGGCACCGAGCCAAGCTCCATCCTAGAGTAACACTGCTCCTGGCCCACAAATACCCAGGGAAGCTGTTGTTCTGGCTGCCTCTTGGCACCCTTGCTTCTCAAACCTCCCTCCAAAGACAGAGGGTGACCACTGCCCCCAGCCTATTAAGGAAGCAGCTGCACCCAGCAAGCTGGGAGGCTGCATGTGCCCAGAGCAGACTGGTTCCCTTCATTTAATTCTCCAGGCCCAGACTTAGGCCAAGCATGGAGATGGACCTGCCAGTCTCCGACTCCAGTCGCCTCTCCAAGCCTTTCCCTGCCTGTTTCCAAGGTCCCTCCAGCCTCCGAGCAGTGCTGCCACTAAGAGGGAGAACGGACCTGGGTTTCACTTCCTCTGGAGGAGATGGAAATAAACAGAAACTAATCAGCGCCCGGGCCATCAGCACCCACTGCAGGCACCCAGCCACCAAGACCATCGGTCTCTTCCCTGCTGTGCTTGGAATGGCTCCACAGCTTTGGAAAAAACACTGACACCCGGGCCCCAGCCCTGAGTTCCTCATTTCATTGCCTGGACTTCGGCCTGGGCATTGGCTTTTGTAGATTTCACATGCAGCCCGGCCTGAGCTCCACCACCCCTGGGATCCACATTGCCTGCATCTGTGAAATGGGGCTCATGGTACCTCCCAAGCAGGGTGTTGTGAGGCTGAAGTGCGAGACAGCCTGGGCTGGAAAGGGAAGGGAATCGTTCGTCAAGGGCTAAGGGGAGCCCTGTGCCAGGCGCCACGCTAGGGGGGGGGGCTCCTCTGCAAGACCGCTCGGCAGGCTGCCCTAAGGGGGTGGTGCCCCATCTTCGCTGGCACCTGCCCAGCTCCTTACCGCTTACGGAGCTCCTCACTCCTGAGACCAAGGCTGGCACACCATGGCACCCAGCAAATGTCTATTAGATAAACGAATGGACGGTGTCCTTTGACTTCCGTGACAACTTTGAGAAGTAAACCAGAAAGAGATCCTTATCTTCCCCTATCCCATAGAAAGAATGGGGAGTTCAGAGTCAAGGTTATGTCACTAGCTTTGTGTCCCAGAGACACAGTTAAGGGAACTTAACTTCTCAAAGCCTTTGTTTCTTCCTTTGTAAAGTAGGACTTTCTAATAACTCCTTTGTTATGAGGCTATTCTGAAGAGCTGCTGAGACAATATGTGAGGGAAACACTTATAGAAACTATTATTTGATGAGGGAATTGAGGTTCAGATAGGTTAAGTGACTTGCCTACAGTCACACAGCTAGTAAATAGTGAAGCCAGACCAAAGAACTTCTGGACATTTCCCACGCTCCACATAGAAACGCAGGCCCACATATACTTAAAAAAACAAAAACAAACACCAGAATAAGTACCTGGTTAAAGAGAGAAAGACTCAGATATTTAGAGAAGCGATCCTGGGCCTTGTTTGGCTCCCAAGGCCCACCCAAACGGGAGGGTGTTGCAGTGAATTCTGCAGAAAGGAAGAATGAGGCTTTGGGTAAAGATTTTTTTTTTTTTTTAATTTATTTATTTATGGCTGTGTTGGTTCTTCGTTTCTGTGCGAGGGCTTTCTCTAGTTGTGGAAAGTGGGAGCCACTCTTCATCGTGGTGCGCGGGCCTCTCACTATCACGGCCTCTCTTGTTGCGGAGCACAAGCTCCAGATGCGCAGGCTCAGTAGTTGTACAGACCACCGGTCCTGGCACCTGTGATCACAGGAGGATTAGGTTAGGGCCTCCTGCCTCCCAGTGAGAGAAGCTTTCTCCACCCCATTACACAGGTGGGGCTCAGAGATGCTAGGTCACTGGCCACTTCCCAGGGCCCCTCCGGCCTTCACACGTCCTGGCCATTCTTCTAATGCATGGCTGTGCGCCTCCAGCCCCGGCATCCACGTGTCCGCTCTCGCCTGGGCTCCCGGTGGACTCTGGGGGCAGGCTCTGTGCGGGGCTGCCGGCAGGCAGGCTGGCATTACCTAATTGCTGGCCGGCTTCTTTTTTGTCACCTCATTTCTCCAAGCTGCCTGGCTCTGAAAGCCTCCATCTCAGACAGACAAATGAGACTCCAGCCTTGTTCTGCCTGAGCTCCAGCAAAAGCAAGAGATCAGAGGCTGCCGTCTTGTTGGAGAAGCCGCCAGGATCCGGATCACAAAGCACTGGGGGCAGTGGATGTCTTTAGCAGGTGACAAAGCCCAGGCCAGTGCCCTACTTTTGGCTGTGACTTCCCTTATTGGGCTCTGCCTTCTGCTGTAAGGTGTCTGGGGTCAGCATGCTGAGCCCTGGGACTTTTTCTTCATCAACCAGCCGCCCTAGGGAGCTGGACCCTTGTTAGAGCCAGCCCCTGGCGTCCTAAAAGCCTCTCCTCCCTCCCCAGTCTCTGCACTCAGGGAAGAAGGAAGTAAGCAGAGCGCACACTGGGGCACGGCCTCAAACAGGCCCGCACACCTGGAGGTTGAAGCCAATTCCCAGCGGCAAGGCTGGTGTGGGCCCAGCTCAAAAGCAGCCTTCTACCCCTCTGGGCCCGCGCCCAAGCCTGCAGCACCTGCCTCTGAACGAAAGGCCCTTGGAGAGGCTGAGGAGAGGCCCGAGGGCATCTGGCCTTGTCCTGCCCTGTGCTGGCCGGTAGGTAGGTGGGGTGGACAGATCCGCACTGATGCCCGCCCGGGGCTGTGAGCATGTCAAGGGCAGAATCTGTGTCCCACTGGACTTGGTATCTCCTGGCCCAGGTTAGCATCCACCAGGGCCAAGCACTGTTCTGAGTTAACCCACTAGCCCTCGCCTCTACCCGAGGAGGTGCTATTCCCATTTCTCAGGTAGAGAAACTGACACACAGACAGATGAGGTTCATGAAAGTCAGGAACGGGGAGTGAGGATGCAACCGGGCATGGCTGAATGGACTCCCGAGTCCATGTTGTTGACCATTATACTATAGTGACTCTTGACGCATACATGATGGATGGATGGATGGATGAAGCAATCAGTTAATGGCTTGTAGAGAGACAGACACGAAAACCCCCTGTTCAAAACTATTTCCTCTTGTAAGTTTCAGGGCCTGTGAATCTGCTATTGAAATGCGTCCCTTTGAGCTCTAGTCTGTGAAGCCCCTCGGGAATTGGAGTGATGGCAGTGACTGGCCGTGTGCCGTGGCTGCTGGGATGGCTAGGTGAGGCCTATGGCCTGGGAAGAAGTCATCCCAGTGTGCGAGGAGGGAGGAACAGGGTGCTGGGAGTTTCTGCGGAGATCTCTGCCGCCGCTGTGATCTGTGGTGGAGCAGTGTCTGGGACTCAGGCTCCAAAGCCTCCGAGCTGGGTCCGAGTGGCTACGCCTCGTACTGCTGTGTGGCCTGGGGTGTCACGTGGCCTCTGGGGGCCCAGTTTCCTCATCTGTCCTTGGGGATACTGAGAGCGACCTTGTGGCTAATGGTTAAATAAGCTACTGTTGGTAGTGTGTCTGGCACTGAGTAGGTGCTCTGCAAATGGAAGCCGTTATTGTTGTGATCACACAAATTATAGCCAAAAAATAAGTCAGTGACGATGACTAACCCGCTCTTCCGTCTGAAATGGGTTACCGCTCTGGCGACACCATTTCTGGTGTCCCAGGGACGCCCCCCTCCCCAGCCCTGCTGTCCTGCCGCCCAGGGTCTTTCCGGTTGTCCCCGGCCCTCCCTCCTCCCACCTCTGTCCCGGCCTGGCCCCAGCTTCCTGTCACCTGGACTCCATCCAGCCTGAAAGAGCAAGAGCGCACACGGCGAAACCAGGTGGACGAAGCCCCTGGAACACCCACCTTTCCCTGTTTCCCGTGTTTGTCTGGTTCCAACTCTTTGCCATCTTGGGTCTCCAGCTGCTCTCCTCACTCCCTATCCCTTTTTTCTAACTTTTTTCTCTCTCCCCATTCCGTGGCTCCCCATGGCTCTCGTTAAACTCTAATTAAATGATGCAGCAGGTGGCAATGACGACACCCTCTCCCTTCCAAGTGCTCATCAAAGGGTTGTGCACGACACACTGGAGACACGGGATGAAGAGAGGCCTGGGCCCTGGCGGGGTGGGCGTGGGGGGCAGCAGGAGGATTCCTTATGCGGCCATGACCTGACACCAGAGACAGAGGGAAGGTCTGAGGGCTCACTGTGTGTCCTGGGATAATTCTGTTTGTCCATCTGTCACACCAGGACAGAAATCCTCAGTTCTGTACACCCAGGAGTAGAGGGAGGGTACGAGATACTTAACAAAGATGACCATGAAAGTCCTGGTCACCATGCACTCCACCAAGGACTGGTGATAATAACTAGCGTTCAGGGAAGGAGTCCTAGTTGACAAAGCCTCTCTCGTAAACTCTCTTGAACCTCACAACCACCCCATGAGGCGACAGAGAAAAATGGCACCATTAACCCCATTTTACAGATGAGGAAACTGAGGTCTTGAGAGTTTAAATGACTTGCCTGGGGCCTAGGTCACAGGGCTGATCCCCGGAACCATTTTCCCATCCCTTTCTGAGATCCTTTTCATTTTGTACACTCAGCCTCTGCCCCGCCCGTGAGTCCCGCACTGCACCTTCCCCAGGCCGGCCCTGGGTGCTGGCAGCTTGGAGAGTCATACACTGAGGACTGTGGCCACCACAGAGCCCGGCCTCAGGCAGGCCCTCACCTGCTCCACAAGGCTTTTTCCACGCCTGGCCTGGCCTCCCTTCGTTCCCCTTAACAACACTTCCAGAATGGCCTCCCCCCGACTCCCGTCATCCCCTCCCACACTCCGCAGATGCTCTTGCGTCCTGTGACTCCTGACGATCATGGTCCTGAGCAGGAAGAGCCTTTAGTCCAGCCCCAAGCCTGGAAGCACACCTGCCTCCACCCCCTTTTTGTTTTCTCCTCTTCAGTCTTAAGGCTGCAGGAAGCCCCCTTCCTCTCCCTTTTGACCTCTCTCCCTCCTGGCCCTCCAGGCTCCTTCTCCATCAGTGGTCAACCTTCTCTTCAGAATTTCTGGCCTTTCCTCTGCACTGGCGCCCCCAGCCCAGCAACATGCTGTTGTCTCTCCCTTCTTCTTTGCCACGGCATTTTCATGCCACTTCCCCATTCGACCTGAATTCTTAAAAGGATAGTCCACACCAGGGTTTGTCAATCTCAGCACTATTGCCATTTGGGGCCAGATAATTCTTTATCGTGGGGGCCATCCTGTGTGTTTGCCTCAATTTTCTTGGGCTGCCATCACAAAATACTATGGACTGGGTTGTTTAAAAACAGAAATTTATTTCTCACAGTTCTGGAGGCTGCAAGACCAAGGTCAAAGTCTGGCAATTGAGTTTCTAGTGAGGATTCTGCTCCTGGCACGCAGACAGCCACCTCTTCTTCATGCCCTCGCCTGGCCTTTCCTCTGAGTGTGAGGAGAGAGAGAGACAGCAAGCTCTCTGACGACTCTTCTTATAAGGGCACTAATCTCGTCAGACCAGAGCCCCACCCTCATAACCTCATCTAACACTAACAACTTCCCAAAGCCCCGTCCACCCTGCCACCAGAATACTGTCACATTTGGGGTTAGGGATTTAACATATGAATTTCTGGGGAACACAAACATTCAGTCCATTACAGAGCTGTAGGATGTTTAGCAGCATCTCTGACATCTGCCCACTAGAGATGCATTCCTTTCAGTTTGGAAAGATGGTAAAGGACACTAGAAGCCAGTAGTGAGAGTTATGATGCACGTCCCCCCACCCCGAGTCATGATAGTTGTTAACAACCCCAGCTGTGACAACCAAAAATGTCTCCAGACCTTGCCAAATGTTCCCTGGAGGACAAAAATCTCCCCATGCTGAGAACCACTGGTTTACATTATTTATTCTATTTTCTTATCCCAGGATATCCAAGATAATTGAATTCACTCCTCAATTCACTTGTAATTCAGTGTCTACTCCTTCCCCAATCTACTGCTTTAGTTAACACTCACTCTACCCTGTATTGTAAAATCATTTGTGTTCATGGCACTGAGTCACACTGCTCTAGTGGAATATTTACCACTCTTTACTTCTGGAACCTCTTCTGGCTCCGGAGGAAAGCCCTGTTAGTCGCCCTCCTGATTGCCAGCCTTTCTCCCGCCTTCCTCCTGTAGTGAGAGCTGTTTCTACTGTGACTGAAATACTAGTTATTCAAGTGACCATCTTCCTTGCAGCTAGGACTAGGTAATGGCATCTGAGGGAGAGTCTACCTGAGAGAGTTTCTAGGAAAGATTTACTTTCTGAGAAAGGGGAAGGAGGGACACAAAGAAAAAGCCACATTATTGGTTAAAAGAAAAAAGAAAATTGATGTTGAAGTGGCTGCAGCCATCTTGCAAACATGAGGAAAAGCCAAAGAGAAGCCTGACTTATTGAGCCACTGAACCAACCCTGGAATTGCCTACTTCTGGACCTCTTGTGAGAGAACTAATGTTCTTATTACCTAAGTCAATTTTAGGCAGCTATTCTATTACTTGTAGCCAGCAGTATCCTGACTGAACCAGCTTCTAAGACTCTACTCTGTCCCTGTTCTCTGGATGACCCTTTATCATCTTTTTCCAGGCTTTCTCCTCTTCCCCCTCCCCATCAACAACAAGTTGGTGTTCCAAGACTCACAGTTCTTTTTCTCCCATCATCTCCCATCATTTCACTGACATCCTAGATGCCGATGACTCACACATCTGAACCTAGTGCTCCTTGAGCTTCAGACTTAAACCCAGTTGCCCACTAACACACAACCACTTTGTTATTTCTTTGGTTGGTTCCAGTTTCTCTGCCACCCCCTTAATGTTAGGGGTTTCTCAGGGCTTATTCTTGCGCCCTTTTCCCTTTTCTAGCTATACTTTCCCCCTGGTTACTTCATCCATCCATTCCATCCATTTAACTTTAAAGACATTTCAATATTGAAAATCCAAGCTGATACGTAAAGCCCTGAGCTCTCCATTGAGGACTTGAAAACACAGTTGCCAACTTACCACCTATCCTTAGAATGTCCCACAGAGTGGTCACACCCACGTGCCCAGTACTCAGCTCATCCATCTTCCTTAGAAACTGCTCTGGCTTGTGTGCTCCACCCCAGCGGCCCCACCACCGTCCTCCCAGACCTGAACCAATGAACTGTGCAAGATGCCTCCTCTTCTAGCTCGCGTCTTGCAGGAACCACCTGGTCTCTCTAATTTTACCTCCAAAATGCCCCTTCTCTCTGCCCCTTCTCTTGCCACTGCCTTGGTTTTGGCTGCCATCAATACTGCAGTCACCCCCCCAATTGTCTTAGCACCTCCACTCTTGCTTCCCTCCAATCCCATCCTCCACCTTGCAAGCAGAATGATATTTCTAAAATGCAAATCTTACCACCTCACTTTTCTGCTCAAAATTCCTCCTTAACTCACCATTCCCCTCTAGCAGTGTTTTTTCCGTTTTTAGCATAAGGCCTCCAGTAGATAACAAATTAACAGTTGAATAATAGGGAGGGACATCCGGAGACCCTCCTGGATACCCAGCTCCCCCTTCCTTCCCCCCAACCCAAAACATACCATGCATGCGTGCACATGCGCACACAAGTGCCCAGCGGCACACACACTGTTTCCTACATTAGTTTTGTTTAGACTATAGATGCCATCTAGTCTGCCCTACCTGGATATCCAGTATGTCCAGGAAGCACCTCTACCACAGCTCTGGCAACATCCAGCATCTACTGGATACTCTCAAATGACATGCAGCTCACTACTTTACAGGATCCATTTCAGGATCCTGTTTTGAAAGTCAAAAATCATTTAAGTGATTTTTGTGACTGCATACAATTTAGGGCCCAGGATAGCCTGTAACTTGGCACTAGCAAGGCTTGTCTTCCTTGCCTCGTTAGGACTTGGAGGTTCTTAGTGCAGTTTGTACTTGGGTGTAAACAGAAAAGGGAATGCTCTGAGCGCCCATTACCTCACCCCCCAGTGTTGGCTCAGCAATTGGCTGCTGGCTAAACTGGCTAAAACCAGTTGGAGCTGAGCTGCTGGACGGTAAGACCAGACTGGTATGAACAATAGAAACAATGCCTCTTTTCAGGGTCCTGCTCACCAGAGAGGCCCAGGCCACTCTGCACCTATGGAAGGGATGATATTGTCACTGAGCTGTGCAGCTCCAGGTTCAAACCCCAGCTCAGCCACTTAAGAGGCATATATGACCAAGATTGGATAACCACTCTGGGCCTCAGTTTCCTCATCTGTGAAATAGGTTGTCAGTAGGACAAGGACCATGTCTATCAAGTGCCAGGTGCTTACTAGTTTCTCAACCAATGGTGGTAGCTAGGGAACACCATTCACCAGCCCTTTCCTCATTTCTACCTGGGCTCAGAAGTAGGTGCTTCTGGACTTTATGAATGAATGAACTCGGTGACTTGACTAATTAACGAGTTTGTACATCTCTGGCTCAGGCCCTCTAGGCCCTCTGTTTGTAGACACCCTCACCCTGAGGTCAGCTGTCCAGGCAGCCGCAGGCCCCGCAAGGGGAGGGAGGTCTGCCATTTGGGGGGTAGCTCACTTGGGGTGGGAAGGATTAGGAAACCTCTGTGGCCACCACATCTAAGCACTCAGCCCAGAAGGATGTTTTCTGTTGCCGTCCTGACTCCCAGAAGTGGCTTTTAGAGGGGTGAGTTCAAGGAGCTGGTGAGAGTGCATACCAGGTGAATGTCAGGTGTCCTTCTGGTTCTGAGAACACTTGATATTCTCAGATGTGAGATGTGACATCACCTTGGGAGCTAAAAAGAGCCCCTCACTCCACAACAAGGATGTACTATGGAGCACAGGGAACTATATTCAATGGAAAAGAATCTGAAAAATAATATGTGTGTGTGGGACTTCCCTGGTGGCGCAGTGGTTAAGAATCGCCTGCCAATGCAGGGGACACGGGTTCGAGCCCTGGTCTGGGAAGATCCCACACGTTGCGGAGCAACTAAGCCCATGCGCCACAACTACTGAGCCTGCGCTCTAGAGCCCGCGAGCCACAACTAGGGAAGCCCGCCTGCCTAGAGCCCGTGCTCCGCAACAAAAAAAGCCACCGCACCTCAAGAAGTGTAGCCCCCGCTTGCCTCAACTAGAGAAAGCCCGCGTGCAGCAACAAAGACCCAGTGAAGCCAAAAATAAATAAATAAATACATAAAATAAATAAAAAATAAAAATAAATGCACTTGCTTCCAGAGGTCAAGAAGAAAATAACATTAAAAAAAAAAGAATATGTGCGTGTGTGTGTGTGTTTGTGTGTAACTGAATCACTTTGCTATATACCTGAAATGTTGTAAATCAACTACACTATAATTAAAATAAAAAATAACCCCTCACTCCATTGCAGGAAGAGACCTGGAATGGGCCGGGGACAAAACAGGGCCCTGGCATCCTCCTGGACATGGGGTGGCACCCCATAGGGGAGGCAGCTGATTCAGGTAGAGTACTCAGCACATGGCCTGCCACAGGGTAAGTAGTGCTGGCCTATGTTGCTTGCTGTGTTTGGTGGAGCTTTTCTTGGAAAGAATAAAGGGGTTATGAGTAGAACTGAAGCCAGCACACAATATAACTCTGGTCATGGCACCCCACTGCCAGCGCCCTCAGTGGCCTCCCATTGTCTGAGGGTAGAGACAGTCCTTGAGCCCAGCCTGAAAGCTCCCACGGGCACCCCACTCAGCTCCCTGGCCCCTTCAGCTCACTCATGCCGGCCACATGGGCTCGTTTCAGTTCTTCGAGGGACCCCTTCCTTCCTCCGGAAGTGACCTCTGACCTTGCCTGGAGCAGTCCCAGCAGGGAGCCGCCCCCTCTGCTCACCTGGTAGAGACGTCACGGGACACGGCCCCTGGGAAGAGGAGAAGCAGTAAGAGGGATGAGGTCTGGGCTTCCCCGACTGCTCGGCGACTCCATGGCTTCCCTGCTCCTGCGAGCGTACACCTGGTCCTCCGTGCACCCCTGTGCCCGCTATCACCTGCTGGGGGTGGGGGGAGGGCAGGTGGCAGCTGGGGCGCAGCACCCTTCCCCAAAGAGGAAGCGAGAGTTGCTTTTTTTAAGCCCAATTGCTGCACTGCTAGGCGTCAGCAAGAGCGACTAGGCAGCGTGCGCACACATGTCTGAGATTTAGGTTTCTCAAGGCCAGAGCTGGCGCCCGAGCTGCCCACCTCTGTGGCTTGTCCATGCCCGCTGTGCCCAGAGACCTGCCTCAGTCTGTCACTCAAGTTGGGAAGGAGCTGTGAAATGTTCACAGGGGCAGGGGCTAGTGTTTACGAAATGATGCCTGAAAAATGCTTTGGAAACGTTTATGTATTACAGAACTATATTTCTGTTGCCATTGGAGACTAACAATCTGGGAAGATTTCCCTGGGACTTACAAGTAGAGTAGGGAGAAAAGAAATGGCCTAGGGTGTCACCGTCCACATGGTAATTTGCAGAATCCATTAGATGAGTGCCTGGAATAATCCAAAGGCTTTCTGCACTTGCAAGATTAGGTAGAAAATAAGAGCATTTTCTCCAAGTGATGATAATAATTAGTATTAATAGTAATTAACAGTAATGACATGTCAATTCTTGTGCTAACCACTTTATATGCTGGATCTCATTAATGCTCACTACACACTGTGAGGAAGGACTGTTGTTATCTTCTCCATCGCAGAGATGAAGAAACCAAAGCTCAGGGCTGCTGACTGACCTGCCCAAGGTCACACGCAGCCAGCAGTGGCAAAGCCAGGATGCAGACCGAGGTGACCTGACTCGTGAGCACGAGCTCCAAGGATGACTTTACAAGAAAGGGTTAACTCAGAAGCCAGGTCACATTAGGCTGGGAGTTTCTCAACCTCCGCTGCACTTTGTTACCAGTAGGGGAGCTTTTTAACAATACCGATGACATCAGGGGTCTCCAACCTCTGGGATCTAATGCCTGATGATCTGAGGTGGAGCTGATATAATAATAATAGAAATAAAGTGCACAATAAATGTAATGCGCTTGAATCATCCTGAAACCATCCCCCCGCCCTTCCCCGGCCTGTGGAAAAACTGTCTTCCATGAAACCGGTCCCTGGTGCCGAAAGAGGTTGGGGACTGCTGGATGACATGATGAGGTCCCATCCAAGACCAACGGGAAGGGGGTGGGAGCTGGGCATGAATACTTTCCAAAAGCGTCTCAGGTGGTTCCCTGGCCGGGGCTGGTCAGGAAGGGCCCGGAAGTTGCATGGGGGGCAAGGAACTGCCCACTCGAATCTGCTCCCTCCCCCTCCTGCACCAGCCCCCTGCCCCACAGGGCCGCTGAGCAGAGGCCGGGGAGTCTGACTTTCTCGCCCTGACCTTGGCTTAGCACTGCCTCTGGGGACTGCTCCGAGGGTCCCTCCCACACGCCCTCTGACTGACACCATCTACCCGCAGCCGGGCTAACTAGCACAGCCCCTGGGCCCAAGAGGAAAAGGAGCAAAAAGCCTCCTTTTTTTTTTTTTTTTAATTGGGTCAAGAGAAAACCAGAATTATAGAAAATGCAAGTCACGGTTAGCGCTCCCATCATTTTTCGGGACGCTGCTGTGCTCTGCATCTCCCACATGTAAGAGCTGGTTCTACAGTGTGAGGGGGTGGGAAGCAGTACCAACAAGCTGAGAGCCTTGAACCGGCGAGGGCGGGGAGGGTACCGGGCCCCGTGCGGGCCGGGTTCCTGCTTGATCTCAGCCTGGCCTGTGGACGCCCCATGAGGGAGGTGGTGTCAGGGCCTTTGACAAGCAAAGAGGCTGAAGTTAAATAGCCGTGACAGAGGACACACAGGCATGTCAGGCGAGACTGGCGCCAGCTTTGCCAAGCCTGTGGGCAGCCTGAGTGGCTCTGCTTGGCGGCGTCCCCATGGTGGTCGGGAGCCACCAGACCCCGCCTGCCCCACTCACTTTTGTCCCTTCTCACTGTCCTATGTGACTCACAACATGGGCTCAGGGGGCCCCAGGCCTGCAGATCCGGGGAGGTCGATGGACCTCGGCCACCTGCTCCCCACAAGGCCACCTGAGCGCTCTGGTTCGCTCTGTGTTCTTGAGAAATCAGGAGAGGACAGTTCGGTCTCCTGGGGGCTACATGGGGCAGAAAGGAGGAAGCGCCAGGGCCTGGGGGGAATGCTGTGTGGATTCTGTGGGAGTCCTCCACGTACCGGACGCAGCCAGAGCTCAGCCCCCCCGCCCGACGATTCGGGACAACTCCCGCCCCCTGTCCTGTCTGCCTTCCTGACTGGCTCTCCTGCCAGCTTTTCCACAGGCAGGTGCAAACCTGTCAGGGTGGGAAAGGGGGGCCCGGGGGGGCCGGGGGGACCCACTGCCAGTCGTCACTTTCCTCCTCGCATGAGACAATACTCGCTCATTCGGCTCACATCCTCGAGCCCTTGGGCTGAGTTGGGCACTGAGGCTGCCAAAATACACAGCCCAGGAGCTGGTAGACTCACGGTTTCGTGGGATAAACACACACAGTCACAAAGTGTCATGCCACATGATGGCTGCAGCACCAGAGCGCATACAAAATATAGCGTTAGCCCGGAGGAAGCGTGATTAACTTTGAGGAGGGAGAAGTGCCAAGTCAAGGGGGTCCAGGAGGATAGTTTGGAAGCAGGACGTGACTCTGAGCACACAGGCGGAGTTCCACCTCCTCCCTGGAGGCTGATCTGGCCATTCCCACCTTCTCTGGTCTCCCCTACTCAGGATGCAAGCCTCACTTCTTCTTGCGTCGCACTGTTGCTCTCTTAATTCTGCTTTGTTCATGATGGTGTTTTGTCCGTGGCCCTCTCTCTCAGCTGGACTTTAAGTTCCTTCAAGTCGGGGACTGGTTCTGGTTATTTTCTCTCCCCACACAGGGCTAAGATGGTGTTGAGCTTCCTGGGATGCTTCATAAACATTACTGAGTTAGTGACCCAAAGGCCATTGGAGGGTTCGAAACCCTGAATTCGACAGCCAGTTCTAGGCAAGGTGTGGGAACATGAATGAGGGCAAAATTAGCCCTCATTGATACCTTCCCTCACAGAAACAGTAACCTTTACCCTGGAGGGGAGGCAGGTGGGAAAGGTAGCCAGCTTTTAAATGTTTCATGAGTTGGCTTTTCGCAATGTACTTTATGACCTAAGTGTAGTCAAATATAATGGTAAAATTAATTTCAAAGTCAAATATCGGGTTGAGGATTATTTGCTGTTTGGAGTGATTAAAACTGCTGCTCTGTTCTGTAATAACACAGGAGAGGAAGGACCAAGACAGTGTATTCTGTTCAAAGAGCAAAAAGGCCCAGAGAAGTGACATCTTCCCACTCTAGCTTCTAGTTTTAGAGGGAAAAAGAAAGGCAAGTAAATAGCTGATAATGAAATTACCTTTTATGATTAATTTTTTCAGGGTAACAAATATACCTTATTTAAATATCAAAAGGTACTACAATGCTTATAATAAAAAGCAGGGATTCCCTGTGAGTCCTACTTTTCAGAGGAAAGCACTTTCGACTCTTTCTTTTTCTTTTGTTTTTTTAAGGGAGGGTGTGAGGGAGCTCTGAGTAAGGGAGGAGGTGAGGGAGCTCTGGGTGAGTGCACTTTCAACTCGTTTGGACATTTTTCTGGTATTTTCCTCCATAGTTTTAAGTACTATATTTCTCAATTTTTTCCCATTATAGACATGTATCAACTTCTTACTATGGCAGAGGAAAATTCATTTTTTGCATTTTGTACACATGAGCACATTCATACTCATTCTTCAGTATGGTATTTCACCTCTTTTGGATTAATGAATACTCAGAATTTATGTTGCTGTGTCCCGGTAAATATTGTTAAATATTGCTCACAGCTAAGCCTCAGAGTTTGCTATAATTACATTTCCCCTCATGTACAGTGTTTTGCTTTTCCTGGAGTTAATCACCATGTTACATTTGCTCAGATTTTCAAGCGCCTCTCACTAATTCCTCCAACTTCTCGTTAGACTCTTCTCAACATGGACAAACACATGAAGTGTAAACTCAGATCATTTATCCCTGTTACGGCATGAATGCAGAGGTCCAGTGCCCTCCATCCTGCAGCTCCATTCTGAATGGAGAACTCTCTAGACCTGTACCAACTGTACCATGTTGCCCTGGGACTTCCCTTCACCTCTCTCCTGTGTTAGACTAGATATTTCCTGGGTCACCTTTTGTTGGTTTATTCTCTTGTTTCGCTGAAGCATATCCTTTAGTAGTTTGCTGAGAAAGTTAATCTGTTGAGATTTTGCCTATCTGAAAAACGTATTCGGTTTATCCTCACATTCAACTGGCCATTTGGAAGTTGTTCTCCTTCAGAATTTTGAAAGTACTTCTCCACTCTCTTCTAGTTTCCAATGGTGATAGTGAGAAATCTGAATTTCTGATCTTCTGTATTTTCCTCTAGAAGTTTTTATGATAATCTCTTTATTCTTGGTTCTCAAATTTTACAATAACTTATCTATTATTTATTAAATGTTCCCAGCACTTGGTCCAAATTTTCTTCCATCAGTTCTTCAGTAATTTCCTCCTCTCCGTTTTTTTGCTCTCCTTTCTTCCTGGAACTCCTGTAAGTTTGTTGTTGGGCTTCTTGGATTGATTCTCTTTTATCTTTTCTCTCCTGTTCTTCATCTTTTTGCCTTATTCTATTTCCTGGGAGACTTCTTCAACCTTACTATTCAACTCTTCTACTGAGAGATTCATTTCTCTTATGAGCTTCTTAATCTCTTCTTCTTCTTCTTCTTCTTTTTTTTTGGCTGCGTTGCATGGCTTGCAGGATCTTAGCTCCCCAGCCAGGGATTGAACCTGCACCCTCACGCCCTCAAACATGTAGAGTCCTAACCACTAGACCACCAGGGGATTCCCTGAACTTCTTAATTTCTACAAGTGTTTTCTTATTCTCTGAATGTTTCTTTTTTATCCTGTTCTTATTTCATGGAAGCAAAGTCTTCTAATTCTTCAAGGATATAAACTTCAGTTTGGCTGAAATTTTCTTCTGCTTCCTGCATTATTTCAGCTTTAGGACTTTCTGCATTTCTTTGTCTCTTTGCTTAGTTAGATCTCTGGTGATTGTGTTAGAAGCTTTTCTCAAATGTCTGAAGGTGCTTGGCTTTCTCTTCATATTTAAGGATGGTGTCCTGGGTACATATTCATTATAATTCTTAAGAGCTTGGGCTCTGGAGTTAGCTAGACCTGTGTTCAAATTCTGTTCATTCTTTAGCTCTGTTGTCTTGGGCAATTGACCTATCCTCTGTGAGCCTCATTTCCTTAGATGTTAAAATGAAGATGGAGATTATAGTAATGACCAGGGCTGGGAGCACTGAGAGATTCTCAGGTGTTGATGCTGCACTTGTGGGACTCTGAGAGTGATCACCCCCTTAAATCTTGTGCCCTAGGTGTCCTGCTTGCCTCATCCTAGCCCCAGCTCTCCTACAGACCTCACACGGTAACTCTGAGAGTTCGGCAGGGTAATGCATTGTAGGAGCTTGCATCAGAGCTGGCATATGGTAAAGGCTCAGTAAATATGAGCTGTTACTGCAGATCAAGTGACATAACATTTATTAATAGGAAATGTTTATTTAATATCCACCATGCATTTGGAGCTATAACTATGAAATCAGAGGATTAGCAAAGAGAGGGAATAATAATAATAATAATGAGAAGAAGAAGAAGGAGGGGGAGGAAGAGGAGAAGAAGAAGAGGAAAGAATCATGATAATAAAAGTAGGAAAAAACAAAGGAAAAATAATAAAAATTTAACTAAGAAAGGCTAACCCTGGGAGACAGAAAACTGTAGAAAACAAATTTATATTGACACTGAAGCCGCGGCTGGGAAGATTTTCCGGGTGAAGAGAAACGCCTTCATTGTAATGAGGAATGAGTTAATAAGAAAAATCTGGAATCTCTTTCTCTTCAGAAAAGCAGATTTGATTGATTCTCTGAGGCTGCCTGAAGGAAGAGAAACAGCCTCAGGCCCAAGAGAAAATGATCTTTTACAACTGACGTCCCCTTGATTTTCACACATGCCACTCGCTTTGGCAGCTTCTCCACACTTTAATTGATCATTAGTCTTCTGGGCGGGGGCCTCAAGGTGACTTGAGTCAGGAGCAGGGCAAGTTTATAGGTCTCAGAAACAAATAAACACTGGAGACTCCCTCCATCATTAAGATTATGGGATATAAAATCTTTATGAGATAAAATCATCTCTCCCTAACTCTCTCTCTCCAAACACCAGAATGAAGTGGAAAAGTAGGAGAAATTTAGAAAAATATAAAAGAATCCAAGGACACTGTTTTCTTCTCCAAACTCACTGCCCTCCCCAATTTAAGAGCTCTGAGTCACTGGGCTCAGTTGGACTTTCGTACCTAATGCGGTTATCAATAAACTTTTGTGTTGCCCCAGCGCTCTTCTCCCCTTTGGGCCGGGTCTGGCTTTCCTGGACAGGATCGCGGAACGGAAGCCATGGGCATCTGACAGCCAGGAAGGCTGAAGCACAGTGGAGAGACGGGGAGAACACACGGGCCACCTCCCAGGCCTGTCTCGTAGGCATCCGAGGGTAGAAGGGGCAACCGCAGGACTTCCATCACCAGACACGAAGGAAACGTTTGATCAAAAAAATTTGACCTTCCTGGAATCCCATTGTTTCTTTGTGTTTTGCTGGCATTTAGGGAAGTGACTGAAAAATCAGATCTGTTTAAAAGTAAAATAAAGCACTAGTGCAGGGGGTGAGGGGGTTTGCTCTGCCCCTGAAGCCTTCACTGAGGGGCTCAGGCTTCCTGGGCGGAGCTGGAGCTGCTGGGAAGGGGTTGCTCTGCCTCATATGAGTGGCCCGAATGCAACAGGACTGGTGTCCTTATAAGAAGAGGAAGGGACTCCAGGGATGGGCACACACAGAGGAAAGGTCGTGTGAAGACACAGGGAGAAGGCGGCCACCTGCAAGACAAGGAGGGAGGCCTCAGGAGAAACCAACCCTGCCGACACCCTGATCTTGGACTCCAGAGCTGTGAGCAAATAAATGTCTGTTAAGCCACCCAGTCTGTGATACCTTGTTATGGCAGCTCTAGTAAATTAATAAAGATATGATTACAGGAGTCTCCTAAAATTCTCTTCCAATTTCACTATTTCCTAAGTGAAATCAGAAGCAGTGTCACCTCCTGGGAGTGAGGATGGAGACGTTGGAGCTTGGAGGACAGAAGTGAAAAGCCGTCATCCAGGAGCGGGGGAGAGTGGAGGGACCAGGGAACACGGTTGGGTTCAGGAAGCACTGAGGGCTCACTTAGATTTAAAATAACACCAATCCGCCTGCTTATCATCTGCTTCCTCGTCCGTATTCAACTGTGAGGATGGGCAGCTGAGGTTGGGGGTGGGACAGGGGCGGAGTTGACGAAAGGTTGAATTCCACCAGGGCTGCAGTTTTGTGAGGACCACAAAGCAAGAGAAGGGTAGAGGAGTCAATGTGCGTGAGGGATTGTGGATGTTATTATGCGTACACGGGAGCTGTTATCATGAGTGGCCGTGGAATTTCAGCTGGATAAGGAGGAAATAGAGAAGATGAGGGCAGCAAGGGACCCATCAAATGTGGTAGGATCAGTGATTTGAGGTCCTGATCTGGTTGAGGAGTGGTGGGAATTGGGGTTCTGGAAATAATGAGCAGGGCTGAGAAGGTAGCACGTGGTTGAAGAAGAGGCGACAGAGACTTTCCAGGCAGTTCTTGATAATGGGAAGGTCCAGCATCTGTGAAGGAGAGTGAGCAAGGAACAAAAGGACAGGATGTTAACAGGACCAACTCTGTTACTTCCTTGGCGGTCCAGTGGTTAAGACTCCGTGCTTCCACTGCAGAGGGCATGGGTTTGATCCCTGATTGGGGAACTAAGATCCCGCAAGCCATGTGATGCGGCCATAAAAAGGAGTTTGTTAGGACCAAATGAAGAAATATGGTCTTTGTTTAATTTTTATTTTGCTTCAAGGAAAAAACCTATTTTTTAGCTCTTTAAGAACTCTCATCAAAGTTCCAGAAGCTCTATTAAAAGAGCCAAGGGAGGGAACTTCCCTGGTGCAGCGTGGCCAAAAAAACCTCCCAACTCTGTGCATACTGAAATCACCAAGAATTGTAGTCGAGGAAGTTGAGAGGGTGGCAGAGAGGCAGGTGGTCAATCTCGAAGAAGCGAGGGGAGTGACCCTGGCTGCACCTAGTGAGGTCCAAGGACATGAGCTTCAACCCCGCGGGGTCTAAGGTCAACAGGTCTTGTAGGTGACCCTGATGGATATAGCCCAGGGGTCAGAAAGCTCAGTGGTGACAGGCCAGAGTCACACAGCTGCCCCCAAAGCTTGCTGTGGCCCCGGATATGGACACATTCGTCACTCATCCAGCCCTTTTCTGAGCTACCCCTTCACTAGCACCTCCTGAGGGCCCAGGATGTGCCCTGCACAGTGCTGGACGCTCCGGGCGGCAGGGGTCAGAGGTGAAGATGGAGACTGGCGCCAGCGGAGCGTGGAAGATCCTGAGACCGCATTGCTCGGCTCCTCCCTGCCCAGGAGCACACCCCGCCCCAGAGGGCAAAGCAAAAGTAGACCCCTGCACTACCTCCCACACACACAGACACACACGCATACACATACACGCACATAAAATGCATTCGATCAGTCTAAAAAGAGAAGTCTATTTAGATGTTGTGCTTGAAATTATACTCTCTGGTTTTCAGGAAGATACAATTGCTCATACGATAAAGGCTGATTTTTCTCCCCCACGGTAGGGTTTTGATTCTGTGAGTGTGTCGTGCTCTTCACTCAAACATCCAACAAAAGCTTCATTTGACTGAAAAACAAAAAGCCTGTCAGCGTGCTGACAAGTTACAACCATGAGTCAGGCAAGTGAGAAGGCAAACCTACTCCCTTCTCCCCGTCACCTTCCGGACCACTGTGCTGGGATTCTCGGAAGCTCTCAGAAACAGTTCAGGCCGCCGGTCCAGCTTCCAAATGTGACCAGTTCAGAGGAGAAGCAGTACACCTGAGCTAGAAAAGCCCAAGACCACCTCCCCGTTCCCTTGACATCCTCTTCTCGGCACCTTTTCTGCCATCCAGAGACCTTGGCAGGAGCCTTCCTGCCATCCTGTTCTGATGCACTCACACATACACACACTCACCTAACACACATACAACATACAGACACACACACCTAGCTCACACACACACCCACACAACACACCCACTCACACTTTTTACTTCATAACTGCAATCAGGGAGGTCAGTGGACCCAGAGGGTGAGCTGGAAGGGAGAAGAGTCCTCCTCAACTCCCAGGTCACCAAGATGCAACCTTCACTCCAGAGACAGTAGAAATATTCAGCTTAACATGGCCAAGTGTACGCGAAAGATGTTTAGCGGACAGTGTGTAGTGGTCTGAGTACAGCCTTGAATCATAGAGACTTTAGAAGTTTGGTGCTTCCTTTTTTTTTTTTCCTACAAAGCATCTAAAGCATCTGGTCAAACCCTTCATCTGACAGCCATGAACGTGGCCCTCAGAGAAGTGAAATGACTCACAAGTAGCCTTGGCAACGACTTGACACCATCCAGCTGACTCTTCCCAAGTCAGTGCTCTTCCTCCACCTGAGCATGACCACACAGTACGTGGGTGCATGCCTACACACACACACACACCCCACACACATCACACACACCGCACACAATGCACACACACACCACACACCACACAGACCACACACACATCACACACCCCACACACACACACCCACACACACACCCCCACACACACCCCCACACACACACCACACACACACCACACACACACCACACACCAAACACACACACCCCACACACCCACACCCACACCCACACCACACACCACACACACACACCACACACACCCACACCCACACCCACACCACACACCACACACACCGCACACACCGCACACACACCACACACACACCACACACACCGCACACACACCACACACACATCACACACCACACACACATGCCCTACACACACCACACACACCACACACACCACACACACAACCACACACACCGCACACACAACCACACACACCACACACACACCACACACACACCACACACCCACACCCACACACCACACACCACACACCACACACCACACACACACCACACACCACACACACCACACACAAACCACACACCACACACACCACACACACAACCGCACACACCACACACACACACACACACCACACAGACCACACACACATCACACACTACACACACACCACACACACACACCCCACACACCCACACCCACACACACACCACACACCACACACCACACACCACACACACTGCACACAGAACCACACACACCACACACACACACCACACACACACCCCACACACCCCACACACCGCACACCACACACACACCACACACACCACACACCACACACACCACACACCGCACACCGCACACCGCACACACCACACACCGCACACCACACACACCACACACCACACACACACACCACACACACACCACACACACCGCACACCGCACACCACACACACCACACACCACACACCGCACACCACACACACCACACACACACACCACACACACCACACACACATCACACACACTCACCACACACCGCACACACCATGCACACACCACACACACCACGCACACACCACACACACTACACATACCACACACACACCACACACACAACCCACACCACACACCACACACACACAGCACACACACATCACACACACACACCACACACACATCACACACACACCACACACCACAGACACAGCAGACACACACATCACACACACACCACACACCACGCAACATGACACACACCACACATCACACAGACACACACACCACACAACACACACACTCCACACACAGACCACACTCACCACACACCACACACCATACACACACACACGACACACACCACACACACACATCACACACACACACCACACACACACATACACCACACACATACCAGACACACCACACACAACACACACACACCATACACACACACACACCATACACACACACACGACACACACCACACACACAGAAACCACACACACACACCACACACACCAGGCACACCACACACCACACACAAACCACACACACACACACACACACACTACACAAACCACACAGCACACACACACACACCAGACACACCGCACACCACACACACATAACCCCCCCCCACACACCACACACCACACACACCACACACAGACCACACAGCACACACACACACACACACACACACACACACACACACGCTGTGCGCGTCCCTTCTCCTAGCTGGACTCCTGACACGAGGCACCTGGCCGGCTTGCTGTTGACCCCCTCAGTCCCTAGCTGCAAGATGAGGAGCTGAGGCACAGCTGGGCTCTGTGAGCCACAGGGCGCGGCGGGCCCTCCAGAGCCGGGGCCTCGTGGCCTGAGGCATTCTGTGCGCGGCGGTCAGGCTCTCTCGGGGGAGGCAGCTGCACGGACAGCAGTCAGCCGCCCATCAGAGGACTCCCCAGTTCCGGAACTTGAGAAGCACCTCCGCTGAATCCTGCCCTCGGATTCAGCCCGCAGTATCCATGAGAGGAAGCGGAGGGCTTGCCATCACGCGCCTCGTAACGGCCAGCGACTTGACGTGCGTTTTGGAGGAGGTCGTCTCAGGCACCGCAGCCTCCATTTCAGCAAGATGAGTCCTGTAAGCCGGCGACAGGCCCCCAGAAGCCCCGAGAGGCCCTGGCCATCTCCCACCATTTAGGCCCCAGTAAGAATGGAAAGGTGAGGACAGAAGCAAGATAGTTTGAAGGCAGGATTTTGAGGCATCAGTGATGGAGCTGATGTGGGAGCCAAGAAGAGAGAGTCCAAGTTGGCGGTGATAGAACAAGAGCCCCCGGCTTTCCTCGCTCAGGGCTGCCGTGGGACGTGGTGAGAGTGAGAGACAGGCTGCGAGGAAGCTTTCTTACTGCACTGGGCCTGGGGACAGAGTCAAGCTGAAGTCAATGAAGGATTTGCCACCCTCTTTGTTTTTAGGGAAGGCCCTCCTTGCCCCCCCGCCCCTTGCAATCAGTCGAGCCAGAAAGTGGGGAGCAATTCTAGGCCCGTCCACCCCTCCCCACCCCACGTCCCATCCACGTTCGAGCAGTGCCCTCTTCTCCATCCCCATTGACCCCAAGTGTGTTCGGCTCCTTCATTCCAGCAAGAATTTCCTAGCTGGCTCCCTCTGATGCGTCTGTCATGTTACCACCAGAGAGAACTCTCTACAAAGCAAACCACGTCATGCCATTCTTAGGCTTAAACCCTCTGTGGCATCTCAGTCAAGTACTATCTGCCATGCCTTGGCACTCACTTCTCCCCTCCTGGGAATGCTCTTGCCTCTTGTTGTCATCTGAAAATGGCCAATTGTCTTTACAGATGCTGGCAGTATTTCAAGGGGAAAGGATGGAGCAAGAAGTCTAAACTCCAGACTCACAGTTGTGTCTCCTGTGCAACATCTCAATTCAGATGACTCTTGGGCACTTCAGACTTGACATTGTCCAAAGCTAGATCCTACACCCTATCCCAAGGCTGCCTCTCCTCCAGGTAAATAGCACTCCCGTCCTGGAATTCAAGCAAGAAACCTGGTTAGGGGTCCCTCATTCCTCGTTTCTTTCTTCACACCCCTATATCCGGTCCAGCTCTCCCATCTCACATTTGCCCACTTCTCCCCATCTCTGCTGGCCCTGCCATCATGCGAACCAGCATTTCTAGCCCAGCACCAAGGCAGCTTCTGAACTGTACCTGCTGCTTCCACTCGCCCCAAATTAAAAAGTTTTAATTTTATGTCTCTTTCGAGAAGGTCTCCGTATTTATATGGATCAAAATTCAAATGGTGATATGGATATAGTATCCAAATTGTATAAAGACGTCTAACAACAAAAAGACAAACAACCTTTTAAGAAACTGGGCAAAGAACTTGAATCGACGTTTCTCCAAAGAAGATAAACAAATGATCAATAAGCGCATGAAAACATGCTCATTGTCACTAAACATTAGGGAAATACAAATCAAAATGGCAATGAGATACCACCTCCCACCCAGTAGGAGGGTACTATAAAAAAAAAAACAGGAAAATAACAAGTGTTGGCGAGGATGTAGAAAAATTGGAACACTTGTGCGCTGTTCATGGGGATGTAAAATGGTGCAGCCACTGTGAAAATGATTTAGCATTTCCTCAAAAAGTTAACCATGAAATTATCATATGACCCAGCAATTCTACTCCTAGGTATGTACCTAAAAGAACTAAAAATTCAACTCAAGCAAATACATGTACATGCATGTTTATAGCAGCACTAATCACAACAGCCAAAAGGTGGAAACAACCCGTGTCCATCAACAGGTGAAAAGATAACAAATTGTGGCATATACATACGACGGAATATTATTCAACTGTAGAAAAGAGTCAAGCAGTGACACGTGGTACAATGGACCTCAAAGACATTATGCTAAATGAAAGAAGCCAGACACCAAGGGTCATGTATTATATGATTCCATTTATATGAAATATCCAGAATAGGTAAATCTGTAGAGATGGGAAGCAGATTGGTGGTTGTCAGGGGATGGGGGGAGCAGTGAGGATAGAGGGGGAAGGAGAAAGAGGGAGCAACTGCTGAACAGGTAAAGGGTTTCCCTTCCGGGTGATGAAACATTTTGAAACTAGATAGAGGCGGTGGTTGCATGACATTGTGAATATACTACATGCCACTGAATTAAAAGTTAAAAAAAAAAAAGAGACAATTCAAATGATGCAAAAGACTGTATGGGGAAAATCTGCCTCCGACCCCTATGCTCTGGCCCTCAGTTTCTTCTACCCAGCGGTAACCTGTGTTGCACAGTTTCTTACCCTCTTTCTTGAATATTCCAAGCATAAAAATCCGTGGCAGCCATGGAGGTGTACAGCTCAAACCTACCTTCCAGGGCGTACGACTGTGAGGGGTGTCGGCAGTCCATAGCCTCGGGGTGCTACACTTGAGGGTTCACCACGGTGCTGAGGCCAGGGCCGCACCCTCCCTGCTGCTCCCGGTCAATGATGGAGCCGGCAGTGCTCCTGCCGGACGCAAGACTCCTGTAACTTGGTCTTTGCTCTGTGGCTGTGACCTTCTCAGAGCTGCATCTCCTCCCTTCCCCTTCTTTTTTCACTGGCGTCAGAGCGACATTGGGATCTGAAAGCTCTTCCCACCTCACTCTTGCTTTGTCTCCCCTTTATCCTCTAACATTGTTTCCCCCAACAAATCTTCTGCGCTTCTAATTCCATTCTGGTGTCTGCTTCCTGGAGGACACCAAACTCACAGACACACATCCTTTTCCTACGCAAATAACATAGGTGTACACTATACACACGGCCCTGAAACTTGCTTTTAATCATTGGCTACATGCACATCTCAGAGGCTGAGCCACGTCAGGACATGCCCGCCGCTGCCCAGCAGTGTAGCGTGTGCATGACCAGCATTTACTCATCCAAGCCCTTATCTGTCGAGATCATTGGATTTAGTCACTTACTGATATTTAGACTATTCCAGTCTTTTACAATCATACACAATGCTGCAATGAGTAACCTAGTATACATCGATTTTGAAATATACATGTGTAGAATAAATTCATGGAAATAAAGCCCCTAGGTAAAAATTGTGCATTTTTGATTCTGATAAATATTGCCAAATTGCTCCTCTTAGGGTTTATACCGATTTATAACTCCACCAGCCATGTGAGAGTCTGTCTGTCTCCCACACCTTTGCCAACACCATGTTTTCAAACTTTATTCTTTGCCAATCTGATGGGCAAAGAGAATGATTTTTTGTTTTTTTGTTTTTGGCTGTGTTGGGTCTTCATTGCTGTGTGCAGGCTTTCTCTAGTTGCGGCAAGCGGGGGCTACTCTTCGTTGCAGTGCACTGGCTTCTCATTGCGGTGGTTTCTCTTGTTGTGGAGCACGGGCTCTAGGCACATAGGCTTCAGTAGTTGTGGCACGTGGGCTCTAGAGTGCAGGCTCGGTAGTTGTGGCTCACGGGCTTAGTTGCTCCACGGCATGTGGGATCTTCCCGGACCAGGGCTCAAACCCGTGTCCTCTGCATTGGCAGGTGGATTCTTAACCACTGCGCCACCAGGCAAGTCCCGAGAATGATTTTTTTTTTTTTTTTAAACAAACAATCAAATCGGTTCACTCTCTTGCTTAGAACTCCTCAATTGCTTTGCACAGTATCTGTGTGAAATCTGGCCTCCCCTTCCCGGCCCACAGAGCCCTGTGTGATCTGACCCACATCCTGCTCTCCAGCCTCATCTCTCGCCTCCACCACTGCACATCTGCTTCTTCTGGGTTCCTTAAACACACCGAGTTCATCACCAACTCAGGGCCTTTGCACAAGCCGTTCCTGCCACCTAGAGCACCCTGGCCTGAATCCTTCAGGTCTCAGTTTAATTGTTACCTCATGAGAGAGGGCGCCTTGACCACCTTTAAAAGTTGATATCCTATTGTTCCTTATTATTACACACTGTTTCCTTCATACCTATCACAACCAGAAATTACTTGTGTGTTTACTGTCCTTCCCCACTGCATTTTATTTTTAAATTTTATTTATTTATTTATTTTGGGCTGCGTTGGATCCTCGTTGCTGCATGCGGGCTTTCTCTAGTGGCGGCGAGCGGGGGCTACTCTTCGTTGTGGTGCGCGGGCTTCACATTGCGGTGGCTTCTCTTGTTGCAGAGCACAAGCTCTAGGCGCTCAGGCTTCAGTAGTTGTGGCATGTGGGCTTCAGTAGTTGTGGCTCGAGGGCTCTAGAGCACAGGCTCACTAGTTGTGGTGCACGGGCTTAATTGTTCTGCGGCATGTGGGATCTTCCCGGACCAGGGCTCGAACCTGTGTCCCCTGCGTTGGCAGGTGGCTTCTTAACCACTGTGCCACCAGGGAAGCCCTTCCCCACTAGATTTTAAGTGTCACAGTGCCTGGCTCACGTTGGGTGCTTACTGAGAACGTGTTGAAAAAATGTATGAATAATTAACTAAATACCTCTTCCTGGACTCCAATGACATCAGGCTTTCCCCATATTCTTTCACATCCCATTGTCTGTCATAAATATTTTGTGCTTCCAAAGCTGGAAGGCTCCTCACCCCCCAGGTGGCTGCATTTCCCAGGTGTTTTCAGCCAGCTAATATCTTTCTTTGGGATCCTTCTGAAGGCAGAATGTGACTCATACCTCCGTCACAGCTGTCACAGGTGTGTCCACAGAAGCAGATTGGAAGCCCCACCAAAGACTTCTGGGAGTTGCCGAAGCAGATCTCGGGCTGCAGATTGCTGTCTCAGTAAAAGAGACAGATCCCCAGGTTTGTCTGGCCTAATAAGATTTTTTCAAATGAATTCACTGCACAGTATGGTTTTAAGCCAAGAGACAAAACAAGATGCCAACTTAGGAAATCTAAGGTGACACTTCACATGGAAAACAGAAAGCATGTGAGTTCATGGAACCCTTTTTTTATGGGTTAGGTTTTGTCCCTCCCACCAATAGAAATTCATATGTTGAACCCCCTGTACCTCAGAATGTGACTGTATTTGGAAACAGTCCTTGCAGAAGTTAAGTTAAAATGAAGTTATACTGACATAAGGTGGGCCCTAATCCAATATGATTGGGGTCTTTATAAAAAGAGGGAATTTGGACACAGATGTACATAGGGAGAATGCCATGTGAAGATGAAGTCAGGGGAATGCAAAAGATGGCCAGCAAGCCACCAGAAGCTGGAGGAGAACATGGCCCTTGGAAGGAACCAACCCTGCCCACACCTTGATCATGAACCTCTAGCCTCCAGAACAGTGAGACCATCAATTCTGTTAATTCACTTAGTGTGTGATCCTTTGTTACGGAAGCCCTGGCAAACTGCTACAACCAGCACTCCTGTTATGCTGACTTGAATGGCTGGATTCTACATGCCAACTTGAATGCACCCATTTCACTTTCTTAATAACCCCAGCCACAGCTCTTTCCTTGTTTGAGGAGTAGAAAGAACACGAGGCTTGGGGCGGGAGGGCCTGGGGTGTCATCCTGGCACACACCCCCCTCTTTGGCTCCAGTAGGTGGTCAGGTGAGAAGGTGGGCCTGGAAGATCTGTCGGTTCCCTCCCAGATCAGTGTTCTATGGGTCTGTCATTCCTCCACACTGTTTCCCCCTACGGGCATGGTTACTACCAAATGGTTTCTGCAAGACTTAGGGAGGCTGGGGCCAGAAAGATCTCTACCAGCAACCCAGATGGCAGAGCTAGGGCAGCAGAGACCTTGCGTTTGGACCTGGTAACTATACCCTGTGTGCTTTCCCTTTCTGTCCTTTCCCACTGACAGAGCTGCCCCAGCTTTTCCATTTGTACGTGTGTGATTCAGTTGTAAATAATCTCAAGGTGGCTTTGTCTCCCTGGAGGTCTCACCTGAGGATGTTATTCTTAGGAGTCATTTGGGGAAATGTGAAGGCATTTTTAGTATCACTATGGTATGGGGGGAGGGGTATCAGATTTGTGGGCAAGGGCTATGGGTGCTAAGGGTCCTACAGTGTGTAGGGAAGTTCTGAAAAATAAAAAATTCTCCCATCCAAATTCTAATAATGTCTCTGTTGGGAAACACTTACAGGTGGTGTGGAGGAAAGAATGTAGACCTTGGTGTCCAGATGATGTTCCAATTACCGATTGCCATGTAACAAAATCACTCCCCAAATTTCATCATTTCAAATTCTACTCTTATTATTCTCTCTCACCGTTCTGTGGGCTGACATCTTAGGCGAATAGGTCCACTTGGGGTTTCTCATGTGCTTGCGGTCAGGTAGTGACTGGAGTTGGAGTCAGCTGAAGGTTTACCTGAGCTGGATGTCCAAGATGGCAGCTCACTCACATGGGCAGCAGTTGATGCCTGTTAGGCCGAGATGTTGACAAAAGTGCCTATATGACTTCTACATGTAGTTTAGGCTTCTCCCAGGATGGAAGCTGCTTTTTCAGAGGGAGTGTTCCAGAAGGAACATCTCACAAGACCAGAGCAAAAGCTGCAAGTCTTCTTATGACCTGAGAAGTCACCCAGCATCACTCACACAGTTTTATGTTGGTCCAAGCTGTCATAAGGCCTTCCCAGATTCAACGAAGTGGAGGAACAGACCCCATCTTTTGATGGAGGCGTGGAAGAAGAGCATGAGGGATTAGTCCATCATAGAAAATAAAATCTACCACAGAGGACTTGGCTTTAGGTCCTGCCTCTACCACTCGTATATCAAAGACTTCCATTAAATCCAGACTCTCTCTGAGTTTTGGTGTTTTCCTTTAAAACAGGGAGTAACATGGTACCTACCTTGCTAGGGTGCCTTGAAAACCTATGGCAACCATTGCTAGTTGTTACTGTCGGTGTTTTCCTATTAGCAGGAATGGCAGTCCCAATTCCAGAATTCTCCTAATGCTGTTTTCCTATTAGCGGGAATGGCAGTCCCAATTCCAGAATTCTCCTAATGCTGTTTTCCTATTAGCGGGAATGGCAGTCCCAATTCCAGAATTCTCCTAATGCTGTGCATGTGTCTGCCACTTTGACTCTGCTGGCTTTGTGGTTGAAGGATTTGAAAAGCACCCTCAGTTTATGTTGGGGGAGGTAAGGTCAGCATCTGACCAATGCAGGTCCAGTCTTACTTCCTTTATTGGATTTTAATTAATTTTTGTTTGTATTTAATCAAAATATAACATCTGTAAGAGTCCCTTGACCTCTTTCCTCCCTCATCTTCCTTCTGTTCCCAGAGGCAACCACCTGCAACATTCATAGCTGCTGCTTCTTTTTCTTCTTCTTCTTCCCCTCCTCCTCCTCCTTCTTTTTTCATATTTACATTCATATTTTTAGATAATAGGCATATACAGTTCTCTCTTGAGTCACTTGCTTTAAATATTTTCCACTCTATAGTAAGTGAATATTTTAGATCACTCCTCCTCCTCTTCCTGTGCTTTGCATCCTTCCAATACAATTGTTTATCAATTTTGGGTTAGATCCACACAGAGTGTTTTCATTATTATGATTATAAACAATAAACATTGTTCACTACTGAGCCAAGCAGTGAATCGAGATTACATTTCTTTTTCTCAACATTTTCTTCTTCCTGGGGTTGATTGTTCCTTCCTATTTTGCATTTGCTTTGTTTTCTGTAAACATCTAAGTCTTTCCATATTTCCAACAACTCTGCAAACCAATTTATTCAGTGTTTTTTGTTTTTGTTTTTTAACATCTCAAACCTGTTGATAATCAGAACTTCCTGGAGAAATTCTTCCTGGAGTCCTCAATGCTGTGCTCTAACCTCGACCAGTTGGTTCCTAGGCCTACCTCATAGCTGTCCTCCTGGGACTGCCCTTCACCAGTATCTTGGAAATTCCCTTTTCCCCTGTCCTTCATAGGATCACAAGGCTTCCTCTTTCTTGGTTACTCCCTCATCATGATGGAGTATCCTCCAGTGGTTTCCCAAGAACGAATACAATTGATGTAAATATTTTTTGTATTTTGCATGTTTGAAAATATCTTTATTTTACCCTCATACTTATTTGATAGTGTGGCTAGGAATAGAAATTTAGGCTAAAAATAATTTTCTTTCGGGATAGTGAAAGCATTTTTCCAACGTCTTCTAACTTCCAGCGTTGCTATTGAGAAGTCCAATGCCATTTTGATTCTTGATGCTTTATATGTAAACTTTTTAGTTTTCTCTTTAAAAACTCTAAAGATTTCCTTTTTCCCGTAGAGTTCTATAGTGTCACAATGATGTATCTTGGTCTGGGTCCATTTTCAACTATTGTGCTGGGCATTTTCATCAAGAATTGTGTCCTGAGAGGTAGGGGCAAGATGGCGGAAGAGTAAGACGCGGAGATCACCTTCCTTCCCACAGATACAGCAGAAATACATCTACACGTGGAACTGCTCCTACAGAACACCCACTGAACGCTGGCAGAAGACGTCAGACCTCCCAAAAGGCAAGAAAATCCCCACGTACTTGGGTAGGGTAAAAGAAAAAAGAAATAACAGAGACAAAAGAATAGGGACGGGACCTGCGCCAGTGGGAGGGAGCCGTGAAGGAGGAAAGGTTTCCAGTCTGAGCTGTGTGGATGAAAGGCTCTTGGTGCTCTAGCCAGGCATCAGGGCTGTGCCTCTGAGGTGGGAGAGCCAACTTCAGGACACCGGTCCACAAGAGACCTACCAGCTCCACGTAATACCAAACGGCAAAAATCTCTCAGAGATCTCCATCTCAACATCAAGACCCAGCTTCACTCAACGACCAGCAAGCTACAGGGCTGGACACCCTATGCCAAACAACTAGCAAGACAGGAACACAGCCCCATCCATTAGCAGGGAGGCTGCCTAAAATCATAAGGCCACAGACACCCCAAAACACACCACCAGACAGACAAGATTCAACCTCATCCACCAGAACACAGACAATAGTCCCCTCCACCAGGAAGCCTACACAACCCACTGAACCAACCTTACCCACTGGGGACAGATACCAAAAACAACGGGAACTACGAACCTGCAGCCTGTGAAAAGGAGACCCCAAACACAGTAAGATAAGCAAAATGAGACGACAGAAAAACACACAGCAGATGAAGGAGCAGGGTCAAAACACACCAGACCTAACAAATGAAGAGGAAATAGGTAGTCTACCTGAAAAAGAATTCAGAATAATGATAGTAAGGATGATCCAAAATCTTGGAAATAGAATAGACAAAATGCAAGAAACATTTAACAAGGACGTAGAAGAACTAAAGAGGAACCAAGCAACGATGAAAAACACAATAAATGAAATTAAAAATACTCTAGATGGGATCAATAGCAGAATAACTGAGGCAGAAGAAAGGATAAGTGACCTGGAAGATAAAATGGTGGAAATAACTACTGCAAGCAGGATAAAGAAAAAAGAATGAAAAGAACTGAGGACAGTCTCAGAGACCTCTGGGACAACATTAAACGCACCAACATTCGAATTATAGGGGTCCCAGAAGAAGAAGAGAAAAAGAAAGGGACTGAGAAAATATTTGAAGAGATTATAGTTGAAAACTTCCCTAATATGGGAAAGGAAATAGTTAATCAAGTCCAGGAAGCACAGAGAGTCCCATACAGGATAAACCCAAGGAGAAACACGCCAAGACACATATTAATCAAACTGTCAAAAATTAAATATAAAGAAAACATATTAAAAGCAGCAAGGGAAAAACAACAAATAACACACAAGGGAATCCCCATAAGGTTAACATCTGATCTTTCAGCAGAAACTCTGCAAGCCAGAAGGGAGTGGCAGGATATACTTAAAGTGATGAAGGAGAAAAACCTACAACCAAGGTTACTCTACCCAGCAAGGATCTCATTCAGATTTGATGGAGAAATTAAAACCTTTACAGACAAGCAAAAGCTGAGAGAGTTCAACACCACCAAACCAGCTTTACAACAAATGCTAAAGGAACTTCTCTAGGCAAGAAACACAAGAGAAGGAAAACACCTACAATAACAAACCCAAAACATTTAAGAAAATGGGAATAGGAACATACATATCGATAATTACCTTGAATGTAAATGGATTAAATGCTCCCACCAAAAGACACAGACTGGCTGAATGGATACAAAAACAAGACCCGTATATATGCTGTCTACAAGAGACCCACTTCAGACCTAGAGACACATACAGACTGAAAGTGAGGGGATGGAAAAAGATATTCCATGCAAATGGAAATCAAAAGAAAGCTGGAGTAGCAATTCTCATATCAGACAAAATAGACTTTAAAATAAAGAATATTATAAGAGACAAAGAAGGACACTATATAATGATCAAGGGATCGATCCAAGAGGAAGGTATAACAATTGTAAATATTTATGCACCCAACATAGGAGCACCTCAATACATAAGGCAAATACTAACAGCCATAAAAGGGGAAATTGACAGCAACACAATCATAGTAGGGGACTTTAACACCCCACTTTCACCAATGGACAGATCATCCAAAATGAAAATAAATAAGGACACACAAGCTTTAAATGATACATTAAACAAGATGGACTTAATTGATATTTATAGGACATTCCACCCAAAAACAACAGAATACACATTTTTCTCAAGTGCTCATGGAACATTCTCCAGGATAGATCATATCTTGGGTCACAAATCAAGCCTTGGCAAATTTAAGAAAATTGAAATCGTATCAAGTATCTTTTCCGACCACAACGCTATGAGACTAGATATCAATTACAGGAAAAGATCTGTAAAAAATACAAACACATGGAAGCTACACAATACACTACTTAATAACGAAGTGATCACTGAAGAAATCAAAGGGGAAATCAAAAAATTCCTAGAAACAAATGACAATGGAGATACGACGACCCAAAACCTATGGGACGCAGCAAAAGCAGTGCTAAGAGGGAAGTTTATAGCAATACAAGCCTACCTCAAGAAACAGGAAACATCTCGAATAAACAACCTAACCTTGCACCTAAAGCAATTAGAGAAAGAAGAACCAAAAAACCCCAAAGCTAGCAGAAGGAAAGAAATCATAAAGATCAGGTCAGAAATAAATGAAAAAGAAATGAAGGAAACAATAGCAAAAATCAATAAAACTAAAAGCTGGTTCTTTGAGAAGATAAACAAAATTGATAAACCATTAGCCAGACACATCAAGAGAAAAAGGGAGAAGACTCAAATCAATAGAATTAGAAATGAAAAAGGAGAAGTAACCACTGACACTGCAGAAATACAAAAGATCATGAGCGATTACTACAAGCAACTCTACGCCAATAAAATGGACAACCTGGAAGAAATGGACAGATTCTTAGAAACGCACAAACTGCCGAGACTGAACCAGGAAGAAATAGAAAATATGAACAGACCAATCACAAGCACTGAAATTGAAACTGTGATTAAAAACCTTCCAACAAACAAAAGCCCAGGACCAGATGGCTTCACAGGTGAATTCTATCAAACGTTTAGAGAAGAGCTAACACCTATCCTTCTCAAACTCTTCCAAAATATTGCAGAGGGAGGAACACTCCCAAACTCATTCTACGAGGCCACCATCACCCTGATACCAAAACCAGACAAAGATGTCACAAAGAAAGAAAACTACAGGCCAATATCACTGATGAACATAGATGCAAAAATCCTCAACAAAATACTCGCAAACAGAATCCAACAGCACATTAAAAGGATCATACACCATGATCAAGTGGGGTTTATCCCAGGAATGCAAGGATTCTTCAATATACGTAAATCAATCAATGTGATACACCATATTAACAAATTGAAGGAGAAAAACCATATGATCATCTCAATAGATGCAGAGAAAGCTTTCGACAAAATTCAACACCCATTTATGATAAAAGCCCTGCAGAAAGTAGGCATAGAGGGAACTTTCCTCAACATAATAAAGGCCATATATGACAAACCCACAGCCAACATTGTCCTCAATGGTGAAAAACTGAAACCATTTCCACTAAGATCAGGAACAAGACGAGGTTGCCCACTCTCACCACTATTATTCAACATAGTTTTGGAAGTGTTAGCCACAGCAATCAGAGAAGACAAAGAAATAAAAGGAATCCAAATCAGAAAAGAAGAAGTAAAGCTGTCACTGTTTGCAGATGACATGATACTATACATAGAGAATCCTAAAGGTGCTACCAGAAAACTCCTAGAGCTAATCAATGAATTTGGTAAAGTAGCAGGATACAAAATTAATGCACAGAAATCTCTTGCATTTCTATACACTAATGACGAAAAATCTGAAAGTGAAATTAAGAAAACACTCCCGTTTACCATTGCAACAAAAAGAATAAAATATCTAGGAATAAACCTACCTAAGGAGACAAAGGACCTGTATGCAGAAAATTATAAGACATTGATGAAAGAAATTAAAGATGATACAAATAGATGGAAAGATATACCATGTTCCTGGATTGGAAGAATCAACATTGTGAAAATGACTCTACTACCCAAAGCAATCTACAGATTCAATGCAATCCCTATCAAACTACCACTGGCATTTTTCACAGAACTAGAACAAAAAATTTCACAATCTGTATGGAAACACAAAAGACCCCGAATAGCCAAAGCAATCTTGAGAACGAAAAATGGAGCTGGGGGAATCAGGCTCCCTGACTTCAGACTATATTACAAAGCTACAGTAATCAAGACAATTTGGTACTGGCACAAAAACAGAAATATAGATCAATGGAACAGGATAGAAAGCCCAGAGATAAACCCACTCACATATGGTCACCTTATCTTTGATAAAGGAGGCAAGCATATACAGTGGAGAAAAGACAGCCTCTTCAATAAGTGGTGCTGGGAAAATTGGACAGATACATGTAAAAGTATGAAATTAGAACACTCCCTGACACCATGCACAAAAATAAACTCAAAATGGATTAAAGACCTAAGTGTAAGACCAGACACTATCAAACTCTTAGAGGAAAACATAGGCAGAACAGTCTATGACATACATCACAGCAAGATTCTTTTTGACCCAGCTCCCAGAGAAATGGAAATAAGAACACAAATAAACAAATGGGACCTAATGAAACTTAAAAGCTTTTGCACAGCAAAGGAAACCATAAACAAGACGAAAAGACAACCATCAGAATGGGAGAAAATATTTGCAAATGAAGCAACTGACAAAGGATTAATCTCCAAGATTTACAAGCAGCTCATGCAGCTCAATAACAAAAAAACGAACAACCCAATCCAAAAATGGGCAGAAGACCTAAATAGACATTTCTCCAAAGAAGATATACAGATGGCCAACAGACACATGAAAGAATGCTCAACATCATTAATCATTAGAGAAATGCAAATCAAAACTACAATGAGATATCATCTCACACCGGTCAGAATGGCCATCATCAAAAAATCTAGAAACAATAAATGCTGGAGAGGGTGTGGAGGAAAGGGAACTCTCCTGCACTGTTGGTGGGAATGTAAATTGATACAGCCACTATGGAGAACAGTATGGAGGTTCCTTAAAAAACTACAAATAGAACTACCATACGACCCAGCAATCCCACTACTGGGCATATACCCTGAGAAAACCATAGTTCAAAAAGAGTCATGTACCAAAATGTTCATTGCAGCTCTATTTACAATAGCCAGGACATGGAAGCAACCTAAATGTCCATCAACAGATGAATGGATAAAGAAGATGTGGCACATATATACAATGGAATATTACTCAGCCATAAAAAGAAATGAAATGGAGGTATTTGTAATGAGGTGGATGGAGTTAGAGTCTGTCATACAGAGTGAAGTAAGTCAGAAAGAGAAAAACAAATACAGTATGCTAACACATATATACGGAATCTAAGGGGAAAAAAAGCCATGAAGAACCTAGTGGCAAGACGGGAATAAAGACACAGACCTACTAGAGAATGGACTTGAGGATATGGGGAGGGGGTGGGGTGAGATGTGACAGGGTGAGAGAGTGTCATGGACATATATACACTACCAAATGTAAAATAGATAGCTAGTGGGAAGCAGCCGCATAGCACAGGGAGATCAGCTCGGTGCTTTGTGACCACCTAGAGGGGTGGGATGGGGAGGGTGGGAGGGAGGGAGATGCAAGAGGGAAGAGATATGGGAACATATTGTATATGTATAACTGATTAACTTTGTTATAAAGCAGAAGCTAACACACCATTGTAAGGCAATTATACTTCAATAAAGATGTTTAAAAAAAAAAAAAAAAAAAAAGAATTGTGTCCTTTGGTTCTAGGGCATCTTCATATTATTTCTTTGATAATGTCCTTACCATAATTTCCCTCTGTTATTTCTGAAACTACTTATTGGATATTGAACCTCCTGAGTCACTCCTCTAATTTTCTGATCCTTTTTTCTCCTATTGTCTATTCTCTCTGTTTTTGCTTTCAGGGAAATCTCCTTAACTATATCTTCCAACACTTACAGAATTTTTGGTACATTTTTTGTTCATTTTATTTCCAGGAATTCTTTTTTGCTCTACTTGTTTCTTTTTCATCACATCCTATGGATCTAGTGTCTTCCCTTATGCCTCTAAAGATATCAAATACATTCAGTTTCTGCTGCTCACTCTTTGTTTCTGCTTCCTTCAGAGATCCTTTTGTTTTCCTGCCTGATTATTTTATTCTCTGTCGTGTTGGATACTTTCTCACCTGTGATCCTTGACTGCCGCTCAAGGATGAAGCCCTGAAGAGCTGACTGGAAGTTCTGTGTACATGGATGGGATTTATTCTAGGAAGATCAGGTAGACAATGGGCTTTTTCACCAGAAGCCTCCACATGTCAATATGTGTAGGTCTTTTTCCTGGTGTGGGTCCGTTTCTGCAGAAAAGAATCTTTCAATCTCCTGCCCTGGTGTTCTGAGGCGAGGCGGGGGAGGGGAGGGGAGGGGGCTTACTTAGATTACACCCCAGCCTCCCTCCGTATCTGATGCCACAAAGTCTCTCTGGTTCAGTTTTTCTAGAAAATAAGCCTCCTGGGGCTTCCCTGGCTGTCCAGTGGTGAGGACTCTGCACTTCCACTGCAGGGGGCAAGGGTTCGATCCCTGGTCAGGGAACCAAGATCCCACGGGTCGCGCAGTGTGGCCAAAAATCTAATAATAATAATAAAGAAAAATAAACCTCCTCTCTTCTGCAAAAGGTAAAGTTGGAGCTGGGACCTGCAGAAGTCTACGTGCCTCTTACAAATACTTCTAAAGAATCCCTCTGTCTTCAGGCCCCACATCATTCCCTTCCACAGCACCTGGTGCCCCAATTCTTTTTTTCTTTTTGCCATAAATTTAAAAAAAATTTTTTTAATTTTTGTTTATTTTTGGCTGCGTTGGGTCTTCATTGCTGTGCACAGGCTTTCTCTAGTTGGGGCGAGCGGGGGCTACTCTTCGTGCGCGGGCTTCTCGTTGCGATGGCTTCTCTTGTTGTGGAGCACAGGCTTTAGGCACACGGGCTTCAGGAGTTGTAGCACGTGGGCTCAGTAGTTGTGGCTCTCGGGCTCTAGAGCACAGGCTCAGTAGTTGTGGCACACGGGCTTAGTTGCTCCGCGGCATGTGGGATCTTCCCGGACCAGGGCTCGAACCCGTGTCCCCTGCATTGGCAGGTGGATTCTTAACCACTGCGCCACCAGGGAAGTCTGGTGCCCCAATTCTTGAGGCTTGCCACAGTTCTACAGGCCATAGCCTTATCTCTGGTATATGCCACCCCTGTCCCCAGGCACTCAGTGTGGACTTTCCTTCTCCCTGCTGATTCCTTCACCTTTCCACTGTCTTCATGTACTGTGGTTCAGGGTTACATATGTCTCCAACGTCTAAGAGACTTCTGAGGACGGGGTGGAAAATGCTCTACCCACCATCTTAAAACTCACGGTCCTGGCAGCCTTTAAGCGAACGCTGGCCTTTTGTGTTAGCTTCAAATCAACCAATACAAGTGGACCATCTCAAAGGGCTCAGAACACTGTCATGATAACAGCAACAACAACGATAACCATTTTTAGCACCTACTATGTGCCAAACATTTTGCATAAATTATCTTTAATCCTCACCACCACAACCTACACGGTATGTATTATTATCCCCATTTTACAGATGAGGAAACTGAGGCCCGGCAAGTTTCAATAACTTGTGCCAGTTCAACCATTTGATAAGTGGCAGGGTCAGGATTTGAATTCAGATCTGTCTGGCTCCAAATAGCCTCTAACCACCAACGCCTTATAAATCTACCTCAAGTCACACAGTGGGTGGGCCTTAAATCTCCAGTAATCAGTCATGTCCTACAATCTCTTATGCATCAGTGTTTAAAGGGAAGCTATGGTGCATCCGTGCATGGTGCAAATAAGCCTCCTTGGTATATATGCTCTATTCAGTCGTTCTCATCTTGTGCTTGTTTGAGGTGAGCCCTCCAGGTGAGCGGCTAGGCCTTGCATCTGCAGTGTGCAACCAGGGGCCAGTTTTAAAAGAACTCAGCTCAATAGGAAGACTAATGAGCCCCACCGCCCTCCCCCTGCTCTGACTCCTGCTGGTTGTGGGGCTGCAAGCTGGAGCAAGCGTAGCCATGGTGATGGTGGCAGTCTGCCAGCCCAGGGGGTGGCGGGGAGGGAGGGGAGAGGGAGAGGGAAACTGCAGGGGATGGGACCAAAGGATTTCTCTGAGGAGGCTCCTGGGGGAAGGGGCTGCTCCCTGCCCCCACCAACCCTCGCAAGCTGGGCACCTGCCAAGCACCCACCTGCCTTTCCAGCCTCCTCAGCACGGGCGTGCTCACCTCCTCCCCTGACTCACCATGCAGGTGGCTGATTCACGGCACCTGTGCTGTAACCGGGGCAGAGGCGGCATACGGAAGTCTCTGCTCGTACGCTCAGCCGCTCCAGGAGCGGGTGTGTGTGCAGGATCTGGGGAAGGCAGACCTGGGGGCCCGAGCTCCGCGAGGACAGGACTGAGAGGTGATGCTGAGGGCCCACTCTCCGACCATCTGTCCCTGCCCTGCCTCCACCATGTCCTGGTTCACTTCGCTGCTCCCGGAATGTCCCCACCCATTGGCACTGCTTGACAGGGAGGGCGGAGAGGCTCTGGGCCCGTGGCTTCCACTGAACTGGGCGCCCGCATATACATCCAGCGTTGCCTGAATGTCACTTCCTGCTCCCATCCCTTTGAAGGCTTCCCTAGGCTCCGGGCATAAAGACTCTGAAAGTGTCTCGTGCTCTGCGCTGGTCCTCCAGCCCCGCCTCCCTCCTGGGTCCCCTCCCACTCTGCCCTGGGCCACACTGGCCACCTTTCCATTCTCTGCCGTTTTCCCATCGGGCCCTTGCATAAGCCCTTCCCTCCTCCTGGGAGGCCCCCACTCCCTCTCACCTTTTGCCCCTTCAGATACCGACTCAAACATCACTTCCTCCGGAGCGCCTGTCTTGGCCTCTCAGACCAGTCACTTCACCCTGAGGCCCCAATAACCTCTTCTTTGCAACATTCCTCACAGCTGCCATGTCTGGGTGTCTGTCTCTCTCCCCCAGTGGAACTGAGAGGCCCAGAGGACCCCTGCTCCCACTGGATTCCCTGTACCCTGTACAGTGCCTGGCAGATGGTCCCCACTCAACAGTAAGGAAGGAAGAGAGGGAGGGAGGGAGGAAGGAAAAGAAAGAGGGAGGGAGAGAGAAACCCATCCATTTGTTCTGACTGGGGACGTAGGTGACGCAGCTCGCTGCCCTGGGCCTGCCCCAGCTGGGACGCAGAAACCAATGTGACGTTTCTCCTGAGCTGCTGTTCTACATCTGACCTTGATGATGATGAAAATACAGGGAGTATTAAGGGCTTTGGCCTCTTTAACCAAACCATCATTTGTCTTACTCTCAAAAATGTATTTCTTGAAGGTGGGAGCAGCTAATACTTCTAGCTCGAAAGGAAGTGTTCCTTGAGTGCCCTGCCTCCAGCAAGAATGGGGATGGGGTACCCGCCATCTGGCTTACATTTCAGAGCATTTGCGCTCTTTCTTACACTCACCAGCCCCGCTTCCCATGTCCCCCCAGCTGTCTGGGGATCATGTGCCCCTAAAGGCCAGCGACAGGGAAGAGGCTTGTGGGGAAAGCAGGGACCAAATTCTGGAGTCCAGCTCCCCTAAATGCAGGCGGCAGAGCTCCCAGCAGTGGGGAGGATGGAGAAGAGGGGAAGTTTAAGATGTCCTTCCCTGAAGAGGGTGGAGAAGCTGTTTCCGGCTCAGCCCTGCAATTCCAGCCGGGTGCTCGCAAAGGGCTCTGGGAAGTGAGTCACCTCTGATAAACCCAGGCAGGAGGGATTCTGATAAGATAGAAGGAAGGGTGTTTACCCAGGGCCCTTCGATTCCGGGCGGGTCCTCTGGTGTAGAGGCCAAAGAACATCCTCTGGAAAAGTAAAGGAAGTCCTGTTAGGAACCAGAGGGAAGGCAGAGTAACTGACTGCCTCCCACTTCCATTTTCTTGAGCTTATTTTTAAAGGGCCCTGAGACCGTCCCCCTAGAGAAAAACGTCTTGACGCACAATGCAAATCAAAGGCATTCTCTGGCTGTATGACACTGAGCAAATCATTTTACTTCTCTGCTTGAGAAACTGCCTTGAAGCCGGCTCAGATGATTTATTGAGTTGAGGTCCCTTTCACTCTAATAAATATTTATGGAAGTCATTAATGTCTCCTCTGTCATGAACTTGAGTTTGAGTTTTGATTCTAGCATTTGCTGATTTTCCGCCTCTGTAAAACGAAACCTATTCAAAAGGTCTTTGTGTGGGTCTCCAGCCTGGTGCCCAGTTCCCGGAAGGAGGGAGCTGTCTAGATGTTCGTCACTGCCCACCTTGTCCCTCATCTCCCAACGAGTGTGGGATGGCTGCTGTGGGTATTTAGAGACCAGTACGTTACCCTTCTGAAAGGACGCTCTGGGCTTGTTAGGAACGATCTGGGAGGCCAAAGACTTCGCTCCTTTACCCTGCAGGTGCTGGGCCTGGAGTGCTCAGCCTCTGAGCCAGAGGGTGCTTCCAGGTGAAACCCTGTTTCAGATAAACCAGTACTGCTTCAAGAAGAGGCAGTGGGACTAGGGAACCGGTGTGAGAGGAGGAAAGGGAGGTGGTGGTGCCCTGCTCACAGGCCAGCCCTAGTGACAATCACAAAGTCCCATAAACCACAGTCAAGACTAAAAAGGTTCTTAGGAGTGACCTGCTCCAGCCTCCTGCTTTAATATATAAGGAAACATATTCACAGAGGTGAGGTGAACAGCCCTGGATCATCCAGAGACCAGCTGGAGCTGGGACAAGAGCCCAGTTCTTCTGCCCCCAGGGAGAGGTTGCCTTTATTTATTTATTTATTTATTTATTTATGGCCACGTTGCGTGGCATGCAGGATCTTAGTTCCCTGACCAGGGATCGAACCTTCGCCCCTGCAATGGAAGCATACAGTCTTAACCACTGGACCTCCAGGGAAGTTCCAAGAGGTTGCCTTTAGACCCCAGTTCATCCATTGTAAATTCTTTCTGAATCCTAGGACGCTGCTCATTCCCACTCAGGGTTAACAGGGAACTGAGGTGTAAAGTCCAGTTGGTTGGAGCTAACATTGTGAGCAGTCATTTCCTTTGAGCTTATGAGCTTACACACACACACACACACTACAGCAAAATGTAATATTTGGTCAACAGTGAAGAATGTCTTTATCAATCATGAAAGGTCGTTTCTAACTCATAAGGTTTGATTACTTTACTTGTTTGTTGTTAATATTAGCCAAAGATAATCATTCATCCATAGACCTCTTGAGACTCAGCCAACGTGTCAAAGGTCTCACTGAGTTGCCCATAGATGCTGTGACCAGAAGGAAGACCATGGTCACTCAGGACCGAGCATGTGGCGACCCACACATCTGCACCCCTGCATCCCTACAAAGGCCCAGAGAGGGACTATCTCGTGTGACACACTAGCAGAGGCAAGTGTCAATCTCCCAGGAACGCCCCGCAACAAACCACTGCCCAGTTAAACTGTGGGGGAAGCAGAGTAAGGCTGGGCTGTGTTCTATTTTCTTATCAGAGACTAAGGAAAGACTCGCAGGGCTAGAGTTCTCCATCCCCTGGAGTGGGAGCAGAACCTTCTGGGTTCTCCCAGCTCCATGATACAAGTAAATGTAAAAATTACATTTGTTGGGTCCTGAAGAATAGGATGTGGTCTCCAAGGAAACAACCTCGAGCCCCGGGCAAGAGAAATACTGCCATTACCCCCACCTGAGTGTAGCACCACTAGCCTTGACTTCCGAGACCCACAGGTGTTGCCCAGGACAAGCAGCGGCAAGGAGATGAAGATCAGGAGGCTGAGGTTCCTGGGGATGGGTGGCCACTGCCAACAGCAGGGATGGAGCTTCAACAAGCAGATGGCAGAGTCCAGCAGAGGTAACTGAGTGTAGAGAGTGAGATTCTGTTCAAAAACTTACGAAGAATTCCAAGTCTCCTTCCAGGATCTGCTGAGACATGAAGACTGGGTAACCAACAGGGGACCTGGAGAAGGGCAGAGGGGCAGGGGGAGTGGACCAAACTGTAACCCACAGGGACTCCTCGTAGAATATACAGTGTCCAAGTTAAGAGCACCAGCCCAGGAGTAAGACAGCCTGGGTTTGAATCCCAGCTCCTCCACTTACTAGATAGATGACAGGCAGGTGTCTAAACCTTAGTTTTCTCAACTGAAAAAAGTTGGGATAATAATACCCACCTAATATTGTTGATTAAGTGACATCACATATATGAGGCACTTTTAGTGTCTGGCGCATTAGACTAAGTGCTTATGTTATTTACCTGTTGCTGTATAACAAATTACCTTCAGGCTTAGTGGCTTAAAACAACAAACATCATCTCAGCTTCTGTGGGTTAGGAAGCTGGGCACAGTTTAGCTAGATGCTTCTACCTCAAGGTCTCTCAAGGGATGCAGTCAAGCAGTTGGCCACGAGGTCCCTGAAAGCTCGGCTGGAGGTGGAGAGGGACACCTATAAACCCACTACTTCATCCTCAGCCCCTCACTATGCCTCATGACATGGCAGCTGGCTTTCTTCAGGGCACACAATCTGAGAGAGAATAAGAGCAAGAGAGAGAGCCCAAGAAGGAAGCCACAGTCTCTTTATAACCTAATCTCTGAAGGGATACCCCATTACTTCTGACATATTCTATGCATTAGAAGTGAGTCAATAGGGCTTCCCTGGTGGCACAGTGGTTAAGAATCCACCTGCCAATGCAGGGAACATGGGTTCGAGCTCTGGTCCAGGAAGATCCCACATGCCACGGAGCAATGAAGCCCGTGAGCCACAACTACTGAGCCCACGTGCCACAACTACTGAAGCCCGCGCGCCTAGAGCCCGTGCTCTGCAACAAGAGAAGCCACCACAATGAGAAGCCAGCGCACCGCAACGAAGAGTAGCCCCCGCTCGCAGCAACTAGAGAAAGCCCACGCGCAGCAACGAAGATCCAACACAGCCAAAAATAAATAAATGAAATAAATAAATTAAAAAAAAAAAAAAAAGAAGTGAGTCAATAAATCCAGCCCACATTCCGGGAGAGGGATTACAGAGAGTGTGTGGGTCAGGAGGCGGGGATCACTGGGGGCCATTTGAGAGAATGCCTACCATAGCGTTTATTTAATGTTCCATATTTTTATTATTCTTTTTGTATATTTTATTCCCCAAATTATTCTCCATTAATGTCACTACAAGCTTCCAATTCTGTGTTTTACTGCTGCTGTTCTTACTGCCAGGAATGCCTGCTTCAAAATATTTATTTATTTATTGGATATTAATCCCTTATTTGTCATAACATTTGCAAATGTTTTCTTCCATTCAGTAGGTTGTCTTTTCATTTTGTTGATAGTTTACTTTGCTGTGCAAAAGCTTTTAAGGTTAATTAGGTCCCACTGATTTATTTTTGCTTTTGTTTCCTTTGCCTTAGGAGATAGAGCCAGAGAAACGTTGCTACAATTTATGTCAAAGAGTGTTCTGCCTATATGCTTCCAAATATTTACGTTGTCCAATCCTACCCATCTCTTTTTTTTTTTTTTTTTTTTGCGTGGCATGTGGGATCGGTTCCCCAACCAGGGATCGAACCCGCACCCCCTGCACTGGAAGTGTGGCGTCCTAACCACTGGACCGCCAGGGTAGTCCCCCTACCCATCTTTTAAGGCTAGACTCAAATGCCACCTCCATGAAGCCTTGGCAAATCACCCCCTTATAGGAAGTAGTCATTTCCTTCTCTGAAGTCCAAGGGAGAAGAGATTGATGAAGGAAAGAACAGCTACTTTGTGCTCAAGAAGATAAATGCAACAACACGTAAATGAGTAGGAGCCAAGTAACTCAGATACACTTCATGTACTTTTTTCTCAAAAACTTTGAGAAAAGTTTGAGGCTTTGGTTTTTGGCTTTCTGGGTGGATAAGGGTACCAGCTCTGTTACACCATTGCAGAAACTGCTTTGGATATTTCTGCTTGTTCTGGGCTGTCTGAGCACCTACCCATTTGCTGACCCTCAGGACTCATCTTCTCTAATATAGGTGATGCGGGTCCAAAACTGAAGGCTCCTCTGCAGGGTCGGCTCCAGTAGCTCCAATAGCAGGTACAACACAGAGCCTCTTGCCCCATCTGGAGAGAAATCTAACTGCGGTAGTTTGTTCTTCTATGAATGCTCTTGTGGGTGTGAAAATTCCATCTTCCAACAAGGCTCTGTTAGGCCTGAAAGGAGCCCTATTCCACACCACAATGCTGTTCTCAGGTATCCCAAAAGGATGAACTGCCACAGGGTTTCCATGGGGGTCGGGGGTTGCTGAGGAAGAGAAAAAGGCAGTGAAATGAGTGTGGCTGATGTGAAATCATGGAGCCAAGTGGAGCCAATTCAGCCACAGCCTGAGAAGGGGGACATCAGGTCAACTCAGGAGAAGAAGAGAAGGAAATTCACATCTGTTATGCACCTGCAGTGTGTCACACGGAACACTTAATATTCGCGGTCCTATTGACTCCTCAGGAAAGTCTGGTGAGGAAGAGGGTATGTTCCCCATTTTACAGATGAGAAAACTGAGGTCCAGTGAGGTGAACTGGCCTGCCCCAGGTCACACCACCAGTAGAACACAGGGTTGCTTGACTCAACGCCTAGGTTCATTCCACAGTCTATAAATGACTGTAGAAACAAAGGGAAAGGCAGAGTTCTAAGACAAGCTAACTAAAGCAACTCCAAAAATAACTATTACAGACCAAGCATGAAGTTTCATTTAGTTCTCCAAGTTCTCAAACCGAATTTTAGCAAAGCTTCCGTTATCGGTCCTGAGTTACAAAATAAGCAAATCTTCCATAGTGACAAGTTGGTGAGGGGGTGGGTGGGAAAGGATGTTTGGTACAGTTAATAAGAAGACCTCCACAGTCCCTTGCCCCCCATTACCACCTCATCTTTATCAGAAGATGAGTATTAAAAGTGATGACACAACCAGAAAGCTAACAGGATGGGAAACCTAACTCTAAATATCAGCTTCCATTCTACGTGAACCATCGCCCTCTCTCCTTACTCTTTCCATCCTGGCTTTCTGGTCTTTTACGATTGGCTCTGCTTTCTTTTCCCAAAGGAAATAACTCCCAGAAGGAAGCAGAAGACTCATGCCAAGAGAAGATACAGGACTCATTGAAAGCTGCAGGGTAAGTAGATGAGCCCTAAACTGTTGATGCCAACTCCTTTCCTCTCACCTCAACTTGATGACATAGATTGGGTTAAACTGTGGTTGAGTCTTGTGTGGGGTGCAGTTATGGATACGGAGAGAAGAGAGAAGTTACGTGGTTATGGAGAGAAGAGCCCCCTCAAGACAGTATTACAGCGTATTTTACAGCATATTTCCTTTGATCTCAACAAATATTCAGTTAGCACAAACTCTCAGCCATGTGCTGGGCTAATAGGTATGATGGAACTCAGTGGGGGAGACTCAGACTCTGCCCTCAAGGCATCTAGAATTCTCTAGGGGAGATATAAAGTGTACACAGAACTTAAAAATAAGACAGCATGTTACAATTGCCATTACAAAAATCAAATCAAATTACTATTCCTTAAAAAGGAAGAAAATTCTGACGTGCTATAATGCGGATGAACTTCGAGGACATTATTTTAAGTGAAATAAGCCAGTTGCAAGAGACAAATACTGTCTGATTCCACTTCTACGAGGTACCTCGTGCAGTCAAATTCATAGAGACAGAAAGTAGAATGGTGGTTGCCAGTAGAATGGGGAGGGGAAAATGGAGAGTTAATGTTGAACGGCTACAGAATTTCAGTTTTGCAAGATAAAAAAGTTCTGAATGTTGGGTGCTCAACAATGTGAATACACTTAACACTCTTGAAATGTACACTTAAAAATGTTTCAGATGGTAACATTTACGTTCTGTGTATTTTACCATAATTTAAAAAACTTTTCAAAATTTTAAATGGAAAAATATTACTATTGACCTGCAGAAAGTAAAGCAATTATATATCTAACTGGAGCTATCAAGAAGGCTTCATGGAGCAGGGGGCATTTGAACTGAGCCTTTTAGAATAGATGGGCTAAAGATGGACAGAAAAGGGCATTCCAGGTGAACAGAGCTGCAGGAGCAAAGGCACATCTTTTTTGAAAAAAATCCAGAAATTTCTCTCTTCCATTGCACCAACCCTTAACAAACATTTTTCCAGCAATCAAACTGCCGGAGCCTGTGTTTGTAATTCTCTCCTGTGACATCTCAGTGAGGCACGGGCTCTCCTGCTTCTCCCTCCCTTCATCTCTTCCCCTCTCTGTGCCTGCCTCTTCCTGCCTCTTGTTCTCTCTCTCTCTCTCTCTCTCTCTCTCTCTCTCTCTTTCTCTCTCTCTCTCTCTGGTGTCTTTTGAACGTTCTAAAATGAAATCCTTGACAAAGGTTTGCTTTCACCCCAGAAGCAGCTTTCCTTGGGGTCTCTTTAATAAGAGCAAACAGCCAGAGGCTCTCACACCTTTATTAACAGACCTTGTTTTGTTGTTCTTTTTCCTCCTTGGATACCAACCAGAAGCTTAAGAAGAAATTACCTCATCACCCACACAGGCAGGTCTCGATTAGAAAAGCAGCCTTCCTGACAGACGCTTCCACTGCCTGGTCTCCCTGATTAAGGGCAGCTTTATACACCAGCACCCTGACGGGGGAGGCGAGGGGAGAGGTGCAGGTTTATACATCACCTGTGAACACAAGTCTAGAGGAGGGTGGGCTCCAGGAAGAATTTCTTCATCTTTGGAAGGATTACTAAAGTCAGAACTTACTCTTCTTCGTGTTAATCACTGAGATTGAAGGCAAGAATCCCCCTGTTTCGGATGAGAATGGTAACCAGGCAAAGGGAAGTCATCTCAGGCTCCAGGAAGAAAGCCTGCCCTGTCCCCACCCGCGTGGAGTCGGGCATCGGGCCCAGGACCGTCTGATCTGGGTAGACAGAGAAGAGCTTTCCCGCAGGTCCCCAAAGCTCAGACTCATGCAGCGGGGATGCGCAAAACGTGTCCGTTAGAGTGAATCCAGTTTACCCCAAGTGAAGCCCCTGCTGCTTCATGCTGCCCAGTGTGATTTGGAGAGGCTGCCGGATCTCCAGTTAGAAAATTGCCCTGTTTTTAGTTATCTGCCTTTTTGTCCTGTCCTTCATTTTCGATTGTTACCTTTAGTTTTGAGCGAGGACTCCTACCTGTTTTGGGGTGAATCGTGCCACGTCCTGGATGTAGCAGGCCTGTCTCCTCTCCACAAAGTCTGTCTGTTCTGGAGAACTGACACTGCGCATTTCTCAATTTCTTCAGCTCAGTCTAGACAGCTTTCAAGTCAGCAAATGCTGGAGAAAAGGCAGAGCTCAGGGTGAAGTGGGGAATCAGCCTGACATTTTCTTTGTTGGAATTGATCACTTGGGAGTAGAGGGGGTGGAAATCCAATTAAGGGACCACAGTCCTTCCTCGGTGTCTATTTAATTCCATTAAAAATTATCACAACAAAATCATGGCATCTCAGCACAGGGAGGAGCCTGAGGTAATATCTCAGCCAAGCCCAACATCAAGCAGGAATCCGCCATAAGCACCCCAGCTGGCTGCTGCCACTCAAATAATCAGACATGTTCCCTGATGGAGAACACACTGCCTTTGGGAGTGAAATTAATCAGAGAAGTCTTCCTTAGACTAAGTGAAAACTGAAAATCTGCTTACGTAGTAGCTTACACGCACAGATACTAATGCTGGCATATATGCCTATAATATGTGTGTTGACTGACGGACTGAATGAATGAATGAATTATAAAACAGAGGAAATTGGCAAGGAAGAGAAAAAGGGAAAGGAGGGAAAGTAGTTGCAGTGGTGAGAGGCCGTGGGAAGGGAGGGGGAAAAATATTTTTCTCTAAGGATTTTCTTCAGGTTTTGTGGTGGGTAGGGTAGGGAGGATGGCCTGATTGCCTCAGCAAATGTTTTCATTCCCTTGTAACATCTCTTCGACCAGCCAGCAAAAACCCCAACAAGCCGATATACAATTGCATCCGATTTTACAAAGAAATACATTTGTGAACTGAATTCGATTACTTATGATTAGTGTAAAAGTTACTAAAGATAAATATTGCCTATTTTCCCTGAGTTGTTTTCTTAAGACTTTCTCCCTCTCTCTCTCTCTCTCTCTCTCTCTCTGTCTCTCTCTCTCACACACACACACACACACACCACACACACACCAGCACTTACAAATCATTGCTTTCTGGCCTCCTCCGTGGGAGCTAGCTAGATAAACCAGCTAACCATTACCTTTGCTCTAGCTCAGACACCCTCCTGCTCTGCCTCTCATCCCAAAACAGCTGCCCCCCTGCCATTTAGGATGGCAAAAGGCCCGCCCTGGCACACACCACACCCGCACTCCCACACACCCATCCACAGCTCTGTGTTCAAGCAGAGCTGCTCAGCTAGAGCAAGAGTCTCCGCCCTGGCAGCAGACAGGCAGCAAACACGCACTGCATCTTTCCTGCTGTGTGGGAGGGCTGGGGAGAATTCCCCGGGTGCAGCCTGCAAGCGCTCCCCTAAATCTCAAGATGACGATGGCTCACGCAGCCTTGCAGGGCTTCGCAGGGTGGTCCTGGACTTGGGCGCAAATAATCCGTTGCTTTCCCTGCCTTCTCTCCTTCCCACCCCTTCACATACCCTGGGAACGGTTCCCACCCACCGGGCACCACAGCAAATTCCCCTGCAAATGCCAATGTGTCTGGTGTCTGAGCCTTCCCTGCAGAAGCTCACCCTCCAGCACAGTCCCTTCTGGAAGGCACTGCAATTCGGTGAGGACAGCAAAAAAGGCTGCAGAGGCTGGTGCTGAAAATGCCCCTTGTGTTCTGGATCCTCCCCGGATAGGTAACCTCTCCCACTGAGGGCCCCGCCTCCCCCCAGTATCCAGCACTGGGATGCCAGGGCCACCAGTGCCAAGTGAGTTAGATAGTAGGAAACTGTGCACCGTTTTCTGGCAGCAAGGACAGCCAATGCAGATAATACCAGCCAGATCCTCCCGGTGTTCGGTAATTCAGCTACAAATAGGCCCTTGGCTCTTGCCTTTCATTTTGCAGATAACTGTAGCGAGAACTCATCAGACATCTACTAGATATTCTCTGGTACTTAGACACAGAATTCTCAGTGTGGAAAAGACCCTAGAAGCGAATCAATCCTCTGATACATCTGACCCCCTGCTAGAAGATTTATATCCATTCATCATATACAGGATGTCATTTCCAACCCTGTGAATCAGAATCGATCATTCCTCCCCACCTTCCCTCAGCATTTCACTGGCAAAGATTCCAGGGCATTTTTTCACGCGGCTCTGTTCTGCAGTTAGTGGGTGTCCTGTCTGTCTCTCCACTCAGGCTGGGAGCTCCCTGAGGGCAGGTCATAATCCTCCGGAGTCCCTCCCAGCTCTGAGCACAGATTCATATATGCAGGGGCTTAACAAAGACATGTGCAGTGGAATTCCTGCTTTCTGCTCTGCCTTCTACTGTCCCAAGAAATAGCAATTTATCCTCAGCAAAGGGAGTCTGGCCCTCCATGGGAATGGCTCCCACACGTAGGTGGATTTTATTCAAGGATCTGGTGAGACACAGAGACGAGAGTTAGGATGTGTTCCAGGTGTCCTGTAAGGGTCAGGACCAGCAACAGGCAGGAGCCTAAGCCCAAGTTTTATAGGACTGTCCTCCTCTGCATGACCTTGGCCTCGAGACAGGAAGCTACTTGCTTCCTCTGGCCCTCGGCGTCTGGAGAAGCGTCTCCACTCCAAAGTAGCCTCCCTTGAATTGTTATCACGGTAGCAGCCAAACCTCCATGATTTTCTGGATAATTTCCACTTCAAGTATTCTGTCCCATTGTTCCTACCCATTTATGTGCACATGTCAGACTCTGCTATTTCCAAATCAGAAAACAGAATTTGGAATTCCAATTCAAGAATTATTCTTTTGGCTGCTTCAGAAATCCCCTATGATTGTTTGAGTTCCCCCTAGAGTGGAGACCCTGAGACAAGGATTCAAGCACAAATAGGTGCAGAGAAAACCAGACGGGGATGGGAAGAGAGACTAGGAAGGGAAGGCAGCTAATAGAGGGTCTTTGAACTAGCCAGCTGCCAGTGTGGGTGACGGAGCTTAACGCTGTCCGGGAAGCTCTGGGGCTCCACGTAAAACACAGCCCTCAGAGGGACGGGGGCCTGGGTATTCATCACCAATGCTCATCAGTTATTGATTGCAGGATGCTCCCCGGAGACACTCTCAGCTGCCATCAGAGAGCAGAGGGTGCCCCAGGAGTGAGGAGAAGCCCCTAGAGAGCAAAATGCCAGCGCCGGCAGCCGGCAGCTAGAGGGGTACGCATGGCTTGGTAAGAGCCAAGGACACAGTAGGGCACTGGCAGAGTGTTCTACATCTTCTCATCTCTAGGAGACGTGGCTGTAATTCACATATAATTCACAATGACCAAGAGCAAAGCCCTTTAAGGACAGTATCCAGGATATAAATCAGTGGCCAAGGAGGTTGAAGAAAAAGATACTGAAAAAGACGGTGGGGACACACTAATGTCCATGTCTCACACCTCCCAATTCTGTGCTGTCCAGGCTTGTTCTCCCTGCACGGACAGGAGGCAAAGTGTACAGGCTGTTTCTAATGGGTGAGCCAGACCCCTATCAATGGCCCATGGTCTGTCCGGCAGAATTTCACTGGGACTTCACTGGGAGAAAGCAGGAGGGATGGGAAGGATGGGAGGGGAGGAGTCGGCAGCTAACACTGAATCCCTCCTGTAGGGCAGCCCTTTCCACTCACAGTCTTATCCCAGGCTCACAACAAAACCTCAAGATCAGCACATAACTCCCAAGGTGGCCACTGGGGGTAGCGTCTGCTCAGAACGGCATCTTCTTCTGGGCGAGTCTAACTTGGACCACGAGGTAGGATGGGTGCTGCCAGTCATGGTCTTCCATCAACCTGGCCACAGAGACTGCGCCAGGGATGGACACGTGACCCAACATGACACACTAGGTGGCCAAGCCTGGGATTTCCCAAAGTGGAGCAGGGAAAGAGCTGCTCACCTTTGGTCATTCAACCGTGAGAATATAAATTTGAAATTGTGGATGAGCCTGAGTTCTTACCCTTAGGAAAGAATACACTGACAGAGGGAGACAGAGAGAAGAACAAATCCCACAATGCTCCAGTTCCTCGATTGTGTGCATGAACCAATAAATTCCCCCTTTCCTCTTTACTTCAGATGATTTCTGCCACTCACAACTGAAAGAATGTTGATGGCTATTCACCCTGGTTTCCTGGTTAAGTATACGAAAGTTCAGAAGGTTAGGTAACATGCCTGAGCTACACACCTCCCACGCGCTGGGGGCAGGGGGCCTCTCCAGGTCTGTCTGGCTCTGATGCCGACGCTCTGTGTCTTCAGGTTAGTTTTAGTAATGCCGTGCCAGGCTAGTGCCCATGGGGAGCTGGAGCTCGCCTCTACTCACAAGAGGCCACCGTTTTTTGTCAGGAATTTTGTAAGCCAGTTGCCATCATGTTGTAAGCTTGAAATTGGCCATGTTGGGAGCATTTACACCACAGAGATTGGCAAATGATACAAAACCAGGGCTTCCCCCATCAAGAGCCAGTTGTTAAACATGAAACATGTATATCTTGGAAGTTCCTTTCCTTTCTGGGGCCAAAGGGGACCTTCTCAGTACCATTCTTGGAATGAGGATGCATCCAGCCCTCACCAGATGTCTGAGCCCGTCAAGAGATGAGCGCAGAAAGTCACACGTACTTGGTTGAGCCCTCCTCAACCTGCATCAGGGGCCTCTGGGGCTCCACGTCTCTGCGCTTTTGATCTTACACAGCTCAGCTCAGCTTGAGAGTCACAGCAAGTGGGTGCTGCCTGACTCGGCAACGAAGCAACTCCTGTATGCAGGTCTGTCTCATCCGGGAAAAGGAAGAAGAGTTTTAGGGGAGCTCAGGATTCATCACCCCCGATTTGCTCATGGAGTTCCCCACAAAGAAGGGAGAAGGGGGTGTCTGTTCCCATGGGATGGGTGGTGAGCCAGGGGGTCATGGCCATGAGCACCCCTTCCTCAGGGCCCATCTTATCACCCTCGAGCTGAGCTGCCGGAGGCCCTTATTTCTGACACTAGATCTTGTTTTAACTTTGGTTTTGACCATTGAAAACAGAAGTCAATGATACCTTTTTAAGGAACAGCCATGACATTACTATACTCCAAGCAACAACCAGACACAGACATCCTACCCCTTGTGTGGGTTTTTGTTTGGTTGAGTTTTGTTTGTTTGCTGTCGTCCTCAGACTTGGGAAAGTCCTCCAGAAAAGCAAAGGTGGGCAATTCAGTGGGCTTCAACCAGAAACCAGGACAAAAGCAAGTGAGAGGCACGTAGAGGTCTCCAAGCCCAAAGAGAAGCTTCGGGAACTGGATTAATTCCTCCAGGCCAAGAGGGCCAAAGCTAACAACATTTCCCTGAACGCCTGCCTGACAGCATGCCCCAAGTCCAGTTCAAAAATGCATCTGAAAATGTTAAGGCAACAGCTTAGATAATTTTATTCAGAACCGGAAATAAGTGACCTTCGGCTAAAACTTCTCCAGCCCAATGGAACGATTTAAGTGCACTTGTTATTGCTGATACTTAATCTGCGACCGGCACCCAAGAGAGCAGAACAATTCCTCCTTTCAAACATCCTCAGGTTCCTCCCCTCACACAGCCTTCCAGGACTGAGCAGTTTGGATTTAAGAATGCTAGCTATTCTCGCTCATTATCTTCAAGTAAAGTGCTGCTTTCTGGAGTCTGAGTGCCATCACTTGCTTTCTGCCCTGGCAGCTGTGGATCACGCAGATCACGCAGACGTTGCAGGGCTGCGTAAGTCCCTCACGTTGTTAAAATTTACAAGAAAATGGTTGGGCACCACTCTGCCTTTGACTCAGCTCCCAGAACAGGAGCCAGATGCTTCCTTTAATTTCCAGGTGCACTCAGGCAGCAAGCACCCCTGGGAGAATGTCAGGCCTCAGGTATGTGAAAACCCCTTCGAAAGGATGCCGCGCGGTGGCTGTTAGTCGCTTCCAAGCCACGGCTCTCCAGCTCTGGGAGGGCATTCTTGAAATGTGCTTTCCCCTTATCTGTCCACATACCTGGCACTTATGCCGAAACTGTCCTCACAACACATGCAAGTGTGACAAACCATCTAGTCTCAGAGCTGTGTTCCATATCGGTCACATTTCTCAACCTTTCTTTGCTTCTAAGCTTTCAAAGGTGTGGTCCGGCTTCCTCACGTATGTGAATGCAAAGTGTGTACCTTCCAAGCTGACTTAACGCCCTCTGCAACATTTTCGATAGATTTTTTTATGGACATTATTGAAAAATTTGGGACATTTGAATCAAAGTCTTTTACTGAGATCATTTTTTTCTAAAAAAAGTTTCCATTTCTCATTGCTGACTTGAACAAGTAACACTGTATTTTTACTGTAAATTTTTACTCTGTATACAATACACAAATATTTTGCTACTAATGTATGTTTCTGCCTGATTGAAGCCATTAATAACTCAAATCAAGTTGCTTATTCATAGGTACAGTGCGCTTAGGCTGTGTACCAGACAGGAAATTAAGGAAAATACAAATTGCGTTATTTGGGCTCAAGGAATGCCCAATCTTGTTGAAGGAATAATACAGAATAGCATAAAATACAGTGCTAGATTGGTAGGATACATGCGCCATCATCCCAGGAACCATTTATAACCCTGATATCTCCAGAAAAACAGGATTCCCACCACAAAAGTGGCCCAACATAAAGGATGGATGACAGCCAGATTCTTAACTAGCAACTATTTCATAAACAGAACTGGAATGACCTCTAGCAGGACAAGTAAAAAACTTCTATAAAGAACCTTGTGGAAAACATTAACTGATCCTTTTACCAGCCCCTACTTGGAGAGGCGCTGACCCCCGCATTTCCAGGATAAAATGGAGGAAAGAGACCTATATGGCTCATAAAAAAGCAGAGCCTTCACTCACCTCGGGTGCATCCTGTTCCACGGCAATGGGCTTTGGCTACCTCTCACCTGGTTCAAAGGGGTTCATTTGACGGAAATTTATGTAAGTCCCAAGATGGTATCAGCCTCCCGTTCTCATCTCAATATCATAGCAGCCCACATCTCCTGAGAGTTGACAGGTACATTATCAAGGAGAAAGGAAAGAGCAAGCCTTGACCCCAGTTCAACCTTGGAGGTCATCGTCCCAAGAGGTCTCAGCATCTTTTGACAAATGGCACCATCCAGAGCCCTGGAGATGTAAGGATGGCTCCAGGCAAGATTTACTTGCCCTTTGGGCAGCAAGACTTTCACTTAGATCTTCCCCTATGAGCAGATTCTGTCAACCAAGTGAATCCCAAATTACATAAATCCAGTTGGTACAATTTAAGCAGGGGTGGGATCGGGGGGCAGGGCAGCAAAACATTTTACAGTAAAAGAGAGGAACATGATTATCCTGCTTAATATAGGATAAAATTTAGAGTATCTGATACTGGGGAAAAAAGGGAGAAATTATTTAAAATAATTTTGAATCCATACCCCTTCTTCTAAGTGAGGAGTCCATAGTAAGTTCCCTATTTCCATTTGAAGTCAACCTCAACTCGTTGACTTACATGTCAAGTCTTGGCAATTGCCTCTTCTAGGTTCTAGTAGCTGTGTCTGTAAGCTTAATGACTTTGGCCAAACTACTTAACCTCTCTGGTATTGTTTTCTTCACCCTAAAAATGAAGCTGTGATTTTTAGGTTTTCTTCCAGCTCTCAAACTTTAAAATTCTATGACTATGCTACAAAGAGATAGACTTGCCCTCAAATAACTATTCTTTATTTAGGGAATAATTTCTGCAGGTAGTAACCTTCAGTGTCCCAAGAGAGTCACAGAGCCACACACAGTAGGCTGGGACAGACTCCTTCTCCGGGGAACTAGGGGTCTTCCAGAATGGCCAGGGAGATCCACTCACACCAGCCTTCTCAGTCACGCTTGACCCAGAAAGAGCCACACCGTCTGCAGGGATGAGTAGCTCTGAACAAGTAAGGCAGTGATGGAAACTGTAGGCAGTTTAGACACAGCTGGATGGGATTTCAAGAAGCAAAGGGTCAAATAACAAGGTGACAGTAGACTGCCATGCTGTCAGCACATTGTTCTTGCAAGGATTGGGTTTCTGGACACCAATTGTTCAGACTTAGGCTTGCCCCTCCCCCAAGGATTTGGAAGATGAGGTTGGGAGGAGAAGCAGCAGAGTGAGGGAAGGGCGAGGTGCATCAGTGTGGAGTGGCGGGTTACCCTGACTCTTACCTGAGCCCCTGCACGAGGCATTGTTTGCGCTTCTGGTAACCAGAGCTTCTCCCGTGTGTCGTGCAGTATGGGCTTCCCCACCCTGCCTGCTGGGCCTGTGGGGCATGTTGGATATGTGGAAATACCTCTAGGCTCTAGAATATGGCTCACCAGCAATGGAAGACTGCTCCCAGGCACTGCCCTGGGCCTCAGGCACCTCGGGAGTTCTGCTGTGTCAGGGACCTGTCGCTGCAGTCTTTTCGTCTTTCAGATGAATGGTGGCAAGCAGGCTAGTGCAGGACTGAGGAGCGCTAGGTGGCATGGACCTTTTGCCTGTATCCCTGAGGGATGAGAGAAGATGCTCTGGGGGCTCTGGCTTCGTGACCTGGCATCTGTGACATTTCTTAATTCAGAAAGCAAAAGAACTACGTTCGTTCAGCAGAAGAAGCGAGTCCTGCTCACCTTGGGTGTAGAGATTGTCCCGTTCCGTCCATTAGAGGACAGTGGCACCTAGGGGATCACATGCACACACATAGTCACACACAAGGGCCGACTCAGCAGCCATCCCTTCTGCTGCGACTGAAGTGCCCCAGGCTCTCCAGAAAGCGTGAGAACGTGCTCTGCTTTCTGCCAGGGCAACAGTGGATGGAACCAGATGGGCCAAGTGCTAAAGAGAGGGTCCCAGTTTGGCATTAAAGTTGCTAAAGTTGTTGCTGGTACCCATGCAGGGGACTTCAGCTACCACCCAAGTGGCCAGAGCACAAAACCACCCCTGGATCCAAATCCTTGTGGGGCCTTTTTTTTTTTTTTTAATATTTATTTATTTATTTGGCCGCATTGGGTCTTAGTTGTGGCACGTGGGATCTTCATTGCGGCATGCAGGGTCTTTTTAGTTGCGGCACGCATGATCTTTAGTTGCGGCATGCGGGATCTAGTTCCCTGACCAGGGATGGAACCCAGGCCCCCTGCATCGGGAGCTTGGAGTCTTAGCCACTGGACCACCAGGGAAGTCCCCGTTGTGGGATCTTTGAGCACAAGTTTCTGGTAACTCCACACTGAACAGGAATGGAGCTCCATGCCTGTCCTCAGGCTACAGCCACCCCTGCAGGTAAGGGCAGGTTGGGTGTGGAACCCTTCGAGGAGGCTCCCTGAAGAACACCTGTTCTGAGAAATGGTAATGATGACTCACCACGTGGCACTCCTCCCTCGGACTCAACCCTGACTCTATGCCCGGCCGGCTGGTGGGGACTTGGAGCAGTCATAGAGGGTGGCTCTTGGGTAAGTCATAAACCAAGAGGCTGACCACTTACACTCCCGGGGTGACCCAAGACTTTGTGAGAAAAAAGCAGGCAGAACCAATTTCTATTCCCTCTTCCTCCTCCTGGCTTCCGTTTGCCGGTGGTGATGATGGCAAGTGCCATGAGAAGTACTAATATGCCTTTCCACTGCTTCCACAATGGTTGTTGAAAGTTTCTGTGCCGTGTTAAACAAGAAGAGTTAACCTGAGAAGGATACACGGTTTATCAATGTAGATGAGCAAATTATATAGCCAATAATCTAAATCTATACCATTCAATATGGCAGCCAATAGGGGCATGTGGCCCTTTAAATCAGATTAATTGAAATCTAAAATGCAGCTCCCCAGTCACACCAGACACATTTCAAGTGCTCACACGTGGCTAGTGGCTGCAGTATTGGACGGCACAGCTATAGAGCGTCTCCACCATCACAGAAATTTCTATTGGATAAGACCGGCTCTAAATACACAGCAAATGTTAGAGATCCACTTAACCACTCATTCATTTGTTTATTCAACGAATATTTATGGAGGGTTGGCTATGTTTTGGGTCCCTATACGCCAGGAGTTTGCTGGGCGCATATATGTGTTATCAAAGCTATAGACCCTTTTCATCTGGGGAATAAAACGAGCCACACGTGAGTGAATAGAACTTTTACAAAAGATCAGCTTTAAGGCAGAAGAGCAGGGGAGGGAGTCAATCTAGTCAGACCTGAGCTTATAAAGCTTTCATTCAGCACCTGCTTGCGGATGTGTGGGTGGTAATTTAGCTTAGGCCTGATAACAGGTGTCACATCCACAGAGCAAGGAAGCCAGAAGAAGGAAGCCCAGACCCAAAGCTCTCCTAGAAGAACTCCTGACCATGTGTTCTAAAGAGGGCAACTTTGTCAACGAACTGGTGGAGAAGACCATTTCTCACGCAATCCTATCCCAACCAAAGGGCACGTGTAGGAAAACTTTGCCATTCACCTCCTGGAATTCTTGAACACTGTGCTTCCCACCACACTTCTAAGAAAGTGGTGAGCACCCAGCTGGCTTTTTCTCCAGCACAGCTGCTCCTTGTTTGAAGGATTTTCACCAAGTGATTTTTACTGTTTTTACGAAGTGTTCAAATTGGGCAACCACATTTGATATGCAGGGTCTGGGAAAGTGATCACAAAACACCAAGAGTGACCGGTTGCCACAGAACTTTTCAGCAAGGTCGCTTTAGGGAGGGGATGACTGAGGAAGAAAGACACCAGAGTAAAGGGCAGACACAGGCTTTATTCAATCAAAATGCCACCTGAGGGGATTCACTGGTGGCTCAGTGGTTAAGAATCCGCCTGCCAATGCAGGGGACACGGGTTCGAGCCCTGGTCCGGGTAGATCCCACATGCCGCGGAGCAAGTAAGCCCGAGCGCCACAGCTACTGAGCCTGCGCTCTAGAGCCCGCAAGCCACAACTACTGAAGCCCATGTGCCTAGAGCCCGTGCTCCGCAGCAAGAGAAGCCACCGCAATGAGAAGGCCGCGCACTGCAATGAAGAGTAGCCCCTGCTCACTGCAACTAGAGAAAGCCCGCGCACAGCAGTGAAGACCCAACACAGCCAAAAATAAATACATTAAATAAATAAATTTTAAAAAATACCACCTGAAAAGGATGACTTGAGCAGGAAAGAAGCACATGGGAAAATGCAGAAATCTGAATCAGAGCTCCAGAAGAATGAGGAGGTATTTTTCAACCTCGAGGGAGTTGTAATGACTTACAGTTGGGTGATACTGCGTGGCCGTCCTCTGAAGACACTTATGAATTTGTCCGGGGAGAGTATTTGTTCACACTTGGGGATCACTGGGGGTGGTTTGTGAGTCGTAAGAGCAGATGCTGGGTTCCTCTGCGAAGCCAGGCTACAGAAGAACTATTGTGAGAGACTATGGAAACAGGAATTCTGTTTCTTTAATGTAATGTTATGAATACGGTACATAGTCTCATGATTCAAAATTCAGAAAAAGTATAAAAAGGTTCACAGTGAAAAGTCTCTCCTTCTCACTCCCATCCCCTGCCTGCCTGGTTCCCACACCTCTCCCACGTCCACTTGGGCGGCCGTTTTGGACCCATCCCAAGTTCCTGTATGCTTTCACAAGAAAATGCAAATATATGTTCTCATTTCTCCCCGCCTTGTTTTACACAAAATGTACCAACTGTATACACTAGTCTATCTTTTACTTAATCATCTCATCACTGTCTTGGATGTCGTGGAATTCTTTCCTGTCAGGACAGAGAGCACAGCTCATTCTTTTTCACAGTTGTGTAGTTAGACTGTTGCAGGAAGGGAGACCCCTTCCAGGGCCCCAGAGTGGGCTGTTGTCTAACACTCGGAAATGAATTGTCCGAGGAGACACACGTGCTGACAAAGCAAAAGGCTTTATTGGGAAGGGGTGCCTGGGCAGAGAGCAGCAGGGTAAGGGAACCCAGGAGAACTGCTCTGCCACGTGGCTCGCAGTCTCGGGTTTCGTGGTAATGGGGTTAGTTTCCAGGTCGTCTCTGGACAAACATTCTGACTCAGGGTCCTTCCTGGTGGCACACGCATCTCTCAGCCAAGATGGATTCGAGCGTGAGGGTCTCTGGGAGGTTGGCAAGACATATGGTCTCTTCCCTCCTCCTTTTGGCTCCTCGCGAATTCTCCCGGTTAGTTTTGGGTGGCAGCACCGCATTCTTTATCGGAACCTCCTGTTGTGAGACAACTCAGGCAAGTAGTTACCATGGTGCCTGGCTAAGCAGGAGGTTTCAGTCAACGGTTCCCTAACAAGACATCATCAATTTAATGGTACCCTATTGATGGACACTTAGCTGCTTCTTATATTTTACCATTTCAACAACGCTATAGTTAGTTACCCTGAATATACATTATTTCACATGTGCACAGTATACCTCTGTAGTAAAATCCCAGAAGTGGAGGTCAAAGGGTATAGCATTTGTACTTTGGGTAGATATTGCCAAATCGCCCTCCATTGAGTTGTGCTAATTTACACTTCTACCAGCAATGATTGAACGTGCCAACAGAACGAGTTATCAAATTCTGGGATTTCTGCCAATACAATAGGTGACAATGGAATCTCAGTAAGAATTAATTTGCATTTCTCTTATTATGAGTGAGGTCAAACATCTTTTATATGTTTAAGAGGCATTTGTATTTCCTTTTCTGTGAACTGTCTGATCGTATCTTTCTCTCATTCTTCTCTGGAGTTATTGTCTATTTTTAAAAGTCAGTTTCTTATTAATTTTTCTCATCAACTTTCTTATCAATTTCAAACTCTTATCAAGGACACTAGTCCTTTGTCTGTAATATGAGGAACAGTGAATATAAACACAGAGCTAATCAATAACTCTCTTGCCCACAGATGTTTTGACCATCTCCCATCAAATTCATGTCAAGGTTAGGCCTTCCATCCCCACTTCCACACTCTCTCTCACCTCACTCCACCCCGTCCCTTCAGGTTACACCAGGTTTCTGGCTGTCCCTCTTTCATTGATTTTCTTCCCTGGGGACTTTGTATTATTGGCTGTTTCCTCTTCTTGGAATGAGATTTTCCCTTTTTCCTCCTGGTAAATTACTGCTCACCTCCTCAAGGTCTGTGGCACCTTCTCATACAAAGAGCAAGTGGGGACAGGGGAGAGTGCCGATGTGAAGCTGTGAGGCTCTTCCTCCAAATCGGAGAGAACTGAGGGGAGGCCCAGGCTGGGCAAATGCCTGGGAAGCAGTGTGAGTCAAGACCTGGGGTCAGGGTGAGGCCCTGTGAGCGGCAGAGACGTATGAGGCCCAGGGGACAGTGTGGCCGAGTGAGGAAGCTTCCACAGGGCAGGGCTTGTGGAGGGGGCCCTGGGGGTGGTGAAACCTAATGGGGCGTGAGGCCTGGGCACATGCATTCAGTGGGCTGTGTTTTCAGGAGAACCTGGAGGGCAGAGAGCGGAGAACTAGGAAGGACAGCGTATGAACACCAGGGATTCAGGGCGGGGCCGCAGCATCTCTCAGGGTGTTGTAAGCAGAGCGATTTCAGCTGGAAACCTAGGCACCTTGACCTAACGGTGCCCACACTCCCAGGAACCCACAAAGGAGGAAAGGAGTGAGAGATAGCTCAGCCTCTGGCAAGGAGAGTAACTAAAGGAAAATATGAAGAAGGACAGAAAGCCCCGTGAGTGTGGACTTAGGGCAGCCAGAGATGGTAAGAGAGGCGGGAAAGTCTGGGAAGAGACTCGGCAAATGCTTTAACCCTAAACCACGCAGTGGAAGTCCCACTTGCTGTGTGCCCAGATTCACCACACTGTGGAAGGAGAATTTCCTGGCTTCTAAGTTGGCCTCCTGGATGTGCTGTGCTCCAGGGCAGACAAGCTGGGTGATTGGTGGGTACCACTAGGAAAGGAAAGGGGTCAGATGATAAAACCTGGGGCTCAGCCTTTGCAAGAGAATCATCCCTAGCTAATCTCCCACGTGGCACCAACAATTAGCCAGGAGAAGTCACAACAAGAACTCAGAGGCACCTTCTGGCCGGGGGGCCGCCTTAGCAGCAGCTGTTCAGCACAGCCTGCTCTGTGGCTCCCCATATACTTTCTTGTGTATTCATTCAATACATGTCTTGGGGGCATCTACTGCATACCTGGGCACTTTGCTAAGAGACATAATGGCGAGTAAAGCACCGCCTGCCCCATTGCTGTGGTCTAGTGGGAGAGATAGCTACCTATACAAGCCAGGGTCATGTGTGCTCTGACGGAAATGAGTAGTGGGGCTTGCGGAGGTGCAGAGAGTGGGGCCTGGCCTAGATTTGGGGTGTTTGGAAGGCTTCTTAGCAAAAATGACTCTTTAGCCGATTGGGGTCCCTCAGAGAATGACCTACCCTGAGCGCGTGTATCCTGCGATGGGGTGGAAAGCTCTCTTGTAGTACAGAAGGAACCTGGAGTTAACATGCTGCACTTCCAGGTAAGGGAGGAGACTTAGGAAACCAAACAGAGAGATGAATGCTTTCCTCCTCCTGACTGTTCTGACCCAGACAGTCAAATTCCTGCACAGCTATACCTCGGAAGTAATGCATGTGCAAATTCTAAGCCAAGAATAGAAGCCATGCCTGATAGAATCCATGCTCACTCTTTTGTTGCTGACTTTTGTATTAGCTCTTAGCTGAGGGTCAGCATTTTCTGATACCATCTTCTGCATTGAACTCATCCTCTTCCCTCTAACTCCTTTAAGGATCTCAAATCTTCCAAGCAGCCTCTTTCAATATTTATATGGTCTGGACACAGCGAGGCTGCTTTGATCTGCAGTGAGTGAGGACTGGAGATCATCAGAGCTTGGCCCTCAGCAGCTTCCTCTTGGCTGCCCTTGCCCATGTGTGCCCCTCCCCCAGGGGTCCCCAGGAACCCTGCAGGGTGAAAGCACATATTTCAGTTCAGAGTCTTTGCTTCCACTGGGCACAAGTAGACACCTGTCAATCCCTTTCAGGGCAGGGGAGAGAGTTCTGCTGTATTCTTATTTACAGCCCAGAGATTCAGCCTTCATTTTTCACCGTGACCATTTAGCAGAAGCAAGAGATCAATGAACCCTCAATGGACAGGCCACCCCAGTAGGGCCAGCACATGCAGGAAAGTGGATACGGGTTGGAATTGCTCCTTTTGCCCTTGCAACTTGGAATTCCTGTGGCCAGGCTGCCTGTGTTCTTTCATCAGTGGAATCGATGAGATGGTGGGACCTGTGAGGTTTATTCTGTCCCTGACAAGCACACACCTCCATCAGGATGCCAAGTAATGAAAGCGCCTTTATACTTGCTGCCTGGACCTTCAATGAGAAATGAGGCCAGTTCAGACATCTGTACTGATCTGCACCCAGCACAGAGGGTCTGGGGTAATAATACTCTAACTCCGCCGCTGTTGTTTTATCTTCTCAGCCTAGCTACAAAAAGAGTGCTGCTACCCAGGCCGCATCCAGGCAGAGCCCTTCTAGGTCAGCTAGCTGCGGAACAGCATCAGCAACTGGGCCTTCTAGAAGGACAGGAGACGTTTTGCCACCCAAGGGCCTGTTTCTCCAACATCTTGGAGAAGTAACAGGGTAGCATCAAAAGTACAGGTCAGAGGTGGTTAATAGAGCAGAGCTATATTTACTCTCTCCCTCTCTTACGCAGACAGCACTACTAATCAATCATAATCCTTGTTCCTGCTGAAAATATGTACCATCCCGGGAGCTGTAGTTGCTGACACAGATCCTTGGGCTGCAGAGAAACTGAAGGCAGGGGCATTGATCTCCTTTCCCGGGAAGGTTAAGGTTTATCGTTAACAAAGCCTGAAAGGGTCCCTTTGCTGACACTTTTATAATTAGCAGTCCAAGTGAATTCATTCTTTTCTCTTGGGGAAAAAAGCATTGAGCCACTGGTTCATGGGGTGAATCATGGCAGGCAAGTGCCTGGAGGGGTCTCATTTCTGGAGAAGAGGCCCAGAAGGAGCAAACCGTGTCCCAGAGGACTTGAGAACAGTTGGCAGGACTTCCCACATCCTGCAGGGTACAGAGACAACCAAGTATTTCCCATAACCCAGTGGGGACATGGAAGGAGCTGAGAGAAACAGGACCTGGGAGGTAGGGGGCCCCCAGTATTGATTGTGTATGTTACTCTCAGAACAGATGCCCAAAAGAGATATTAGGGCAAGCTACAGAAAATAGAGAATTTTAGATTACTGATGCTTTTAAGCTTGTATCCTTAGAACTTGGCTAAATTAAGGATGAGTTTATCAAGACCCTCTTCTCAAGGGCCTACAGTTTATCTGGGGAATAGAGAAGCAAACAAGTCATTAGGATGTGGAAGGGGGTATTAAACAATACGGAAGCTGCTTGTACAGAAAACCATTCTGAGAAGAGTCCCCCCATCTCTCCAGTCTCACTTTTGGGAGGTGTATTAGCTATCTATTGCTGTGTAACAAATTACCTCAAAAATTAATGGCTTAAAACAATAAACACTTATGATCTTGCAAAGTTGCCAGAGGTTAGGAATTTGGGAATGGATTGACTGGGTGATTCGGGCTCAGGGTTTCTCAGAAGGTTGTAGTCAAGATATTGCCAGGGCTGCAGTCACTTGGAGGTTTGACTGGGGTGGGAGGGTCCACTTCCATGGTGACTCAGAGGACTGCCACATGCTGGTTGTTGGCAGGAGGCCTCAGTTCCTCCCCATGTGGACCTCTCCATAGGGCTACTTGAGTGTCCTCACAGCATGGCAGCTGGCTTCCCCCAGAGTAAAGGATCCAAGGGAAAGAGAAAGAAAGAAACCACATTCTGTTCATAAGGAGCCCCTTACTAAGTTCAGCCCACAGTTGAGGGGAGAGAATTAAACTCCAGCTCTGGAAGGGAGGAGTATCAAATAATTCATGGACTTATTTTAAAATCACCAAAGGCCATGAAGGAAGCTAGATTCCCTGAACTGCCTCCACTATCCTGATCCCCTAAATGTGATGGGTTATTATGGATCCAGAGATAATAGCATGAGGAAGGTCCACTTGACAATATTGGGATTGGGAATCAGACACAGTCAGGAAAGATTAGGGGTACCTAAACGTAAGAACACAGTCAAAACTGTGTCACTCCTGGGATGGGGCTCTCAGAGAACCAGCCCAAGGGGGAAAGTAGGAGCCAGGTGTAAGCACTGTTACCCAAGGTCCGAGCAGTCTCTTTAAGGAGGAGGATCAAGGAGGCACGGGGCGGGGCCTGAGAGAGGGCAGCATCGGGAGGTCTAGCCACAGGGGCTGAGCTGGACTGCCCAGTGGGCACCCTAAATGTGAGCTTAGAGACCCAGTCCAGCACAGGCCTCCAACAAAGCTACAAAAAATTCACCTTCAGTGAGAACCGAACCAAAATTTTTGCAATCCAAACGTCTCAAGTAAAGTCATTAAAATTTCAACACTCAAGTAAGTTTGTGTTTTAAGAGTCAGTATATTTTTAAATTTGGAACACATAATGGGGGTGGGGGGTTGCAGAAGGGTCTCTAAAGCAGAATTGACCGATTGGCATATCATAGCACGCTAATGGACTGTTCACGGGTAGGGCCCCCAGCAGGGCTGTGCCGCTGGTGACCAGCACAGAGAACCTGGCATGGGGGTGGGGGGTGGGAGCTGAAATCTAGCCTGTGTCCTGTCTACCAAACCTGGCATCCTGGTGCAGGGACGAGCCAGCCTGCAGGAAAAGACACACTTCTGTTATTCCTAGTTCCTGCTAGCTGCTGGCTCTGCTAGTGGGTTATGGACCAGTTGAAATATAGATGCATTTGGCCCTTAGGGAAGCCAGGAAGGCTAGGACAGTACCATGGGGCAACCAGGGCAGATCCCTCCTGCTGGGAGCAGCCTTGTGTCTAACTCATATCAAAAAAAAAAAAAAAAGAAAGAAAGAAAAGAAAATGAATGCTTGAATCCAGCCCTATCCAGTCAGCTAACCAGTCAACAAGCATCAATACCAGATCTTAGGCAGCGCCATCGATGTCCAATCAAGGTCTCCTTAGAGGCCCCCTGCTTAGTAATTGAATCCCAGTATGGGTAGCACAGGGCTCCAGGACTAATCAAGGAGGCACGGAAGCAGGGCCAGGGAGAAGCAAGGGAACAGGTAGCCCCACACACAGGACTTGTCCTTGTGGCCAGCTGCGAGGCGGCCCGCCGGGAAAGCGGACGCAGCCTGTCCTTCCAGAGCTTTGCAAGTTGGCTGCTGGTAGCAGCATGCTAGTGGCGCTCTAGCCACTCCCCTCTTCAGCCCCACAAAAAAGCCGAGCTGGGGTACTCCTCTGAAATGCCACCCCCCCTCAGAAGAGCTCCACTCTGGCTGGAGGGGCTGTGAGTTGGTCCAGAGCAGCATACAGAGGAGGGATAGGAGGCCAGACCCCTGCGTCTAATAAAGCTTGAATCTGATAGTCAGAGGTTGTGCTGCACAGATTCATGTGCCCACGGGTCTGCAGCCTGGGCCTGCGGACCGAGCTGTGCTGAAGGATGTGACATATGCAAATGAGTCACGTGCCGGCACTGCTGGGACCTGACTGACAGCTTCATCCTGCAGCACCCCCATCTGTCAGGGCCTGTTCATAAAGAGGCCTGGAGTCTTCTCTTGTCTTTTGGCAACTAGCCAGCTCACTCAGGCATGACGTAGCACAGAAATTGAGTTTGACTTTAAAACTGCTCCTTGTGATGGTAACAGCCAAGACAAGCTCTGCGCTGAATTATTGAACGGCGCGGGTGTTTGCCTGCCCCAGCCAGAGCCTTTCTTCTCTGTAGCTCCCTTGCCTGACAAGTAATTTTAAATATGCAGCAACGCGTGGCCCTGTGCTCACCCGGCCAGCGCTGAGCCGCATTCCAGCCATGCTTCAACAGCTGCCAAGACACTCAGGGCACCAGGTCTTGCTCCAGGGTCACGGGGACTACAGATTTGGGCAAATGGATATCTTGATGATCTCCAAGCTATTGTTCCGAAGGAATCAAATCTTAACACGTCTAAAACCAAAATCATTCATTAATCCCAAACCAGCTTCTTCACCTGTTTTCTCTACTTTGATGAACGGAGCCACCATCCATCCAGCCACCCAAGCCCATGTCTTGGCTTCATCCTTGATTCCTGTTGCCTCCTCACTCTGCAATATGGGATCGGTCTCCAGGCTTTGTCTACTGAGCCTCTAAAATACTTCTCAGTTATAGCCAGTCCTCCCCATTCTCACCTCTCTTGACTTGTTGGGCTGTTATCATCTCTCCTCTGGACACCTAACGAGTCCTCCTGTCAAGCTCTCTTTCTCCAGCGCTTTGACAACAACCATCTAATCATATCACTGTCCAACCTTCATTGGTTCTTATTCCTTTGAAGATAAAGTCTAAACCCTTTATCATGTTAGAGAGAGCTCACTTTGAATATGAGTTCTGCCACTTGCAACTCAACCTGTAAAATGAGAGTAATAATAACAGTGAGGATTAAATGAGAGAATGTATATAAGTGACATGGATCAGTATCTGGTGTCTCAAAAATACCAGAAACACTCACTTTTATAATTGTTGCTGCTATTCACACCCTGTTCTCCCCTCCCTTTCCATCTGTATCTCCTGACCAGAGGGTCATATTCTACGCAACCACACACATCCCCTAAGCGTGTCCTACAATCTCATATGTTTGCACCTTTACAGATGCCATTCTCCTGCCTGGAATGACCTTTATCTCCTTTTCTAGCTAATGAATTGCTACTGATTCTTAGAGGCCCATCTCAAATGTTACCTTCCTTGAGATGGTCCTAATGGTCCCATCTTTGCACTTTCATGACCTTTTAGCTCTATTATAACCCACTGCCTTGAAATATTTGTTCTCACGTGTGCCTCCTTCACTGCACAGTGAGCTCTCTAAGAACAGAGGAAATACATCCATTCAAACATTTATTCAGGGACTTCCCTGGTGGTGCAGTGGTTAAGAATCCGCCTGCCAGTGCAGGGGACATGGGTTCAAGCCCTGGTCCGGGAAGATCCCACATGTCGTGGAGCAACTAAGCCCGTGCGCCACAACTACTGAGCCTGCGAGCCACAACTACTGAAGCCCGCACGCCTAGAGCCCGTGCTCCGCAACAAGAGAAGCCACCGCAATGAGAAGCCTGCGCACCGCAACGAAGAGTAGCCCCCGCTCGCCGCAACTAGAGAAAGCCCGTGCACAGCAACGAAGACCCAACGCAGCCAAAAATAAATGAATAAATTTTTTTTTAAGTTTTTTTTTAATTAAAAAAAAGCATTTATTTGATAACAGGCATGTGGCGTCTTTCCTGGGCCAGGCACTGTGCTGAGCGCTGCGGGCACAAAGATGCATTAGGCACCATTTATTAATCAGGGTGCTTCCTTGCAGACAAGAGCATCCACTCTAACTAGTTTAAACAGAAAGACTTTTATTACAGAAATCGAGTAGCTCACAGAATCTTGGGTAGGGTCAGGGCCAGGCTTGGTGTCTAAGAATATAGACAACAGCAATGCAGCTGAGAACTATGCAGACGGAGAAAAATGACCAATGACACCAAGGATGTGGAATGGAAACACCATCACTATAGCCACTTTGTGCTAGGGGCTGGAGCATACAGACTCCAGAAGAACGAGATATCACCACCAAGGTTGCCAGAAGATCCAGTCTTCACTGTTGGCTTCTGTGGAAGTTTCATACGAGTATATCTGCTTGATGGAACTTAGGTCACATTCCTATACCCCAGCTGTAAGGGAGTCTCATAAATGCAATTGTTAGCTTTCCAGCTCAAACAGGAAAGCAAGGTATGAAGGCTTTGGAATGGGTGTCGAGTGAGCCACACTACATCATCCTGGCTCTTCAAGAGCTCCAGCTTAGGGAGAAAGCCAGGCAAGCAAACAGACATTACAGTATTATCAGTGCAGTATGGGGCAAGGGGTGGGGAGGGGCAGTGAGAGCCAGAGGAGTGGTCCCCAAGCCAGGTGAGGGGGCTTTGCATGGGAGGCATACCTCTGTATGCCAAGTTTTAAGAGCTTGCATTTTATCCTGAAGGCACTGGGTAGTCATCGAATGACTTTAAAACAGGCATGTGACATGGTCATATTCTAGTTCTGGAAAGATCAATCTGGATTGGAAAGGGGCAAGTCTAGAGAGAAAAAAGTCAGTCAGGAGACCACTGCAGTCATTTGGGTAAGACGATGATGATCTGAACCAAGGGGGTGGCGGTAGGGCTAGAGGAGGACAGAGACAAGAAATATCTCAGACACGGTGACAGTTGACCAGGGGGATGAAGGGGATTGAGGTTTGTAAGTCAATGGCCAGGTCCTGGTTTGGGTGGTTGGGTAGATTGTGATATGCTTCACCAAGATGAGGTAAACCAGGGAAGGTGTAAATTCGTGGGGAAGGATGATGAGTCCTTTTGCACGTGTGCTACTGAATCGTTTTCGAGATGGTGCATGTGAACCATCCGAGTGAGGATGTTGAGTAAGCAATTAGCTAATCCAGGTCTGGTACCCATGAGAGAGGTTTAGTTGTAGAGTCACTATCTGCTGCTTTTTTCCTGACCATCCTACCTATCTTGTTTTGGCTGAACTACACTTTTGGGAAACCATGTGGTTGTGAGGAACTGGCCCCCTCACCTATCTGAGTCGACATTTAACCAGGCTGTCCAAGCAGAATCCACCACCCGCTACCACAGAGATTGGGTCAGGTGTGGTCACGTGACCCAAACCAGGCTCCTCAGAGTGGGAAACATACCCAGGCTTTTGCTGGACCCATCAGAGAGGAAATGGTCTGTTTCCATGAGGCCGACAAGTTGATAAATGAAACCCTAGAGTGTCCAGGGACCATGTTTTCATCAGGTCTCTCTGATTGAATATCAAGGTGCAGGATGGTACCAGGAGGCTGACGGGCTAAAGAAGAGGGGAAGTGAGTCACCCAGAGTGATGTAATTTTGCCTCTCCTGCACAAACAGCAATATCTGCATACAGTAAGCACTCAATATATGTTTAATGAGTGAGGAAGTGAATGAAGCCTTTAAAACATATACTTATGAGTAAGAAATGGTACTATAACTATATCATATCATAAAAAATCATACCTTGAGATTGAAAAATAACTATCACAATGTATCTAGTGGATATGCAGAAATTTCCAGATTCCAGGTTTTGGGGGAAGGTGGGGACTGGGGAGAGGATTACACTGGACCTGTTGAATTGCTTTGCACAGCCATTTCCCTTGAATATTTGAAGACAGATGAATAATATTAAACACATTACAATACGAGATACTGCACCCAACTAAATCAGCCATTCCTTTCCTTCAAATGGTTGATGCCATAAAAATAATCACAGTGTAACAGCAGGACTCACGTTCAAAGTCTCAGAGGCTGGTTTTCTAGGGACTGGCGCGGCAAGACAGCAGGTCTGATTAAGTTGCACAATCAACAAAGGCAGTATAAGTTAAATTGCCATTTTAATCAAGTAGGGATCCAACCTATAAAAAGATGTGTAGTACCTTTTGCTTAACATCGTGGACCACAATTAATCCATAACTTTGTTTTTCATGTATGTTACAAACAGTTAAAAATCTAGTCATGGTTCCCCATTTTGCTCCTTTCTTTGGCTAACAAAGGGTACAAGAAATCAGGGGAGCTGATGGATCTGGCTGTGGGCAATTAATTCACTTGACCTCTCATTTTCTTTCCATTTCTTCACCTATCCCAGGAACCAACACATGTCCTGAGCTTTAATGAAACAAATTACCCAGAGGGCATTAGCAACACTTTTCCCGAATACTGGGAAGATGAGGGCACTGCTGGTGATTAGAATTTGTCTTGGGCTGTCAGGGAATTGAGGGAGTAGAATGTTAAAGAGAAAGGAAAAGAGGAGAAAAAATTGAGCAGGCATGGTTTCGGCCATAAAAGAACAGTTTGCACATTCCTCCTTCCTGAGCTGTAATAATAAACAAGCCAGGCTGGAAGACACGACTCCCCTCTCCCGCGCGTTTGTCTTTTCCTTTGCCTGGTGCCTCCCAGATCCTGCCCTTCGAATCTGGCTGTGCTCTTTGTGGCAGGACCACACCTCTCCAGAGTCCCCTGAGCCTGACCAAGAGAGTGTGTGTAGACAGAAAGCCTGAGAGTAGTGGAACTAAATGGAAGCATTTCTTCTATCAGGGGATGGAGAAACATTGCAATACACACACACACACACACACACGCACACGCGCACACGCGCACGCAAGCAAGCATGCAATTTCTAATCCCTTGGGCAATTCTAGCCAAGGTTATTCAGCTAGACTCTCCATGCCTTTGCCTGCCTTTGCCAGGGGTGATTTCCAGCGGCACACGCTTGGGGAGAGAGGGGTGCCCCGGGGCAGTAGGCATTTTTGCTAAACAGAAACCATCATGCCTACCCCCCACCTCCTTCCAGAACCTGTCTGTCTTCCTTCTCTCAGACACCCTCTTTGTTCACACTATCCTCCAGCCGTCTCACATGGCCCTTCCTCTTAGGGAGAAAACTGTGTATAATCTTACACTTAGAAGTGACCTTTCTAAGGGAGCAGGCAGGAAGGAGGTAGGAAGGCGTGTGTAAGGAGGGACCGGGTTATCAGGCAGTCACAGAACAGATGCTCAGTTAACATTTGTTGAATGACTGATAAATGGAAAAGTATCCGGTTAACTCATAGAACCAAAAGAGCTTTGAATGCAACACAGAAAAAAATCAGGTTATTCTTTCTTACTCATCTATACTTCTTTACACTTCCACTGGCTTCTCTGGACTTTGTCCCCCACCCAGGAATCATGGACCTAAAAATGCTACTATAACCTGGCTAAGCCCCCAGATGATGAAATAAACCACATATCTGGTTGAGTGGAGGGGCCAGTACTATAGGCGAGAATCCCTACAACATGTCAAGGTCTGGAGAGCTCTAATGCATCCGACATCACAGAAGCCGCTGCTTCTAAGACTAAAAAGGCCCCAAATTGTCTGATCCTTTTGGGTCAACTCAAACTGGAGGCAACTATTAGTACTAAAATGAAAGTAAAATAAAATAAAATGAATAATAATGCTGTATTATTCCTAAATTACTTCCTTAAATTACTGTATTCAATTGTACAATAACTCTGGTTCTACCACCCCACTCCACAGTTGGACACACTGACTTTCAGGGAGATGAAAGGATATGTCCGAATAATACACGGAATACAGAACACCGGCAGAGGCAGGCTTCGCGCTCAGATCTGTCTGCTTCCCAGATGCACACCGTGAACCTCCCGAAAGAGAAGAGCAGCTTCATCTGCGTTTGCTTTCAACAAAGGGTGCCCTATTCAGCCACTGCATTTAGAGTTCCAGCCTCATCATTTTTCCTGCAGGCCAGCTCTTCTCTTAAGAGAATCCCATTTTGCCTATTACAGAGATAGCTGTCCCCACAGAAAACCCTGGTGACCCATTAAAATGTTCTCATGAAAACTGCCTCTGGCCAGACCAATAGGAACCAAGATGAGGACGCAAACTCCAGCCTCTGGTGATTTAAGAATCTGTTGGCTTCACAGCCTAGTGGAGCCGGTACAGCTACAAATGCTTTTAAGGCAAAGCTGCAGAAATAACAGGCCAAATTAAGCTTTAATCTCCGAACCATTGTAAGGCTGAGGAGTGCACTTTATAATAATTGCCGGAAGTGAAAGCAGGGAAGAATACATTGGAAAAGGTCTCAGCTTCAGTTCCTTCTTTTGCAAACCAGGGATTGTAGGGCCAGCCAAGCCCCTGAGCTCACAGAGGGCTTGGACAGTTCATGAGGTGGGAAAAGATTTAGAAACAGGCCTGCTTTACCAGTGGGTCTGCCAGCCTTGGGCTCATTACTGGCAGTCACCATGATGACCACAAGGACCCTGCCCCCCCGCCCCCCCCCCCCACCGAGGCGGGTTCTCCTGCACATCTTTCCCTTAGGCTGTGAGTGCAGCTCACTTATATAACAGGCTTCAGGACAACACTCATCTCTAAGCAGGAGGGACTTTGACTATTCCCATTTCTGTGGCTTCCACCACGGGGCATGCCCAGTTTCCTGGGAAGCTGGTGAACCAGTGGACCATGTCTGCCAAGCCTCTCTTTTCTGGGTATGTTTGATTCATCATTGTCCGGCACCCTCGGTGGGGAGCATTTATCCATCACACTGGGTTGTCACAGCTCAGGGAGCCTGTCTCCTGTTCCCGTCCTCATTTTGGCTTTTGCCTCATTTTGTCCAACTCAGATGAAGGGATATTTACCCGCAGAACCACGAGGAAGCAAGTAGAGAGGGCCCAGGAAAGACAGCAATGACAGCTGCTGTGAACATTTGTGTACAAGTCTCTGTTTTCAGTTCTCTGGGGTATATATCTAGGAGTGGATTTGCTGGGTCATATGGTATGATTCCATTTATATGAAATATCCAGAATAGGTAAATACATAAGGACAGAAGCAGATTGGTGGTTGCCAGAGCTGGGGGAAGGAGAGAGGAATGGGGAGTGACTACTTCATGGCTACAGGATTCCTTTTGGGGTGATGGAAAATGTTTGAGAACTTCATAGAGGTGGTAGTTGCATAACATTGTGAATGCACTGAATGCCAATGAATTGTGTATTTTTAAATGGTTGATTTTATGTTATGTGACTTTTGCTTCAATTCTATATACGTATATATATCTTAAGTTAGGGTCTCGTTTACCTGAGACCTGCCTTCCCAGGGAAATGCAATGTAAAATCAAAGCAACTGACTAGGGGCCCAGACACCTTGCTGATGAATGCAATTCCAGGGTAGTCGTGTTTGGTGGGGAAGAGGAGGTGGTCTGGTAGTTTCAGAATCATGGAACACAAAAATCTTCAGGCTGTCAGTACTACCATAGGCGCTCCTTAAAATACAGTAAGTCCTTTAAATCTCTTTCATGAACAGTATTCTCAGTCCTAGGTACAAATTCCTATACATTACATCTTACATACCTCAAAGTTCAGAACCGCTGAGCTAGACTGAAAGAAGGAAAAAAGGGCAACTTTATATGCACATCTGGTCCTTCTAAATACTCTGCTTTGAAGATAAAGGAGGGGAGGGGTATAGCATGGTGACAATAGTCAATAACACCATATTGCATATTTCAAAATTGCTAAGAGAGTACATCTTAAAACTTCTCATCATACACACACGAAATTGTAAGTGTGAGGAGAGGACAGATGTTAACTAGACTTATTGTCGGAATCTTTTCGCAATATATACAAATATCAAATCATTCTGTTGTATACCTGAAACTAATATGTCACTTATACCTCAATAAACAAAAAACATTACCAAAGGACACAGCAGAACACATAAACAAATGGGAAAACACACCATGTTTTCTAAAAAGATGACTCAATATCATTTTCCTTTCTTCTGTCAAGAGTATGCTTATCTTCTTACTATGATGTTTAAGTTTAGCATAATCTCAATAAAGCTGTAAACAGGGGGGAGAAAAGGAGCATAGGACATTTTGAAAATGTTTCTACTCGTTTGTAGGGTTTAGTCCCATTCTGTGTCCATATTAAAGCTCTATAACATAATCTTAATCCATGTTAGTGGATTTATTTGTTGGGGAGGCAATCAAATGAGATGATGTCGTCTCATTTGGGGGAAGCTTGACAGAGGCTGAGGTCTGTTAAAGGATAAAAAAGGTAAGATCGTGACTTCCATACAGATATAAAATGATCACGTGTCAAAGATTTTAACTGATAAATTAACAAGGGAACCAGTAGGTACCTCAAAAAAAAGGTCAAAGGGAACTCGGAGTCCCACACATTTCCGGTTAGATGAAGAATGCTAAAACGAATTGACAAATGGATGCAAAACTGTTCAATATCCACAGAGAGATTATCACTTGCATTCCAGTGGACACGATTTGCATTCCTATGGCTAGGGATTGTTACAATTAGTTTCATACAAACAAATGTCTACCTCTACAGAGTTGTAAAATAGTCTCTTCAAAGACAAAGACAGATGGTTGAGCTGACCAGAATACCCACTAAATTTCAAAATCTTTCACAATTTTTCCTACATTTCTTGAAAAAAAATTGTTTTTAAATTGAAGTATAGGGGCTTCCCTGGTGGCGCAGTGGTTGGGAGTCCGCCTGCCAATGCAGGGGACACAGGTTCGATCCCTGGTCCGGGAAGATCCCACATGCCGTGGAGCAACTGGGCCCGTGTGCCACAGCTGCTGAGCCTGCGCTCTAGAGCCCGTGAGCCACAACTGCTGAAGCTCACACGCCTGGAGCCCATGTTCCACAACAAGAGAAGCCACCGCGATGAGAAGCCCATGCACTGCAGCAAAGAGTAGCCCCCGCTCGCCGCAACTAGAGAAAACCTGCACGCAGCAACGAAGACCCAACGCAGCCAAAGGTAAATAAATAAATAAATAAAGCCCCCCCCCCCGCCAAAAAAAAGCAAAGGGAAAAATGCTTTACATTTGTACAACAATTTAAATTTAAAAAAATTGAAGTATAGTTCAGAGCAGCACTATTCACAATAGCCAAGACATAGAAACAATCTAAATGTCCATTGACAGATGAATGGATAAAGATGTGGTACATGTATACAATGGAATATTACTCAGCCATAAAGGAGAATGAAATAATGCCATTTGCAGCAACATGGATGGACCTAGAGATGATCATACTAAGTGAGGTAAGTCAGACAAAGACAAATACCATGTGATATCACTCACATGTGGAATCTAAAATATGGCACAAATGAACTAATCTATGATACAGAAACAGACTCACAGACATAGAGAACAGACTTCTGGCTGCATTTCTGAAGTCTGGGTGTGCTTTAAATTTATTTATTTATTTATTTTTGGCTGTGTTGGGTCTTCGTTTCTGTGCAAGGGCTTCCTCTAGTTGCGGCAAGCGGGGGCCACTCTTCATCGCGGTGCGCGGGCCTCTCACTATCGTGGCCTCTCTTGTTGCGGAGCACAGGCTCCAGACGCGCAGGCTCAGTAATTGTGGCTCACGGGCCTAGTTGCTCCGTGGCATGTGGGATCTTCCCAGACCAGGGCTCGAACCCATGTCCCCTGCATTGGCAGGCAGATTCTCAACCACTGTGCCACCAGGGAAGCCCCTGGGTGTGCTTTAAATGCCTGACAGAAGACCCCTTGGTATCGACCAGGGGCTCTGTCTCCCTCTAGCCCCCTAAGGAGGGGCACTGTTCCTCCAGTGTCATAGAGAAGAGAACTCTCGAACAGCCTGCGGGCTAGAAAGATGATTTCTCCCATTTCCCTGTGCTGGACTGTCAAAGCACTGGGGACGGGGTTTCTTACGACCAAATGGTTTCCCTGTGAGAAGCCCTACATGTCCTTTATCAAGTGGCAAAAACAGGGCTGAATGACAGCTGAAACAATTCCCCTTGTCAGTAAAATTCATCAGCCCCATTCCTCCTGTTTCCTCACACCCCCTGGTTCATGGACTCTTTCTGGTTCCTTGGTGTTCACTTTCAGATCATGCCAGGCAGGTCATTACCCACATGGCCCTGATGTTCCCAGGTCCTTGCTTGTTGGGAGAACTTGATTAGCTGTTACTACACCCAGGCTGCAATCTCTGTATTCTCTTGCATTGGTGCTGCCCTTCTCAGCCTGGTTGGCACCTCTGGACCCCTAGCTTGGCCAATACCATTATTCTGTTCCTGCCATTTCTCATATTCAAATGTTCCCACTCCATGAATCTTACTGAGTTAGCTCCTGGCTGGGGTCAAATTGTAATCACCTGTTTGAAACAAAGAGGGCTATACCACACACCCAATGTGAGTTTCTTATCCACATTCAAAGCCAGCTTTTCTCTGAGCTAGAAACTTTGGGGTCTGGATGTAGACCAGAGGGAGAGGGAAGAAGCATGGGGCTGAGCACAGAACATAGAGAAGACCTTAGTCCCACCCTTGATGCCTAGGTTGGGAAGGTGGAGACATTCTATATTATTCAGGATTCTCCAATAAAATGTGCATATATATATATATATATATATATATATATATATATATATATATATATATATATATATACAGAGAGAGAGAGAGAGAGAGGGAGAGAGATTTATTTTAAGGAATTGGCTCATGTGATTATGGATACTTGGCCAGTCTAAAATCTGCAGGATAGTCTGGCAGGCTAGAGACCCAAGGATGACCCAGTGTTGCAGTGCAAGTTCAAAGTTCGTCTGCTGCAGAATTCACTCTTGCTCAGGGGGAGGTCAGACTTTTCTTCTGTTCAGACCTTCATCTGATTGCATGAGGCTCATCTACGTTATGAAGGGCAATCTGCTTTACTCAAAGTCCACTGATTTAAAGGAAAGTTCATCTAAAAACTTGATATGTTTGACCAAATATCTGGGCACCTTGGCCCATACAAGCTGATACATAAAATTAGCCATCACACATTCCCAGGCCCATAGCCTGGGTCTTAGGAGCCAGTGGGTCAGTAGTCCAGATGCTGAAGACTCGGCCAAAGAACGAGTCTGGTACTATGAGAGGGAAAGGGAAATATGGCCTCAGAGTGGCCAAACAGAAGGAGGTTAGGGAAAAGCCAGCCCAGCTTATTACACTCTGTTCATCTCTCTAACTACCCTCCCCCTCTTCCCTAAGGAAGCCTTGCTACCTGTCTTACTTCCAGGCTTATTAAGGAATTTCTGTTGAGCTCCTAAAATGAGCCCAGACAGATCATGGTGGCCTGGCTTAGCCTGACTACCCTTGTGGGGGCCTAGCGAGCAGCCCAGGGAATCTGGGCTTCCTTCTCTTTATTCCTGGGGTGCCCTGTGACTCTTCTTCACAGGTTCACAGTTTATCAGTGGTTGCAGGGGAGAGTGCTAGGAGCAGGCAGCAACCCACTATGACGACACAGATGGAGAAGTTCAGCCCCACTGGAACCCGTGGTTCCTCTTTATCTCTGTCTGGTGTAATTAAATTTAGGACCTTGAGATGAGATCTTCCTGATTATCTAGATGGGCTCTAAATCCAATAACAAGTTTCCTTGTAAGAAAAAGGCAGAGGGACATTGGAGACAGAAGAAGGCCATGTGACAGTGGAGGCCGACACAAGCCAAGGAACTCCTGGAGCCACCAGAAGTTAGAAGTGGCAATAATGTATTCCCCCCAAGATCCTTCAGACACCTATTTCAAATTCCAGCCTCTAGGACTGGGAGACTAATAATTTCTGTTGTTTTAAACCACTAGGTTTGTAATCATTTGTTATAGTAGCCCCAGGAAACTAGCACCCCTTATTAGTGGCCCTGGAGGTTGTCTCAGGCACTATAGATCCAAATGACAAAATATACAGTGTCACACTGCCTGAGGGGAGGCAAATGCAGTGTCCTAGCCACAGAGACACTGTAATGATACACACGTGTGTGTCCATTCATCGCCCTCCACAGATCTTTATCGAGTGCCAACCACAAGCCCCAGGCATTGTGTCAGGAGCTGATTATACAAGGATGGTCAAAACATCCTGGGGCGGGTGCAGCTCCAAAGCAGATTGTCACCAATGTCTCTTGGTCCAGGTCATCCCTTATGAACGAGTGGTGAGCTGAGCTGTGTGCAGGGCTCCACGCAGGAACAAGTTCTGATCCAGGACCACTCCTTCCTGAACCCCTGTTGAGCCTGGCCTGTCCTTCTGCTTCAGTTTGCTGCTGCTTTGATCCAGCTGCATCCCCCTCTCCTGGCTCCCTGTCAACATCACTCATCTGGTCCCCAGAACCTATTTCCAGCCAAAATCCTTTCTTCCCTGGCTCGCCTAGCAGTAAGTCCCTCGTGGGAGTTGAGATGAAGAGTTCCAGTGTGGGGTCACACTGCCTGACTTTGATCCCTGACGTCGCCATTTACTAGCTGAATAAACTTAAGAAAGCATTGACTATTTGCTAGCCTCAATTTCCTTACCTATAAAATGGGGATAATAGTGCCTGCCTCCTAGGGTTATTGAATGGATTAAATAAGACATTGTCTTGTTTCCAGGTGATGCTCAATTCATAGCAGCTATTATTATTTTGGCAGAACTGGTCCCCTTTCCTAGTTGTCCTCTGTCTCTAATCATGAGGCCTGGGGTCCCTTCAGGTCTAACCTGGGAAGTTTTTTTTGTCCGATACAGCCAGGAAGGCATCTTTCAGAGTGTGTGAGGGCAGTTGGCCTTGAGCCAACTGAATAGAACAGCAGTGATGAGAACCAGCTGGCAGGTCATGCATCACAGAGAGAGGAAATGGGCTTCAACCTCACTCAACACCGTGGCTGCCTGGATTTGCAAAGAAAGGAAGTAGCCCCAGCAAGGCGGGAGGTTGGGGTCCATACTTCAGCACTCTCCTTCACGCTCAGAACCGCTCTGTTACACAACTCTGGGGGGCCATTAGAACTGGGCTTGTGTGATGCAGCAGTCCCTTCATAGTGGCCCGCTCCTCTGACATGTTGAGGGAGGTGGAAAGGGTTCTGGTGAACTTTCAGATGCTCCTAATTCTCTTCTGAGTCTTAAGTTTTACATTCATTAAAAATGGCACTCAGTACTCAAACAAATATACGTATGTACATGTTTATAGCAGCACTATTCACAATAGCCCAAAGGTAGAAACAACTCAAATGTCCATCAACAAATGCATGGATGAACAAAATGGGGTATATCCACACAATGGGGTATTATCCAGCCATAAAAATGAATGAAGCACTGATACATGTTACACCATAGATGAACCTTGAAAACATTACACTAAGTGAAAGAAGCCAGACACCAAAGGTCACATATTGTATGATTCCATGTATATAAAATATCCAAAATAGGTAAATCCTAGAGACAAAAAGAAGATTGTTGGTTGCCAGGGTCTGGGGAGGGAAGAAGGAGGAATAAGTGTTTAGTGGGTACAGGGTTTCCTTTTGGGGCGATGAAAATGTTTTGGAACTAGATAGCTGCACACAACATAGTGAATGTGCCAAAGGACAATGAGTGGTTTGCTTTAAGAGGGTTAATTTTACTTTATGTGAAGTTCACCTCAATTTTTTAAAAAGTTAACACTTAACCCTTTAACATGAAAGAATTCAGAATCTGAAAACCATCAATTCTACCTCTCCTCCCTAAGTCTGGTTCTAGGATATTTGCTTCTTGCTATACCAGGGAAGAGAAAGATGGTGCAGATTTGGAGCCAATGCAATGACTCATCCTTTCGTGGGGATTATTTTGAAAAGTGCCAACCAAAAGTTGGGTCAGATCATCTGCAAAAGATGTATTTGATTTCGAAGGCAATTTTGTTCTAAGTTATGTTATTTTCTTACATTCAATTAAAGCTCCCATTCCAGAAATATTAGTGTTTTTTAATACCTCCCCCACACCAACTGTAAGATCTCACAGCAGCTCTCTGGATTTGCAGCGAACCTCATATTCCTTCAGAACATGGTCGGCCAAAGTCTTGAGTGTCCTTGCCTGACATACGGAGAGAAAATCACTCCTCCCACTGCTGTACCCATTCTAAAAGGTCTTCCCAAAAGATACTCCTGGTAACAATTATACAAATGTGTGGGTAAGGTAAGATTACATTTCTACTTCAGATAGAACAAATGCCAGAATCTCTAATCAGCGCTATGGGTGGCTGAGAGCAGTGGCTCTCCATGCCTTTCAGATGGAATCCTTCCTCTCATTTATCACTCAGTGTAGGCTTTCCAGGGCTGGTATGGCAGTTTCGCAATTTTGGGGATCTAGACTCCTTCCAGATTGTTTATCTGCTAATCCTACGATGTTGCCCTTATCCACACAGTCCAAAAGGGCTCAGTGCCACATCCACGCTCCAGCCTACAGGAAAAGAGAAAGAGGACCAGTGGAGGATAAACTTATTTCCTTTTAGGAACATGACCTGGAAATTTCACATATAATTTCTGCTGATGCCCCATTAGCCAGAATCTAGTTACACTGTCGCACCTAGCTGCAAGGGAAGCTGGCCGAGTGACCAGCTTAAACTTCTATTCCTATAGGGAAGGGGAAGAATGGACATGGGGAAGTACAACTAGGACTCAGCCCCAAGCCAACTTAACATTCCTTCTCTCACCAATACCCCCAGTCTCTTTACTGTCATTCAAAATGTGGGTTCATGCCCCACCTCTGACCTCATGCTCTTCCCTAACATGGAATATTCACCCCACTTCTCCACACCTGTCTTGACTTCACCATTGCCTCAAGTCTCATCCCCTCCCCCAAACCTTCCCTGACTACCCCAGCCCACACGGACTTTCCATAGCCTTGCTTGATCTTTATGTTTTCACATGCTGCTCCCTGTAGCTAAGTCTTAGCTTCAGAACTAGACAATATGTTTCTTGAGAACAAGGTCCCTATCATATATTTTTCTTGTATCCTCTATGGTCTCTTGCTCAGTGCTGTGCACACATATGTATTTAACAATTATGCTTTGAAATGAATTGAATTTGATTAAAGTGACATGCTGAATAATTTAGGACAATATTCTTATTCTCCTTTAATTATGGTATTTTTTTAACCTGTGTTCTGCATAATTAAAATCAATATAAATAAAGAAACACACATGTACACAAGTACCTTTACAATTCAAGAAACAAGTTCTATTCTTATTTAGTTTTCTCATTCAGTTGTTTACTGGGCAACTTTGTATCAACATTACCCCACACTGTTTCAAAAATTAAACAGGATAAGGATAGCCTAAGAGTTTAGCACAGGACCTGGCACATAGATGGTGCTAAATAAATATAACGAGAAAAAATGTCAAGGGCAGAGTATAAATGTAAACTGAGTTAAACTGTTTAAAACTTACTGCAAAGTCAAGGATTCTGGTGTTAGACTTTGGTTTGAACTTTGGTTCTACTTATTCACAGTTTTGCGGAGTATTCAAAGAATTGACTTATGTGTTTTTCATTTTCTATTATCTCTCAGTTCCGTGCACACCCTTCTGTACTTTCATTTGCAATACTGTGGGCTTGGAGTCTGAAAATTACATTTCCCAGATTCCCTTGCTAGCTGATTTCCAGTTAGGGTCTGCAACTGGGAGGCACAAGTGGGAGATTGGAAGGCCGGAGGAGAGAGGAAGGAATTCTCTTCCTCCTCACGCCTTCTTTGGACTGCTATGACTCTGGCACCTTTTGACACTCTTAGCACCAATGTCAAGCCACTTTCTCAGAGGCCCCATCACTAGCTACACAGTGCCCCCTTGGCAGTCCCACTACCAGGTACAAGACGGCCCTGTAGCAGCCTACCTCCTAAGGTGGTGGCCCTTCCTCTGCATTCCTAGGTTCTGGTTATACCTCTTTCCTCTTGTTCCCCCTACCTTCAGGTTGTTTCCTGTGTTTACTTACCTCACTGCTCCCTTTTGAATATTCCAACACCTGTGAAATTCACTCACTATGTTAAATACCCTCCAGTTGAAATACCTTGTATAATTTCTGTTTTCCTGACCGAATTCTGACTGACACAGTATGCAATGTGCTTAACGCATTTCATCTCAACAAATGTTAGTTCTCCCCTAGATGATTTCACTCTGTTATGTTGAAAGCAAATGTGTAATGGAAGGAAAGATATATTAATTTTATTTTTAACATGCTCACTCCTTTTTAGAGTTCTTGAGCTTTCTCCACGGGCTCCCAGTACTCCACAAAGACCACTGGTTCTCAGCCTTAGATATGAGCTATATTCAGCTGCAGAATCCTCAAAACTACAGATGCTTAGGCCCTCCTAGGACCTGGATTTCAAGAGATAGGGCTGAGTTAAGTGCATTTTGAAAAAGTTGTCCATGTAATTATTTGTGCTAGTTTGAGGACCCCTGGTTTAGATACTCAGAATATAGTACATTAATAAATATGATTTCTTGGGGCTTCCCTGGTGGCGCAGTGGTTAAGAATCTGCCTGCCAATGCAGGGGACACAGGTTCGAGCCCTGGTCTGGGAAGATCCCACATGCCGCGGAGCAACTAAGCCCGTGAGCCACAACTACTGAGCCTGCGCGTCTGGAGCCTGTGCTCCGCAACGGGAGAGGCCGCGACAGTGAGAGGCCTGCGCACCGCGATGAAGAGTGGCCCCCGCTCGCCGCAACTGGAGAAAGCCCTTGCACAGAAACGAAGACCCAACACAGCCAAAAATAAATAAATAAATAAATTTATAAAAAATTAAATAAATAAATAAATAAATATGATTTCTTAATGCTTCATGGGTGCTAAAATGTTACCTGCTTACTGGTATCTCAATACATGCTTCTTGATAATGATGCTGACACTTTATCCCAATAACCAGTTGAATAGTCCCTTGTTTCTGTGGCATCAAGTTCAGACCAGCCTCGAGCTGGTTTACTACCATGGTACTAGATGTTTCTTGGCTCCATTCCAGATATGAGGGTTAGAGCAAACTCGCATGGATGGTAAGTGGCAGAATCAAGGCTTGGTCTGTTGAAATTAGGGGCAACACCAAGGAAAATTAGCTTCCCAACATCCTAGGCCTATACCACCCAGAGATAATTCAAGCCCAGGATAAGGGAACCTCAGGGAGAACAAAAGAGGATGTCACAAACATTGACCACATCATCTGTTCTCTGCCTACTGTTACCTCTTCCTTTTCCACTATTTTTTTTTTTTTTAAACAACATACATTTTTTTTTTTAAATTTTATTTATTTATTTATGGCTGTGTTGGGTCTTCGTTTCTGTGCGAGGGCTTTCTCTAGTTGCGGCAAGTGGGGGCCACTCTTCATCGCGGTGCGCGGGCCTCTCACTATCGCGGCCTCTGTTGCTGCGGAGCACAGGCTCCAGAAGCTCAGGCTCAGTAATTGTGGCTCACGGACCCAGCTGCTCCGCAGCATGTGGGATCTTCCCAGACCAGGGCTCGAACCCATGTCCCCTGCATTGGCAGGCAGATTCTCAACCACTGTGCCACCAGGGCAGCCCCACTATTCTTTTTATACTGGCCTTATCTAAGAAAAACCTCAAACCCATAACAATCTTGCTCCTTTAAGTCCATGTTTCTCTCACCATTCCCCCATAGCAAATTTCCTAGATCCAAATCAGAAGCCCACAAAATGCCCTTTGAGTGAAGAGTGATCCCATGAGCACTACAGGAATCTTTACCTTCACAAAAAAATCAAGACACTAGGCTGTCATCAAATCCTGTACTTCGTAACTATTATTGTACCAAATGAGATGTAGTCTCATTAGTGGTCTTCCAAATCCTATCTCAACTGAGAAACCCAGAGGCAGCTAACAAAGTATAAGGAAAGAAGTCCCTGTAACACGCTAGGTGACTTCAAATGGTATGACTTTATTTATTATTTTAACAAAGAAATCAGAGCTTATACATCCAAGTGGCAAATTTTTTTCAAACCACATTACCATGGCTCACCATATTTTAAAATTGTCCCTAGAGCCTGCTGTAGATTTTTATGAAAAATTCTCCATGGCCTCAAATATTCCTCCTTGGGTCGATTTGATTATTTGGAAACAACTGGAGTATTTGAGGGTAAACCTGGTGACCAAGGTAAGTGATCATGCTGGGAGACATCTTTATTTGGTGGAGCTGTAGCCAAAAGAAACCAGGAGTGAAGGAAGAGTGTCAACTAGTTGTGAATACAATTTTCAAAGAGGAATTGAAAGCATTTTAGATAATGTTTGGAAGGAGTTATAGTCTCCCAAGACGACAATTTTAAAGAATGTCTCTCATTCTGGGTAACCAGATCACATATGTGTATGTGTGTGTGTGTGTTTTTAATCAACCTGACTTTACAATATTATATTTACAGAAGTTGTTCTCAATTCTCTCTCCAGGTATGAAGATCCCCAGCTGTCCCGGGTATTTTCTCTGCCCATGAGGACCCACGGCAATGAGATTGTCTGAAAAAGGCATGGATTTTGGAAAAAGATGGGTGTACAAATCTGGGCCTCAACTACTTACTCTCTCTGTAATCTTAAGCAAGTTACTTGAGCCTCACTCTACTTTGGTTTTCTTATCTGTAAAATGAGCATAATAATACTTACCCCATGGAGAAAATAAGAGGATAAAAGGAAATAATACATGCAAGTGCCTAGCGCAGTGTCTTGGCTCAAAGCAAATACATGCAAACATTATTACCATCGACGTGTGGATGCGGTATGGGTCATTCCTCCAGTGTAGGGATACTGACGTGTCGGTTTATATAAACCAGACGGCCAAGCCTGGAGCAGCCCATGATGAGTTCTACGTAGAGCAGGGAGAATCCAATGATAGCACACTGGAATAGTTTCCTCTTCTTTTGATCCACCTACGGGATCCTGCAAAATGGGAAAATCATATCATCTCAAAGTACATCGGTATGTTAGAATGTTAATATGAAGATACCTCATTGACCCAGTGGTATTGGGAATGCAGTATTCTGCATACCCTAGATAACAGAAATTTTTCCCTTTGAGAACCAACACTTTTCCCAAAATATTAATCATTTGGGAGTCCTCACCTCTCTCCTTTCCAAGCAAAGCACATGACTTAACTTTTTTGTTTTAATCCACTACCATCCTTAGGAGCATGCGTTGCAGTATGGACGGGGTGCTCAGGGCTGGGCCTCCTGTCTGGGTTTTCTGCCTTCTCCTTCCTTGATGTAAGGCGTTGTCTGGATGTGACAGGCTTGAGATGCAACAAGTTCACCAACCTTGGAAACAGGCAGATACCCAGGAACCACCAATGTTCAGGAGAGTGACCACTAACTACTTAGGGACATCAGTTCTTTGGTAGGTGGATTTGGAGCGAGACCCTCCTTCAGCCATGTAGCCTTGAGCAAGTTACTGTACTGAACCTCAGTTTCTTCATCTGTTCAATGAGGATACAAATAGTAGCTACTGGGGGCTTCCCTGGTGGTCCAGTGGTTAAGAATCCGCCTTCCAATGCAGGGGACACGGGTTCGATCCCTGGTCAGGGAAGTTAGATTCCACATGCTGCGGGGCAACTAAACCTGTGCGCCACAACTACAGAGAAGCCCGCAGTGAAGAGCCCGTATGCTGCAATGAAGACCCAGCGCAGCCAAAAAAAAAGAAAAAAAAATAGTAGCTACATCATAGGGGAGTCATGAGTCCTTAAATAGGAACATTTAGACATAAAGTGCTTAGCATGGCACAGGACAGAGAACAAATGCTCATTATTACCTACTGTTATCACTACTACAACTAGCAAGCAAGGTCTCCAGGAAACTCTGAATGCCCTCCCGCGATACTCATAAACACCCACGCTTTGTGTGTCTTGTCTTCCATCCATTAAATAAGACTGTAAAAGGAGTAGCCAGTGAACGGCCAGTGGCTAGAGCCCTCTCGGTGTTTTCCCCCATGATCTGGTGAAACTCCCAGATAAGAGAATTTCAGCCAATGAGAACCTCCAATCATTCTGTCAAAGGCAATCCAACCCTTCTCATTAAGGACCACGCTTCTTACACAGATGAATGGCCAGCCAGACCGTGGCATCTGCACCTCTGTGAGCCCTGCAGGCAGAAACACCAAGAGCCGGAGGGGACTCCAGGGACCAAACACCTCTGTCAGACCAAGTCGTCAGGTCTTGGCTGGTGATCCCTGGTGGCAGAAGGGCAGGAGGCTGGAAGCCCCTAGAGCCTCTCATCTGGCACCATTCCTGGCACTAAACAGAAATGTTCTCAGAGTGATGGCAGCCTCATTGATCTGATGAGGATTCGGGAGACTGTGCAGCTCTCCAAGTGGTTATTTTCTACCTTGTGTATCTTGTAGGGGGTTAATTAACGTCCTCAACGGTGTGCTATTCTGGCTGTTTCACCACTGGGGGATGGTAATGTCAGGTCGCTCTGAAGTTAAGTGAAGACAACAACAGCTGCCGCCTTTGTTGAGGTCCAGATTGTGAGCCACTGAGCAGGCCCCAGCGGCGCACTTCATTCTGTGTGAGCACCATTCATAACCAACAATGGGCACTCGAATCAGCGGACAAGTGTTTTCACTGAGCACACGCCCTTGGGTTAGGGCTCAAGTCTTGGTACCATCTTCCTGGCTAACACATGCCTCCCCCAGGGACTCACTGCCTCAAAATGATATTCCCAACATAAGTGTCAGACAGGGGCCTATTTGACAGTTTTCTATATTTTATGTCCCCGGGACTGTTCTTTCTCCGCCAAACCCACGCAACCTCCATTTACACATCAACAGTTGTAGCCCGCTTTATCCAGCATTGCTTTCTTATAAGGTGGGGTGTGTGTGGAGTTTTTATAAAGCAAGTCACATTTTCGATGCACTAGGTGACCTTGGAATTGTATTGGTTCTCTGTTGCTACATAACAAATTACCCCCAAAACATAGCACATAACACAATAATGAATATTTATTATCTTCACAATATCTGTGGGTCAGAAATTCAGGTGTGCCTTAGCTGGGCACTTCTGGCCTGGGAGCTCTCATGAGGTTATGGTCACAATGTCAGCTAGGCCTGCTGTCACCTGAAGGGTCCGCTTCCAAGATGGCCTGCTCCCATGGCGGGCAGGTTGGTACAGTTATTGGTGGAGGCCTCACTTTCTCCCCACATGAGCCTGCCAGGTTATTAAATGTGCTCACAACAAGGCCACAACTTCCCCCGGAGTGAGTGATCCATTAGAGGGAGCCAGGTGAAAGCTGCCCTTTTTATGACTCAGCCTCAGAAGTCACGTTCTATTCATTAGAGGGGAGGCGGTCACTCAGCTGGGGAGGGAATTAGCTCCACTTTTTTTTTTTTATTGAGTTATAGTTGATGTACAATATTATAGAAGTTTCAGGTGTATAGAACAGCGACTCACAATTTTTAGAGGTTATATTCCATTTATAGTTATTATAAAATATGGGCTATATTCCCTGTGTTGTACAATATAACCTTGTAGCTTATTTTATACCTAATAGTTTGTACCTCTAAACCCCCTACCCCTATTTTGCCCCTTCCCCCTCCCCTCTCCACACTGGTAACCAGTAATTTGTTCTCTACATCTGTGAGTCTGTTTCTTTCTTGTTATATTCACTGGTTTGTTTTCCTGTTTAGATTCCATATGCAAGTGATATCATACAGTATTTTTCTTTCTCTGTCTGACTTATTTCACTAAGTATAATACCCTCAAAGTCCATCTGTGTTGCTGCAAATGGCAAAATTTCATTCTTTTTCATGGCTGAGTAGTATTCCATTGTATGTATATATACCACACCTTTATCCATTCATCTGCTGATGGACACTGGTTGCCTGTATACCTTGGCTATTGTAAATAATGCTGCAATGAGCACTGGGGTGCATGTATCTTTTCAAATTAATGTTTTTGTTTTCTTTGGATATATAGCCAGGAGTGAAATTGCTGGATCATATGGTAGTTTTATTTTTTGTTCTTTGAGGAACCTCCATACTGTTTTCCACTGGGGCGGCACCAATTGACATTCCCACTAACAGTGCACAAGGGTTCCTTTTTCTCCATATCCTCGCCAACATTTGTTATTTGTGTTCTTACGGATGAAAGCCATTCTGACCAGTGCGAGGTGATACCTGATTGTGGTTTTGATTTGGATTTCTCTGGTGATTAACGATGTTGCACATTTTTTCATGTGAATTAGCTCCACTGTTGAAGGGAGCAGTATCACAGAATTAATGAGCTTATTTTAAAACCATCACAGGGCTTCCCTGGTGGCACAGTGGTTGAGAATCTGCCTGCCAATGCAGGGGACACGGGTTCGAACCCTGGTCTGGGAAGATCCCACATGCCGCGGAGCAACTGGGCCCGTGAGCCACAATTACTGAGCCTGCGCGTCTGGAGCCTGTGCTCCGCAACAAGAGAGGCCGCGATAGTGGGAGGCCCATGCACCGCGATGAAGAGTGGCCCCCGCTTGCCACAACTAGAGAAAGCCCTCACACAGGAACGAAGACCCAACACAGCCAAAAATATAATAAATAAATTAATTAATTTTAAAAAAAACCATCACAGACATTTAGGGATGCATAATTCATTCACTTAACAGATATTTATTGAGTACCTACTATGTGCCCACACTGTTGTAGATGCTTGGAATACATCCTAGACGAAACAGACCAACGTCCCTGCCTGCCCTTGTCAAGTTTAATTCTAGTGGAGAGAGACAGAAAATAAACAGTAAGCAGAATAAGTACATTTTATAGTGTGCTGCAGTTTAAGTGCTTGGGGGAAGGGGGAGGGATGGGGAGGGAGAGAGCTCTGGAATCCCAGAGCCAGGTTACATTTTAAATAGAGCCATCAGACTTGTCCTCACTGAGCAGGTGGAGTGGGGCAGGCCGTGGTTTGGAGAGGTGATGGGCTGTGTCGTGCGTGCAGTGTATGACCAGGGAACCAAGTCCCTGTGAACCCTGGTCATTGCTACCATGGTCCCTCGTGGGTGCAGATGGGGAGAGGAGTTTCCCTACAGCTGGCATTCCCACCCCTAGACCACCTAGGAGAAAGTATCCCGATGGCTACCCCCAGCTGCAGGTGACCTTCGTGACTGCTCAGACGGAGCTTCCGTGCGCCACACTGAGACACGTGGCAGGCAGCCTGTGTGTACAACACAGAGCATCCGAGGGGGAGGGAGAGTGAGTCACTCAGTCCTGCAGCGATCACGTTTGGAAGAGCAGCACTTGTGCAATGCTGAGTGCGTAATTCTAGTTTAAATTCAATCATGGTGTTTCTACAACTGGAGGCGAGCACAAAAAAACACCCAGCAGGAGCTGCCCAGCCCAGAGAACAGCAGAACTTTGGAGGCTTCAGAATCATGAAGGAAGGAAGTTGGAAGAAGAAGACACTCCAGGCTTGAGTGTGGCCAAAGGCGGGTCAGTGCACAGGAGACCCTTGCCGATGGGCAGCCTGGGGCTTGAGGAGCAAGGGATGAAGCAGTGTAGGGCTGGTGCCGGAGGATTCCACGGGGCACCCAGTTCTAATCCAGGCAGGCTAGAGGGGCCCCAGGGCAGGTGGAAGGAAGGGTGAGGGGTATTTACACAGAAATGTGTGAGCCCTATTCAAGAAGCAGTTACTGACCTCGAGGGTGTGGTGACTAACACTCTGGGACATAGGCCACCCCTCAATCTCCCATGCAGTATGTCTAATGGAGAAGGACCCCATCCCAAGGGAAGAGAGTGTAGAGGCGCACAAGAGGGCCCGGGCAATGGCTCAGGGTCTGAGGGAGGTCTGTGCATGTAGGAAGAGATGGTTCCCTGACAAGGTCAATGCCCAGCCCAGAGGACCTTGCCCGGAGATGGCCGTGAGGAGAGAAGGAACGAGAAAGCTTGGTCCTAGAGGTGCTGTAGCCACCAGACGCTTCCCAGGAGAGCAGGCAACGAGCACCAGGATGACCAATGGGGACTTGAAGGAGCCCCGGGAGTACCAGGTCAGTCACCTACGGCCACGTCCAAAGCCCACAGAGGCCAACAGCCGGGGGTGTAGGCAGCAGAAGCTGAGTTACACCAAGGAAAACGTTTATTCCTACTCAGAGAACAGTATCCCTGAATGGTTAAAAGGCAGAGGCTGGGCAGGGGTGATCATCCAAGTTTGTATCCTGGTTACGCCGTTTACTAGCTGTTGTCAGAGAAGTCTCTTAACCTCTCTTCATCCTCAGCTTCCTCACCTGTCAACCTCACACAGCTGGTGAGACGTAAATGAGATAAAACACTTAACACAGTTCCTGGCTTATAGAAATAGTCCACAAATAGCTGCTATTTTTATTGTAACTATTTTTGCAAATGTTGTGGACAGCTGTTGCGGGGGCTTTTTTTTGGTTTTGTTGCCTGGCATCTCTTCCTTTGGAATTGCCCCTCCCTACTCCCACCCACTTGGTTCTGATGTCCAGCTAATCCTGCCACTTGGACCCCTGCTGACAGGAGATGGGCAAGTGACCAATCAGATTTTCTCTCCCAGGGACTGGAACTTTTAAGTGCCAGTGCCGTCATGCGGGAAGGCAGTTAGAGCTGAGTCATCCTGCGACAGGGAATTTCCTGGAGCAACTCCTGCTTCATGCCTCCCGGGGTCTGGTATGAAACTCACACTTCTCATTGCAGCCAAGTATCCCTCCTCACGAACCAGCCACAGGGCGAGACAACTCTATGGAAATGGCCGTATGAATGGCAGTGTGGGGACCGGGAGGTTGGGAAAGAGGAGGTGATCTTCTCACTTCCTCCCTTCCCTCATCACTTAGGTCATCAGCAGGGCTTCTCTGCCCGCACCCCTCCCCCCCCCCCCTTTTTTTTTCCTGGTAATATTTGTACTTAAATTGAGAGTCAAATAGTGAATAGAGTTGGGACAACTGGGTAGCCACCTGGAAGAGATGAAGCTGGATCAGTATATGTGGATACATTCTAAATGGATCAAAGATTTAAATGTAGAAAGTGAGAACTTAAAGTCACTAAGAGAAAACATCGATGAATTGCTTTATAAGCTTTGAGTGGGGAGGGTCTTTCTAATTATGACTCAGAATCCAGAATCTATCAAAGAAAATATTTATAAATATACTACATATCCATCAAAAACTTAGCAGAAAATAGTAGCAAAGACAAACAACAAAGTGGAAAAGAAATTGCAATACAAATGATTGATTTCCCTAAAATATAAAGAGCTCCTAGAAATCAAGAAGAAAAAGATAAAAAAAATAATAGGAATGTGGGCAAAGAACATAATCAGAGCATTCAGAGAAAAAGAAATATAAATGGCTCTTAAACATTTAGAAGATTCTTAATCTTACTTATAATAAGAGCAGTCATATTGACACCTGGCAGATTGATAAAAATTCAAAAGTTTGACAGTACATTCATGAGGCTGTGGGAAAATAACCACATTCACACAATTTTGGTGGGAGAATAAGATGATACAACCTCTGTGGAGAGCAATTAGACATTATCAAAAGTACAAATACATTTGCCCCTTGACCTCTGGAAATTTATCCTCCAGCTATATCTGCATACAAATGAAATAACATATGTATGCGGTTATTCATTCCAGCATTGTTGGTATTAGCAGAACACTGGGAACACCCCCAGTGACTAGTTTGTTTTTTGGTTTTTTCTGAGCCAAAGGTTTAAAAAAATCCATCCCCTGCTCTACCCCATTCCCATCGCCAGTTCTCAATTACCAAAGGCTTTAAATTTTTAATTGATTTTTCAGATATTTATTCCTATATTTCTTTTTTTAATGCTTATATTATTTCTTGATTTTCAATTTAAGCATTATCTATTGACTACTAATGAAGAAAAGTATTTAACTTTATTATGTATCTCCCACTCCTAATTCACACACATGGAGCTATTCACTATCCTTCATTTTTCCAATGGTTACATTACAATTTTTTGTTATATTAATATTCAATATTTTGAGTATTATGTCTATTACCAGGGCTTCCTTGGTGGCGCAGTGGTTAAGAATCTGCCTGCCAATGCAGGGGGCATGGGTTCAAGCCCTGGTCCGGGAAGATGCCACATGCTGCAGAGAGACTAAGCCTGTGCGCCACAACTACTGAACCTGCACTCTAGAGCCTGCGAGCCACAACTACTGAAGCCCGCACGCCTAGAGCCCGTGCTCTTCAACAAGAGAAGCCACAGCAATGAGAAGCCCACGCACTGCAACGAAGAGTAGCACCCACTCACCGCAACTAGAGAAAGCCCGCGTGCAGCAACGAAGACCCAACAGAGACAAAAATTAATTAATCAATCAATCAATTAATTAATTAAAAATAAAAATTAAAAAAATAATTTATTCCCCAAATATCCTATGTGTCATACATTTGGGATCCTCCATTAGTTCCATTTTTCCCCCTGGAGATACTACTATGGTATCCCTTCATGTTCTTGCTGTATTATGCACTGGTTTCCCTCTAGACCTGCTGCACAGCTGTCATCTTCAAGCCTATCTTTACTACCACCCTGAGAATTTCCTTTGCCCACTCGATCTCATGTGTTGGATCCATTGTGGTCTGGATCCCAAGTCTCCTAGATTTGCTTACTCATTTTAGTAAAGTACAGCATCCTCAAATAGATTCCTAAGAATGAGTACATAGAAAAAATTTGAGACCCTTCTTGTGTGAAAATGTCTTCATTATACCCTTACACTTGGTGTTAGTTTGACTCTACAGTTGCTCTCCATATCCATGGGTTCTGCATCCTAGGATTCAACCAACTGCGGATCAAAAATATTCAGGAAAAAAAAATTCAGAAAGTTCCCCAAAGCAAAACTTATAGCTTAGATGCAAATACTACACCATTTTATATAAGGGACTTGAGCATGAGCAGAGTTTGGTAACTGCAGGGGGTCCTGGAACCAACCCCTTATGGATACTGAAGGATAACTGTATGTACCAGTTCAGAAATATTTTTTCCAAACATTTCATTTCCTGATGGCACCCAGTATTGCTGTTGAGAAGCTTGATGTCATTCTATTCCTGACCCTTTGTTGTGGCCTATTTCTTCTCTCAGGAAGTCTCTCAGGAATCTTCTCTTGATTCCTGGTGTTCTGAAATTTCATGATAATGTGCCTTGATATGAGGTTTTATTTTATGATTATTATTTCTTGTGTTTGGGCACTCCATGGGATTTCTTGTACTATTTCTATGGTAATTTCCTTTCCTCAACTTTCTCTCTTCTCCCTTTCCGAATATACTATCAGTTGAATGTGAAACTCCTAAATCAACCCTCTCAGTTTCATATTATTTCTCTCCTGCTTTCCAAATCTGTATCTTTAATTTCCTACTTTCTATGAGATTTCATCAACTTTATCTTCTAACTTTTTTACTGAATGTTATTCTGGTATTGCACTTTTAACTTCAAAGAGCTCTTTCTTGTTCTCTGATTTTTATAGGACCCTGTTCTCATTTCATAAACTGATAGTCCTTTTGATTTTTTTTTCTGCTTCCTTAAGGTTTCTTTTTTTTTTCTTTTGGTTTCTGTCTTTCATGCAATCAGTCTGCCATGTTAAATGTTAAGTCTCTAGCCATTTTAAATGTTGGAGTCTTCCAGCTTCTAAGGCCTGTCCCTTGTATTTTTCAGACTGTTGTTTTTTAAAAATAACTACATAAGTAATATACAAATGTATTCTCATTGCCCCAAATTCAAACAATACAAAAGTATACTGAGAAAAATGTAAGAGTTCCCCCCCACACCCACTCTTGTTCCCAAAGGTAACCAGCGACAACAGTTTGGTGTGCCAAGATATTTTCTACCATACACTCTAAATCCACCTGAGTTAATGCAGATGTAATTAACTGGCTTTCATGGAGGATCCAGAGCGTGTATGTGTGTGTGTGTGTATGTGTGTGTGTGTGTGTGTCTTAATTTGTTTGTTTGGTCTATGAGAGTTACTTAATTTTTGAATTGACTACCCAACATTTCAGTGTTAGGAGATCATATAAAACTCCAGATTCCCAAACTCTCTCTAAAAAATTGGGAATTTTGACAACAATGGACCCATACATCCATATTATGAAGGGGCATCTTTTCTCCTAGGCCCCACTCAACCTGTGCTCATTCATAGCACTTGCCTGGCTCCTGTAAGTGTTGGAGTTGGTGACACCTGAGTTGAGGTGTTGGTGTGCACTCTAGAAGCTGTAACACGTCCATCACTCACTGATAAAGACTAGTCTACCGTATCATTGGAAGGTCTGTCAGACAGGAAGACAGAAGGCAAAGGCCTCCTTTTCGAATGTATGAAAAAGGATTGGGGTGGACTAATTGCCAGGTCAGTTGGACTGTTGGGTCTGGAAGGTAGGGTAGCTCATTAACTGCTAATCCCTGACTTCTCTGAGTATTTTTTTTTCCCACGGATCTTTCCCAATATAGATTGCATGGCAACAAAACACACTTTCTGACTTCTAAGTAGAATAGGTACAAAATGAAGGGCAGTTGAGGCAGGAAGCAGCAGAGATGCTGACCTGCCAAGAGAAGACACTTAAGAGCTTTCACCAAGGCCACCACATGACGAATGGCTGCAACTCACTCTCACATGGCTGATTACCGAGGCTGACTCCCCACACTTTCTCCAGTCAGGGAGGGGACCCACTGTGCCATTTTCCTGTAAGCAACATCTCTGCGCATCAAATGCAAGTGAGCTTTTGGTATGTGTAGCTCTGATCTCTCTACACAATTCTTCTATCATCTTATTTAACTCGATAAATAGCAACACATCCACTCATCCAAGGCAAATCATGATTTAATCCCAGATGAATGGTAAAGAATACAATTTTTTTTTCTTTTTTTTTTTGGCCGCGCCGTGCAGCTTGCAGGATCTTAGTTCCCCGACCAGGGATTGAACCCAGGACCTTGGTAATGAAAGCACAAAATCCTAACCACTGGACCACCAAGGAATTCCCAAATATACAGATTTCATGAAACTTTTATATTTAAAAAGGTTAGGAGGAATCTAGTAAAATCATTTCTGTGGGCAAACATTTAACTATAAGAATGTATTATGTATTTGTCAATGGGAGAAAACATCCCTGGCCCATTTTAATGCACCGCCATACAGATAAATTTTAATGTTCCTTTTTTTAATTTCACAGGTTCATGAGATGGAAAAGAGATTGGCTAGACCTCATCATGTGTCTGTAGAACACAGAGCAAAGGGCCTTCAATTCTGCCAGGCTCCAGTCTAGTAAAGATCTCAAGGGACATTTTTCACAGAAGAGAGGTGTGACCCCTGCTTTGGCCACTGTCGTCTCCTCACCCCATCTTCACACTTTCTCCCCCTTTCCCGTCAGCCTCACTCCCAAGGGTCCAATAACTAGTCCTACTTGGGCCTCGGTGCTGAGACCTGTACAGAGATCATAGAAACAGTATTACAGCCAATGTTAATGTTTATTTTCTTGCTCCCAGTGAGATACCAGCCTTTCTTCCACTAAATTGCTTCACTATATTGTACTTAAGACATGAAAGGGTTGTCTTTGGTCAAATTTTCATCCAGAGCAAAAATAAACTAATGAGGACCTACTGTCTAGCACAGGGAACTCTACTCAACACCCTGTAATGGCCTATATGGGAAAAGAATCTAAAAAAAGAGTGGAGATATATATATATATGTATGTATGTATGTGTGTGTGTGTGTGTGTATAACTGAATCACTTTGCTGTACAGCAGAAACTAACACAACACTGTAAATCAACCATACTCCAATAAAAAAATAAAAATTAAATTAAAAAAAATTTTTAATAAAAAGTAATGTTTGGGGCTTCCCTGGTGGCGCAGTGGTTGAGAATCTGCCTGCCAATGCAGGGGACACGGGTTCGAGCCCTGGTCTGGGAAGATCCCACATGCCGCAGAGCGGCTAGGCCCGTGAGCCACGACTACTGAGCCTGCGCATCTGGAGCATGTGCTCCGCAATGGGAGAGGCCGCGACAGTGAGAGGCCCGCGCACCGCGATGAAGAGTGGCCCCCGCTTGCCACAACTAGAGAGAGCCCTCGCGCAGAAACAAAGACCCAACACAGCCATAAAAAAAAAAAAAAAAAAAAAAAGTAATGTTTGACTCAGAGCAAGGATATTGAACAAAATTCTGAAAAGTTGAAAAATAACATAATATAACACAAATTAACATAAAATAAAATTAAATTAAAAAGGGCTTTTAATGGGGAATACAGATGGAAAGATCCAGGGTCCTTCCATAGACACTTTTTTAGGATGCAGACAAGAAGAAAAGAGAGGGGAGTGAGGAGACAAATTATATGATATTTCTTTCTTCTATTCCAAATTAAATTTATTCCTGCCTTTGCTTTACTGCTAATCTAATACCGGTATCATAATTTCTCTTATTTGCTTCCCATTCTTGCATAGAAAAATGGAATTCTGCGCTATGATTGAATCTAAATACTAAAATCATTTAAGATACACTACTCCTGGGACATACAGCAAAAGGTAATAAGTTTCTCAAAATGTGACCTAATTATAACTGTCCTTTTAAGTTTTATTTCCTACTGGGACCAAATGTCTGCAGTTAAAAATAATTCTTGAAACAGGTCCATGTTGTCACAAAACTTTTCAGAGTCACTTAAATGTTATCCATATTCCCAATTTATTTTTCTCCTCTGTTTCTGTGTGATAAAAGCCAGATAGCCAGGAGAGACAGGAGGCCAGGCCACACTTCAGGCAGAGAACATGCTGGGCCAGAATTCTCACAGCCAAAGTCTCCCTTCTGACTGGATGAGGAGTCAGCTTACCACTGGTTCACTGACACTCTGTGCACCAGTGACCCCATATCATTCCCGCTGTCAGCCGCCGGATAAGCTTCGAATGCCCAACAGTCAGAACTTCTTGCCCGTTTTTTCCCAGGCCCCCCATGAACAGCAGACTCATATGGTTTGAGCTTTGCTCTCATTTGCTGCCCCAAATGGTCTTTGAGATGCTCAAGCCTCAAGCCCCCTCCATCTCCATGGTCCAGTGTTCACTCTTTCTTTCTAATGTCCATTTCAGTGACTCTCCTTTTAGAGGCAATCCTATGTTTCTGAACGAAAAAGCCCACTCTCTGTCTGGCCAGCATCTCTTGCTTGATTTGCCCTGATTCGAAGAGACCTGGCTTCTCACTGTGGGATTTTCTAAGGACACTTTCAGAAGCTGTTGCTTTTTCAATTCTGCATTTAACTCTCTCCGAACAGGAATAAAAGATGAGGGTTCTTCTAATCTAAGGGCACATGCCCTGAAGGTTCAACACATATGTCCTGAAGTCACACAGACCTAGGCTTGAATCGTAGCTCCACCACTTGTCTGACTCCAGACACATGCTTGAACTCCCCAAGTCTCAGTTTCCTCATCTGTGAAATGGGGATGATAAAGGAGGGACTTTATAAAGTTGTTGTAAGGATTAAAATTGATAAAGAATGCCAAGCAGTTACTACAGAGCTTAAAGTGTTGTAGGCATTCAGTAGATATGAGCTATTATTATTAGGGCATTTGAAAAAATCACTTCTTCCAGGCTTTAGTGCAGATAGAGGATGCTATTTTTGTTTGTTGAGGGTGCCGGAAGGATTCAAGCCAAAGATGGCTAGAAATTAAATTATCTTAGTCTTCTGGATACTCTTCTCTCCTGAGTCCAGCTCATAGGAGAAGTAAACAGCTAAGAAAAGAGAGAAGCCACAGCCAGGATCTTACCCAGGAGGCCCTGGTGAGAGCTCACATGCAAAGACATGCCATTTCCAGGGCCTTCTACACCCTGAAAAGGAGAAGCCGAGTTTTGAAATGAGCAGATACATTTTAATTTTTAATTTCAGATGTGCACATTTATTCTGTGCTAAATGGTACCCTTGAGCCTCATTAGGAGTGTGGGTGACCAGCTGACCGCTGTTCAAAGCTAGATATGAAATACCAGATCTGGTGTTGGGAGCTTTATAAATGATATAGAGAGTCACTGGGAGCTCCCCACCTAGTCTTGGCAAAAAGCACTGTAGGCTTCTACCCAGGGAGACTAGAAGAAAAGGAACAAGAAGAGAACATTGCTGGCTGGAAGCAACAAAGAACAGACAGACAAAAATGAGAACTGTTATACTCCAATAAGGATGTTAAAAAAAAAAATGAGAGCTGAGGGAAGCACTGCTTGGCAGTGACTGTGATGGGGTCCAGTGGGCAGGGGGAGAGATCAGGAAGGGGAGTGAGAAACCTGACAGGCTTTCTAGTTCACCTGCTGGGTTTCCACACTGTGCTGGGTGCCGTGAGGTCCAGAGTCATGCAAAAGTCAGTCTCCACGCAAAGCATCTGGCAGCATTTCTAGGATATTAATGCACGATTATAGAGCTCACATGTAAGACAAATGTAATGGGAACACGAGCACCTTCCATTAAATATTAATAAACAGAAGTTACCCTCAACCAGCGAGGAGTGGGCTATGGATCCCCAAGCCTTCTCACCCCTTCTTCACGGTCTCTCAGGAGGGTTCCCAGGGCAGAAATGCACCCCTTCACATTCTCTTTATGGGTTTGCCTACCATCCGTGTCTCACGACCCCCCTCCCTCACCTGGGATCACCTGTTGTATTTGTTTCCTAGGCTGCCATCACAAATGACGACAGACAGACTTTGTGCCTTAAAATAATAGGAATTCTTTTTCTCCCTGAAGTCCACAAGAGGGATGCAGGGCTGCACTCGCTCTGAAGGCTCTAGGGGAGAATCCTCCCTTGCTTCTTCCAGCTTCTGGTGGCTCCAGGTGTCCTTGGCTTGTGACAGCATCCCTCTAATCTCTGCCCCCATCTCCACATAGCCTTCTCCTCTGTGTCTGTGCCTTCTCTTCTTTCTCTTCTAAGGACACTTGTCATTGGATTTAGGACCCACGTAATCCAGGATAATTTCACATCTTGAGATCTTTAACTCAATCACATCTGCAGAAATTCTTTTTCCAAATAATGTCACATTTACAGGTGGTGAGTGTTGGGGCATGAACATAACTTTTTGAGTTCCACCATTCTACCCACTACACCTGCCAAATAAACAACTCACACTCGTCTCAGACTTTGTTTTTGGTAGAACCCGAACAAATCAAGCTGCCAAAGAAATACAGTTTATCTAGCCCACCCCTCCACCACTAGGCAGGTCCCATAGAAAGCGTACCAAACAAATAGCTCATAAAACTTATCAAACTTCGTGCCTATTTGATTCAGCACTGTAGCCCCAGGGTTTAGCACACAATGCCTGGCACACAGTAGATCTCAAAACAATATTTGTTGAACGAATAAAGTCTCACCATCAGATCCCAGGTAGAGAAATAAACTTTTTTTTTCTTTTTTTTTTTTAAACTGTTCCCTGGGGTAATGACGTGCCCTTATAGCCTTGCTAAGATTAAGCTTTGTCATTTTTGCCTTTTTTAATTTTTATTTATTTATATATTTATTTATTTATGGCTGTGTTGGGTCTTCGTTTCTGTGCAAGGGCTTTCTCTAGTTGTGGCAAGCGGAGGCCACTCTTCATCGCGGTGTGCGGGCCTCTCACTATTGCGGGCTCTCTTGTTGCGGAGCACAGGCTCCAGACACGCAGGCTCAGTAGTTGTGGCTCACGGGGCCTAGTTGCTCCGCGGCATGTGGGACCTTCCCAGACCAGGGCTCGAACCCGTGTCCCCTGCATTAGCAGGCAGATTCTCAACCACTGCGCCACCAGGGAAGCCCAACCTTTTTTTTTTTTTTTTTTTTTTTTTCTTAACTGTTTTTTTCCAACAGCTTTATTGAGGCATAATTTACATACAACCAAATTCACCCGCTGTAAGTGTACAATGTGATAACTTTTAGTAAATTTATAGAGTTGTGCAGTCATCACCACAAACCAGTTTTAGAACATTTCCAACACCCCACAAAGTTCCCTTATACTTGTTTGCAGTCCAAACACCATTTTCACCCCCAGCCCTAGACAGTCACTGATCTGTTTTCTGTCTCTATAGATTTTTCCCTTTCCGGATGGTTCACATAAATGAAATTACATAATATGTTGTCTTTTGCTCCTAGCTTCTTTCATGTAGTATAATGATTTTAAGGTTGATCCACGTTGTAGTATATATCAGTAACTCGTTCCTTATTGCTGGATGTATTCCATTGCGTGAGTATGCAACATTTTCTTTATCCATTTACAATAGATGGGCATTTGGATTGGTTCCAGTTTGGAGCTATTATGAATAATGTTGCCATGAACAGTCACATACAAGTCTACGTGTAGTCATATATTTTCATTTCCCTTGAGTAGATACCAAAGAGTGGAATCCAACTTCTCATTTTGAAAATTTTCAAATCTATAGGAAAGTTGAAAGAACAGCACATTATACATCCTTTACCTCCATTCTCAGTTGGTAACATCGTGCTGTATTTACTTTATCTTTCTGTCTTCATGAAATATTTTTTACGTACCATCTGACAGAAAGTTGCAGACATCATGACATATTTCCCTGACTTCACCTCTTAATCATAAGGCGATTCTCCTACCTAACCACCATACCATTATCACAACGAAAACCTTTTTCCCAACTTTATTTTGAATTTTTCAAATCTACAGACAAATTGAAAGAATAATACACTGAAATGATCCTTGACTTTGCCACCATTTCCCATATTGCTGCTTTGACCCTCCTTTCTCAAACCTTCTCACTGCCATGGCTCTTAAAATATTTGTGTTGGGTTGTTCTTGGTGCAAAGCCATGGAATATTCCTAACCTGTCACACTCTTACTCTTCCATGGTTTATTCCCTGAGTTTTCAGGGCTGGCTTCACAAGACTCCAAGGTGCCTCTAACGTGTTGTCCTGAGGGATATTGCAAAACTCTCAAAACTTCCCTCACCTCCTTCAAGGCTTTGCTCAGATGTCAACCTCTCGATGACACCTACCCTTCCCCTTTCCACATCTGTGCCCTGGCAGTCACGCTGGACCACTCCGTCCGCCATCCATCCTCCCCGCCCTGGGGCACATCTGCCCTGAGTGGAAAAAAGCTGGGTGATCTGCCCTGACTTGCGAGGGATGCCAGTCAGATTCTCGCTCTTGCAGCCTGAAGTGGGAACTGGGGCGGGGGGAGGGGGGTCCTGCACGATGGGGGGGGGAATGTAAGGAAGCTGACAAAGAGGCTTGGGTCAGTGGTGGTGGAGAGAGGCCGTAGGAGAAAGGAAGTTTTGAGGAAGCAAGGGGAGTCAAAGCTATGAGACAGAGGAAAGCCCTTGGAGGAATAGGAAGACATTGAGGAGTTCCACAAATCCCTGCCCGCGAGGTCCCTTGAGCTGCCCTGGATTCAGGACATATCTGGTTCCAGTCTCTGTGAGGTCTGGATAGTCCACAGGTCCTGTTTTCCTACAGTTTCTGTCACCCTCACTGCTTTGCAATTTCTTCCCCACAAAGCTCATCACTTGAACTAGGTTGAGTGACACTTTAATCCTTGCAACCCAAAGAATCTGAGTACAATGGAAATACACGGGTGTTTATTGTGTACAAGAGACTGCAGGGAAAAACAAACCTCCTGGAGATGGTCCCTATGTGCAAGGAGCTTACTGTTTTCTCCTCTGCTTTTCTCCATAGCAACACATCCTCTTGTGGTGTCCTACAGGCTTGCTACTCACAGTGTGGTCCAAACCCCACCTACATATACATCACTTGTGAGATTGTTTTTAAAAGAAAAGCAGAATCTGGGACCTCACCCCACATCTACTCAACCCCAGGTAAGAACATTAAACTTTGAGGAGCATTGCTTCTCCCCAGATAATAGTCCCAAACCCACTGTACCAATCACCTTTTCACTCTTGGGGCTCCCATCTGCCACTGATTTGATAGCCAACATCAATAATTCTATGGATATCAAAGCTTTTGGTAAAGCTCTCTGCCTATAAAATGCAGGCTTCTTAATGCTCTTCCTTTGCCTGTATCCTTCAGATGTCTTTCATTAAACTTTCTTTGTAATGGTGTTGTAAATGGTTTTCTTTTTTTCAGAGGTTCATCCTGTTTTGGGAAAATCCTGTGGAGTAAATCCAAGGATTGCAGGAATCTCTTTCTCTACCCAGTTCTTTACAACTGCAGATGATCTCTAATGAGCATTTTAACTACATTCTTTCAACATACCGTCATCCTTGCAAAGTATCTATAGGTTCAGGTTACAGCTTGTTTTCATCTCAAAACACCAGAGAAAGATAAAAATCCCCATCAAGAGATGAAACACCAAGAAGAAAAATGAGACCATTTTTCCAGGAGAGACTCATGTTTTAGTTTCCTAAACTGTATGCCCTCAAGTATCCATCTCATGGGTCAGTTGCTGGGCTGGGTGTATCATGCCTTCAGGACCAGTCACGCCCACTTATATTTGCAAGTCTTCCTGCAGATCCTCAGAAAGGGGACCTGGAACAGGGTGAAGCTCTGTGTGCACCACCCTCTGATTTCCCCTCCTATCCTCCCTCTAGCCCTCTGTTCTCTCTTGTAGCCTTTATTCATCTTTCCTTCCTCCCAATAAGATGTCTTGAGGGCTGACAGTGGGCCACATACTGTGCTGTGCTGGGTCCTGGAGATGCAGCCATTAAGAGGGTACAGGTCCGCCTCATGTTGGGACAGTGGGGTCTTGGGGCTGCCTTGAGAAAATGATATCTGAGCCAAGGGCCTAAAGGATGAGTAGTGGTGAGCCTGGCTAAGAAAGAAGGGGATCTCCTTGTTCCCTGGAGACCACCAGCGAATGGAGTACCCCCGCTCCCACTTGGCATCTTCGGTTGTTGGCTCCACACTGCCCTTGCCCAGTGCCCTGTGTGCTGACAGCTCCGTAGCCCAGGCTTGGACATTTGCTTCCGTTCTTGTCTGTGTCTGACCTTGGCCTGGGCCGTTTTCTGCCCCACTTCTCCCATACCAGTGTCGACAGCTCACAGGATCCCTCCCCAGCTGATAGGCAATGGCAGCTTTTTTCCTCTCAATTTATTAGAAAGCGCTTCTTTCCTAATAGAATTCTTTTTTGCTCTCAGGACAATAATTCAGGCTCATTGCAGGGTGAATGTGTATGATACAATCAGTGGTTGTGCAGGAAACCATGTCTAACACAGCTGCATCTTTCGGCGCCATGCCCCCGGCAGGTCTCAGTGGTCGGAGAACCACATGTGCTGGGTCAAGTCCGGCCTGCATCTTGCTGATGCCCTCATTCAGGCTGATTGAGGCCTAGAGTAAGTGATAGTTCCCACATGCTTCTCTCCAGGTTAGACAAGCAGCTGCTGGATTCCTCCCTCGCTCTGAATAAATTCAGTTGTTTTGCTAACTGGACTACAGCTTCTTTTTTCAGAACGTCACGGGCATATTTTCGGGTTTCTGTGAACAGGTGCTGCAGGAAGCACGATTCATTTGTTTATTAGGATGTTACCCTGTGTTTTGAAAAACAATCTGAAGAGGAAAATTGGCCTCTCGATGCCTTCTGCTTTTTCTCCTTAGGCCCTAAGCTGTGAACAACTGCTATTACCTTTAGTTTACAGAATCCCCATCTGGTTTGGTACTTTGATTTATGTTGGCTGTAATCCAGAATGGCTGATTTGGTTTATTTTAAGGAGTTTTATTTTAAGAAACTTTTGACATTTAAAAATCTAATTGGAACAATCTGTACCCAGAAATTTTTTAATGCAGTCTAGGATTAAAAGATGTTCTTTGACATGTTTTAAAAGAAAGCAGGGTTTTAAAAGAAAGCAGGGCTTTCCACACCTGCCTAGTCTTGGTACTTCAGGACTTTGTTGAAGATGTGGAGGGAGAATCCTCAGGTTGGGACTCCCACCAGAGAAGAGCCTCAAGCCCATCCTTAAGCTTGATTTACAAACTCTGCTGGATGGACTGTCTGCTGTGAGCCAGTTACGGGGTGATGAAAGGCATGCTCTTAGCCAGCTCTCATGAGGTGGTCAGGCCTAAACTGGGTTGGATTCAGGAAATCTGCCTCATTCCCTTCACCAAAGGTCAGATGTTCCTGGTTCTGAGAGGCAGAAAGAGACCAGGTTGGATTAGAGCGCCTCCACCCGAGAATTGAAGTCACAGCTAAAAGTTCAAGAGCCTGGTGGGGTCTGATGTTCCCAAGAAGCATCCCAGCTTCCAGAGGTTGGCCTGAGTCTCCGGGGACATTACACACAGTGCCTGGACTTCTTAGTACTTGTGGTGAGCCTCAGCTGATCCGGATCCCTGAAATTGCTGCTGATTGAAGCAAAGAGCTTCCCAGCCTCCAAGAGGGGATTGAGAGAGAGAAAACCCATAGCTCATCAAGCCCAACGGATCCTAAGAAATGGGAGGGGGGTGGTGTTCATCAGGCCCCGGGTAGCCACTTGCGAACCATACCCTAGCCCCTGCTTCTCTCCCCAGCTCCAGCTTTGCTGCTGGTATTGCCACATGTGAGCACAGCCAGCCCTTGGACTTAGAGGATTTCGCCTAATTCTCCTACTTCCCCATTTCTCCAGACAGCACCTCCATCCTCCATTCTCCCAGTCACCATCTTAGGGTCATTATCTGCTTTACTTTCCTGCCATAAGGCTCAAACATTAACTGTGTGTCCTTGGTCCAGTGTCTTAATCTCTCTGAATCCCAGTCTCATCTATTTAAGAAGTACCTACCTCATTTTTAGAAAAACTTTGATGTCAAGAGTTTGAACTTATTCGGGAAATGAAGCGGAGATAAAAGGTTTTAACTTTTTACGAGCACCTACTATGTGTCGGGCTCTATTAGACATTTTACATTGAAGCTTCAAACTTAATTAACATACCCCTCCCTCTGCTTTTCAGTCGTAACTCCTATTATTTGCCTGCTTGTATCTTACTCCAGGCAAACTAGGTTACTCATTCTTTCTCACTTGAGCAAGCTTGAATTCTCTCCCAATTCTTTGTTTTTCATCATACTCTTTTTTGTTTTTTAATTAATTAATTAATTAATTAATTTATTTATTTATTTATTTTTGGCTGCTCTGGTCTTTGTTGCTGCGCGCAGGCTTTCTCTAGTTGCGGCGAGTGGGGGCTACTCTTCATTGCGGTGTGCATGTTTCTCACTGTGGTGGCTTCTCTTGTTGTGGAGCATGAGCTCTAGGCGTGCAAGTTTCAGTAGTTGCAGCACCCATGCTCAGTAGTTGTGGCGCGGGGCTCAGTAATTGTGGTTAGTTGCTCCTTGGCATGTGGGATCTTCCTGGACCAGGGATTGAACCTGTGTCCCCTGCGTTAGCAGGTGGATTCTTAACCACTGGACCACCAGAGAAGTCCGATCATACTCTTTTTTCCTGATCTATCCCACCTCTCCAGAATGAAATCCTATACATCTTTTAAGGTCCATCAGCGATGTGCTGGTAAATATTTAACAACCAGCTCTGCAGACAGAAAGACCCCTGCTTTGTAGTTTTTGTCAATTTTCATAGTGTAAAAACTCCCACTATGGCCAATTGCAAGCTACCAACCTGATATCAACTGGCTCACAAAATTTCTGAAGACGCAGAGACCAGAATGAGCTGGCTCTAGTGCACCACTGAACCTACAGTGTCACCTCTCTTGATACGCCCAGGCTGTAATATTCCTTCCCTCCTCTGAACTTCGTTAGTAATTTGTACTCTCTCGTGAAAGTCTTCTTCATTGTATTATGGTTATAATGAATCCCTGTTATCATTATTAGCTTTTCAAGGACATGAACTGTGTCTTACTCATCTAGGTATTCACAATGCTGCCTAGAACAATGATGGCGTTTCAATAAATATGTGCTGCATTAGACCGATGATGAAGATTATCGCTGAGGCTTGACACACGGTTGTGGGGAGGAGACAATGACATCATTAGTAAAGCGCTTACCAGAATGCTGGGCCCAAGGAGTGCTCAATTAGTGATCACCTGTGGCTTCTGGAATTAAGGGGGCACAAATTTTAATTCTAATGGTGGTTCTCAACAACTCCCTCCACCCCAAAATACACACACATTACAAGTACCTGGGAAACTTTTACAAATCCCAATGCCCAGGCCAATAAGTCAAATATCAGTATTTTTAAATTTCCCCAAGTGCTTCTGTTGTGCACCAAGTTTGAGAATCACTCTCCTCTGTGCCTCCAATCCTCTCCCTGGCTGATGAGTCAAGAATGTTGAAAAGGAAATGGCACCAGCTAGTCCTTTAAAAATCCTCCCGTTCACTGAACAATTCCAGTAAATAGGAGGAAAACTCACTTGTAGGATTGCCTTATTTGGTGATCAAGTTGGGTGGAGTCACCTGGGAGGGGCAAAGTTGAGCATGAGTAATGAATGCAGCCTTCTGTAGGGGCAGCAGAGAAATACCTCTTTGTCAGCAAACTCCTGTAAGTGAAGTTTTTCAAGCTGGAGAATGTTAGAGGCATCTCATTTAAACTAGATTTGGTCCTTGTGATGATTTTGTGCAGATTAAACAAAGGTAAATGTTGCTTCAATGAGCATCAGTGTATTTGTCCTGATTCTTTTGTTCCACCAGAATTTTGTTGTATTAAAATTACTCAGGGACTTCCCTGGTGGTCCAGTGGTTAAGACCTCGCCTTCCAATGCAAGGGGTGTGGGTTCGATCCCTGGTCGGGGTGCTAAAATCCCAGATGCCTCGCGGACAAAACCAAAACATTAAACAGAAGCAATATTGTAAACAAATTCAATAAAGACTTTAAAAAACTTTTTTTAAATTACTGAGCTATGAAGCCTCAAAATGATTCTTATTCTCCTATTTGTGGTAATGAGGATGGCCTTCCTTTAAGTCAAGATAATATTGCATTTCTATCATTGAGAAGCAGGTATTGCTTTCGCCATTAGAGTTGGTGACACTGAAACAGTGTGAAACCTGATTGGTCCAAAGTGACACGGGGGATGCCAAATAGGAAATCAAAGATTCCTGTCCTAACCACTTGACACTTGACACACTTCATCCTTCATGGATATTTAGCTATTGAGGTTTTGTCATCTATTTCTCATGTTAAAGGTATATACCAAACAAAAGCAAAAACAAAAACAAAATAAACTTTGAAAGGGTTTGATCCGAAAAGTAAATTAAGCAATTCTGCTTTAATAGGTTACTCCCTTTGTTTTTTCTTATAAAAATGATAGCCTGGGAGTTCACTTTAAAGAAGGGGGAATTGGGAGGAAGAGAAAAGAGCATATGTGGGCATGTGTTACAGAGTCACATTTTAGAGGTCTAACATGCTAAATTTCTTTGATGTGTCTCTATGGAGTCTTTAAAAAATGATTTTCTTTTTGGAGGCACTAATGAAAATATGTATGGAAGTGTTAAGTGGTTGAGGTAATCCTTCAAGGAGCATTATTGGCTGCGTTGGATCATACCAGATGCTTTTGTAAAAACCATGTTTATTTTACACTTAGTCCAATTTGGAACTTTCTTATAGAGACTCTGGATTGTCTTTGAAATAAACATTTTTAGCTATGCTATTCAGTGGATTATAATTTTTTTCTCCTATGGTATACACATAGCATATCATTAAAATACATGGATTTTTTTAAAACTCTAAAGTAAAATGAACTTTTAAAAGAAATCTTGGCAGAACCTCAGATGTTAGATCAAGGTTCTGTAATACCATAAACCCATCAAATTCCCAGTATCATTAGAACTCTGGCTGCTATGTGAATCACAGCCTCAAAACCATGACTCACCTTTCTATTACTTTTTCTCTGTTCTAACATTATACGTTTATAAAGGACGGGTATTATGATACCAACTTCTATTATATCGAATTTATCCCAAAGTACCACCAACAGGGACCACTGAACACCATTATGGGTAAAGTTCTGAATCAGGAATCAAGTCTACTATTATCCTCAAAAATCACAGTGATTTTGATTCACCAGATAAAGTTACAGGTCTAGCTATAGAATCAGACTGACCAAAAGATCCAGCAGTTTCCACTTGTTGCCGCAAATCTAACAAGAGACAGTGGCAGTAGAAATGGAAACGTTCCAACTACAGGTCTTACACATCATTCTTTTTCTTTGCACAAGGATTCTGTGATAATCTTTCAGCCAGACTGTTGTATGAGCACTCAGAGAGCATCTCAGACTCCCCTTTTCTCGAGAAAATGGGAAGGGTTGTACAAACTCCCTGAGTTCTTTGAAATAAGGGCCTGCCCAGAATCATAGTCACCTAAAATCCCATTGTGTTGTAATAAGTGGTAAAAAAAAAAGGATGATAAACCAAGGTCCAGTTTGGTTGCAAGGATGAACTGAAACTAGGAAAAGAGGGAAGGGCTATTGGTATTGCAAAAATTGTCTGAAGGAGAGAAGGGCGATGGATGAGTTCAACTCTCTCAGTGCCTTAAGTCAGGACCCTTTGGAAGTCTCCCTAATTGCACCTTCTAAGGAAGGGGGCATTGAAGATACAAAAAGAGCAATTTGCTTGCAAATATGCCTCATTTTAACCGTGGGAATAGCTACACAGAAACTGGCCCAACATTTGTGGGTGTTTACCTGTAATGAAAGATGTTGAGATGCAGAAATTCTAATTTCAGAAGATCTGGCATCCTGTCAGGGTTAGAGCAAATAAGGATGGGACACCCAATATCCACAGGTGAGAGAAAAACACTGCTTATCAATTAAGACTGGCTTTAACTGCTTACAGCAAACAAATAACATGGGCTTAAGTAAGACAGAAATCGCTTTCTTTCTCATCCTGTAAAAGAACCACTCTAGGGCTGGTATAGCAATTGCATGGTTTTAGGGACCCAGGCTCTGCCATCCTTGGCACATGGTTTCCACTTCGTGGTTCAGGATGGCTGCTTGAGATCCACCCAACAGGAAGGAGGAAGGGAAGGAGCAGGAGGTAGAAAAGCTGCTCTATCTCAGCTGGGTACACATCAGCTGTTTTTTTGGCAAGTTTGCCAGAAACTGCCTTCCATTCATATTACATGGACACAGTTAGTCCAACTGACCATCTATCACTGCAAAGGAGCTTGGGAAATATGTTATTTACAGCACTCATGGCCCCGGTAAAAACTGGAGTTCTGTTACAAGCAAAAAGAGAACAGATACTGAGGTAAGAACCCAACAGAGTCTGCCACAACCTGAACGATGTCAGTGCTGAGACTCAGATTTGAGAGGCTGCCATAATTAAGTGGAAAGCCTAGAATTCAGGAGACCTGGATCCTGTTCTCACGTCTACCCAAGTGTCCAGTGACTTAGTAATCTCATCTGTAAAATAGATATTTCGTGGCTAAAAAGTAAATGTTGTGACACATGATATTATAAGCATATAAGAGAAACCCTTGTTTAAAGTATCTCCTCTCCAATAAAGATGTTAAAAAAATAATAAATAAATAAATAATATGTTGAAAAAAATAAAATGATTAAAAAAATAAAAATAAATAAAGTATCTCCTGAATTAATTACCTGATCTAAAGCACATAGAATGGTCAAAATAGAATGGTCAAAACTTTGAGTTGAAAGGGACATTCAAGGATATCTAATTCAACCTCCCTCCCAATATAGGAATCTCTGCCACAGAACCCTGACAGATGGTCCCGTCTTGTGCTTGAGCACCCCTAGAGAGTGTTATTCTGCAGTGGCATTGATGGACAGCTCTGGTTGTCAGATAGTTTATCTGGATGGTGATCCAAAAACTGCCTCCCTTGAACCCCCATCTCCTGAAACAACAGAGAAAAAATCCATTGTCTCCTCTTCACGGCAGTGCTTCAGCTATTGGAAAACAGCTCTTCTGTCATCGCTTAGTCTTCTACACTTCAAGCCAAACATTCCTGATTGTTGCAACTGTTTCTTAAGTAACCAGGTGCCCATCTCTCTCACCATCTGAATATCTTTCTCTACGTTAGTGTTTCTCGAACTCTGTTGACTATGACCCACAGAAAGAAATCTATTTTACATATCATCAGTACACATATACCTGCATGTAAATGAAACAGAAGTTTCATAAAACAATAAGTAGCCTTATGAGCAGATGCAAACTTGTATATTTTCCAATTCAACTCTATTCTATTCAATGTATTGTGTTCTATTTTATTTTGTAAAGGCAGGTTGCTATCCACTCAATGGATTTCATACTCACTCATAAGTGGCAACCCATAGTTAGAAAATCACTACTTCAGATGCACTCCGGCCTATAAATATTCTTGGAGGGTAGTGCCTTGATGCTGCAGACTGATTGGAGTAAGCAAAAGGGGCTTTTACTTCCTGAGTCCAGAACTTAGTGTCTTTATTTTAAGGAAACCTAAATGCATTGAATTTGAAAGTAACACCATCACACCATTGGCTGAACATTTGAGTCAGTTATAACTGACCTTCTCCATGTGAACAGCTTCTATCTGAGCCTGCTTTACCCCACCCTCTCCTTGTGCAACTGATTTTTTTAAACCTAGATACAGAGCTTTAATTTAATCCTGTTAAACTTCCTCTTTTTTTAGTTTCAACTTTTTTCAATGTTTCAAAAACTTTTAGGATCATTTTTGTCATCAACCTTTCCAACTTTATAGCATATATGTATTTTATAAGTATATTTTCCATAGAATAATAAAATTTTGTATGGTTTAGCGCTTAAAAGATGACTGTTGACCTAAAGTCTCTGGCCCTATTATAGCCATTTATAAACAAATGGTTGAAAAAGAAGCAGGAAAGATAGAGATTTATGGTACTGGATAAGAAAATAAAAGTTCTGAGAGGTAGGATTTGAAATTATTATTATTATTATTATTATTTTGCATAGGTTTTCTACTTAAACTCAAATTAGATAATGTTTACCCATCATGCGGCAAGAGAATGCCAGCATGCTTCAACTTCATGGGCACTCAATTTGTGAAGATCAAACATGTATGGCCTACAACGCTAAGACCTGGGAATTCCACCCAGAAACTCTGGAGAGATGGAGATCCCCTGATGTGATGCATCTCTTCCAGCTAGAAGGTAAAGTAGGGCAAGTGGACATGATTTTCATTTGTTTATTTATTCATCTATTTATTCTAGAGATATCTGTTGTATCAAACACTGAGAGGCAAAAGCAGGGGGCCCTGTGCGTCTCCTCCTGTACTTAGGGGGGAGATAGCCTGGACTAGTCAGTCGTTAAGTCTCAGTGAGCTCAAGAAATAAGGCCTTTCCTAAGAGCTGGTAAGAGTTAGCTAGACAAAGAGATAGTCATGTGCCAGAAGGCTCAGAGGTGAGAGAAACATGGGTACTTAATGAACAGCAAAGGACAAGAACATTCCTAAAGTTCTTCAAGAAGGACGTGGCTTTGAACACACTGATTAAAAGGTATTTACTTGCCACATGTGCAGGCTAAGGCTGTAATGAGGAAACCAGAGGAGGTGGCCTCCATCTACATTCCATGAAGGACACCCATGTGTCTGCTTAGGATTCTCAAGAGTTTAGGGGCAGCTCGAGGACACTTAATGTCTTGGCTACCTGTGGGTTCTAAGTACTTATTGGATCAATAGAAGCTAAAAGTTGTTGGCCAGAGTGGAAGAAGGAATGGAGAAGAGGAGATGGACTTAGTAAGAAAGGGAATCATTTTTATTTGATCTTCACTACAAATTCCAGACTCAGATCAACAGAAAGTATTTCTTCCCCCTTGATTTTTCTCTTCTTTTCTTTTTTTAAACTGTCAGGTTTTTTGTTTTTTGCTTTTTGTTTTTTTTCCCTAATGAGTAATTGCGTTCTACAGGGTCCAAAAACTGAAAAGGTTCAAAAGAGATAGGTGATCAAATTTCCTTCCCTCTTTACCCCCTGCCACCCAATTTCTCTTCCCAGAGACGAACAAGGTCTTTTTTATATTTCCAGAAATAGTCTCTGCACATACAAGCAATATGTATGCATGTATAACCCCAAACCTTTTTTTTAGCCAAATGGCAGCATAATATACACACAGACAACAGATAATATTTTATTTTTTCTTTTACAGAACTGACCAACCCAGAGGGGGATAACATTTTTCAGTGAAAGAGAGGGGACCAGTCTTCAAGAAATAAGAAAACGTGAATATTAAGAAGACAGTAAATAATTTTTTAAATATATGTATCTATTTTCCCCCAGTTTCACCATTTATATATCTCAATTTCTCATGAAGAAACAAGAATTTGTAGGAAAAAAATATAAAGGGAAATATTGTTGGTTCTTCTTCAAGATGTTTACTAAAATCCTTGAGTTATAAAAAAGTTTGCACTCTTTTGCTGTCAAATATAAGAAACATGATAAAAGGAACACTGAGCAGAGTTATACTTTGTACTTAAAATATTATGCAAGCTTGAGAATTCAGAAAGCTACACATGACTCTGTATGCAACCTTCAGAAATACTAACAATCTGTACTGACAAACGGTGCCATCTAATTTTCTCTTTTGTACTTCCAGATTGATGCAGAAACTAGGGAAGGAATGTTCAGGCTGAAATGAATAGAAGGAACATTATAAATGAGTAACAGGATAATTAAAGCATGAAGCCTTCCACATCTCGAGATAATGGTAATGTCAAGTGTAGTTTTAGCTAATTAATTGGTTAAGAACAATTTGCCTCGGTGACTATCTTACATTTGAATATGGAACACTTTTTGCTTTGCTAGAAACTGAGAATAGAATTATCTTGGAGGTTGTAAAACAAATAGATTTTGGCCACCAAAAGTGTAATTACAAGTCAGAAAACATAATTTGAATTAGTGAAGGGGAAAATTACAGAGACAATTTTCCCCTTCACACCATGTAATTCATTGAGACTCAGAGAAAGGGTAAATCTCCCTTCCACTAAAACCTTGTTACTGTATGAGAAAATAAGTTCATTGCAGTTAGGACTCAATATATTCTTAACCAAAAACAATATTGCTCAACTTGAGGAATCACACACCTTATTCATCAGATCTGATAACTCTGGAAGTTTCTAAATATCAAACCCACCCTCAAAGTGGGAGAACTTGTCAATCGGATAACATTCAAAAGAAAGTGCCGTAGACTCAGAAGGTAATTCCATAGGAGGAATTCCAGAAACATTGTGAGCTAAGTCAGCAGCATTAAAAGAAATGTGTGGTGGTATTATGTCATTGTCTCCCAGGTTACCTTGAGGGGGACTTGCTAATTTTAGATGGTTAAATTCTGAGAGATTTGCTAAATCAGCATCTTTACCTCATAGTTAAAATGTACAGACTTTCTGCAGAGGAAATCCAATCTTCCAGGTTTAGAGAATGCGGACAAGAAGCAAATTCAAGAACTATCTTGCAACTTGAAATTGAATTTCAAATTAGTTAATTTTCTAATCGAATCATATTTATGTATAAAAATCGCACATAAAAAACAGGACAGGGGCTTCCCTGGTGGCGCAGTGGTTGAGAATCTGCCTGCCAATGCAGGGAACACGGGTTCCAGCCCTGGTCCGGGAAGATCCCACATGCCGCGGAGCAACTGGGCCCGTGAGCCACAACTACTGAGCCTGCGCATCTGGAGCCTGTGCTCCGCAACGGGAGGGGCCGCGATAGTGAGAGGCCCGCGCACCGCGATGAAGAGTGGTCCCCACTTGCCGCAACTAGAGAAAGCCCTCGCACAGAAACGAAGACCCAACACAGCCAAAAATAAATATAAATAAATAAATAGGATTTAAAAAAAAAAAACAAAAAAAAACAGGACAGGAAGAAATTTACCAGAACCTTAAGATATATCAGCTTCGAGGGGATTTTATCCTCTATTCCTTTAAAATTTACTTCTTGTATTTTACACAATGATTATGTAATACTTTAGTAATCAAGATCAAAGGGGAAAGTTTGAAACTGAAAAAAAAAATTTTTTCTATCTGCACCCGTACTCCTTTTCCCCTATGCGGTGGGATATCCTTCTAAACATTTTTGAGCTTGTCCAAGTTCCACTTTATTGTTCTCGGCAGCAATTTCCTCGGTAGACTAGAAAAGAAATTGAGAAATAAAAAAAATACAAATCACTTTTTGTAACAGATTTCCCTCCACCTCTACTACAAAGCAATCTAAATACTACATCTTTACTCTCAACATTTTTATGGGCACAGAGAACCCAGATGTTCTCTTTCGTTTCCCCTAAAGGGGAAATGGTAAATCACCTCCCCTCCCCCTTTCCCTCTCCCACAGATAATTTGTCCTCCTTCTTTCATATGCTGTGTATTTAAAGCTCTAAATGGTCCCCTTCCTTTTACCCGGGGAAGTAATTTCTGCATTTTTAAATCAATCCTGCCAGCCAGTCAGGATAAACAGTCTTTTTAGAAGCTGGCCCCAGATTCTTCCCTCTGTCTCCCTTGGGGCATCTTCAAGACAGTGGCAGGGGAGGGGAGGGGGGACAGGGTAACTTGGAGGAGCTGCAGCTCTCTGGCATCTGAACCCTCTGGCTTCCGGACACTTGAAGAGGAGGAAGATGACTTCTTGGCCAGGTAAAAGGGCATCTGTGTTTAATCAGGATACATCCCAACCTTCTCCAGAGGTCCGCTGTGGAAGAGAAGAGGTTGCCCGGATTCCCTCCTCCTTCTCCAAATCCAGGAGACTCAGTGCCAGGATGTGACCTTGAGAAGTCTCTGTTCCAGCTCCTGGGCAGGGAGTTGAACTAGATGGTCCCCAACGCCTCAAAAAGCCTGGGATTCCAACTCCAGTTTATCCTAGTAGACTTCAGGGTATATGAGGACACATGGGAGAACCTTCTCTCTGGCCTCATTAATGAAGAATGTTGTGCTTTTCCAGGGCTGAGTTGTTTTTTTATCTGGGAATTGTGACTCTTGTAACAGTTCCTGCTTCTTGCTAGGAGGCTTAGCAGCAAATCTGTAGCCTCCCTGTAGCAAATATCTAGGGCTTTAAGGCTCGTATTTTGTGCACTAATTTCACTCTAGTTCCCAACTTCCTTTACTACCTTTATTTTCCTTTTTGGGGACTTCCCTGGTGGTGCAGTTGTTAAGAATCCTCCTGCCAATGCAGGGGACACGAGTTCGATCCCTGCTCCAGGAAGATCCCACATGCTGTGGAGCAACTAAGCCCGTGCGCCACAACTACTGAGCCTGCGAGCCACAACTACTGAAGCTTGCGTGCCTAGAGCCCGTGCTCCGCAGCAAGAGAAGCCACCACAACGAGAAGCCCACACACCTCAACGAAGAGTAGCCCCCGCTCGCCGCAACTAGCGGAAGCCCACGTGCAGCAACGAAGACCCAACTCAGTCAAAAATAAATTTTTGAAAATTTTAAAAATATATTTATTTTCCTTTTTGTCATTTTTCTTACTCGTTTTTATAGTACTGTTCTTACCTGTTTTATCGTGTTGTAGTATGTGTCCCTTTCAAAGCTTCTTAACATCTTTTTTGGAACGAAGTAGAATATAAATAAAGTTAAATCAATTTTGAAAATATAGATGTTAGGGGTATTCATTTTTCTCCTTATCTCTGTCTTCTCATCAGTTTCTCCCTAAATCCAAAAGTAGATCCCAACTCCATCATTCCGATTATGCAAATATCTTAAGCTACAAAAAGTTGGTATTATTAAATTATAAATTTCTAGCGAGCAGGGATCAGGTCCGATGAGGGATAAAGCAGCTGTGGTAGGAGGAAAGAGCTTGGGCTGGTGTTTTGTTTCCAGCTCTGCCACGTACCAGGTGTCTGACCTTGGGCAGGGCCCTTCTCTCTGGATCTCAATTTCCTTGTTTATAAAATGAAGGGGTTGGACCAGGTCACCTTTAAAATCCTTTCCAGCTCTGAAATTCATTGACTCTCTCACCCATTGTGGGTGCTTAATAAATAACAAGCACACTTCCAGAGAAGAATGACTTGCATTTGGACACATCAGTCAACACATATTTTCTTAGCATTCACCCGGAATGTGGCCGCCTTGAGGGGCAAATCAGAGACAGCCCCCTGGGGGGTCCCGTGGAGGCCCAGAACTAAAGGAGAGACCTAGGCATTTGTTTTTCCCCACTGCTCAAGGGTTCCAAGTTTTTACAAGATCACTAAAGACTGAAACTCCTTGCCAACATAAAGAACCAAAGGCACGGGGGGAAGCGGCATTTGTGAGAAGGAGAGTTCATCTACTTTTAGAGAGAGAAAATTTTGTAGTCCTTTAGCGTAGAGGGGTATAGAGAAATTTTTTAAATTAAGTAAGGTCAATGTTTAATTTTAGTACTCTATAAGTCAAAAGTAACCTGTTTGAAAATAGGAAAGATATTATGTGTAATTTAGTTTTGCCACAAAATTATTGTTCTTGATATATTTTCCCTTTAAAATAAATCCTTCTTAATTATAAATATGCTGATTGACTTTTGTTCTGAACTGTTTGCACTTCTTAACACACACGTAATTCTAAGCTGCTGATAGCATCTTTTAGGGTGTGCCAGTTTGTGAGGGATGGAGCCAAGTTAAGGATAAACCGGGCTTTCCTGGTGGCACAGTGGTTGAGAATCCATCTGCCAAGGCAGGGGACACGGGTTCAAGCCCGGCTCCAGGAAGATCCCACATGCCACGGAGCAACTAAGCCCGTGCGCTGCAACTACTGAGCCTGCGCTCTGGAGCCCGCGAGCCACAATTACTGAGCCCATGCCCCACAACTACTGAAGCCAGTGCGCCTAGAGCCCGTGCTCCGCAACAAGAGAAGCCACCGCAATGAGAAGCCCGCGCACAGCAACAAAGAGTAGCCATCCCTCCCTGCAACTAGAGAAAGCCCGCACGCAGCAACGAAGACCCAACGCAGCCAAAAAATAAATAAAACATAAATAAATTTATTTTAAAAAAAGGATAAACTATCATCACTATAAAACACACTTTATGAGTGTGAGTCCATTAAGTGTCCCGTAATTATAAGAAGTACCCACCCATTTTCAGAAAAAGGCAGAGAAAGAAAGGAGGAAAAAACCCTGCTGAACACATTTTTGCCCCACACAAATAACTATCTCATATCCTTCATTTCTCTAAACTACTCCAGGAAGAGTCCTAACACCTACTGCTTCATTTTAATCATCTCAGAGGATTTCTCTTGGGACATATGTCTTTACTTTTCTAATGGCCAAGTTGTCGCGTTCTTCCTCCTAAGTATCTACCGAGGCAGATTCCTGTTTTACAGGGTAGTAGACGTGAGTGGTGTCAGTGGTGGAGACTGCACAAAGGACCCGCATCCCAAGGAAGGAAGGATGTGGTTTGCAGAATCCCAGACCAGACATCTGGACAAAACACCTAAAAACCTTTTCCTGTCCTGCTCCACTGAAAACCATATCCGCAACATCAGTGGACAAGCGTGCTTTGTAATTCCAACAAACTCAGGAACATCATAATGGATGTTCAGGCCTTCTTATCCAAGAGCTTTGCCACGTTCGGACTACTTCCTGCCTCTTACTAAGCATTTCGATTTGTTTCCTCCCATCCTTCCAGGTGGAAATGAACTTGAAGTCTTTTTTAAAAAATTGTATTTGTCAAGGTGATTGCCTGAGGGGTAGCTGGCAAAGGGGCGCTTGGCTTGAGACCAGGCCTCTGAGACAGTAATAAAGGCTGGAGGCACTTCCGTTCTTTGAAGCTCCGGGTCTACTTCTCTTTTAATGGAGACAACTGAAAATAGGGAAAAATTTGGGGTATTTTTTTTAAATGCTTAGTTTTAACGAAGTAAAACATGCACACACACACAAATGCAATGCAATAATAATATAATGAATAATAATAAGTAATAATAAAAAACAGTGAAGTTAAATAAGGCTAGTGAATTGTGGAATTTATTAAATATTAATTCGTACTGGTATAGCGTGTTGTCTGCCTCAAGTCAAAGTTGTATAAAGATCATTATGTTTCAATCCCATTAGGCATTTCTGGGACTATGTTTAACTTCATCTGAAGATAAAAGGAAAGCTCTTAAACATACCCTTGAGGCTCCAGCCCCATGCTCCCCTCCTCCCGTCTTTGGATTGTGGCATGAAACTGGCTTTAAAGTCTTCAAGGCCACCTGCAGACAACATCTTCATCAGGTACAGTGATCCTTAGAGCTAAGGAACTAAAAAGCGGTCACTCATCCCTGTTTTCTTAAATAGCCTCTTTATTTTTTAGAAAACCTGAAGGACAGAACCACAACTTTTCTATCAATTTCCTAGGGTTTTCAATGACATTGTTTTATGTTATGCATGCTTTTCTTTTGAAGACAGCAACTTTCCTATGAATAGCTTTTTATATTGCTTATCCCTTTCTTGGATCTCCCGGAGCTCTGGAGAGTACCCAACTCGATGATGTCACGAGGAAGCAAGTTTGGGCCACGAAAAGAGAATCTTATTGTAGTCTGCAACTCGCTCTCCTTCCCTCTCTCCCCTACTGCGCCCCTGTTTCCTGCAGAGTCAGCCAACCAGAGTCACCTCTCCCTGCCTTTTGTGGGGCCTCCCACATTGATAACTGATATCTGTGAACTTTACGTTTGCGCTTCTCTTCTCCATGAAACAAGCTAACCCAAACCTTGTTGGAGTGTTGGTCTCATAAAAGCCGTGACCCCTCTCTCCATTCATAGGTAAATATTTTGAAAGACAACACTCCACTAATTGCTACTTAAGCAGATTCCCTTCCCCATCATACTCTGACTCTAAGAGACCTTTCTCAGAGCCTGCCTACAGGACAAACCACCACGCTGATCTTAATAATTAAAGCACTTCCTGCCAGGATGAATTTTCTGTTGTAGACTGTAAGTGTTCCAGAAAATATAGATTTGTCTTGTCATTACCCCTCCCCCACTCTCTGGATCAGCAATGATGCCAGGAATGTTTTTTATTTGATAGCTTCTAATGTTTGATTTCTTGAGGCTAATGATTAGATGTTCCTTGCAATGATGCTTTACAAACAAAAACAAACCAGCAGCAGTGGAAGATCTTGATCAAGTACACACGGAAGAGATAAAACAAGATGTAGGGTATCACTCATTGTAAGGCTCTTTTGATCACATTTTAAATTTTTATTTTGTTGAAGATACAGCTAAAAAGCTTTACGGGACTTCCCTGGTGGTGCAGTGGTTAAGAATCCGCCTGCCAATGCAGGGGACACGGGTTCGAGCCCTGGTCCGGGAAGATCCCACATGCTACGGAGCAACTAAGCCCGTGCACCACAACTACTGAGCCTGCGCTCTAGAGCCCGTGAGCCACAACTACTGAAGCCCACACGCCTAGAGCCCGTGCTCCGCAACAAGAGAAGCCACTGCTGTGAGAAGCCCGCGCACCGCAACAAAGAGTAAACCCCACTCGCTGCAACTAGAGAAAGCCCACGCACAACGAAGACCCAACTCAGCCAAAAATAAATAATCAATAAATAAATTTATTTTAAAAAAAGCTTTATGAATATCTCATCTTAAATTGTATTCATTGTTTTTAAAATATGCCTACACAAAACGTTGTTGTTGTTTTTTTTTAATTTGGAGAGGAGTTCTTTAAAAAAAATGGAGCAAATAATCACAAATGCCTCCCTGTTATGTTTTCATCCTCTCGATGCTCTGCGGTTGCCCTCCTGTGAACCCCATGGAGCAGCCAGGTGTAATCAGAAACACACAAACAGAAAGGCAGAGCTAGGTTCACATTCTGACCCCCAGCATTATTAGCCGTGAGACCCGGAGTAAGTTACTGACCACTTCGTGCCTCCATTTACTTCTAGAACTTTTGTGAGAAGGCAAAGGAAGAAAATATGTGGATTTACTGGAATAAATTCATAGTAGATGGTGCGAATTCCCATCCCTCTGAGATGGTGAAGGTTCTGGAGAATGTGATGAGCTTTCTCAAGGGTCTCAGGTTGAGGTACCATCTAAGGAGAGGACACAAGTACTACCAGGGGGAGGAGAGCTTGACATTTTGTGATGGGCGATGGGGAGCCCTCACCAGTGCCCCATCCTCATCTTCAGGTCCCTCAGCCTGGCTGCCAACTGCCACTCACCTGCAACTGTCAGTAACAGTCACTAGAGAAAGAGCAGGTGTGTTTGGTGAAACCACGTAGAGATAGCCAAGAACCCTCAGCCCTGTAAGACAGACACGAAATATATTCAAATTATCATGAAATGGTCTTTAAAAGAGACCTCACTCTAGCTTCTGAGTATTTTGGAGGAGTATTTTTAAGTAGAATGAGCAAAGCTCTCCTTATAGACCTAAGAAAATTTCACGTTTGCTAACTGCTGCTTTTCCACTGTTAACTTTCATGAGAGAGGACTTGTTTTGAACCCTGTACAAGCCCACATTCACCGTGCTTCCTGACCCCTCTGTCACATTAAAGTCTTGTCCATGAGCTGCTCCTTTTCAAACTTCACCCTTCTGATGTTAAGGATGGTGAAGACGAGTTAGGATAGTTGTACTAGTGGGTGGAGATATAACCTCTTACCAGACCCTCAGGGAGAGCTCCAATTGGTCAAAAATAGAAAGAAATTAGGATTCCCTGCCTTGGGTTTGCTTCTGGATGTTTCCACGCTTCCCTGCTCCCTACTCCTGCCAATTCTCTCAGCCTCATCAGAGTTAGAGTTTGTGAGTTTCTCCCACCATGGCTTTGGATTTTTCTACCAATTCATTCTCTTTTACCTTTTTCTCTTGTTTCTTCCTTGTTTCCTTTCATTGCCTTTTCTTGTCTCCTTTTCTGGCACTGGCATTCTTTCTTGACTTCTAATTTCTCATTTCTCATGTCTTCCATAAAAGGAATAACCTTCGTCGTTGCTGACCAAGTCTGTCTATTTTTTGTTCTCTGTGGGCTTATGCTGAAGCTCTGTTCAAAACTGCCAATGTACACTGGGCCCTGATAAAACCATAGAAAGTGGAGAACCCACCCCAAAGATAAACAGTCACTTCCTTCTTGGAAGGGCCATTCGTAGTCCAACCAATACTTCTTTCATCAAAAGCTGCGAAAGGCAAACTATTTCCATACCAAATGAGCTCCATGAAACTTGCCTCCCATATTCAATCAACAAATATTTCTTGAGCCTCACAGGGTCAGGCCGTGTGAAAGGTAAGGACTCAAGACTCCAAGACTGGCTTGATTTCTGCCTTTGAGAAGACACAGGAGTAAACAAATAATAAAAGACCCACCAGGCTTCCCTGGTGGCGCAGTGGTTGAGAATCTGCCTGCCAATGCAGGGGACACGGGTTCGAGCCCTGGTCTGGGAAGATCCCACATGCCGCGGAGCAACTGGGCCCGTGAGCCACAACTACTGAGCCTGCGCGTCTGGAGCCTGTGCTCCGCAACGGGAGAGGCCACGACAGTGAGACGCCCGTGCACCGCGATGAAGAGTGGCCCCCGCTCGCCGCAACTGGAGAAAGCCCTAGCACAGAAACGAAGACCCAACACAGCCAAAAATAAATAAATAAATTTATTTAAAAAAATAGTTTAAAAAAAAAAAAAAAAGACCCACCAATGCCACCCCTTCTACCATCACCCCGCCATCTTCCCTGCGTTATTTTTCTCCATATCACTTATCGCCATCTGACATGCCCTATATTTTACTATTTTACCATCAGTTTCCCCCTGACTAGAATGTAAGCTCTGTGAGTGAGGGATTTTGTGTCGGGATGCGTGGCTGAATCCCTAGTACCTGAGCATTGCCCAGCATGTGAAGGACTCAAACATATAAGCTGAATGAATGAAACACAACATGATGTGTGCAATATCAGAAATGTGAACGAAGAGCTGTGGAATTACAGGGATCCCCATGGAACTAAGGGTCAGAGTGTGTGTGTGTGTGTGTGTGTGTGTGTGTGTGTGTGTGTGTGTGTGCATAAAAGTCAGATTCAAAGAGAAATGTGATGCTTTTGAAATGATGTAGGTAAAATACCAAAACATTCAGAAGAGGCTTGGTCATCTGGTGTGGGGTTGGAGAGCTACAAAGGAGGGGGAAATGTGACATATTCCACCCTTAAAACTTACTGAAGTGTTTGTTGCTTCATTGAGTTGTATTGGAAATGCTTATATTTCATTTGGAAGGAGAGGGAACGGGAGGCATTCTCAGTGCCTCCTTAGAACACAAAAAGGAAAGCTAGGTCACAGCGGTCAGGCAGGCAGCAGGGACTTAAGAACTCAGGTGTGAGGAGTCCTCATTTCTTTCCTGTCTCTGCTGTGTGCCCTTGAGCATGTTACCTGACCTCTCTGAGCCCCACTTCCTCAAAATATGTAATAACACCTTGTACATATTACCTTGTAGAGGTGTCCCAAAGATTAAATGAGAAAATGGATATAGGGTGTTTAACATGGCACCTGCCTGTTAAGCCCACAATAAAAAGGTAGCTATTCTTGTAGTAAGGTCACAGCAGAAAAAAACAGAGCTCATACCCTCGCGCATCCATACTGCTGAGAAGGGACGCCACATCGCTAAGCGTCTGTAAGTAGTTTCCAGTAATGCCTAACCAATTTTCCCCTGGTTCTTTATTTTTACATAAAGTGGCACCAAACGCAATATAAATTAGGTGCCAATAAAAATTGACATCCCCTCCTATTCCCAACCTTTCCCAAACCTAGTAGAAAAGAGGTTTCTCTCCTGCTACTAAGGAGCCGTGGTGACGCTCTTCCACTCAGACTGTGGTTTCCTGGGTGACTAAGTCATTACCCTGCTCCTGCCTCCTCCCCACACTCACCCCTTTCTCACCCCCATTACTTCAGCTGAAAAAAAGCTTTTAGAAGAAAATTTTACAAGCTGCTATAGCCATCGATTTAAAACTTTTTTTTCTTTCCTGAATGCAATATATTTTCTAAAATATTGAAGAAAACACCTTTTTTCTAGGGCAGAGGAAGGGAATAAAAAGGCACCCAATGAAAGAGAGAAAAGGAAGGCCTAGGAAACAGGAAACCCAGCAGGATCCACTGGGCCAGGCTGGACTTCCTGGGGGGTGAGTTTCTGGGAGTTGAGTGGCTTTGTCTTTGTGGGGATCAACCTCTGAAAAAAATGGGATCTGCTTGGCCAATTATGGCACTGGATAAAATTTTGGACCCACAAGGTAAACCTGAGGACTCTATATTCTCTGTGACTGTCTCATCTGAGTCAATGTTATCACATATAAAACTGAACCTCCTTATTGCTGTTTTTAATAAGAATTATGTATGTGCCTTGCCACTTGGGTTTGGGAATTTTTACGCATGGTGGACACAGCCATAATCAACCCAGATCGAGGTATAGAACATTTCCAATTTTCTATTTTCCATTTCCAATTCTCCAGAAAGTCTCCTCTTGCCCCTCCCAAGTCAAAACACCCCACCCCACTGCAGGAAGCCCTTGTTACTGACTTCTGTCACCATCAATTAGCTTGCCTATCCTTGAGCTTCATATAAATGGAATCATATAGTAGATACTCATTTGTCTGTCTGCTTTCACTCAACATTATGTCTGTGAGATTCATGCAAGTTGGTGCATATATCAGTAGTTTGTTCTTTTTCATTGCTGTGTAGGACTCCATTGTGTGACTACATCACAATTTACCTCTTCTCAGTTGTTGGCATTTGGGTTGTTTCCAGTTTGGGACTACTATGGATAAAGATGCTGTCAACATTTGTCTACATGTCTTGGGCGGACTTAAGCACTCATTTCTCTTGGGTGTTAGGAGTGGGATTCCTGGCTGAAAAAGGAGACTCACATTCAGCTTTCAGTAGATCCTGCTGAACAAGTTTTCAAAGTGTCTGTCCTATTTCATACTCACATCATGACTCTATACTACTTCCTGCCTTAATTGAATAAGGAGTAACTGTTACGAAACAAAATATTCTTTTGGTTGCTCTACGTCCTCAGCCTCATGTGCAAATCAAGATTCCACTAGTTACTATTAATAATAGTTTGTACCTGTTATTCCCTCTGCCTGGAACACTCTGCCACTGGGTATTCCCTGGCAGTTCCTCCTTATATTCAGGTCCTAGCCCAGAGGATGCCTCCCCAGCAAGGTCTTCCCTGACTGCCCCATCCAACTGAGTGCCTCTGCTTCCCTAGCTAGTCACCGCCATTTCACCCCTGCTTCATGTCCTTTCCGGCACTTACCCTGTTTGTTCATCAGTTTAATTATTGTCTATCTCCTCTCACTGGGAACGAAAGCTCTGTGAGGGCCGGGTATTGTCTGTCACAGAGTTCAGTACAACCAACACATCCTGTACAACCAATAAAATATTGCAGAATTGGGCTTCCCTGGTTGCGCAGTAGTTGAGGGTCTGTCTGCTAATGCAGGGGACACGGGTTTGAGTCCTGGTCTGGGAAAATCCCACATGCCGCGGAGCAACTAGGCCTGTGAGCCACAACTACTGAGCCTGCGCGTCTGGAGCCTGTGCTCCACAAGAGAGGCCACGATAATGAGAGGCCCGCGCACCGCGATGAAGAGTGGCCCCCGCTTGCCGCAACTAGAGAAAACCCTCGCACAGAAACGAAGACCCAACACGGCCAAAAATTAATTAATTAATTAATTAATTAATTTAAAAAAAATATTGCAGAAGTGACCATGTGTGACACCCAAGATTGGGGAATAAATCATATGGCATCTGCCTTGCTCTCTCTTGGATCACCTGCTGTGAGGGAAGCCATATTGTGAGGACATTCAAGTAGCCTGGAAAGGCCTGTGTCTTCTGCCAACAGTCTGCATCATGTGAGAGAAGAACCTTGGAGTCAGTGCTTCCAACCCCAGTCAAGCCTTCAGATGACTACGTCTTGGTTGATCCCATCATGAGCGACCTTGAGCCAGAGCCACCCAGATAAACCACTTCCAAATTCCTGACCCACAGAAACTGTGAACATGGCATGGACTTATATATACTACCAGATGTAAAATAGATAGCTAGTGGGAAGCAGCTGCATAGCACTGGGAGATCAGCTCGGTGCTTTGTGACCACCTAGAGGGGTGAGATAGGGAGGGTGGGAGGGAGACGCAAGAGGGAGGGGATATGGGGATATATGTGTACATATAGCTGATTCACTTTGTTATAAAGCAGAAACTAACACACCATTGTAAAGCAATTATACTCCAATAAAGATGTTAAAAAAAAAAAAAAGTCACAGAACAGTTGTAAAAAAAAAAAGAAACTGTGACCACATTCACATCATTGTGGTTTTAAGCTACTAAGTTTTGAAGTAATTTGTACACAGTAATATTTAACAAATACCAGCACTCAGCAAGTATTTGTTGAACAAATGAATGAATAAATGAGTGAATTAGAGTAAGAGCAACATAAAACATGGCCTCACACCATCTGCTTTAACCTGGTCAGAATGCATGTGCCACAGGCCTCTCCACTCTCCTTAAGTTTTAGCTTAAGTTTATGATCCTAGAGCAGGGTTTCTCAACCTTGGCACTCTTGTTATTTGGAGCTAGAAAAGTTTTTGTTTGAGGGGCAATCCTGTTCATTGCTGTTGGATGTTTAGCAGAATCCCTAGTCTCTACCCACTAGATGCCAGTGGAAAGTCCTCCCTGCAACGCAACTGTCACAACTAAAAATGCTTCCAGACATGGCCAAATGTGCCCTGGGGTGCAAAAACATCCCTACTTAAGAACCGTTGCTCTGAAGTAGTCATTGAAGAGAGGTTAGAAGTACAATACTGGTTGGGTTCAGGGCAGGTACAAAATTTTACAATGTTTTTTAAGATATTTGACTTACAAAAATCCAATCAACACATTACTTATTTTTTCCAAAAAATAAAAAATAAATAAGAGCTTAGTTAAGCCAAGCACATCTATACATAAAACAATTCTTTCTTATAAGTAAATGGCCCAATTAATACATATTGTGGCTAGGCGTGAAAAAAAAGACAACACCATGACCAAGTCAAGTTCAACCTCTGGCTTTAAATAAAATATTGAAAAGGTGATTTGTCCCATAAATCTCCCTTTGGAAGAGGAACAGAAGTTACTCTTTTTTCTTTCTTTCTTTCTTTTTTTTTTTTTGAGGTATAGTTGATTTTCAATGTCGTATTTATTAGCTTGAGGTGTACAGTAAAGTGATTCAGTTATATATATACATTTTTTCAGATCCTTTTCCCTTATAGGTTATTACAAAATATTGAGTATAGTTCCTAAAAGTTACTCTTAAAGTAGAGCAGTACAGGAAACCAGCCTTCCTCAAATGCACCTGTTTACTTCCTGTTCCCTCTAGCCTGGAAGCCTTCTCAAGATAGCCACGCAACTTGCCTCCTTACTTCCTCCAGGTATCTGCTTAAATATCTCCTTATCAAAAAGGCCTTCCAAGACCAATCTTTACAGATAGCACCCCCGGCGTCCCCGCAATCTGCTACTCCTCATCCTGTATAGCAATTATCACCATCAGCTAGACTGTATATTCTGTTTGTCTTCAGTGTCGGTCTCTGCATTGTTAAAATGTCATTTCCAGTAGGGCAGGGACGTTGCTGATACTCTGCTGTATCCTTACACCTGCAAGTGGTGCCTCACACCAGGTAGGTGCTCAATAAATGTTTGTGGAATGAGTGAATGACTGATGTGGGGGCTCAAAAGCCAAGGAGGGCTCAAAGTGCTCCCCTGGCATGGGACAGGGTGGACAGGGGACTGCTCACGCATATTGTACTTTTTGCATTTTGAGTCGTGTGAAAATAATAGCTACTTAAAACAATTAAAAAGTGAAAGAAAAACGTGGTCAGTTCCCCTCTTTCACCAAGTGGGGCAAATCAAGCCTGCTTCACCATCTCAACATTACTTTACATGTGTGTCACATGCAAAAGGTTTGTTCACCATGTCTCATTCACCCTCAGCGCAAAACTGGCTGCGTTGTTGTTATTATTTTCACAACATAAAATGATGGATTGTTTTGGATCCTCATTCCTCATTTGAGAACCTCTTGGCCTCTTTTAAGTCATGTTTCAGTGTTTCTTCAGTTCTTTCAAGTATTTTCAGCCATAGAAAAGCAAAGAAAAAAAAAAAAAGCAAATCTATCACTATGTGTCCCCTACAATACTGAAGAACAATTATTTCAAGCATATTATAGCTACTTAACTTGATAGCTACTTTCTGAGAGAAGAGAAGTGTACATTCAAATCTTATAAATCAATGAGTTTAAATGCATCATGGAGCCATTCTAAGATGATCCTGTGGTGAATAGTTTTACGGAAAAAATTAAAAAGAACCTGCAAAAAATGAAGAACAGAAGAAAGAAAAAAACTCCAATATTGAACCCAGACCGGGTGATTTGTACCCATTTTTCATTGTGGTCACATGATGCTTATTCAAGTGTTGAACACATCTTTTGTGTTTTCCTTTACACGTCTCCTCTCTAGGTAAAAAGTCAACAGTACTTTCCACTGTTCCCAGGGGGAAATAGCAACACCACTGGGAGGGGTGCAGGATCTTGGGAGACTTTTGCAAACTCCACAGCACGTCTAGCAGTGGAATCTGACATACCTCAGGTTAGGGGAGTTGCAGGTTAGGTTCTCCGGGAAGTAGATGCTGAGAAAGAGTAGGGGGTACAAAAGGTCTAGTGGGAGGTAAGACCTATAAAAGGAGATGGGGAGAAAGCAGAACTGGGCAGGCAGAGTGGTCCGAAGGCCATCAGACTTGACAGAGTCTGCCAGCCCCACGAGGAGCTCAGTCACAGGGATTGCCTGGCAGGGAAGTCTTGCGTTGAGGGGACATGGCTAGGCTAGCACCGCCATCTTACTCAGCCCTTGGCTGGGGATCCCCCCAGAAGACTGTGACCTTGACTTGAAGAGCTGAAGCAGATCCTGAAGGAGCTGACGGCTGCAGGCTGTTGGACAATCACACACCCTGTGGCTGGGCAGCCACTCATTTCTTGAAGAGGGCTCTGAGCAACACGTGTCTGTCCGCCCCAGGAGGGAAGGAATGGGAGAATCTGACAGACATTTTAGAGAAGTCTTGGCAACTCGTGGTGCTTGGTCAGATCTATAGGAAGAGGTTAAGGAGAACCCTGACAATTAGGATAGCACTGCCATCAGCAGACGTAGTTCGGATGGGATGTAACCTCTTCCCACGAGACCCACAGCTGCCTTTTACTGAAAGTAGTCCAATTATTTTCTGCCTAAGTTGCCATGGCCTCTGCCCCCTGTGTTGAGTGACCAGCCATGCTCCTTAGCTGCAACTTATAGGGCTCACCAGGGGATTGATCCAAGGCCCAAGAAGGCCACATGCAGGATGGGATTGGCTTGATGTGAAATGGTCCCACTTTGAATGAGGACAAACTAACTCAACACTCCTGTTAGTTTCGAGGAGGGGTTGAAGCAGGTGCTCAGGCTTCATCCTAAGGGGCACTGAGTGCTGTTCCCCCCTCACCTGCTGCACTGAGCAGGCCAGAGAGCAGTCGGCATCCACCCTGCTGTTGCCTGAAGAGGCAACATGTCCTTTGCTACCCAGTATCCTTGCAGGAAACTCCTGTCATCACAGGTGATCTGGGGATGCCATTTCCTTAGAGTCTGTCCTTTGAATTTCAAAATGACAATGCTGATGGGTATTTTTTCTTTGTAAAAAGTGGGTGAAAAGATGAAGTTTGACTCTGAGACTCTAAGAACTGTCCTTTAGTTTTTGGTTTCGGCAAACTTCATAAGCATTGAGCACATCCAACTTGCCTCCTCGCCTTCCGTGGTGGTTTTTCCCAGAGCAGGAGCTGTCATGTCTCTAAATTTTGAATGTCAGGCTAATCTGCCTGCCGCATTCTTTACGTGCTGCAGGTGATACAAAGAACTAACTCTCAACAGTTCACAATCTAATTAGCAGGACCCTATCTCAAGCAGACCTTATTTAAAGTTGTTCTACATAATTAAAACGGTTTACAGTACTATCTGTGGACTTCCCTGGTGGCTCAGTGGTTAGGAATCCGCATGTCAATGCAGCAGACACGGGTTCGAGCCCCGGTCCAGGAAGATCCCACATGCCGCAAAGCAACTAAGCCCGTGCGCCACAACTACTGAGCCTGTGCTCTAGAGCCCGCGAGCCACAACTACTGAGCCCACACTGCACAACTACTGAAGTCCGCACGCCTAGAGCCCTTGCTCTGCAACAAGAGAAGCCGCTGCAATAAGAAGCACGCGCACCGTGACGACGAGTAGGCCCCGCTCGCTGCACCTAGAGAAAGCATGTGCGTAGCAACAAAGACCCAACGCAGCCAAAAAAAAATTTTTTTTTTAAATAATAATAATAAATACTACCTGTTAATGCCAAATCTCTGTAGCCTCCCAGCATGAAAAGCCTTAAAAGCATGCTTTCAAACCAGAACTAAGCTACACACACACACACCCACACACACCTACATACACACACACACACACACACACACGTGTACAACTTAGAAGCAGGGGAGGGTTCTGTTTCTATAATTCCCTGCCTCTACTACAGGTTTGGAATTCTTCGACCTTCAGGTCATAGAATAAGGATCATCTATTCCCAGGCAGGAGCCAGATTAAAATGGAAAAGGGGAACTACTAAGAGGTATTGCAGGGAATTTTAATTTTTAAAACAGTGATCAAAATTGTAGTTTGAAAATTAAAATTTTAAAGAGCTTAAAGGTGAAAAAGAAAAGAAGAAATAAGAAAAAGTTACAAGGGTAATACTCAAATTCATACATTTCTTTTCAATACGTTAATTAAAAATCAGAGTTATACCAACAAATAAAATATTCATCCTCTACACTAGTCCTTGGGAAATTTTGGATATTTTTAACTGAATGGAATAATGAGTTGGAAGAAGTCAGCTTCTAGATCTCAGAGCCTGTCAGGGAGAAAACTCAGAAATGCTAAACAGATAACATATTTTTCAAGTTTATATGTGCTACAATTCCAATAACTTAGATGAATAATATCTGCAATGATATCTGCAAACATAGCTGAGGGGCTTAAGGTAAGGTGAGGTATAGATTAGGTAAAGCTTAGAATGCAAATAAAAATAAAGATGGGAGGCAGGAGATCGCAGTGGTTAAAATACCAGCGTCAGAATCTGGCTTTGGTGTGAATTCAAGCTCTGCCCCTCAACTAACTGAAGAATCTTGAGCAAATTACTTCCCCTTTGTGGGTCTCTATTTGCTGTAAAATAAGAAGAGGGAGATGATCCAAGATGTCAGTCCCCAGGGCTGTTCACATGGCTGAATGTTCTCCAGTATGCCTGAACCAGTGTCTATGACCCCGGGGTGAGTCACAACCCCATCACCAACACCACCCCTCAGCAGAGATTTTGCAGTAACATCTGTCAACTTTCCCATCAGACAACAAGTGGATTACCTGACAGCAAGTGGAAAACCAGGCTATTAAAGTTTTCCTTGTATCAAAGCGTCCTGCTCTGGTCATTTCTTCAGGTCACCATTCTCTTGTGAGGGCTCCCGTGTATATGTAAATATTCAATAAAATTGGTATGCTTTTCTCCTGTTCAAAAAAAAAATAAGAATAAGGAAACCTACCTCATGTTAGTTTTGTGAGAATTCATATATAAAGTACTGAGCACAGAATTTGGCACGTAGTAGATGTCCAATTAATGAAAACGATCTATAATAAAACGTAACCTGAAGTTAAAACCTTATCACAATGATCACTTCTAATTTTTAAGTGATTAACTTGAGTTGTAGACTAGGAAGACTGAAATATGAGAATAAGAGTTATTATTTATTGAATCTCTACTATTCGCCCCGCATAGTGGCAGACACTATTTACATATCACTAATTTTCACATTATATGTGATATTATTTTCTCTATTTATAGATGAAGAAACTGAGGATCAGAAGGTCAGAGAGGCTGCAAGTGACTCTATAACCTAATCTCTATTCACTCTGCCATATTGCCTCTAAGAGTTGTGATGCCATCAAATTAATCTGTAAATAAAGTTAATTTATTTTAAACAATGTAACCAATTGCTGACTTCCATAGCACTCTTGTCAGATGTGCTTAATGGACTCTGGCCTAGAATCTACTACTGGTCTTCAATCTACTGGATTGAAACGAAAAGCAAGATGGAAGATTCTACTACCCTCCACCCATCTCTAGTGCCACTACCACACTGGATCGTGGCAATTACTGCCATTCCTAGGAGAGGCATGTCATGAGACACATCTTTTGCAACACAGAGAGGCTTCTCAAAGTTAGAGAAAGGAATGATTACCTTTGAGAAGGGTCAGAAAATTGCTAGGAAGAATTATTTGCTAAAATGCTAACATGTTGGCTTGAAGAAGTTAAGTTCTTCACATTCGGTTAGCAATATGACCACCAAAATATCATGTTCACTTTAATTCAATGAAGGATGAGCAGTAAGCACTGTTTTTTTAGTTATTCTGTTGTATATCTTTCTTTAAACAACTTAGTACTATACATGGAAATCCAAATACACACACCAAATAAATTAAGAAAGTTGTCCTCTCTCTCTCTCTCTTTTTTTTTAATGAAGAGCGACTTTTGTTTTCCTAAAGACCTAATATCCCTTGAAGCTAGGAAGAAGCACTTCAGAATTCCTTTAAAGGTAAGCTCCCTCAAATACTTATTTGGTGTTTTTTAAACATGTACCTAATAAGTCAAAAAAATTAAAAATATAGAAAACATGCTATACAAATGGCAAGTAAGCACATGAAAAAATGCTCAGCATCATTAGTCATTAGGGAAATGCATTTTAAAACCACAATGAGATAGCCCTACACACTCACTAGAGTAGCTGTAATTAAAGAGATTGACAATACTAAGTGTTTCCAAGGATATAGAACAACTGGGACTTTCATACATTTCTTGTGAAAATAGTACAGCCACTTTAGAAAGCAGTTTGGCAGTTTCTTAAAAAATTAAACATACACCTACCACATGACCCCTCAATCCCACTCCTAGATATTTACCCAAGAGAAATGAAAGCAGATGTCCACACAAAAATGGGTATGTCAGTGTTCACAGCAGCTTTCTTCATAATAGTCAAAAGCAAGAAAACAAACAGATGTCCAGCAGTGGGTGAACGGATGAAGAGACCATGGTCTATCCATATAATGGAACACTGTTCAGTAATAACAAGGAATGAACTAAATAGATCCACAAAAATGTGCCCAGCTGATTTTTGGCAAAGGTGCAAAAGCAATTCAATGCAGGAAGGATACCTTTCTAAAAAAAAAAAAAAAAATGATGCTAGAGCAATTGGACATCTATAGGCAAAAAAGAAAATTGAATCTCAAACTAGAGTCATAGAATCCACAACAAGTATACAAAACAGGTAACAATTTTAGGACTATTTATGCCACTATTAGCTAGGATTACTTTTTTTAAAAATAAAAATAAATTTATTTATTTAGGCTGTGTTAGTTTTGTGAGAATTCATATATAAAGCACTGAGCACACAATTTGGCACATAGTAGGTGTCCAATTAATTTGTTGCTGTGCATGGGATTTCTCTAGTTATGGCAAGCGGGGGCTACTCTTTGTTGTGGTGCATGGGCTTCTCATTGCAGTGTCTTCTCTTGTTGTGGAGCATGGGCTCTAGGCATGTGGGCTTCAGTAGTTGTGGCACGCGGGCTCAGTAGTTGTGGCTCATGGGCTCTAGAGCACAAGCTCAGTAGTTGTGACTCACAGGCTTAGTTGTTCCACGGCATGTGGGATCTTCCCGGACCAGAGCTCGAACCCGTGACCCCTGCATTGGCAGGCGGATTCTTAACCACTGCACCATCAGGGAAGTCCCTAGGATTACTTTTTTTTTTTTTTGAATTTTATTTTATTTATTTTTTTATACAGCAGGTTCTTATTAGTTACCCATTTTATACATATTAGTGTATATATGTCAATCCCAATCTTTTGACTACAAATGATAGACACTCTGAATTAGCAGGGGCTTAATCTCATTAACAGAAACAACAACAAAAAAGCAGGTTAGGGCTAGTACAGCAGTTCCGAGAAGTTGTGCGAGCCCCACGCTCCTTCTGCTTGGCTGCTCCACTTTTCTTGGTATTCTGCCTCAGTCCAGGTTGGCTTACCTAGCCCTCACTACGTCCACACTCTGGCCAGCAGGAAGGGGAAGAGACAAAGCAGTGAGCATCCTTGCCCTTTCTGGACACTTTCCAGAAGTCTCACATCAAACATCTCCTTACATGTCTTGGCCGTTACAAGGCCCACCTAGTTGGGTGGGTGGTAAGAAATGTGGTCTTTTTTCCAGGGAACATTGTGCCCAGCGGAATATCAGAAATTCTATTACTCTTTCTAGAAGAAAGCAAGAAGATGTATTGGAGAAAACTTGCAGACTCTTCCACAGGCCACATTTACATTTGTTTCTTCGATGGTTCTCAAGCCTCTCTTTTCTTGAAAAGTCTGAACAAAAAATATGACTTTTCTATAAAAATATAAAACACCCAACACTCTAGGGAGGGTGGGAGGGAGGGAGGTGCAAGAGGGAAGAGATATGGGAACATATGTATATGTATAACTGATTCACTTTGTTATAAAGCAGAAACTAACACACCATTGTAAAGCAATTATACTCCAATAAAGATGTTTTAAAAAAAAATAACCAAACACTGGAAATGGCCCAGATGTCCTTAACAGATGAACGGTCAAACAAACTCTGGTACACCCATACCATGGAATACTACTCAGCAGTGAAAAGGAATGAACTATTGATACTTGTAACAGCTTGGATGCATCCCAAGGGGATTATCTCAAGGTTATGCTAAGTGAAAAAAAAGCTAATTCCCAACAACTTCATACTATATGATTCCATTTATGTAACACTTTGAAATGACAAAATTTTAGTAATGGAGAACAGATTAGTGGTTGTCAGAGGTGAAAAAGGAGGTGGGGATACAGGAGAGAAATGGACGTAGTTATAAAAGGGCGACAGGATCCCTCCTGTGATGGAACTGTTCTGTAACTTAACTTTAGGGGTAGACAGAGGAAACCACGTATGTGATAAATGGTATAGAATTAACACACACACACACAAACGAGTACAAGTAAAGCTGGAAAACCTGAATAAGATCTGCAGACTGTATCAGTGTCAATATGGTAGTCAATATATTATACTATAGTTTTATAAGATGTTATCATTGGGGGAACTGGATAAAGGGTGCAAGGGATCTCTCTGTATTATTTATTAAAACTGTATGTGAATCTAATATTATCTCAATAAAAATTTCAATTAAAAAAAAAACACCCAACACTCATTAATTGGCTCATCATCCATTCAATAAACATACTTTCTTTTTTCAAGAAACTGTGCTAGATGCTAAATCATTAAGATAAAGACACACTCAAGGGAAAAAAAAATCCCTCATTATTAGTAGCAAAAAAACAAAACAAAACAAAACAAAAAAACCAAAACCCTTACTATTGATCTGTGGTTTCTTTAACAATACCTGGTTTTTGTTTTTTTAAAAATGTTTATTTATTTACTTATTTTCTTATTAGTCATCCATTTTATACACATCAGTGTATACATGTCAATCCCAATCTCCCAATTCATCTCACCCCCACCCCCACCCCCCGCCGCTTTCCCCCCGTAGTGTCCATATGTTTGTTCTCTACACCTGTGTCTCAATTTCTGTCCTGCAAACCGGTTCATCTGTACCATTTTCTAGGTTCCACATATATGTGTTAATATACGATATTTGTTTTTCTCTTTCTGACTTACTTCACTCAGTCTCTAGATGCATCCACATCTCTACGACTGACCCAATTTCATTCCTTTTTATGGCTGAGTAATATTCCATTGTATGTACGTACCACATCTCCTTTATCCATTCGTCTGTCGATGGGCATTTAGGTTGCTTCCATGACCTGGCTATTGTAAACAGTGTTGCAATGAACATTGGGGTGCATGACTCTTTTTGAATTATGGTTTTCTCTGGGTATATGCCCAGTAGTGGGATTGCTGGGTCATATGGTAGTTCTATTTTTAGTTTTTTAAGGAACCTCCATACTGTTCTCCATAGTGGCTGTATCAATTTACATTCCCACCAACAGTGCAAGAGGGTTCCCTTTTCTCCACACCCTCTCCAGCATTTGTTGTTTGTAGATTTTCTGATGATGCCTATTCTAACTGGTGTGAGGTGATACCTCACTGTAGTTTTGATTTGTATTTCTCTAATAATTAGTGATGTTGAGCAGCTTTTCATGTGTTTCTTGGCCATCTGTATGTCTTCTATGGAGAAATGTCTGTTTAGGTCTTCTGTCCATTTTTGGATTGGGTTGTTTGTTTTTTTAATATTGAGCTGCATGAGCTGTTTATATATTTTGGAGATTAATCCTTTTTCCGATGATTCATTTGCAAATATTTTCTCCCATTCTGAGGGCTGTCTTTTTGTCTTGTTTATGGTTTCCTTTGCTGTGCAAAAGTTTTTAAGTTTCATTAGGTCCCATTTGTTTATTTTTGTTTTTATTTCCATTACTCTAGGAGGTGGATCAAAAAAGATCTTGCTGTGATTTATGTCAAAGAGTGTTCTTCCTATGTTTTCCTCCAAGAGTTTTATAGTGCCCAGTCTTACATTTAGGTCTCTAATCCATTTTGAGTTTATTTTTGTGTATGGTGTTAGGAAGTGTTCTATTTTCATTCCTTTACATGTAGCTGTCCAGTTTTCTCAGCACCACTTATTGAAGAGACTGTCTTTTCTCCATTGTATATCCTTGCCTCCTTTGTCATAGATTAGTTGACCATAGGTGTGTGGGTTTATATCTGGGCTATCTATCCTGTTCCATTGATCTATGTTTCTGCTTTTGTGCTAGTACCATATTGTCTTGATTACTGTAGCTTTGTAGTATAGTCTGAAGTTAAAAAAAAAAAAAGTTCTATAAAATTGATCTACCCAACAAGGGATTAAATTTTGGCTTTTAAAGAATACTAGGTTTTTTTGTTATAATATAATCCTTTGTTTATTTGTATATTTTTCAGAAATAGACTTGAAGGTGATATTTTAATTCTAATAGCCATTTTTAAGTTTATGTCTTGAGTCTGTCCCTTGAATAAAGTAAATATTTTTAAAATGACAAGGTCCCTTTTATTTTCAATATTTATATGTAACTGGATTATCCAGGACTTGTTTCTCTTCTCCTTTGATTCCCCTACCTCATTTCATCACTAACCAAATCTCTCTTGGGGTCCTCTGGAGAGAAATGAACATAAAGTAAATTTACTCAGTTTTTCTTAATAAAGAAATACTTCCTAGTATTTCTGGGTTTAAATATATACTGAGAATGTGTTTATCAGTGAATTTCATTTATTCATGTTATTATTCATATGTAGCAATATTAGTAATCTCCAAAATGCTATTCTCTTTTAAAAGTCCATTTATTTATTCATTATTCCTCCATTCAACCAGTCTTTATCAATTACCTACAAAGAGGTGGCTAATATATTTGTCCTTCCCACCAAAATGTGACTCTATTGTGGTCTAGCAGTTTCCATCTTTCCACTCTCAGCACCTGTTACATGTGGTATTTAAGTAGCTATTCAGTAAACATCTGTTCAGAATGAAAGAATAAATGTGGTCTTTCCAGAACCCAGATCCATTGATGTTGTTCTGTTTTCCTAAAGATAATGAAGGCAATCCATGATGATGTTGAGTGTTTCACTGACATTCCAGAATCCCCTGGTTCTGATATTATTTACTTGCCCTTCCAAAAAGGCCCTTGAGATGTTTCAGCAAAGGAGAACAGTAGGGTACCATACAGAAGGCCTGTGCTAGAATGCACTCTCCATTCTCCGTCTCTCTGCAGCAGATGTCGGCGCTTTTCCTGCATTTATATTTCCCTCTATTCTCAGTCAAGTACAACACTCACTTCTCCCTGACCTCTGACTCTCAACTTACTCTAATAAAACAATCAAGTCTTCTTTGTCAGCAGCTCAGGGTTGATTGTTCTTTCTAAAGCTTGACCTTTGTACTGTTTCTAATCCCTACCTTCTCGTATATATAGCCGCTGCCTAGCAGATACGCTTTGATTTATTTATGCCACTTGCATGCATAAGCTATTGCTCGCTGCAAAGCTGTGATAGGAAAGTCACAAAAGGAAGGTGACCTCATCTTATAAATTGCTTAGATAGATCTTTTGGTCAATGGTGGTTTAGAGAAACAGTTCAACACATGTGCCCTTTCCTTCTACTGGTCCCTTACCAATTTAAGTGTTCCTGCAGTTGTTACTTATTCATTTTTTAATTGACCAAGCCTGAAGCCTGCTGACTATACTAACCTGACTGAAAAATCAATGTTTAACAAATAAGTGAGGCGTTAACTGTATGAAAGTTAGTCATGTCAAAAACACACATGACTGCCCCAAATAACCATCTCATGTCCTATAGAGTGGGTTTGGTTTAAATTTCCTATCTAGTCGCTGAAATATTGAAATATTTCAGGGATTCCTGAGGATTTCATGGTTAAGAAAGTGTGTGAACTCCTCCTAAAAATAATTTCAAGTTGAGAGCAATTGCCCCAGAGGAAAGAGCAGGGAAACTAGAATACAGAAATTCTGCTCTTAGGTCCAGAAAAATTTTATATCAGGTCCTGGGAAAACTGCCAGAAATTCACATTGCCCTTGATGCCTTTTCCAGATGCCTAAAGGAGGGAATTTTTATTTTAAGTCTTCTGATATATATGCATTCTTATTGTATTTTCAACCCTTAATGAATTCCACATGTTCCCTTTGCTTATTCTTGGGTACTCAGGACTGAAATACAGGCCAGAAGGGGACAAATTTTTCTTCTGACCTTTCCACTCCATGATTACTTTTGAATTGTAAATGATGCACTTTTGAAACTGTGAGTTCCCAGCTGCTTTCATCCGGCTCAAACCATTATCAAATGGTGGCAACCTCCAAAAGATGATCAGATATGGTGGTACCTGTACCTTTTTTCATTTTGCTTTGTATATATGAGTACCTCTCATATGAAATGATTCCTGAATTCAGAAGACATTTCTGGTAAATATCATAAACCAGCACCTTCATTTCTGTGCCACTAATCTCAATTGTAACTTCCAAAAGTTTTTTTAATGCTTAACACCAAATTAAAGTTTTTACCTTTGCTTACAAAATATAAAAATATAATATATTAAAAAACATAATTGATCAAGAGGATGAGAAGACAAGCCACAGACTGGGAGAAAATATTTGCAAATAACTGATAAAGGACTGTTATCCAAAATATACAAAGAACTCTTAAAACTCAACAATGAGAAGACAACTGGACTAAAAAATTGACCAAAGACCTTAACAGGCACCTCATCAGAGAAGATATACAGATGGCAAATAAGCATATGGAAAGATGCTCCACATCATATGTCATTGGGGAAATGTAAATTCAAAGAACAATGAGATAACACTACCCACCTATTAAAATGGCCAAAATCCAGAACACTGACAGCATCAAATGCTGATAAGGATGTAGAGCAACAGGAACTATCATTCATTGCTGGCAGGAATGCAAAATGGTATAGTCGCTTGGAAGACAGTTTAGTGGCTTCTTACAAAGCTAAACATACTTTGACCATACAATCCAGCAATGGCACTCCTTGGTGTTTACTCAAAGGAGGTGAAAACTAATGTCTGCACAAAAACCTGCACGTGAATGTTTATAGCAGCTTTATTCATAATTATCCAAACCTGGAAGCAACAAAAGATGTCCTTTGGTAGGTGAACGGGTGTATCACAGTTTTGTGGTACTTCCAGACAATGAAATATTATTCAGCCCTAAAAAATAAAATAAAAGAAAAGAAAATCCAAGGAACTTCCCTGGTGGGCCAGTGGTTAAGAGTCCGCGCTTCCATTGCAGTGGGCGAGGGTTCGATCCCTGGTCAGGGAACTAAGATCCCACATGCCGTGGGGCATGGCCAAAAAAAAAAGAAAAGAAAATCCATGGAGGAAAGCCATGAAAAGACATGGAGGAATCTTAAATGTATATCACTAAGTGAATGAAAGAAGCCAATGTGAAAAGGTGCTACTGTATAATTCCAACTATATGACATTCTGGGAAAGGGTAAACTATGGAGACAGTAAAATGATCAGTGGTTACCACGGGTTGGGGGGAGAGATGAATAGATGGAGCAGAGAATTTTTAGGGCAGTGAAACTACCCCATATGACACTTTAATCATGGATATATATCATCATACATTTGCCCAAACCCATCGAATGGACAACACCCAGAGTGAACCCAAAGGTAAACTTTGAACTTGGGGTGATAATGATTTGTAAATGTATTTTAACAAAATATCACTCAATTTTAACAAATCAATTTTATCAGTTTTAACAAATACCCCACTCTGGTGGGAGATGTCAAAAATAAGGGAAGCTATGTATAAGGGGGGGCTGGGGCTATATGAAAATGTCTGTATCTTCCTCTCAATTTTGCTGTGAACCTAAAATAAATTCTACTGGAGACTGCAACAGGAGACTTAAAGGTTAAGATGTTAAAATGGTGCCAAGCTACAATCTTTGCTACAATGGTTCCCATTTTGCCATTAAAATATCATGAAAAAGTTTTTGAAAAATAAGAGTCAGCCATTTGCAAGAGGCATTTCCACTGACTACAGTGCAGAGGAAACTAAACCAAGAAACTTTATCATGAATATTTTATCCTCTGAGAAAGAAGAGCAAAATGGGTAGGAAGAAGTTAAGCCTTCACACTGTTATTCAGTCAGAATCTCCAAATCCCAGGAGAAGGCACAGTAGAATTACAGAGGACCAGGGAGGCAGGGGTGGCTGGTTACAGAACGTGATGGATAGACCCCTGGCATAAGAGGCTGCAGATAAAGCATCGTGGGGAAGCATGCTGACAGCCTTCAGCATTCAAGATTGTAGTTTTTCCATTTATCACAGCTGATTAAAGAAGAACCCCAGATAGCCTCTGATTCTTGTCAACATAAATTCTCCTCCTTGCAGACAACTGAACAATGGGTCAGGGGAAGATCCTGTCATGGCGGTTGCTCAACAGGTGATAAATGTAAATGTCTGCAGGATTCCAGCATTTGGGTAGGTGAGTGTGGTCCTGCACTCTCCCTACCACTTTAGGTCTGTTTTCAAGAGGATGGTAAAGAGAAGCAGAGGAAATTTCATCTGCCAGTTGGCCAACTCTGAGACTGGAAGGAACTTCCCTTATTGACATGTAATAGGAAAACAGTCATCACCCCAACATAGGATCGAAAAAAACTCTATAGCACAAGGCAACAGAGTGCTATCTGAAGACTCCAAAGAAGAGTATACAACTGAAGACGATTTGCTATAGGAAAAGAAAACTTTAGAAAATGTCTCTTTGTGTACTTAATAGGATGTGGGGAGATATGGTATCTATCAGTCACTGGTAAGGTAAAAATGTAAGGAAGCTAAAAATTTCACTGTGGAATTAAAAATGCCATTGGAGGCAAAAAAGCAAAATTGACTCTGCTGATGATCAAATCAGTAATTTATAGGATGAATATCAGTTTTTCGGGGAACCTTCCTCACTTCTCCATGGACAGTGCTCACAGCTCTGATTTCTCAAAACACAATCTGCTTACCTTTACAAGCCCTTACTTCACTGTGCTTCACTGTAATTGCATTTGGTGTTTGGCTCTGTCCCTAGACTGTGTGCTTCTTCAGGGAGGGAGCAAAATCCATGCATTTTTACCCCTCCAGTGCAGCATAATCTCTGACCAGTGGGCCCTAGTTAAGTGCCCGATGAAGGTATGAAATGAGAGTTCACAGTTGACTTGGCTTTCTTATTGGTTTACATTTTTGTTTTTTCAATCAGCATGCAAAAAACCCGGTCTGTGACCAAAGTATCATAGAACACAGGGCTAGAGTCTGGGATGTGGGGATACAGTTAAAACATATGGACTGAAAATTTTTTTTAGAAAAATAAGGCTAAAGTAGTAGACAAAAGAATGAGGATGGCATCAAGTAAATAGTAAATTAAAAAGTAAAGTAGTGAGACTCTTAGATTAATTTATTTTTAAATTTATTTATTATCTTTGGCTGTGTTGGGTCTTCGTTGCTGTGCGCGGGCTTTCTTCTAGTTGTGGCAAGTGGGAGCTACTCTTCGTTATGGTGTGCAGGCTTCTCATTGCATTGGCTTCTCTTGTTGTGGAGCACGAGCTCTAGGTGCGAGGGCTCAGTAGTTGTGGTTCATGGGCTCTAGAGCGCAGGCTCAGTAGTTACGGCACACGGGCTTAGTTGCTCCACGGCATGTGGGATCTTCCCGGACCAGGGCTCGAACCTGTGTCCCCTGCATTGGCAGATGGAAAGTCCCAGGGAAGTCCCTTAGATTGATTTAGAATTGAGAAAATGTTACTTTCCTAAGGTCATGCTAAAAGTCAAGAGATTAGTCGCGAATACATAAAATACCTTTTATCACAAGATCAGGTTCCCTTTTCTTACTCTCTCACTTCTTTTCCCTCCCACCCCCCCATTTTTCTTTCCCATTTTCTCTTTAAAAAAAATCTTTACCATGCTTTGGATTTGCCAATGACATCTACAGACATTACAGTGCTAGCTCTTATAACAGATAAATCCTAAATCTCAGTGGCTTAAAAAAGAGAAGATATCCCTCGATAAAGTCCAAAATGTTCAAGGCCAACTTTCATAGACTTTCAGGGACTCGGGCTCCTTTCATTTTACAGTCCCTCTCCTCTAAAGCCTTGAAATCCTCTCCATTTCAGGTGGCAAATAGAGGTGCATTAAGGGACCTAACAGAGGTTCAAACAGGGAGGATTTTATGGACCAAGGCCACAAGTGAAGCACATCACTTTGGTCATATCCTATTAGTTACTGCTTAGTCACGTGGCCACACCCAATTGCAAGGGAGACTGGGCAATGGAGTCCAGCTGAGGCTCTGAGAGAGAAAAATAGGTTTGGTGAATAACTAGTCTGCCTCTACCACAAACTCTAGGTTGTTATTCCAACAATAGATAATTGTGACATAGAGCACTATGTGTAGCTCTCTCCTTACTCTATCTCCTACTTATCCTTGCAATAATCTGACGGAATTGGATATTAGTATGTCCAATTTAGTAGCCTAAGGTCACGTAGCTCTGAATGACAAACGAAAATTTGTATCCCATTCTGACTCCAAAGCCCACTGCACTATGCTGCATTTCTCCAATTAAAGCATAATGTTGAAGTGAGATTATAACCTGACTGAATTGTAATTAAGCTTAAAAGATCATGTAACTGCCACATCATCAATAGAGTCCATCCTGTGAGATGTTTTTCCAATTAAAACGATGGACTTACATTAATTTACCTGAACGCTTTCCCATTTTAATGTATAACATAGATCTGAGGAGATCATTGCAGTCTCTTGTACAAGAATGGAGCAATAGTCACTGACCTATCACTTACGGCTCCTTTGCGCTAACAGACTAACAAAGTTGCATTTCCAGAGTGAACACCTTTATACCTCATACTTTTCAAAGACGTTTTAAATATATGGTTTCATTTTATATTCACAACCCTTTGAAGAGCAGAGACATCAGATATATCCATCTATAATAATAATGAATTATTATTCATGAATAATAATAATAATTCATTATTCAATGAATAATAATAGCTAAGTTAGCAGGGAATGCTGCTAGGCACTATGTATATAAAATACATAATATTGTATATATTATAATAAGAATAATTAAGTATAAGTATAATATATATCTATAATATATATAAGATATAGATCACTTATACATTATATTATACATATGTATATCTTTCACATTTTAAGATACTTATATAATTGCTTATATAAGATACTTATTATACCTTTATTATACATTTATATATGTATATATAAATATATGTATGTGTATATATATATATATCTTCATTTATTTATTTTTAAAAATATTTATTTATTTATGCATTGGGCTGCACCGGGTCTTAGTTGTGGCGTGGTATCTTTAGTTGCAGCATGTGGGATCTATTTTCCTGACCAAGGATCGAACCCAGGCCCCCAGCACTGGGAGCGCAGAGTCTTAGCCAGTGGACCACCAGGGAAGTCCCCTATATATGTCTTCATTTAATCCTCAACACCACTTAATGAGTTAAGTGTTTTTATTACCAGTATTTTATTGATGGGGATATCAAGGCACAGAGGGTTAAGCAACTTGACGGAGGCAACAGAGTTGAGCAGTGAAGAAAATAAAAACAGGTTAGGCTACCACTGAAAGTCTGCAGTAATTGTCCTAGAGTTCAAGTTCATAGGTTCTATTTCTTTGTTTTCAATTATCCTTGCCATATATTATTCCTGTTCCTCAAAATACTTATCAATTGGGGCTTTCATGACATTCCCTATTCTTGCTCCCCTGCAACCTCATTACACTTTATTCCATGAGCATGTTGATCTGAGTATGTAAAACCTAATAGCTCCTGTCGTTTCACCAAAAAAGCCTTGCTATTTAAAGCAGGAGGCAAAAACCTAACTTAGCTGTTTCCTAAGGTAAATCCACAACTTATTTATGCAGAGAAATCCCTAAACTTCCTCTAAAACAAAGGGCATATATTCTATCTAGGCATGTATTTGAGACATTAAAGAAACATCAGTTTTCTGGGGGTGGGGGGTGGGGGGCACATGGTTTACAGGATCTCAGCTGCCTGACCAGGGATTGAACCCAGGTCACAGCAGTGAAAGCCTGGAATCCTAACCACTAGGCCACCAGGAACTCCCATCAATTTCCTTTTAAGAAAGATTTTTTAAACTTAGTATCTTCTGTCAAATTTCTGGTGCCTAGCACAAAACTGGAGGCCAAAAAAAATTTTTTTTAAGAAATCTTTTGAAATATTAGTCATTTTAAGTGACTCACTCCCTAAAAGAATTTGCTTGGGAGTCAAAGAAAGGTGACTTTAATATCCCAGAAACAAAAACCCTGATCAATTTGTTCATCCATTCAGCCTATGATGACTCTGTTCCGATGGGGAAAATAAAAAACACTGAAATTGAACCGGTCACTGGAAAACTCTCTTCCTGGTTTATCTTTTAGTATCTAAAATGCCAGTTGGAACTTCAGGCAAAACGTCATTTGTAGAACAGTCTTGTGGCACAGACACTGTATCCATCATACAGAAAAAGACAAGGTGCTCCGAAGAACCAGGTGCTGGACGAAGGAGGAAACATTTTCTGTGTCTGCTACCGGTAAGTTCGATCCTCTGCGGAACTTGAGGCTGAACTCCTGTGAGGCTCCTTTGTCAGCTGTGCCTAAAGCAGGGCCCTAGTAGGTGCTCAGTAAAGAGATGTTGGAAAAGTCAATGAGGCCAAGATGGAGTTTACACATGGGTAGTAGGAAGAGCTCTGAGTTCTATAAACTCCAGACGACTTTTGCAACTGGTTTTGCAGGTCAACCAGGCACTCATCTTTTCTAAGCTCTAATACATTTAAAGGAAGACGGATCAGGGACATTTCACACTGTGAATATATCTCTTAGAACTTCCTTAAATTGACTGGGTGGAGGCCCTACCGTTTTAGGTTGGCACGTTAATGCGGCACCTGCGATTTCCGCCCTTCTCTTTCCTCTCTTCCTGGCCCCGGGTCCCTGCTCCTCGCCCTGCCTGCGGCCCACCGCCAGCTGGGTCAATCCAGGCCCCGGGAACCCCCGAGTCCCTAAAACCTCGCTTCAGGAGAAAATACATAATCATCATTACGTTTTAAACCACTGCAGCATGAGGCCTTTAAGTGAAAGCTTTATTTGGACAGAAAAATGTAACCTACGAGAAACGAGGCAATACGGTCAAACCTCTTTCTTTGCCTCCCTTCTTGTTAAGGCCTCCACGGCCACCTCAAATCCTCCATCTAAGGAAGCTGTCTTTTCCCCTCGGAGGTTGTAGGCTTTGAGAGCCTCCTTCCAGGCCTCAGCTCCGCCCGCCCGCCCCACCTCAGCCCCACTTCGCGCCCACCCATTGTCCCCTCGCAGCTGTCATTGCGCGCTGATCCCCAAGTCCCGATTGGAAAACCATCCCGTCGCTCAGCCCACCCTCTGGGACCGGACGCCTCACTCTCTGCCGAGCCTTAAAAGGCCTCCGGCCGCTTTCCGCAAGCCAGCAGGTAAAGCCGCGGCGGCGGAAGGGAGAAAGGGAGGGGCCGCGCGCCCCGGTCGCCCCGCCCGGCGTGGGGGAGCGGCGGGCTAGCGGGGTAGCGCGCCACCACGCCCCTCCCCGACCCTCTGACCGCGCCCTCCCACCCCCTCAACTCCAGATCATAACGCCCGCGCCGCGGAGCCGCTCTCGTAATCCCGCCCCTCGGATGGCCCCGGGGGCAGCTACCACCGCGAAACACGGAGGGCGGGGCGGGCCAGGCGGCTGGGAGGTGGTGGTGGGGGGAGGATGTGAAAGGTCCCGGATGTTGCTGAACGGGAGCCCCTTCTAGAGAGAGTAACTGGCGCAGGCGCAGAAGGATCGAACGAAAAGCTACGGTGGGGGTGGGGAGAAATTTCCTGCTGGCTGGTTTAGAAGAGTGAGCCGGCGGAGGTAGCGGGGGGATCCGAAGGGAAGGCGAGTGAGGGGTGGGGGTATTGGTGGCCAGGAGAAAAAAAAAAAAAAAAGAGCTTCCTGTTCAGGCGCACTCAGGACAGGAGTAGAGAAGCTGGAAGCCGAGCGGGCTGGGGAGGAGTGTTGGGAGCGGAGAGGACGCGCGCTCCTCCGCTCGCCCTCTAGTGCGGGCGGGCAAGACGGCCGCGCGCTGGGGAGCGGCGGTTGCTCTGGGCCCCCTGAGCTGTGGGCACCAATCAACGGTTGCCATAGCAGCGTTTGACGTCATCGTGCGTGTGGCGCCCCTGCTGCCGGGGCTGGTGATTGGAGGAAACCCCGTGTCTGCGGAGCGGCTGTAGCCTGTGAGCAGCGAGATCCAGGGACAGAGTCTCAGCCTCGCCGCTGCCGCCCAGAGACCGCTGAGCCCCGTCCGTCCGTCGCCACCCACTCCGGACACAGGTAAGGGACCCGGCCGCCGCCGCCTCGCCCGGCTCCTTCCTGTCCCAGGCCAGCCTTCCGAAAGCGCGGGGGCCGTCCCCGCTCCGCATCCCTTCAGCCCCACTCGCCCGGCGGGAGCGGCGCTGGGCTGAGGCGGAGTCTCCTCAGGCGGAGACGGGCGGCGGCTTCTCTTCCGCTGGATTCGGGCGGGCGGCTCGCGGCTGCTTCGGGCTACTTGCTTCCGCATCAACGCCTCGGCCGCGATGAGCGCCCGGCCCCGGTCCCGTCCCCCTTGGTGGGAAGGGCGCCCACACGCCAGATCCCCTGGACCCGCCCGGTCGCCGGCTCCCGGGGGTGGCCGAGGCACCGCCGGCTGCGATCCGTTCCCACCCGCGCCCCCGAAGCTCCCTCCTCAGCGCCGCCCCGCTGCCCGCTTCCGCCTGAGATAATGACTCGGCGGCTGCGGGCATTGCAGTGGCGCAGGTGAGGCCGCCCCCTCCCCGCCGCCTCCCCCTCCTCTCCCCTCCCCTGCTTCTCCCGCCCGCTCCTCGGCGCAGCCTCCGCGCCCCGCGCTGCGGCGGCGGCACCCAGCCCTCCCCCACCCGGGCGGTGGCGCGGCGGGAGGCCCGAGCACCGGGCTGCGAGCCGGGGCGGCCCGGAAGCGCCCGCCAGGTAGACCTGGGCGAGGCCGCACTTCGGGCGACCCGGCTCCGGGGTGGGGCTCGCCCGCGACCCAGAGCCGAATTTCCTGGGTTCCGCGGGGGGGGGACTTGAATATTCCTGGCGGGGTGGGGGATGGGCTGGCTTTCTGTGTCCGGGTGCAGGGGGGCTGGGAGCCCAGGTAGGGATGGGGATGGGGAAGACGGTGGGCCGCGTGTCTCGCTCGCTCCCGCGGGGGCTGAAACTGAAGGGTCCTGGTCTGGGTGTGTAGACGGGGACCTCGCTCTGCGGGGCGGGTGAGCCGGAGCATAACAGCCGGCGGTGGCCCGGCTCGCCTGGGTGTGGCTCGCCCCTCCCCCACCTGCCGCAGCTGTCGGATCCCCGTAGACTAAGTAAGCACCCGCGGTGGCCGGTGGCGGACGGACGCCGGTGGGAGAGTGGGGTGTGTCCGCGGCCGGCCCGTCTGGTTCCGCTTCTGCGGGCGGCGCTGGCGTCGGTGCCCCCGGCGCGGGCGGCTCCCCCTCCCCGGCTCGGGCGGGGGCGCGCGGCTCCTCCCTCCGGCCCCGGTGGGGGAATTAACACTCGGCAGTAGGTTGGGCTCCTTGACACAGATCCGCCATGACAAAGAGGGAGACTCGGGGACCGAGCGGAGGCACCAGCTTGGGCGGAGCCAAGGAGGGGGGTTGCGGATGGCGCGGACGGAAGGGTTTGCACTTTAAAGTCGCAGTCGGCCCGTTTTCATTTCACCCTCCTCGACGTCTTAGGCCGGTTAAGGGTTAAATGGGTGCGGCCAGTCCTTGGAGCGCTGGTTATTCTAAGAAACCTAATCCATTTCCCGCTTGTACCCGAGGGGTTGGGGAGAGAAACCTTTGTACTGGTCTTAGATAATTTTCATTAGAAGCAGCGTTAGTCCGAGAGCGTTTTTGAGTTCCTAGGGGAGAAATTAGTAATTTCAAGAAGAGGGGGGTGGGGAGGTTATGCGATCACAAATTTTAATTTTCTCATTGAAACAGTCTAGTTCCCATTCAAGCTCGCTAATCACTTGTTCAAACACAGAGGACCTGTGCCGATTTGGTTTTTTAAAAAGAAAGTATTGTGGGATTTCCCTGGGAAGGTAAAGAAAGGGAGTCATTTCCCGTAGTGAATGACAGTGACTCTTCTGTTCATCATAAATCCTGTACCCTGTGGGACCCCTGTATGGGTTAGTAGCTTTCTGTGCTGCTTTAGGACCTTTCAGAAGGATATCTTAAGGAGTAGTAAAACGGGGGAAATTGAAAAGTCGAAGGAGCTTTAAAATGAGAAAGAATTAGGAAGTTACGATATAAGGGCAGCTTGGGTGATAATGTATTCAATTAAATTTTGACTACTAGGAACAATGCAGTAATTCTGCATTTAAACTGAACAATGACATCAGAAACACTGGTGACACCGGGAAGCACTTAATATATACATTTTAGTGCTCGCAGATAGTAAGAATGAAGTTCCAGGATTCATGGGTGTTATTTTTTAAGCCTGTGTGCATATAACAAGGTACAGATAAATGAAACGTTAGGGTCAGTTATGTATTGATCCTTGGTGGTGGTTTTACATTCACAGTATCTTAAAACAAGCAGTTTGGTCATTTCTCACAGAAAATTGGCATGCTACGATCAGCTGTTGCAAAGATCAGTGGACTTGGGGTGGGGGTGATACCAACTAAAATTTAAACACTCCTGACAAGCGTAGCTATTAACAAAGTAAAAGGACATGAATTACATTCAACTGACAGGTATCGTGATTCTGGGAGTGTGATAGTATAATGTTCTTCATAGGTGGTGTTTTCACTAAAAGCTGCTTAATTTTGGATTATTTAGTGATACTTGAAACTGGAGTTGAGATTTTGACCAAGTAAGATAACGGTTGGTTTTTAAGGCCGCCTCTTGGTGAAATGTGCTTAACCTTTTGTGAAATTAGGATCTTCTGAACAAAGATGAGGTAATGCAATTTTAGTTTTGCTAAACCAGTGTTAATGGCTTTAAATGTACCCTCTGCATGCTGAGCTTGCCAGGTTTTTTTTTTTTTTCTTAGCATTCTTTTGTGAGGTTGCATTAAATTTCTCATGTAAAAAATCTTCCATAGGTAATTAGGTTTGAGGTGTTAACATAGCTTGTTTACAAAAGGTATAATTTTCAGTCTGTTTGTTTTAATGGAAAAAAATATCTAAATGCTACTTTTTTTTTTCCCCGGCAGAACATCCAGTCATGGATAAAAATGAGCTGGTGCAGAAGGCCAAACTGGCCGAGCAGGCTGAGCGATATGACGACATGGCGGCCTGCATGAAGTCTGTAACTGAGCAAGGAGCTGAATTATCCAACGAGGAGAGGAATCTTCTCTCAGTTGCTTATAAAAATGTTGTAGGAGCCCGTAGGTCATCTTGGAGGGTCGTCTCAAGTATTGAGCAAAAGACGGAAGGTGCTGAGAAAAAACAGCAGATGGCTCGAGAATACAGAGAGAAAATTGAGACCGAGCTAAGAGATATCTGCAATGATGTACTGGTGAGAATCAAACCATTCAGTTTAGCGTCGCTATAATATAGAGTTCCTGTAATGCGTATCAGTTAGGGTACTCTCAACTTTTTCTTTCTTTGGTTTTTCTTTTCCTTTTAAAAATGGGGTGTTCTAGATTTACAAGTCTTTCAGGGTGTCATTACTAAAAGATGTTAAGACAGTTGTATAAGGTAAATGCAAAGATGATTATCAATCAGTTCAAATAGATTAGTAGTGTTTTTTGTTCTAATTGAAAAGGTAAAGTAATAGTATATCATTTCAGTTATGGTTAGAATATTTGTAGTAGTTCTAGAGCTGATTTTCTTTAAAGTACATATATGGATGCAGGAATTTTACATACCCTGTTTTAGGTAAGATGTAACAGGAGACTCACTGTAGACTTAATAGCCTTCCCTGGATTAGCCACTATAATGTTAATGTAAAGAGTCAGCCATGCAGAAAACTGGCTTCACAGTTGCTTTTGCCTCTTCCTGCATTTAAGTGTTGGAGGTCAACTTTGAACACTGACAACCACAATAAAAGATTATGAAAAACTGAAGCTTGATTTTTCCAGGTTCATTCAAGAAGTATTTTAAGTATTCAGTATCTACTTGTTGAAGCACTGCTTCTCTAAATAGCTTAAAAGAATTGAACATTACATTTTGGTTAATTTTAAAATTTTCCTACAAATGATGATTTTCTGTGTCAGAAAAGTTTAAATCTGAGGATAAATTGGTAGGAGATCCAACCATTTAGCATGTAACAACCTATATACACTAATACTTTCCCCTTTTAATGAAGCAGGAGTTTTTGGAATAATATTTGAAGTGGGTTTTACTAAATGATTTCTCTTGTATTTCAGGATTTCAGGTTACACATTGGGTCTCAGTATGGCAGGGCTCTGGTATATAGAGAGATGCAGTATCCCAATTCCTCTGCAAATCCAGCTGCACTACTTAATTATTTGAACCTTGTTCACGGAAGAACTACTGTAACGAGCGATATAGGATTATTTCTCATGTTGTGGGTTTGGAGTTTTTGTTAAAGTTATAATGGTATTATGATTCCTTTATACTAGTCTGAGACTAATGGACTATCTTCAGTTCCTAAATTATGACTTTTTTTCTTAAATGATAATTTTCTTTAGGCTATCTTTTTAAAGAACAATAATATTTTTTATCTTAACGTGGGCGCACAGTCTTATGTGGTATCTGTCTTGTGTGTGGTTTGTTTTTGATTGCTTACTTGAAATCTTTACATTGATAGCTATCATTCATTTCTAAGATGAGAAGGGAGTTCTGGCTTTTATTTATACTAAATGACAAATGCTCATCTTGTGGTTTGCTAAGGTAATAAGAATATTTAAAATTTGAAAATATGATATTTTCCTATAATATAGAACATGTCGAGCTTTTCCCACCTTGCTCTGTTTACTGATTAGTACCTGTGTACGTTACTGAGTTTTGTTCGCTCTGATGTTTTTCCTCCAATTATTACACCTAATAGATCAAATAATTTTTATTTTGGTTTCAAAGAGTTTGCTACAAGTTATAATTTCCCTTAAGACAAAAGTCAATTTTAGGAATAAATGGGGTACGCAGTAACATTTACCCTCTACTTACAGCTTATTTGCGATTCCAGGTAGGTATTTGCATGTTTTCCACACAAGAAGTATAAAAGGTCCTGTCATTGTGAGGATTTTCCTAGGAAAAGACTATAGCAGTTTTAACTTTACTTCCCTTTGGTTTCCTTATCAAGGAAAAAAAATAGGATCAGTGGGTGAGAATAACTGGATTAATCTCTAAATAGCTTCTCCTTGTTGATATGATTATTAAGGGGGTTTCATACTGGTCACTACCCATGTTCTTCAGAATAGCACTGGCTTCTTACCAAGTCTAAACGAAATTTCCACTTGGAAAGTATAGATAAATGAAAGTTTAATTCTTTTATTATACAAAAGACTCAGAGAATCCTAAACAAGCTTTTGCTTCCCGCCTTAGTCTTTTCTAAAGTAAAGCTCCATTAGTGATCTTTGCATGGCTCATGCCTCCTAACATATAGTAGATACTCAAGTATTTGTTAAGTAAATGAGCAAAAAGGCTTCTTTTGGAAAAGAGGATAATAGAACTAGGTCAGCAGCACTGCTAATTTTCCAAGGCCTTTTCTGTTTCAACTTGGGAAAATTCGATATTTACAGATACTGTGATTCGTTACAGGCAGGCTTCTTTCTTTCCCTGTCATCTTTTTTCAGGCAGGTCATGTTGACTCTGGAAACATCTTGCATAAAATTCCTTTTCCCCTTTTTAGTAAAATGGAAGAGTAAAATATAGCAGAACTGTTATTTCTCCTAGAGAAAAAAATTGTTTGAACTGATTTACTTGATGATTAATGAAAGTGTGCTTAATTATATCTCAATATCTTACTTATAAAAATATAACCAGTTACAATTTTCATTACTCTAGTTTTTTTCTGAACTTTGACTTTTAATTTGAGGAAAACAAGCAGGTAATTCCTTTTCAGAATTAACATTATTGGCATCGGTGATGAACCAGACTTCATTGTTCTATTGAGTACCTGTGTCATACTGGCTAAGAACATATTCTCTTTCTTCCTATTAGTGGGAACTAACCTCCACGGTTCAAAGTTTTTCTGAAGAGCTCTTTAGTCCATTATTAGGTTACCGCCATTCTGGTTATGTGCACTTTATCAAGTGTTTGCTTAATTTATACCATTTACTTAAGCAGAGAAAGAGCAGGGAACATGTTACTTTGGACAGAAGTTTTAGAGCATTACTGTGGAAAATGGTCACTGGCTTTATTCTTCACAACATGGACTTCTCTTTATGCCAGAAAATTTGCAGTTTTCTTCCTGGTGTCGTTAAATTGTGAACTAATGCAGTCTGCCTTTTCTACCAGATCTTAGACCAAAAGCTCTCGTGTTAGTGGGGGAGGGGATCAACACCTCTTCTGCCTAAACTCACAAGAAGCCAAAAAATTGGGTAGTTTATCTTGAACATGATGAAATGGAAAATGAAATGAGGATATGCATACTAGATTGAACCTAATTCAAACTCAAAGAAGAATGTAGCGTCGTAAAAAGAGCTCCAGGTTTTGAGTCAAACCGACTTTTTACCGTTGAATAGCCGAGTGGCCTAAAGAAATCTTTAATCCCTCAGAGAAAACTGAGCTCAATTAAATGGGAATAATATCTACCCCTTAGCATTGTTGTGGAGAAAGAAAATCAGGTACTCTTAGTGCCCCAATTTATCTCAGTTTTGGGCTTCTGTTTAAAGCAGTGACAATAGTACAAACCTGCCTCTAATAATATAGAGGTCTCTTAACTCAGGAGTCCAAGAATGGGATTTAAAAGATCCAAGAAGCCTTAAAAATTGTGTATTTTTCTAGGGCAGAGGGCCCATACTGGCCAGAAAATTTTCAAAGGTTTCATTTAAAAATTGAAAGCCACTGGTATAAGGTAAAGAATGGCTTCCTTTCACAAATCAGTAAAATCATGAGTCTGCCATTTGTAACAGTTGGCAACAGTAGTTGTGTGATTCAGTTAACTTGACTGCGTTCCATTTTATTATGCTTCTCTACGTTTTTAAGGTGTGGTTTTTAAGGTGTGGTTGCTGGGCACTGGTTTTTATCTCTAGCTCATAGAACTGCCGTTAAGCAGGAGCAAGCTAGGAAACCAGGCAGCTTTGGGGTCCTTCCTAGTCTGAATATGTTAACACATTTTTGACCAGAGACGTATTATGGCCACAGGCGTTAGTTTCTGCAGAAATCCCCTGGTCAATAATGTGTTAATATGTGTCTTAGGCTTTAAAAACTGCTATATAGAGTTTTAAGTTGAAAATTACTAGGCAGTTCACTTATTGGAATAAGGGCTTCTCAGAAGAATTCTGCAGTGTCATATTCATTTTCACGACTGTATATATTTACATGTTTTTGTCAAATAACTGCTTTTGGTATGTTTCAGTACAAAGACCTTATGTGACATAGCAGATAGCAACAGTCCCTTCCAGGAAGGAGTACATTGGATAGTCTTTTTGGGAATAAAATTCAGTAGTCTTTTTAAAAGAGTTTTCATGATAACCATTAAATATTGACCCTGGTGGGGTATTTTGTATATTTGGGAAGTCTGAGGTGTGTGAAGTGTAAATGAAAGAAAATAAAGGAACAAAGAAAGGAAAGGTAGATGTTTGCCATTTGGTGGGAAGGGGAAGAATAACAACTTGATCAAGAGCAACAGGTTACCTGTCCTTTTCTGGCATAGCAATACTTAGATAAGAATGAAGTCTTTCCTGCCTGTTCTAGGAGGAGATATAGATGACCTAGAGATGTTTAGTGATTAGATGAGCTGTGAAGATAGTGAAAAGTGAACTAAGAGGAAAAGATGAAAGGATTCAAAATAGGACTTAAAACAAAAAACCTGAGTAAAATCTTAAAGTAGAGGAGGAACGTGCACACTTGAGCATCTAATCTGCCCAAGAAAGAGGAAGAAATTGTATTCAGCCCTAGCAGAGGCTTTTGAATTAGAAAGGAGGGAAAATAAAGCTACCTTAGAGTTGTAATAGCATATGGAGAGTAATTTTGCTTTTCATTTTTTCTTCTAAAAACCCAACTTTATCAGTAAAGAAATATTACTGGTAACACCTCAACAGTGGTACGGTAGAAGACCCAAGTTAGTTGGTTAATTGGAAAGTGGTTCAAGTATGTGTTCATACTTGGTCTAAACATTTATTTTCAATTAAAACAGATGTGTATGTTCATTTGCCCATTGCTAATGTGGAGCTAAGACCTTTTCTCTGAATATGCATAGATCCACAGTTTGAAAATAATTTACTAGATACCCCTAAAATAGATGCATCCATTACAAAATGCTGTTTGAGTTTGCATAGCAGAGTGAGAACTTAAAAGCTAGAAGAGTAATCAGTTCATAATCCTAGAAATATGCAACTTTTCTAATCTTTTAGTTGTTTGAATAACCCAAGTGGTGTGCGTGTGTGTGTGTGTGAGAGTGTGTGACTCTCCTTTCAAAACCAGTCGTTCGACGCATTCAGCTTAGTTTTCATAGGAACACTTCTTTTCATACTTAAATTTCATAACACTTAAGTAACATACCATTTTAAGTAATTATAGCCAAGTATAATGGCATAGTTCGGGGAACAAATATGGGACTCTTAGTAAGGATATAACTGCTGATAGAAGCTGAAGGGAGTTCCAGAGAGTAGCCGAAAAACCTATCTGAAGTATTTAGCCCAAAGTCATGGACATGATTGATGTTTACTTAGGAATGAAAGGCCTAATGTAAAGCCAGTCTATTAGGTAAGTAGGATTTGGTTAATACAGCAAATTAAGTGATGGTTCATTCTTTCGGAACAGTAGGTGGGAACATTGCTTTATTTAAAAGCCTTTTCCAATAATTTTGCAAGAGATGAGGAGGAGAGAGAGGGGTACTGGTTAGATCATGAAGGGTCTACTATGTTATAAATTAAGGAATGTGGGACTTAATGGCCATATGAAAACTTCAGGCAAAGGAAATGACACCAGATTTTGCCTCTTAACAAGGTGTGTTGATAGACATGCAAAAACAATTCTGCTTTTATAAAGAAAATCAGAGCTTTTGATTTGACCAATTTTTTTGATTTCTGATCATCCGGTTCTGTTCTTTGGACTAACTTTCGCCTTTTACTAATGTCAGAAACAGATTCTCAGTGCCCTCCATCATAGTTTATCATCATTTATATATTAACCTTGGGGTTTTGTTTGGAATTGGGGCTTTAACCTATGAAAGACATAGGGTTTTTTTTTCCCCCCCATGAATATAATACCTATTTTCATATCTGATGACTGGTTCTACCACATAGAGGGAGCCCAGTATGTGAAATAGTTCTTCATTTATAATATTAAATTAAATGTTATTGGACCATTTAGATTAATTTGACCACAAGTTTTTTATTCCAAAATAGGTGATCTTTGACACAGTTATACTGAAGAACATTTGTGTGTATGAGAAATTTTTTTAAAGTCAATTACGGGTGTTCTGATGTCAGCTAAGTTAAAAATTTAATGTAGTCCATTGAAATTCTAATAAGCATTAGAATTTTTTTTCTAGAATTCCTGAGATATTCCTCTTGTGATTTCATCCTGGTTTCCATAGCTCTTTTCTTTATTAGGGTTTTACATTGAGAATGAACACTGCTCTTTAGAGGATTTAGAATTGCTGTCAATCTCAACGTGCTACAAGCAAGAGTTCATCTTCCTTTTGAAACTACCTGTCCTTCCTAACCTCTTAATTTTTAGCACATTTTCTAGACTTAATCAAAATGACATCTTGGGCTCAACTTTGACTTCATTTTCTGATTGCAAGTTATTGCTGTGTTGCCTACATCATAGGTTCTCAACCCTTTACATTGTTGATACTCATTTGTATGGTGCACTCCCGTGGGTAGTACCCAGGATTATTTGCCATTGCCATTGTACTAGTTAGTAGTAGTTCTACCCCTTACTCTCCCACTCAGAAGCATATTGGCAAGAAAGTGATGGTGTAAGGAAGGGTAAACTTGACCTAATTTTAATGGACAGAAGCTAAATTGTAAACCTTTTACAGCTAGTGGTGGTCATTCACTCGGACTTGCTATCTTTACTGTTCTTTTCCCGGTTCTATGCTATATACAGACAGCTCTTACTCTTCTTACCTTTTTATAAAACAGTGCTTTCCTTCTGTTCATTTGCTCCATCTTTGCCAGAATACCCTCTATAAAGCCTTCAGCTCTAGTTTGGTGGTCTTACTTTCCCTGACACAGGCCATTGCTAATTCCCATCTTTATGGCCCAAGGGTTTCCTGAGGGTTTCATTACTCTGATTTGTAACTTATTTTAATTTTGATGTCCATGTTGTTTTTGAACTTTAGAAGATTGGCTCTATTTCTTTATTCCCCCTAAAAACAGGACCACTGACATATGTGGTATTTAATATGTAAAGTATGCTGAAGGAAGAATATGATACGCTTAATATTTAGGTGGCACAAATTTGAATTTGGCTTGGGAGAAATGGCATGCTTAGCCCACCACATTCTTATCAGTTCCCATTGTACTAAGTACATTTCTTTGTAACAGGTCATTCTCCTTTATTCTCTAGTGAGCATTTCCCTATAATGATGAAAAACTTGTATCTGTAAAAATTGCTATGCGGTAGCAGTTGTCGTTTGTCACTGATATAGTTTTGCATTTTCTGGTAAGGTATAATGTGACATAAGTAGTGATGTAGTATAAAATAGTCTTATATCTTGGCAGATTTCACTAATTTTTTTCTGTTGACGTTAGTTTGCTATAATGTGGAACTTGGGGGCAACAAAGCATGGTTGAATATATCTGACTTCTACCAGTATGGTCCTGTTGCATGGCACATTCACGTTTGTTTGTATTGGAATAGATAACTAAAAGGTTTCAGCATGTAAGCTGTTTCTTTCTTTCAACAGAATTTGTGAGTTTTCTTCCCTTCTCCCCCAAATAAAAATACAGTTACAATGGTATTAGCTACAGGTAGGATGGCAAAGTAAGAATGTAAGGACAGTCAGTCAAATGTTAATCTATAGAGTTAAGTAAGTCAAACTAAGACTTTGTCCAATTGGTTGACTTGTATGCATGTTCATTCTTTTAAAACCTAGAAAAGGTGCAATTTTTGTAGTATTGGAATTTCATTTATTTGAATTGCTTAATGAGTTGGACATCATTAGAGAAGTTAGAAATGTTTTAGTGGAGGTTAACTTCCATCTCGCAAACAAGTTTCAGGATCTACGAGTTTTTTTAAATTAGCGGTATTACCAAGGAACCCAGTGGTGATTTGAATGTTTCTCATCTAAGTGATTAAATACAAATGCTTTTCTGAGAAAAATCTACTTCTCTTGTTGATCCAAGACTCATGAATTGTCAACTCATAATTATTTTTGCTCCTTAAAACAACATACATTAAACACCATTGCCCAGAATTTCAAAGGAATACTTGGACCACATTCAACCAAGGGACACGTGATGAAAATCCTACTCAAAACACGTTACCTTTAAAATGTGATTCTGGGAAATTGACAGTTGAGGACAGTGTATAGGTAGGCAGTAGTATTCTTAGAACAAGCAAATTCTCAAGTCAATAATTTGATGAGTATTTTACTACGGTGTTTAGAAGATGTTTGGAAATAAGACATCAAACGGATCATAACACTTTGTTAACAGTAATGACTTTTCCCTTCAGTTTCCCATTTGATAGTTTCCATCTGATAAGAGGATTATCATCAGACTTAAATTTAATTGGATCATAGGGATAAGACTTGAAGAATAATCTTATGTAATATTTCTAAAAAATAAACTATAATGTGTGCTGCTCTACTTTAAAGGGGTGATACAACCTAGCACACACTATGAAGACTTTTGGTGTTTGAATTTTTTAAATTCATTTTATGACTCTGGGCAGGGTATTACATCTCTGTGACTCTTATTTCCACATCTGCAAAATGGAAATAATAATAGCATCTACCTCTAGGATATTTTATGTAGAGTTAATACATCCCCGTGGTAATAGTAGATAGCAAATATACTGCTTACCTTCTTTTGTGCTTCTTTGATATCACTTCATTGTGGCTTGATTTATTAATTTTAGATTAAATTTAAGAGAATTTTAATAAACTGCTTAAACTTTAAATTTAATATTTATTGATTACTTGCTACTTTATAAGCCCTGTGCATAAAGAAAAACATAATAAATATAAAAAGCCTCTGCTCATAAAAAGAATCTCAACAACCTAGAGGGGAAAGTACTGTGTGTTGGTCAAATTCAGAAGAGCTAGCTGGTCTTCAACCTTCCTTTTTAAAAGTGGCTGATAATCTGGTCCCACTAAGGAATTATAATAACACACAATGTGCATGTGCAAGTTTAAAAAAACACTATAAAAAATGAGGTTTTTTAAAACAAAAAGTGCTTTGTGATGGAAATATTGGGAAATGGGGCCTTGATTGGTGAGAAACTTCAGCCCAAGTAGGTCAACATTAATGCCGGCTCTGAGAAGGGCTCTGGGGAAGGGGAGAAGGAAAGCCCCCTAGTGTCAGACAGTTTTAGCAGTTATCACTCAATGCTCAATAATTTCTTTTTGGTACTTTTCACCATCTTTTAATCCTTAGGGGGTACATTTCAAATATGACTAAAATACTAATTTTCAAAAAAAACCATTTTAGAACACTCCAGGCTTTCTATCAGCATTGAGTTTTTATGTGGTTATCTTTTGTTTCATTTTTGGTAAGAATCAGGGAGCCAACTACTCTGGCTTTTTAGCAAGAATTAAAATGAAATTTTAGGCTGGTTTCAACATTCCTTAAACACCAGAGAATAATATATCTTGCCTTTATCAAATTCCTTGTTGCTATTTTAAAAGTTAGATGGTGCAGATTTGCCATCTATTTCTTATTAGTGGAAAATGCATTCAGTTAAGTGACTGGTCAGAGTCCTCTGTGATTCCATCCTTGAAGTTAAGAAGCTCTGTCCCTTCATATCTATGTGACTTTATCATTTATAGAACACCTAAAATTTTACTGTGTGCCAACATTACACAGAAAGGTGAGTGCACAGAAAGTCTTCAGATCCCTACCAAATTAGTTCTTGACACCATCTAATTCATTAGCAGTTTTGGTGGAGGACTTTTGGAAGCAACTGGTGGAGTTGCAATTGAAAGAAAGGAAAGCAATGCAGCCACAAGAGGGAGTAAGAGAATAATTTCTAAATTGGTGGGCCTTTGTTGCAACGAAAATAGCTGTTTGCTTTTTAGAATTTTGAGACTTTAGGAATGATAAAAGTCTCAGGGGCTCTACAGAATAAAGTGAAAGTTCTGGGAAAATTCTCTGTGCACAAGGGAATTGTGCAGGACCAGAATTGTGAACTTCTACGTTGTGCTGTAGAATTTGAATTAAACTTCATATTGAGGATATTATTTAAAATGACATTTGTGGGGCTTTTGAGATTTTTAATTGAATAATAAAATAAATTGGGAGGTGAATTTTATAGGATCATTGGATTTGAGGCTTGAAGGAGCATCTACCCTAGCTTTTTCATTTTCACAGATCAAGAAGCTGAAGCAAAATAAGACTTTGTCCAGTTGCGTGACCTGTATGCATGTTTGTTAATCTAGGAGAGATCCTGTTGCATTTAATTTATGAGGAGTGCCCAATTTTTGTTGCATTGGAATTTCATGTATTTGAATTGTTTAATGAGTTGGACATTAGAGAAGTTAGAAGTGTTTTTTAGAGAAGGTTAAATCCCATCTTGTAACTGGAAAAATTACCACTTTGTTTAATTTCATTAAAAGTGATGGCTTTAGTTTTAGACTATATTTTAGGATTCTATACTTAAATGAAAATAGCAAGAATCACACTTGAGGGCCTTGTGCCTCAAGTTCTTGGCACCTTTTCCCTTTCAGCCATTGGCATTTTTTGTGCCTGATTGGTATGAAAGCCTAGTATCTATATCCTGGCCTCTTTTCCTTTGTGTTAGGGAAGAGGGCCATGATAGTACAGTCTAAAACAGAGCAATGGGTGTAGAGGCTTGGTCTTTCCCGTGCACACATCTGGTGAAATCAAGTCAAAGGAGACACTTGCCCAGCTATGTTTTCAAATTGCAGTCCGTAAATGTCTCATTAGAGGTTGATTCTTTTGGTTTAATATTCTGGGACTATTTACTGTTTGCTTAGTGACTTTTTAATGTATATTAATTAATGGAAATTAAATTTAACAGTATAAGCAATTGTTGGAATACTCTCCAAGACAAAGTGGGAACCTCCTCTCCACCCCTCATTTTTATTTGCAAACGCATCACTTATTTTTGTGACTTTTTTCTCCTAAATACAAGTTTTACCAGCCCAATAAGGAAATTTGAAAAACATAGATGAGCACATAAAGTGTATAAGGGTGGAGAGCAAAACTCACTGATAATGCCATCTTCCAGAAATAATCACTTTTTTTCTTAATCACTTTAAAAAAAAATTATGTATTTATTTTTGGCTGCACTGGGTCTTCGTTGCTGTGCATGGGCTTTCTCTAGTTGCGGCGAGTGGGGGCTACTCTTCGTTGCGGTGCACGGGCTTCTTATTGCGGTGGCTTCTCTTGTTGTGGAGCACGGGCTCTAGGCGTGCGGGCTCAGTAGTTGTGGCTCAGTGGGCTCTAGAGCGCAGGCTCAGTAGTTACGGCACACGGGCTTAGTTGCTCCGCCGCATGTGGGGATCTTCCCGGACCAGGGCTCGAACCCGTGTCCCCTGCATTGACAGGTGGATTCTTAACTACTGCCCCACCAGGGAAGTCCCCCAGAAATAGTCCTATTAAGAAGGTTTTTCTTTAAAACTTACTTTTATATAAGTGTAATATTAACTAACCAAAAGGGAAAATAGCTTCTTCTACATATGGTAATTAAACTGCCTTTCTAACCATTTATTTTTTAACTTTTTATTTTGAAATAAGTTCAAGTTTTCCCATATATCCTTTACCTGATTCCCCAAATGTTAACATGTGTAACTACAGTATAATGATCAAAATCAATAAATTAATAAAATAATGGATAAAATAAACTATTATATAACCTATAGCACTTACAAATTATACCACTATAATTGCCTAATTCTGGTCCAGAATTCAATCCAGGATCACAGTTTGCATTTCATTGTCATGTCTCCTTACTCTTCTTTAATCTGGATCAGTTTTTCAGTCCTTGCCTTTTGCCACTTTTTTCAAGAGTACTGGCCAGTTGTTTTGTAGAATATCCCTCAATTTGGATTTGTCTGGTGATCCCTCATGAGTAAACTCAGATTGTGCATTTTGGGGAAGAATTCCTGGAAATGATATCGTGCCCTCCTTGGTGCATCGTATTAGGAGACACATGTTGTTCTGTTACTGAACCATTATCTTTAGATAGGACATTATATTTTCTAATTTAAACAGCAGGGAGGACTTCTAAAAACACCCTGTGGTGTAAAAGTATAAATTTTTTTTTTTTAAAGATAGATGCCCCATAAGTATGATTACTTTATCAAAGGTTAGAACTAAATATAGTTTGCCGAAGTCCTTTTTAAATGGGTTATGTAATTTTATAATGAATGGATTACTCTTTTGAAAGGGGAAAGAAATCCCAGCTCTATAACTTGTGATTTTCCTTTGAAATACATTTTCATTACTTGGCTTCATGTATTCTAATTGACAAGCTAAATCACAGCCACTAGCCCAGTGATTTAATTTGAGTGCATAGTGGCAGGTGGTCATTCTTTAGGGCTGAAATAAATATATAAATGGTTTACAATGAGTTCTTGTTAATTTTTTAAAGTTTAGTCTAAGGACCCTTACTCTCTACATTGTCTGATTCCCATTTAAGAAAAAAAGGAAAGGACAAGTGAGGAATAGTGGTGGGGGGCGGGATGTGTTCATTGCGTTAGAGGAGCTTTCCTGGGGTGAAAATTTGGAAGGAAGGTTTTGAAATGAATGCTACTGTGAAGCACAAGAAGATCAAATGAGGAGGTGTCATGATTTTGTATTTGAAACTCCCATCACTCCTCTTGGTGGCAGAGTTGTAGTACCAAAATCTAGGTGTCCTGACTTGCAAACAAATTTACTCTACCTTGCTGCTTGGAACTGTCCTCCCACCCCATCTCTGGTGAAGTTTTGTAGTTGTTTGTCTCCCTTAGTTGTCCCCTCCAGAGGCATTACGTAGTACCTGGCGCTTATCCAAGGGCCCTGAAAGCATATTAGGATATACCTAGCCTGCCCTTTGGCTGCTGTTTCTGAATATATGTGCTTAGTACAGCACCCAAACACCTGTCATTTTTGAGCAATTTCTAGGTCTTTAAAGAAGCAGAACATTGTTCCTTTTTGAGCAAAATATTCATTATCTAACCTACAATATCAACCTCAATAATTTTTACTACATTTTATTTTAACTATATTTAGAAGTTTGGTAAGATGATGAACTTTTGATAGTCTTCTCGATGTTAGGCTTTTCTCCTTTAAGATTGTTCTAAGTTTCCTCTGCTATATTTAAATGAAGCTGTTCAAATTAGTCTACTAATTCGGCCTGGGGATTTGATGTTTGAGTGCCTAATGTGTGCAAAACGTTTGTCTCTAAGGAGCCTATAAGTAGATTAAGAATACATATGTGAAAAGTCAAAGGTGCAAAATCATAATTATTTTAAATTACACTTGCTCTGGATAACATGTTGCAGAGCATAGGATGTAAAGTTCAAAAAACAAAACTCTTCTGATGTCATCCCACTTCCTCAGAGGTAATGTCTAATCTTTTTTGTATCCTCCTGGGAACTTGCAGTGCCCACGCAAACAATTCTGTCCTTGAAGAATATACACAGGTAGGATCATATACAAACTATTCTGTAAGTTGAACCCACACACACAACATTTTGATGTATATCTTACGCTTCATTCCATACTGGCACGTACTGTTTAGACCTGGGACTAAACTGAATATTTTTGAGAATTGGCTTGAGGGAGAACATAGTGTTAGAGCTGGGTATATTGAAAGGTAGGTGAATGGTACAGATTACTTTAAGTCAGTCAACAGTTCTTAAGAGTGATCTGTGGACCCCTGGGAGTCCTGCTGGGGGGGGATTCATGAAGTCACACCTATTTTCTGCTCTTTTACAGATGAGAAACCTGAGGCCCAGAGAAATTTCAGAACTTCGTCAAGTTGACATAGCTAGTAAGCAGTGAACTGGGATTTGAACATAGGTAGTAAGCAGTGTAAGCTTGTGCCTTTTACAAGTCTGCTGTAAAAAGAACCAAGTACTAACGGAAAATGTTTCCTTCATCTTTCGTACTTTGATATAATTTAATCCTGTGGATTTGTTTTTTTTTTTGTTTTGCTGTAATTACTTCAGTTTATTCCTTCACCAGAACCTTCAGGAGGCGCCACAAAACCAGGTGGGGAAGCCCAGAGCTCAGCAAGTCCCTGCCCTCTTTAATCCTGTGTTTTTAAATGAAAGGTTTTTTGTGCATTATTTCACCACTCTTATTAGATACACAAATTTTTGATTACTGAACCCGAACTGAAGTACTAAAGTTGAGAGTACAAGTGCACTAAAGCAGATTTTTTGGATGTCAAGATCCCCATGTCATATTTACATCTAACTGAGTAGAGTACCTACTCTTTTAGGAGCTGTGATTGGTGCTTTCCTGTTTATACTCTCATTTAGACCTCGTAGCGGCCTTTTGAAGTAGATTTTCATTTTAATCATTTGTAAATATATTTTTTATTAAAAAAAATCATTTTATAAAATTAAATTTCATTTAATTCTTTAATAGATGAGAAAACTAAGGCTCTGAGAGATTAACTTGCCTGAGATCTCAAAGTTGATGAGAGTGGGATCTCTTCTTAATTTCAAGCTGTAATCATATTAAAGGACAGTGAGAGAGGTATATCACTAGAATAGAGATGGATTTTCAGTTTACAAACTTTTTATTAGAAATATTTGACCACAGTTAGAATTGAATGTTTATTGAAATTCCTAGTGGGGGCAGGTTGAGCCTACCTCAAGAAGGGCAGTCAGAACTAGATAACCTGTCAGTTTGTGTGGTTCCTTAATGTTAATACGCTCCAAAGTCAAAGCATTGATGTTACGTAGACCATCTTTGGATCAAGCACGTGCTAGAAACTATTGTTAATATATTCTGCCCTGGGTAAATTGACTGGCTTGGGGGAAAAATCATTACTTGACCCCATATCTTAAGTGTTCTTACAACCTAAGAGGTTAATTGTACATGGTGCTGTAGAGGAAAAAAAAAATCTTTTAACTCTAAAATCTCAAGCTCCACATAATTTATCCATTGATTAGATTAAGGTTCAGCGCCCTCTCCAGAACTATAGCATGTATTTAGCTGTGGACTATGAACCATTTACAGAGACATTTCAGATGTGGGCCTCATGCTTTCAATTCCACATAACGTTAAGTGGGGATGACTACTGTATAAAGTCAGAATATGCATTAACTCTAATTCAGCAGATTAATTTTGGGTATTTTTAAATGGCCATGGTTACCTTTAAAAGACAGTAGCTGTCATCACAGACATTTTTTTAAACTGCTTGAGGGGAACTACTGTGAATCTCTAAATCAAATTCTATTTCAGCAAGATCCTTATTGACACTATATATAGTACAACTGCTCTTCAGACAAGTAACTACTCCCTCCCTATTGTTTGATAACATTTTAACGTTCATATTTAGCATATGATGCTGATGTGAAAATTTTTTAAAAATCATATAGGTAGTGAGTATAAAAAGATTTAGCTTTTTAATTTTTTCTACAAAAAATTCACACCATTTTTCCATTTTCACTAGTTCTTTTCAATTTCATATTAATTAATAATCAATACCAGTAACTAAGAAAAAATGCTTCCATCAATTGTGTGACAGAAACTGCTATCTGTTTACTAAAACTGAGGCTCCCCTCTAATTCCTGTGCACACAGCTGGACCAAATTTCCCAGTGTCCCTCTTAAATACAGGCAAGTGACTGTTTTTACCAGTGGAATGTACATGAGGGCAGTGGGTACTAACTTTAGACTACATGCTCCTTCGTGTTATTTTTTTCTCTGACTGGCTAAAATGGAGATCAGCTCAATATTAACATTGTAGTCTCAGGTGCTTGAGTGTAAGATGTTATTAAAGTTTGTGTTTGACCTGAAAATCCTTTTCTGTTACAAATTACATTTAGATTAGAAAGTCAGTGTTATGTGGAGAATTTTACAAGTGGAAGGTTCATCAGTAGTTAGCCTAACCATTGTTTTATAAGTAGAAATTGTGACACCTCATTTGCTTCTTTCCTTATATTAATGCTATGTCTCCTTTTAAATTCAGATTCTCACAATGTCCCACAGTTGTCATCACCTTTACTTTACTACTACACATGAATGAAATATAGGAAGTTGTATACTTAGCACAGGGTATTTTCTGAAGTTTTTGTATGTTGAAAATAGCTATTAGTTCTTTCCTCTCTTCATTTTCTCTTCTTCAGTTTTTCTTGTCACTGCTGCTTTGTGATAAGTGCTGCTTCCTTTTTTCCCCCTCTGTTTTTATTTCCATCATGGTCTTCTCCCTACATTTGCCTTTCTCCTCTGGCTTTTAAAGCCGGAAAATTGAACTTTTATTTCTCTTTGGTTAGTTTGATAAGTTAACATACTTAATCATCTCTGTAGTGTTACAATTAACTTAATTCAGTGAACTCTATATCTTCCATATCTTAGAGTTGAATGAGACCACATCTTATTTGTGAATCTCTAAAAAATAGTGATTTTTCTCATTTCTCCTGAAAATCTCTGTAAGAAGAGTAGAACTTGCTATCTGACAAGGTGGCCTATTCCAAATTTGTTTCGTAAGTTTTCTCATACTGAGCAGAAATCTACCTCTGCCCAAATTTAACTAGTCTTGTCTTCTGGAGCCATTCATGTCATATTCTTTCAGTTTTCATGACTGTTTCCAGTTTTCATCAACACTCTTGCTTGCTTTCCTGGATACTCTCCAGTTTGTCAAAGCCTTACTTGATACTTTTGGTGGGGGCTGGGGGGCGGGTTGAGGCACGCAGCATGTGGGATCTTAGTTCCCTGACCAGGGATCGAACCCGTGCCCCCCCCCCCCCCCCCCGGAAGTGGAAGCACGGAGTCTTAACCACTGGACTGCCAGGGAAGTCCCTATTTTTAAAGGAACAGTATACTCTAGGTTTGGTTTCCTCAGCACAGTGTAGAACTGAATCATCATCCTTCATTTTGATTTCTAATTAATATCTTGGAATCATATTCTCCTTCTTAGTAGGCATATCATCCTGTTGAGGCAGAGAAAATGTAGAATAATGTAGAACAGGTCAGATTGCCTAGTTGGAGTTGTACCTTCACAACTTAGCTGTGGTTTTTGAGCTCGGCGCCGTTTGTTGTCTTCTATGAGATGGCGATAATTGTAGTTTGTACCTCATAGGTAAGGTTATGGAAGGATCAAATTAATCCATGTAAAGTGATTGTCAAAAATGGCATGTTTATTATTGAAAATGATGTTTTTATTATTTTTCTCAGTTGTCTATTGCTGCATAACAAACCGATCAAAACTAAAACAGTGATTTATTCTTTTTTGTAACCCTGTGGCTTGTCTGGATTCTTTTGGACAGTTTTTCACATGGTGTTGGTTGTGGTCACTCATTGCTGTCTTCATCTGGGGCTGAAATATCCAGATGGCTTCACTAAACATGTTCCATGACTGGGGCTGACTTGACCTTTCTCTCCAGCAAGATAGTTTTTTTGTTTTTTTTTTTTTTGTTTTTTTTTTTTTAATGCTGGCTTAGGGCTCCAAGAGGGCAAAAAGGGAAGTTGCTAGTCCTCTTAAGGTTTAGGCCTAGAACTGGAACAGGAGTCATTTTCACTGCATTTTGCTGGTTAAAGCAAGACAACAAAGTTAACTCGGACTCAGGAGAAAGGAAATGAATTCCACCTCTTGACAGGAGGAGTGGCATACATGAACAGGGATGGTAGGGGAATTGGTGGAGGACATTCTGTTCTTTCATAGTTAGCTTTTTGAACCAAATTTAATGTTTAATCCAGTCTTTCTTGCTTTTTGTTTTTTAAGTCTTAATGGTTCTTACCTTTATGTCATCAGAAGATTTTAAAAGTTTGTCATTTATCCCTTTCTCAACTTCTTTTATTTTTAACAGCTTTACTGAGGTATAATTGACATACAAAGAACTGCGCATATTTATTTAATGGGTACAGTGTGATGAGTTTGCTTTTTCAACTCCTTGTAGTCAGCATTTTACCAGAAACATTCGCCACTGTTGATCCTTGGTCCTTTTAGTCTATCATTAGGCCAATAAACAGCCTGACTACTGGTATCTTGCCTTCTTGTTACTTGTAGGTTCTGGTTAATAGCTTTAAAGTAGTTTTTGCCGTTGTTATTGTTTTAATCAGATGTTATGGCTAAATTCAGTGTTCACCTTGGGGGAAGAGGTGCTTAATTGCTAATTTAAAAATTCTCAGTGTGAGTTACCCAAATGTAAAACAACAGTTTTTAGAGATATAGAAGTTATTACTCATAAAAGATGAGTTACAATTTCTTATGACATTTATTGACACCTTGCCTAAATAACTTCTGCAAGTTTTCAGATGTATACTTTAAAGTTTTACATTTTAAGTGATTCACCCTTAACTAACTGCACATGTTTGTGGCCCTCATCTTTACATATATACAGTGGGTTAGATAAAAGTCATTGAAAAGTGAAGGACATGATGAGGCAGTGTTATTCTGTTTCTCTTGTCTTCCCTGCTAGACATTTTATCCTCAGACTTAGAGACTGTCTTGTTCACTATTCTCAGTGCCTAGCACAGTGCCATTTAAGTATTGAAGAATAAGTGAATGTAAAAAATATGTTGAAGCAGTAAAATACGAAATAGAAATGCCTAGGTAGAGAATTGATTTCATGGTTAGGCTTTTACTTGTTGTCACTTCTTTCATTTGAAAATATTCTTTGTCAATCTTAAATATACATAAGTGAGCCAGAGAGCAGTTCACAATCGAATTGTATATGGAACCTTCTTTAGATTTATATATATTTTTCCCGCTATTTAATTTGAAGTGATTTGTGAATTCTGGTTAATCGCAATATACTTTTTCCTTAGTTAGACTTCATAGTCTAACTTTTAGCCTAGCCAATCAGAAGTGGAATTTGTCCTTCCAAGTGTGGAGTGCCACAGGTTAAACCTAGACTTCTGAATCCAAAGCCATTATGCTATACCGTCTCCCATAGTGGAATGAATAATGCATTTTATATTAAGATATAAAACTTGAAAAAGCCTGGTCATTTGTTTCTTAAGTTAAAAAAAAAACCCACTTACTATACTAAATGGAACTATCTTTTGCTGTTTAGGCAGATCCCCAAAGAGCAGCTATAGTGTTCACAGAGTGTTCATGCCTCAAAGAAGATGATGGTGTTTAAAGGACAAAAATGACGGGAAGTTGGAATATTGCCAAGTCTTAGGTTATAGGCATTCCTTCTTCGGAGGAAGCAGTGGTCTTCCAAGCCCAGAGGGTTCCTTTATTTCTAGTTTGGTTGAGATTTCACACTAGAAGCTGCCTCAAAGTTTAAATGAATCAATGAATGAATGAATTCCAAAACACTTTTGCAGCTGAGAGATCTTTGAATATGAAAGTCTGGGGATGGTGTAATAAGAATTTTGTTATCCTAACCAAAGTGGTCTTCTGATTTCAGGCCAACGGTTTCAAATATCAGTTAATAATCACAGGAAACATAATTTCAGGTTGAATTCTCTCATCTCCAACCCTTTGCTGTAATGCGTTGCAACCTGCTCCTACTGCCAACTTGGAACTACCCACTTCATCCGAGTATCTGTTGCTTAAGTTGCAGAAAGGGGGAGAAGCCGGGTTAAAGCTTACTCTCCCACTCACCATTTGGAACATAATGGGGTAGACATACAAAGTGAGAGTTATTATTTTAAAAGCGTTTTTCAACCTGTTTGGCATATAAGTAGGTGCTATATAAACTACTGGGTTACTACCAGAAGAATAGAAACCAAGAATTAGATACCCTTTTTCCTTGTAAAAATTGAGACTTGTTTGGGGCTAAGCCCAGTTGAAAATTGACTTTCACCTTGATTCCTAGAGTGTGTTTAGTAGGAAGAAGTGGAGTATTTAAAAAAAAAAAAAATTTGCCTAATTCTACTACTGGAATATTATCTTTCTCCCCCTTAAAAAAAAAATCACTAGTTTATTGTGCCTTATCCCCCTAATACAGTGAAATCAAGTTTTTCTTTAAATCCATTGTAGAATATAATTATTAGCATGTTAGGATTTACTTAGCTTACATTGTTATAGTTTTGAACAGAATTATGTAGAATGAAGTTTTACCTGTTTGGGGTGATCGGTAAATATGTATCTTATTAGCTGAAAATCACTTTAATGAAACTAAAGGTTTACTCTTCAGATCGTTTTTTTTTAAATATTTATTTATTTATTTATTTATGGCTGTGTTGGGTCTTCGTTTCTGTGCGAGGGCTTTCTCTTGTTGCGGCAAGTGGGGACCACTCTTCATCGCGGTGCACAGGCCTCTCATTATCGCGGCCTCTCTTGTTGCGGGGCACAGGCTCCAGACGCGCAGGCTCAGTAGTTGTGGCTCACGGGCCCAGTTGCTCTGCGGCATGTGGGATCTTCCCAGACCAGGGCTCGAACCCGTGTCCCCTGCATTGGCAGGCAGATTCTCAACCACTGCGCCACCAGGGAAGCCCCAACTCTTCAGATCTTTAATTCTCATACTCCTACCAGTGTCTTAATTTAGGTAGGAAGAATAAAACTTTGAACAGCTTTTTACCTGTTGTGAGGTATTACTTTAATTGTAGTCTTATAAATGACGTTTTGTTCTTTTGTTCTGCTTCCTCTGTCATGGACTCTGGTAGTGTCTATTATACTGTCGGTTTCTGCTTAAGTCATATATTCCTCCAGAGTACCAGAAAGTTAATCTCTTATGTTCTTTGCATTCTAGTGTCATGACTACCTTGAAAATGAAAAGTTTGCCATTTTGTTAAGTAATATAGTAATAAAACATAATAACATATAATATTATGAGCTGTCATGCTTTCACATTCATTGAAACATGCAGTCTTTATCAGCATGTAAATTGATAGTACTATGGGGGAGAGGCCAATATTCAAATTATCATCCTTAAATAATAAGCTGAACACTAATTTCAAATTTTAAGTATTGCTGTCCAAAGCATTCTGCTTTTAAACCACAAATTTACGAGCCTACGGCATTCAAAAGTTGTATCATTGGCAATGACTGGGTATTAAAGTTTTATAACTTAGGCTATAGTATGCTCTTGAAAAATGCAGATTCTTTCAGTTTTGTAAATATTTTAGTCTTATTATGACTGTTTCTTTTCTTCCCAAGTCTCTTTTGGAAAAGTTCTTGATCCCCAATGCTTCACAAGCAGAGAGTAAAGTCTTCTATTTGAAAATGAAAGGAGACTACTACCGCTATTTGGCTGAGGTTGCTGCAGGTGATGACAAGAAAGGTATGCTGCCTCAGCCTGTGTGCTGGACGCTTAGAAAATGGCACAGTATGGAAGGAGTCCCTTCTGGAGTGTAGAGAATTGTTTTGTTGTTTTTTAATTGCTCAGAGCACTAAATGAAGAGTAATAATGGACTTTGCGCTTTCTCTCTCTCTCTCTCTTTCTTTCTTCCTTCCCTCCCCTCCCCTCCCCTCCCTTTTTCCCTCCCCCCATCCTTCCTTCAACTAAACAGTTGACCCTTGAGGAACACAGATTTAAGCTGCACAGGTCCATTTACACAGAGATTTTTTCTGTAAATACTACAGTACTACATGATCCAAGGTTGGACATGAAGGGCCGCCTACAAAATTATACTCAGATTTTCGACTGCATGAAGAGTTGGCATCCCTAAACCCCTTGTTGTTCAAGGGTCAACTATATATCTACTGCCGAATAATTGGTATTCTGAAATGTATGCTTGCTAACAAGCCAATTTTAGGTATAGGAATGTTTCCTCACAATTTTAATAGTGGTTTTAGTATAACTGTAGAGCAGTACAAACTAATTATTAAAAATAATACTGAGATGATTAGAGTTATTTTGTCTTGACATTGATCAATGGCTAGTGTAGTTTTCCAGGAGAAGCTTTTCTTTTTTTTTTCTTCTCTTTTAAATTTAGGAGCCTTAATCAGTTAAGGTTGCTACAGCTTAATATTTCAGAGTTTATAATTGGATAGTAATGGTTTGGTTTGAGGGGTGAAGGTGAAGTGCAAACTTTTATCGATACATTTTGGTGCATTTTATTATCCAGGGATTGTGGATCAATCACAGCAAGCATACCAAGAAGCTTTTGAAATCAGCAAAAAGGAAATGCAGCCAACACATCCTATCAGATTGGGTCTGGCCCTTAACTTCTCTGTGTTCTATTATGAGATTCTGAACTCCCCTGAGAAAGCCTGCTCTCTTGCAAAAACAGTATGTATTTTTTACCTGTTATGTGGAAATTTAGTAATCAGTATTATTTGAGCATTGAAATTATTTCTTTTTTATCACAGGCATTTGATGAAGCCATTGCTGAACTTGATACATTAAGTGAAGAGTCATACAAAGACAGCACACTAATAATGCAGTTACTGAGAGACAACTTGACAGTAAGTACATATCAGCATCATGAGTGGTTAACATGGCGAAGAGATTATAGGCATAGCTCTGTTTCATTGTGCTTCACAGATACTACGAGTTTTATAAATTGAAGGTTTGTTACAACCCTGTGTTAAGCAAGTCTGTGGGTGCTGTTTTTCTCAAAAGCATTTGCTCATTTCATGTCTCTTGAGTTCACATTTTGGTAATTTTCAGTGTTTCAAACCCTACACCAACAAAAATTTCAACTGCTGAAGGCTCAGTTGATGATTAGCATTTTTTAGCAATAAAGTATTTTTTAACAAGGTATGTACGTTGGTTTTTTTAAAGACATAATGCTGTTGCATACTTAATAGACTACAGTCTATGGTGTAAACATAACTTATATGCACTGGAAACAAAAAATTCGTGTGACTCAGTTTATTTTTATATTCTTTTTTTTTTAAATGTAAGATCCTATCTTCTTTTAAAACTCTGAAGAAAACCATCTTACAGAAACTGAAATATTAGACTAAGGACTAAATATGTGTCCTTTGATTAGTTACATATACCCATTGTTAAAATTCTGGTTTTTAAAATGACTTTGTAATTCATGGTTTTGAACTTTCAATTACATAAGCCATTTTATTTTTCATTTCAATATAGGTGATTCTGTTCTTTCCATTTTAGTCACAGAAGAGTTTTGCTTTTAGTATCAAAAGCATACTTAAGTTCTCTTTTTTTTAAAAAAATAACTTTTATTTATTTATTTGGTTGTGCTGGGTCTTAGTTGCAGCAGGCAGGCTCCTTAGTTGTGGCTCTCAAACTCTTAGTTGTGGCATGCATGTGGGATCTAGTTCCTTGACTAGGGATCGAACCTGGGTGCCCTGCATTGGGAGCACGGAGTCTTAACCACTGCACCGCCAGGGAAGTCCCTTAAGTTCTCTTCTTATTTATTTATTTATTTATTTTTGGCTGTGTTGGGTCTTCGTTGCTGCGCACGAGCTTTCTCTAGTTGCAGCATGTGGGGCTACTCTTTGTTGCGGTGCGTTGGCTTCTCATTGCCGTGGCTTCTCTTGTTGCGGAGCATGGGCTCTAGGCACTCGGGCTTCAGTAGTTGCAGTACGTGGGCTCAGTAGTTGTGGCTCGTGGGCTCTAGAGCAGGCTCAGTAGTTGTGGCGCATGGGCTTAGTTGCTCCGAGACATGTGGGATGTTCCTGGACCAGGAATTGAACCCGTGTCCCCTCCATTGGCAGGAGGAGGATTCTTAACCACTGCGCCACCAGGGAAGCCCTCTCTTCATATTTAAATTCCATTAAAAATGGAGACCATAAAGTTGCTTCTATATTTATGTAGCTATGGTAGGGCATTAATAACTTTAGTTACAAAATTTCAGATACTCTATGGAGTCCAAGTGGACATCTATTTTGCCTAGTCTCTTAGTTAAAAAAAAAAAAAATGACTTAACTGTGGCAGGTCATGATTGTCCTTGGTATACTGCAGACTAAAAAAAAAAACCACAATGCCAGTATCACACTGAAAAAATATTTAGTTAATTCCTTAATAATATTAAATTTCTAGCATTCAATTTCCAGTTGTCTTTTTGTGTTTCTTTGTATTGTCTTTTTTTTTTTTTTTCTTCCAACAGTTTTTTATTTGCATTGGGATCCAAATAGTCTACATATTGCAGTTGGTTGATATGTCTCTTTGGTCCCATAGGTTTTCACATTCTTCTCCTTCACATAAATATTAAATTTGAAGTTTTGAGGCTTGGGTGAAAAAAAGTATCAAGTATCTGCTGTGTGCCAGATAAAGAGCTAGGAATGAAGATTATAGTTTAGTGCTACTGGTTTTTATTAGCTTTGGGGCATTTGTTTTGGGGACTGTACATCATCATTGTATATACATTTAACTTTTCTCAGCTTTATTTTTTTTAGTCCATTGCCAATTTTCTGAACCAGTTATATTCTCAGCAGTTTTTTGAATGTCATTATGTACTTGTTTATTATTAAACACTGAAAATTATTTTAGAAAGTATAATTGGAGGCTACCTACACACTCTGGAGATTATTTTAGTCAAGAGGGTAAGGTATAGTTCCTTAAAGAGTGAATCTTTTTATGCATATCAAAAGAAAGAAGCACTTCAGTTTGTTAGCTAATTTTAATATTAATTTTAATATTAAGAATTTTTCAAATTTTTCTGGTTTGAAATGATGAGATAGTTCTAAAAGGTAGAACTTGAGACCTAGTCACTACTGAGTTGTGTTGTCATCACTTTTTGAGAAGGCCTGATCTGAAATATATACTTCCAGCTGACTCTTGGTATCAGTATAGCATGAAGAGCATATTACAAGAGCTGAGTAAGAAGAAAACCAAGGTTCTGATTCTGATTCCGTCACTATTTACTACGTGCCTTCTCTGAGCTCTTGTCATATTGCCTGTTATCATTATAGGTTGATTGGATCACTTACCTGTCAAGTAAAGAAATTTTGTCAAAACTATCTAGTATCTGAGTCTGGATCTGGTTGACCAGTATTGTCAACACATAACCCTAGGAAGATAAATATAAATATCCTTCATCAAATTTTTAATGTTTATATGGAAAAAACAAGGGTCCATGAGAGAACTGGAAAGAGATGATAAAAAAATAATTTCATCTTGTCTTATAAGACCACCAGTTTAATAGAAGCTTACAGACTTCTAGAGGTCATTCAGCTAACTGTATGATGTTCAAAGAAGTCTCCTTTCCAGGCCAGTAACATATTTGGTTAATAAATAAATAAAACTAATGGGTGATTTGGGGGATAGAAAAATATTGAGCTTTTCCCCCCTTCATTCTGCAATGTATAAGCAATATAAAATTCAAGGTATCTTGAAACAATCCTTTTATAATTGCCTCTAAAAATCATTATAGAGTGCTAAGACTTGTAAAAAAAATTAATATTTGGAACAGCTGAGATAATTTTGAAATCATGTTTTTAAACTGCTGAAAAACTGTAACATTAATCTAAAAATAAATAGACACCATAGTCCTACTACTATGGGACAATTCAGTTTTTACCTCTTAGAAGATTTGGTTCTGACCATACTGTTGTGTTCATCTATTTATTTTGAATCAGACAAATTCACAAAGGTAGTTTTTTGTTTTTTTGTTTTTTTGTTTTGTAAACTAAAAATGTTAGTTAAATTTGTAGTTTAGTTCTGACTTGATCCTGACTCTTGAATTTCATGGAGTGTGGTATTCTCTTTAGAGTGGCAGTCTAAAGTCTACCAGGGGAAAGTAGTCAGCCTGAGCTCCTTGAGCATGGGCTGAATTTGATGATTCTGGTTTAGTTGCACTAAACTTATACATCCGTCTCTCACTGGGGCTATTTGGGACAACCTACTATTCTGATAGCTATTGATATTTAGAACTGTAGCATTTCTATGATTTCTTCTACTTTTTCTTTACCTTCTATGAATAACCAAGAATTTCCTGTATCTGACTTTGTTATTTGAAGACATCTCTGCTGTGTACTTACAATGCTTACAGAATGATTAGGGAGGAAATAAATGTATTATATTGAGGCCTTTTATATCTTTTTAAAAAATTTATTGTATTGAAGTATAGTTGATTTACAATGTCGTGTTAATTTCTGCTGTAGAGCAAAGGGATTCAGTTATACACATATACATTCTTTTTCATATTATTTTCCATTGTGGTTTATCACAGGATATTGAATATAATTCCCTGGAGGCGTTTTACATCTTGAAGCTATCTTAAATGCTGCAATTTTTTAAAGAAAGCCTTCCAACAAAAACTGCTTAGATTCTGGTACTTTGGCATATATATTAAGGTTTTTTTTAAACTGAAATATACTAAAATTTCTCTCTCTCCCTCCCCCCCTCCCCCCTCCCTCCCTCCCCTCCTCCCTCCCTCCCTCCCTCCTCTTAACTAGTTGTGGACATCGGATACCCAAGGAGACGAAGCTGAAGCAGGAGAAGGAGGGGAAAATTAAAAGGCCTTCCAACTTTTGTCTGCCTCATTCTAAAATTTACACAGTAGACCATTTGTCATCCATGCTGTCCCACAAATAGTTTTTTGTTTACGATTTATGACAGGTTTATGTTACTTCTATTTGAATTTCTATATTTCCCATGTGGTTTTTATGTTTAATATTAGGGGAGTAGAGCCAGTTAACATTTAGGGAGTTATCTGTTTTCATCTTGAGGTGGCCAATATGGGGATGTGGAATTTTTATACAAGTTATAAATGTTTGGCATAGTACTTTTGGTACATTGTGGCTTCACGAGGGCCAGTGTTAAAACTGCTTCCATGTCTAAGCAAAGAAAACTGCCTCGTATTGGTTTGTCCTGGTGGGGAATAAAAGGGATAATTGGTTCCAGTCACAGGTGTAGCTGTGGGTACTTTAAGGTTTGGAGCACTTATAAGGCTATAGTAGAAATAGATATCCCATGGATATTACATGTTAAACCATGTGTTATCTGTGGAATACTCAGTCTCAATGTGCACACCATTGACTACAGCTACAGAAGTGTTCCTTTAGTTGTGACCCAATTTACTCTGGATAAGGGCAGAAACGGTTCACATTCCATTATTTGTAAAGTTACCTGCTGTTTGCTTTCATTATTTTTGCTACACTCATTTTATTTGTATTTAAATGTTTTAGGCAACCTAAGAACAAATGTACAAGTAAAGATGCAGTAAAAATGAATTGCTTGATATTCATTACTTCTTGTGTATCAAGCGCAGCAGTAAAACAAAAAACCCATGTATTTAACATTTTTTAGGTTTTTTTTTTTTGCTTTTGTGGGTTTTTTTTGTTTTGTTTTTGTTTTGTTTTTTGGGGTTTTTTTTGTTTTGTTTTTTTTTTTTGATACTTGCCTAACATGCATGTGCTGTAAAAATAGTTAACAGGGAAATAACTTGAGATGATGGCTAGCTTTGTTTAATGTCTTATGAGATTTTCATGAACAATCCAAGCATAATTGTTAAGAACACGTGTATTAAGTTCATGTAAGTGGAATAAAAGTTTTATGAATGGACTTTTCAACTACTTTCTCTACAGCTTTTCATGTAAATTAGTCTTTTGGTTCTGAAACTTCTCTAAAGAAAATTGTACATTTTTGGAAATTTATTCCTTATTCCCTCTTGGCAGCTAATGGGCTTTTACTAAGTTTGAATACAAAGTTTATCATAACAACAAAATACTACTAAGATAACTACTACTGTTCCCAGTCATGTCCCATACTCCCCCCTCCCCCTGAAAAAAAATTTTTTTTTTTTTCAGAGACAGGGGGATTGATTGAAAAAAAGAGTAATGTGTTCCATTTAAAATTTTGGTATATGGCATTTTCTAACTTAGGAAGCCGCAATGTTCTTGGCCCATCATGACATTGGGTAGCATTAACTGTAAGTTTCGTGCTTCCAAATCACTTTTGTTTTTAAGAATTTCTTGATACTCTTACAGCCTGCCTTCAATTTTGATCTTTTATTCTTTCTATTTGTCAGGTGCACAGGATTACCTTTTTTAAGCCTTGTGTCTTGTCACCAACCGTTCCTACTTGGTGGCCATGTACTTGGGGAAAAGGCCGCATGATCTTTCTGGCTCCACTCAATGCCTAAGGATACCCTGCTTCCTTTGCTTGCATCCCACAAACTATTTCCCTCATCCTATACACTGCAGCAAATCTCTCCCTAGTTGATGAGATTGTGTTTATCTCCCTGTAAACCCTACCTATCCTGAATGGTCTGTCATTGTCTTTGCCTTTAAAATCCTTCCTCTTCCTCTCTTTGAATAATGATGGGGCTAAGTTATACCCAAAGCTCACCCTACAAGCTATTTCCTCAGTACCTTGCAGAAAACACCAAACAAAAATACCATTTTAAAAGAGGTGTATTTTTTTTTTCTTTTAGAATGTAAGCTCCTCGAGAGCAGGGACAATGTTTTCTGTATGTTCTATTGTGCCTAGTACACTGTAAATGCTCAATAAATACTGATGATGGGAGGCAGTGAGTCTTGATGATAAGGGTGAGAACTGAAACCCCGAATACTGTTTTGTTGCTTGTTTTATTATGACCTCAGATTAAATTGGGAAATATCAGCCCTTTGGGACAATTGTCCCAAATGTTACATTCAAATAAAAGTGCAATGGAGGCCTTGGGGTCTTTCTTTCCAGGAGAAAAAGATCTCTTACGCATTTGGGACAACAACATAATGCATCTTCACGCACAGCTCTTTTCTTTATCTATTGATTTCTCCTGACCCCCAGGCCAAGGACATGAAATAATCATTTTATAGCTACAGAGAATGAAGTTAGACTGAGGAGATGGGTTTTATTCAAGTAAATTACAAATAAAATCTAAAGCTTGTCTCATTTGCCTATTTATGTGCCTCAGTCTCATCTACTAGTTTGATTCTGAAATAAATTGTGATAATACTTCGTTAATATTAGCTGTTAATAGGTTTCTACATCGTAGTGCCCAGTAGATAAAGGAAGATTTCAACCTGAGATTTTTTTGCCTTGAGATTTGAATAATAAATTTTTTATAACATTTCTTAAATTGCCCCAAATTCAGGCTTCATGTCTGTTTCTGTCAACACTTTCAGGAATTTGGAGACTCCAGCAATGTAATGTATTTGGTGTGTGTGTGTAGTGTTGGAGTTGTTAAATGTACATATCCACTTCAGAGTTGTGCCTTGAGAGAGGGCAGGAGTGTGATCGGTTAAAAGGATGGATTTTGCTGCCACTTTGGCCTGTGGTCTTGGCTTTTCCAGTTAATAGCTGTTTTTTGTGCTATGAAGATAGAAATTGGGGTGGGGGAGTAAAAGAGAATTAAAAGAATGTAATGTCAAGTGGCTTACTAACTATAGGAGCTCAATTCTTTTCCTGTCTTCCCTAAAAATAGTCACCAATCCTGCCATGGCCCAGCGCATATTTTAAAACTAGTTAAGGCCAATTTGTAATCTGCAATCTTAGATTATTTGTGGTCAGGTCTCAACTTGATGGAATAACTTGGGAGCTCTAACAATGGTGAGATGTTTAAAAATCTTTAGTAGGCTCTGAATGTAGATCTAAGAATTTGACACTTTTCAGCGGTGGTGGCATCATTTAATCGTTTCTCTCTCCGTTAGGAGAGAATGGCAGTTTATTTGGATGCAAGTATATCGTAGTCACTGCATGAGAGCCTGCAGTGTGTGAGGAACTTTAACTGGTGCTCAGAGATATACACCTTCCTGTGGGAAAAGGTGAAGGAATCATTAAATAAATTGCTTTATTATATTTTGTTATACACCATATAGGAAATGACAGTGGTGGAATTGAAATATCTACAGTCTTAAGGTGTTGGCTTAGACGGGGCCCTTGGAAAATGGCTGGACTTGGATACTTTTCTGAATGTGAAATTGCATCTGTAAAGTACTTTTCTGTTATTTTTAGTGTGACCTATAGCAGTCACTATCTCGATTAATTCTAGTTCCTTTTAATAGACTAGAGACCTAAACATAAGATACTGCTGGGTCTTTGTAGGTTTTTTGTTTCTTGTTTTTTTAGAAACTTTACAACAGGCCTCTAAGGAAACTGATATTCTTGGATGACAAAATGGTATTCAGGAACCCATCACAGTGGTAGATCTGCTTTAAAAGTCTGAAAACTAACCTTAAAAATGTTGCTTGTGTACATCCAAGTCTGGTTTTGCTACTCACCTGCGTCCTTTGAAGTCTACTTTATGTATGACTGTCAACCCCCAAGTATTTCAAAACTTGATGGTAGACCAACTATTTGGAAGACATACGCTTCTCACCTGTGTACCATAATTACTCAGTTTGTAAGAATATCCAACCATCCTGCTGGTCAAGCAAGCATATGTGTCTTTTGGATGCAGAAACCAAGAATATATTGAATGCATATATTTAGGCACAGCTATTATCAATCCTAGGTGACGCCAGGGACTCCGTTGGTGATGAGTACTTTTTTCTTATAAGTCCATTCCATAAAATTTCTGAAAGACCAGACTTAACTAATGTTAATCGAAGACTTGTCAGTAGTAAATTTATTTCCAATTCAAGAACTTTTAAAACCTATCAGTATTTCAGTAGGGGCTTACTTTTTTTTTTTTTATTATCGGAGGTTGGTTAGGGCCAGTTACTATTCTGAGTGATTAAGAAGGACTTTTCAGAGAAGATTTATGTTTGAGTCAAACTTGCAGAATGGATGGTATCCGATGGAGTATGAACAAAGGCATCAAGATAGGAGAATTTAAAGACGACTTCTGTGCACTCACAGGTGAGGAACTCTGAGAGAGTGTAGGAAGAAGAAATAGGCTCTGCTTTATAAGTAACAGGCAAGTGGCTTTCACTTTTAATGCTTTTGATCAAATCAGGGTTAAAGTGCTTATTCCCAGCACCCAGTCTCTGGGATTCTAATTTCTAAAGCCCAGGGATATGCATATACTTCATGAGCTGTAATAACTTAGTGTCCACATTGCTGAAATCTATAGGAGAGGGAACGTGTAACGTTCGGGAAAACAAGGGCATGTAAAACCGTGGCGGCCCCCACCCCCCAAAAATAAAAGCTGTTTCTAAACTTGAGAACTTCAGTCTGCAAAACAAAAGTTTGTGGATCTGCTCAGCAGATCATGTTTCCCAAGCAGAGATTAATGATAAAGTTTACCTGTCACAAAAGGTTTTTCACATTAATGATCCTGGTTTAGTTTGGAAACAGGTAGGTACTTTAAAACTTCTAGTGTGTCAAGAGAAGAAAGGTAACACGTGATTTTACGGGGGTTTTTGTTTGTATTTTTAATGAATGCCATTTCTACTGTTTTCCTTAACCCCTGCCATGCATAAAAATCAAATCCAGGGAGTTCCCTGGCAGTCAAGTGGTTAGGACTCACTGCTGAGGGCACGGATTCAATCCCTGGTTGGGGAACTAAGATCCCACAAGCCACGAGGCGTGGCAAAAATCAAATTAAGAAAAATGAAAGATTTAAAAGCAAACTTTGGAATGTTCATAAGATTTAAGTGAATCACTTGCTGACCTTGAAGTCTGTAAGGAAAGATCTCTTAAGATGGACACAAAACCTAACTAGAAAAATTATATGTAAATTCAGAATCTTAATATATGAACGTTAATATAAATTCAACTGCATAGAAATTTTTATATCTGGAAGTGGAAAGAAGCACCTGAGAAAAGACAAGCTAATGGACCAAAAATTGGTGTAAGTATATAAAGAATTATAATAAAATAGAAAAATGGACAAAGATTTTGAAAGTGCATTTTTATAGAAGAGATATCTGATCAATAAATACATGAAAAGAGGCTTAACCAGGAAAATGCAAACCAAGACCACAATTAAAGTAATCTTGATTAGTGTGGTTTGAAAGTCTGGCCATACCAGACATTAGAGATGATGTGGATGGAGATCTCTCATACATTGCTGATGGGAGTTTAAATTAGTACATCTCTTTGGAAAACAATTTGGTATTGTGAAGTTGAACATTCCACATCCCTGCAACTGAGCAATTCTCTCTTGAGCATATCTTTTTTTTAAGTGTTTAAAATACTTGCATGTGTGCCCTCAGGAAATTGAAAAAGATTATTCAGAGCTGTACAATTTGAATTGGAAAAAATTGGAGACGATCCAAATGTTCATTGAAAGGAAATGGATAAATATTTTCCTGATGACATCGTCTTCATTTGTGAAAATAAGTCAACTATAGTCCAGTCAGGGACATGGTTGAATTTTAATAACAATATTGAGGGAAAAAACAGCCCCAGTAAACTATATAAAACAGTACAATATCTTTATAAAGTTCAAAAATGAGATCTTAGGCATACATATATGTGACAAAACTTTCTCTTTCCTTTACCAAGGATATGAATGACAAGTACAAAATTTAGAATAGAGGTTAACTGGAGAAGAAGCAGGGGGACAGGCTAGGACAGGAAGGCAAAGTAAGTGTAAGTTATCAGCTTGGGAGCAGGGCGGTGGGTTCACAAATACTCAGAAAGAGATCCATTCAAGAACGGGTGAAACAAGGATTATGATTAATCCAGTTCTGGGCATTAGAAGTCACAGAAAGGAAAGGAACTAAATGGAAACAGTACAGTAGGCCAATAAATTCATTAGTCAAAGGCTTGCTTGAATGGTAAAAAGATTGGCACAGTTTTAAAATACGAAAAATAGCAAGTTTGATGAAACAGCATGTGAAACTGTCAATAGAGACTTAAAAATTACCACCCCATACATTACACCCTAAAACTCCTACGATCCTTTCCATTTAACTCTGCAGGAGCAGGAAGCAAGAACCAGAGATTCGGGCAGAAGAACGACTGAGCTGGGAAGGCTGTATTAGGAAACACTGAAGCGAGTGAAAAGTGAAGGGTCTCGAAAGAGGAAAGTCTTCAAGAACTTTTGGTAGCACGTTCTGAGTCCGTCCTTGTGAGGCCTGAGGAATTTTGTCATATCAGCCAAACCACTTCAGCAGATTCAGCCTAAGGTTCCTCACTTCTTAACCTTTAGAGGAAACATGCTGCATTCAGACCTGAATCACTGAGGCATCTCCTATCGTATCCTATGTATAGCCAAGTCTTAAATTTTTCACTATTTTTTCCTCATCTTGGATTCTTCAAGAGTTCTTAATTGGCTTCTGTAGGGAAAGTCTACTGACTTGAGTTTAAAGTACAAAATCTATATGATCCATAAACGGTACTAGGTCAAATAGACATATGGTTGTTGGTCCTTTATTTTCTTTTCCAGGATTTGCAAGAGAGGTGTCCAGAAAGTCATTTTTGGTGACTTTAGTCCATACTTGGAGGGTCTTATGAAGGATCGAAGTAGAAGAGCCAGAAAAATTGGAAATGAGACAATTTCTTTGGAGAATGCTTTAGAGTGCTGGGCATGTCCCTCCACCATCACCTGCCTGCTCAGTGGAGGAGAGGAGGGGGGCACTTCACAAACTATTCTGGAATCTAATATATGACACAGAGTGAAGCTAGGCTCATTGGAAATTCTCAAGTCGAGACAGTGTCTAGCTGGCAATGCTGATGGCAGAGCCGTGACAAGTAACTGCATCAGAAATCGTCCGCTCTCTCAGGGTTTGTGGAGGCGAAGAACGTAGCCGTGTTTCCAGGAAGCCAGGATCAAGACCAGGAACTTGGCCTAAAAGGGCTACCTGGATAGGATCCCTGTACCGTAGTCTGAGGGGCAGAGCAGCAGCAGCCCATGGTGAGAGTGCTCAAGATCTAACCTGTGACTTGTCTCCAAAGAATCAGCGAGAGACTAAGAAAGTTGGCTGTAACAACTGTCGTGGTCAGAGGAGAGCAATAGCCAGTTTCCTTCAGGTTCCATCCTGTGAGACCTTTTCCGCCCCCCACCCAAGGCCACCACGGTGGAGCCAGTGCAGCCAGTGGCTGAGGGAGGAGTGGGCCAGGTGAGGACATGGAGAATGAAGCTGCCCAAAAGTCCCTCCAGCAGTGGACCACAAAGGAAAGGAGCTTTAACAGGAAGTGCAATTAGCTCTTCATCCCCACTTATATAACAATCTCAGCTCAGTGAAAAATGACAAGGGTGAGTCTGCAAAAGACAAAGGATTAGCACACCAAGAGCCTGAGTGAAAGAGCCATCTGAAAGAAGCTATAAAATGTGTTTGATATATTAAGAAGGTGAAAGAAAGAATAGAAACCAAAATGAAAAAAAAAGACACTGAAAAAAATGAATTGAACAGGTAATTGAGTAATCTGGCCGGTAATCGAATTTAGAACTAAAACCCAGCTCAATAAACTAAGAAAACATGTTCCTATTTCCTACTTGATTTTTTTGTTTCATTTTTTTTTTCTTTCAAGGAACTTTATAGCAAAACACTAACAATAAGGAATTTTACTTTTCCCAGGAAATAAAATCTTTTCTGCCTAATGACACAAAACCGCAACTATTTTTTCCTGAGAATAAAGTCTTGTCTTTTATTAAGGAAAAAAAATTTATATATTATATATTGTATCTTATATTTAAAACCTTGATTGTATCATTTAGCAAAACTTGTGAGAGTGGCCTCTCATCAAAGAAATAGAATCAGCATTGTGGAACTTCATGTGACTTGGAGTTAAAGGCCTTTTTTGGTTGCATATTCTTAACTAGAGTAGCAAACATGAAATAGTCTTTTTAAAATTTTAGACTTACAAAAAAGTTGCAAAAATAGTACAAAGAATTTTTATGTACCTTTCACCGAGATTTTCCAAATGTCAATATATTACCACATTTTTCTCCCTAAATATTTTTTTCTGAATCATTTGAGAGATATGGTGCCTCTTTACCTCTATATGCTTGAGTGTTTATTTCTTTAAAAAAAGATAGTCTCAGGAATTCCCCAGCAGTCCAGTGGTTAGGACTCAGCGCTTTCACTGCCGGGTCCCTGGTCCAGGAACTAAGATAACCGCAAGGTGCACAGCGCAGCCAAAAAAAAAGATAGTCTCATGTGAAACTATATAATTATCAAAACCAGAAAATTTACACTGATGTGATACTAATATCTAATCTGCAGACCTTATTCAAATCTACCAGTTATCCCACAAATGACCTTTGTGGCAGAAGAAAGAAACTTTTTGTTTGGGTCTAAGATTCAATCCAGGATCTTCAGTTGTATGTATTTAGTTGTTATGTCTCTTTAGTTTCCTTTAATCTGGAACAACTTCTCGGTTTTTGTCTTCATGGCATTTTGAAGAGTACAGACCAATTAATTTATCGAATGTTTCTTTTTTTTATTGTTTCCTTTATTTTTCCCTGATGTTTTCTCATTAGTTTCAGGTTGTGCCCTTTTTTCAGGAGTCCCACTGAAGTGATGTGAACACTGGGACGCACTTTCAGGTACAGCCCCGCTCCGCCCAGGCCTCTGGTTGTCTTTATAGAGACAACTGCCTTCCAGCTCACACATGGACCCCGGATGTCTCAAGCTGCCTTTATTTGTTGGTCATATTCTTTACTTCTAAGGATAAAGTCAAAACCCGCACTGTCCAATGCAGGAGCCACTCGCCACAGGTGACCGTGAAGAACTTGAAATGTGTCTGGTCCAGACTGAGCTGTGCCGGATTTCTGAGGCTTAGTATGAAAAAAGAATGTAAAGTATCTCATTGATAATGTTTTTATCAATCAAGATGTTTTTATCTTGATTATAGGTAGAAATGATAATTTTTGGTGCATATAGAATTAAAAGGCATATATTTTAAAAATTAATTTTACTTTTTAATGTGACTACTAGAAAATTTAAAATTACGTATGCGGCTTGCATTCTATTTCTATTAGTGCTTGTCTCAAAAGTAAAAATCACAACTCTCAAACAAATGTGTCATGAACGTGTCAAGGATTTTTTGAAATTCATTAATTAATGAGGGAACCAATATGTGAGAAACCAAGATGTTAGGGTTTAACAACGAAATTTAATAACAAAATGTTAGGACACAATGGCTGGGTTAGATATAAAACCAGTTAAACCTTAAGGGTTATTTGTTCCACTCAACAGAAATTATCTGCCTCTTTACTGGACAAAATGTATTATTTATTTATATTTGGCTGCGTTGGCTCTTCGTTGCTGCACGTGGGCTTTCTCTAGTTGCGGCGAGCAGGGGCTACTCTTTGTTGCGGTGCGTGGGCTTCTCATCGCGGTGGTTTCTCTTGCTGTGGAGCATGGGCTCTAAGCACGTGGGCTTCACTAGTAGTGGCACGCAGGCTCAGTAGTTGTGGTGCACGGGCTTAGTTGCTCCGCGGCATGTGGGATCTTCCCGGACCAGGGCTCGAACCCGTGTCCCCTGCGTTGGCAGGTGGATTCTTAACCACTGCACCACCAACCACTGCACCACCAGGGAAGCCCCTAGACAAAATCTATAAATTAACAAGTAACTTCACTAAGTCTGGGACTTTTAATCAATAGGAAACAATGAGATGTACTAAGTACATTCCACTGGTCGAGTGCTTACAATAGAAATAAAATACAAACCACATACGTAATTTTAAATTTTCGAGTCGCCATATTAAAAAAGCAGGTGAAATTAATTTTAGTGATAAATTTTATTTAACCCAGTATATCTGAAATATTATCACTTCAACATGTAATCAACATGAAAATTATTAATAAGCTATGTTACAATTTTTTTCCATGCTCAGTCTATGAAATCCAGTGTAGATTTTCCACTTACAGCATGCCTCAATTCAGAGGCAACCACTCAGAAGCTCACTAGCCACAATGGCTAGTGGCTATTGCATTGGGCAGGGTAATTCCAGACACTCTTGGGTGGTCTTTTCCTGCTATGATATGGAAAGGATGTGCCGTCCACCTTGTCTGCCTTATTTCCAAATGTTGGTTGTTTTTTCTGACAGTACCCAGAGCTTCATATGAAATAGGTGGGCTCTGAGGATGTTTGGGATAGTAAAGTTCATGCAGTGAATCTGCGTGTGGGCTGTAGAGACAGTCTGGGATCGAATCCTTGCAAGGTGTGGGGATGATTGAATGAGATGATACACATCACATCTAGCTCAGTGTCCGGCACATAGGAGGTGCTCCATAAGTACCAGTGGCCCCTCTGGCAAGGGAGAGAGTCACTCCCATGAGTCATTTGTACACACAGAATGGCAGTGACTCGCCCCAGCCAGGGCTAAAGTAAAGGGCTGAGAAACCCTTTTCAGAAACTTCCCCTGTTTTTAGTACTCACTCATCCAGAATCCTCTGCAGCCTCCAATGGGGCTCAAACACTTAGCTTTCTCCTTCTCCTTATCCCCAGAAAGGCTGAGAAAGGGAAAAGCAGCTCCTAAACTCCCTCAGGCGGATCAAGTCCCCTAAGACCCAAGCAGCAGGCAGAAGGGACAACTGCCATCCACTCCACAGGCGGCCTGGAAGTGAAGCCCAGCCCGGGCCCAGCCCACAGAGCCGACTCTTCTCCCCGGTCAGAGAACTGTCCATTTGAGAAAAGAGAAAGTGAGGTCAGGGGAGCCTAATAAGAGAGGGCCACACCCTTTAGTAAAAATGCAGATGCATGAAAAGCTTTTATAATACATAAAGGCAGGCCTGATATTCAGCCATGAATTCCATTCCGGCTGTTGACAGCCGCTGCCTGTTCTGATGGGCTGGTGCCCAGGCCTTTCCAGTTAAGTTGCTGTTATTCAAATAGTACCTCTGGATGGAGGTGTCCTTTACGGAACCTCTCAAGATGCCTCACTATGCCAAGATGGACCTGCGGTCCTTCACACATGCTACTTCCTTGCCCTTTCCATCTCTCTTCCTATCTCTTCTCCACCAGATCCAACAACATCAACAAACAAGCCAGCTACTCCTCTGTAGCTTGCCTGGCCCTTGGAAGAGAGAGTTCCCAATAGTACACGCTCTGTTGATTGGACCAGAGATGGTCAGCTGAGCCCCAAACAGCTGACCATTGGCTGGCTAGTGAGTTGGGTGTCCTGGATTGGAGAATTGAGCTGGATCAATCAGCTTCTATACACTGTGGCCAGGTAGTGATAAAACAAATAAACAAAAACAAAGCAAATCAAAAATGGTACTAGAAGTTTATTTGGATTCTGGGCTTGGAGCCTATGGCAGCCATTTGGGGATCATTTATAAGCTGATGAGCCAGCAGAGAAGCTGATCTACAGAGAAAAAGGAAGAGACACACAGAGGGAATCAGAAATGAGAGAGAGGGAGGGAGGGAGGGAAAGAGTGAGAGAGAGGGGGAATGAAAGAGAGAGAGAGGAAGGGAGGGGCAGGGAGCCTCTGTGTCTCCTCTACACTTTCCAGTGTCCTGTTCCAGATTAATGACCCTGGGCTACATAACTCATTTCCTGGCTTAGATTCCAGGAGATCTCTCAATTCCTAATTCGAAGACATTTCTATTCCTTGAAGACAAATGCACCTTGGCTACAATATTATTCTTTGAGACTCAGATTGAATGCCTCCTTGTGCAAGGACCACCCCCCAACCCCACAACAGTCACTGCCCTTGGCTGTCTCCTCTCTTGATTCTAGGCTCCTCCAAGTCAGGGGCTTGTTCTACATTTCTTTGTATTCTCAGCACCCAGCACAGAGCTCACTAAGTATCTGTTGCCCTATGTATGATTGTTGATGGAGAGAATTAAATATACCTTAGTGTTTTCAGTCTCCAGAAAAAAATTCCTTACCTTCGCATGGCTTTTATAGTCTATAAAGCATATTCACCCCCAGGCTTCTAGCTTAGAGATCAGCTGGTCAGTGTAACTATATGTTTGTATCCTTCTGGAATGACACCGACTTAGAACCGACTGCTGGGGAGGGCTTCTGGGGCTGCCTCTCACTTGACAGAAGCGGGCAATAGAGAAGCTCAGTGACCTGCCTGACGTCACGCAGTTGGTGACATGACTGAGACTGTAAGTCGGGTCTCCTGACCCCGAATCGGGCTATTTCCTGTGCTCTTAATCTGAATCCTTGTATTTGTCTCCACCTTAATGAAATAGGTTGTGATGACCCCCCCAAATGCTAAGTCGATCCTTGAAGAAGGCTTTTTAAGTGCCACCTCTGAGAGCCCTCACCTTGCTCCAAGGACTGACTGCTCAGCGAATCTAGGGCAAGGTTTTAAAGGACATCAGCTCCCTAGGAACTAGGGCGGCACTGCCCTCTCAAAGCAGCACTTGTCTCCCTGGTTGCTCTCCCGGGCTGTAACCCCACACAAGACCATAATAGTCAGGCTTCTGAGCTCCACGCTGTCCCCATTCCCCAGAATTCCTCCTCAACTCACCCATCTTATTGCCAAAGCATTCCCAGTGATTCCCACCCAACTCACCATTTCTTGGTACCGCCAGGAACGCTAAAGGAAATACTCAAGCTCCAGAAGCAAGCTTCATCCTTCCCTGCTTCTGTTAGCCACTCCCTCCCGCCCCCCAGCATTAACATGTGGGACATCTAGTCCTCAAAATGTTACCCTTTAATCAATACGCTCCTGATGAGAGAACAATTCTCTACAGAATTTTAGGTGGAGTCTACAAATTCTAAGTGCTCATCACATTAGTGGATTTTTTCCTACATATAGGATATTACACTACTAGGAATATACATATTAAACCAGTAGTCTGGGTATATTCCAATTACTAATGTGATTAAAACCATTTTATCATTTTGGAAATGCTGCCAAGTTTGTCAGAGAAAATGGCTTATTCTCGGGACTTCCCTGGTCGTCCAGTGGCTAAGACTCCATGCTCCCAATGCAGGGGGCGCGGGTTTGATCCCTGGTCAGGGAACTAGATCCCACATGCCATAACGAAAGATCCCGCACACGGCAACGAAGATCCCGCATGCTGCAACTAAGACCCGGCACAGCCAAGTAAATAAGTAAATAAATAACCCCCCCTCCCCCGCAAGAAAAAGGCTTATTCTCTTATTCTGCACTCAGTCCTCTGTGGCAGGCCAGTATGTGTGATTTTTGACAAATGCAAAATGTCCTTTGAAACTCTCTACAACGGGGGATAAAAGTCCCCAAATTATGAGAAATACTTTTTTATGCTCCACAAAAGCAACTACCTTTATTTTTGTATTTATGTGAAATTCACGTAACACAATGTTAATCATTTTATAGTGAACAATTCAGTGGCATTTAGTACATTCACAGTGTTGTGCAAATACCACCTCAATCTAGTTCTAAACAATTTTCATCACCCACAAAAGGAAATAGCATGTCCATTAAGCAGTTGCTCCCCGTTTCCTTCTCCCTCTAGCCCCTGGCAACCACCAATCTGCTTTTTGTCTCTATGGATTTACCTAACCTGGACATTTCATATTCATGTAATCATAGCATATGTGGCTTTTTCTGTCTAGCTTCTTTCACTTAGCATGCTGTTTTCAAGGTTCATCCACGTTGCAGCAGATATCAGTACTTCACTTTTTATACCTGAATAAGTTTCCATTGTATGCATGTACGGAGCCTGTCTGAACTCGAGGGGACAAGACACAAACCTCAACTATCTATGGGAGGAGTGTCAAAGAATTTGTGGCCATCTTTAAAGCACCACAATAAGTAAAATGAAATCCTTTTTTTCTCTTGCACTTTTTTTGGGGGCCGGAGGGTATTGCTGAGCATAGCTAGTTGAATTTGCACAGTGTCAGTGTGACTAAGTGGGCCTCCACTGTACTTCGAATCATGGCTTCTCCACACTGAGGGCCTCCTATAGGCCAGGCACCTGCTTTATTTCTCATAATCACAATGCCTTCAAGTGCAGATTCTACGCTATTTCACAGGAGAGACCCTGACAGGTTAAGGAACTGTCCGACGGCCAGGTAGTGTCTCAACCGCCAAGCCCCTGACCGCCACCTTGCCATGCTGTGCCCAGAGCTCATTCCCCTCTTGGCTCCTGCCTTTGCCCATTCAGGCTACTGTAAGAAAATACCAGAGACTGGGTAGTTAGAAACAACAGGAATTTATCTCTCACAGTTCTGGAGGCTGAAAGACTGAAAGCAGGTGCAGGCATGGCCAGGTGAGGGCCCTCTTCTGGGCAGGAGACTCGTCCTTGCATCCTCACGTGGCGGGAGGGGCCAGGGAGCCCTCTGGGGTCTTTTATGCAGTCCCTTGCACGAGGGTTCCACCCTCGTACCCTAAGCACCTCCCAAAGGCCCACCTCCTGATACCATTATACTGAGGGTTAGGAGTCAACATATGAATTTAGGGGCACGTAAACATTCAGTCCATAGCAACTGCTCTTTCTGGTCGCCTGACCTTGAGTCCTACCCTGTCTCGGTCACAGATCTCACCCTGTCCCTTTCCCGTATCCTCCTTCAGCACATCAAGCAACAGTCACACTTCTCAGCCTGACCTCACCTTCTGCTACTTCCCACCTCGAGCCGTGTCATCCAGCCCTACTTAACTGCTTCTGGTTGACAGAATATTCCAGCTCCCGTTACAGCTCTGTGCCTTTGCACATGCTGTTCCTTTGACTGGAACGTCCTCGTTGTTTTTCTCCTTGGCAAACACCTATTTATCCCCCAAGTCTCAGCTCCTCTGTGAAGGCTCCCTGGTGCCCCCGTGTAGAATCAAGAACTCGTTCCCGTGGGTCCCCGTGCTGCCTGCGGGGCCTCTCCTGTAGCCTTCGCCTTCCCGTCTTGGCATCTCCAGGACTCAGCACCACGCCTGGCCCTTAGCCTGCAACACCTGCTATTTGAAAGTAAACTATTTGAAAGTAAAACGTGATAACTCTTTATCCCTATATAATTCAGTGTGTATCTCTCTAAAAACAAGAAAATTCTCTTTCATTAGCACAGTAGAATTACAAAATCGGAAAATCACATTTTTATAATGTATCATGTAATCTACATACCTGGCTCAAATTTTGCCAGTTGTCCCAAAAATGTCCTTTATAGCAAAAGAAAATCCTGGATCACACATTACATTTGCTTGTCATGTCTCTATAATCTCCTTTAACGTGGACCAGTTCCTCTAGCTTTCTTTGCCTTCCGTGACATTGACACTTTTGAAGAGTTCTAGCCAGTTAGTTTGTAGACTGTCCCTCAATTTGGGTTTCTGTTGTTTCCTCATGATTAGATTCAGGTTATACATTTTTGGCAGGAAATACTACAGAAGAGATGTTGTATTTTTTTTAGTGCCTCGTATCAGGAGATATGCAATGCTGATTTGTCCCATTACCAGTGATGTTGAATATGAACTTGGTTATGATGGCGTGTGACAGTTTTCTTCATGTTAAGTTACTATCTTTTTCTTTGTAATTAATAAGTGTCTTACAGAGAGATTCTTTGAGACCATGTAAATATCCTGTTTATCACGATACTTTGATCCACTAGCTTTAGTATCCGTTGATGCATTGATGAATCAGGTATTACCATGATGATTGCCAAATGACAATTTTCTATTTTCATCATTCCTTCTGTGTTTAATTTATTCCAGTGTAAGAAAGAGCTCTTCTCTCCCATTTATTTATTTATATCAGTTTTCACTAATTTATTTACATTTGATTCAGTGGGTTATAACTGGTTATTATCGTGATTTATTCTGATGCTTAAATTGTCCAAGAGGTGGCATTTAGGGGCCTCTTCAACTGGCTCTATGTACTTTCATATGTTCTATCATTTTTTGAGCCCTGCTATACTTTTTTGGCACAAAATGTTTCAGGCTCATCTTGTACCATCCCTGCCCCAGCCTTGAAATCAACCATTTTCTTAAGGAGCCCCAATGCTTTTTAGTGGGGAAAGGTATTTAGAAACCATGATTTGGGTGCTAAGCATGTTCATTGCTACTGAATGTCATCACTTTTTGGCCTTCTTAGTGGAAAGAAGTCAGAAATATATGTACATATACACATGCACAAATATATATTTAAATATATAGATAGAGATATATATCTCCACACTTTATTTTATATCTATCTATCTATCTATCTATCTATCTATCTATCTATCTATCTTAAAACCATTAGTTCAAACCACACGTTCATACTGATACCTCCCATTCTAAGCCAATACCATAGGGCTTTATTCTAACTCTCTCACTTTCTATATTGATAATTTCCTCTTCCAACAGTGAAAAACCTGGGTCCTATTATCCATGACATAATGTCTTATCTTCTTAACCCTAGAATATATAGAAAGTCGTTTCAAAAGTGTTAAACCATACCTCGGCAGAAAAAAAGCAAAACAAAACTACTGACCTGAGTTCAATGTTTACAGGTTAACTTTTGTCTCTAGCTTCAGGGTATATGGCCCAAATACTTTGTTAAAAGTTACTTGAGATAGTTATGGTTGTTGTTTTAAGCCACTAAGTTTTGGAGTGGTTTGTTTTGCAAGGGATTGTAGAATGACTTTGCAAATTAGAGTTTATTACAGGTCCAGTGTGAAGAAGGAATCAGGCAGAATCTAAATGACATCAAGCTGTGGGGAAAGAAGCTTCATCTGACCCATGGAGAAATAGGCATCCATTAGCTTAGGCACCTCTTGGGTGGGTCGGGGAAATGTAGTACTGGCCTTGGGTCTAATTAAAAATCAGGTGAAGTTTGTCTTAGACATCCTATCTCTCTCCTTTTTCCAACATGCGCATCTGATGGAAATGTCACTCCCTAGATACTCATTGCTCTCTGGCTAGCCAGAACATCCTGCCGTGGTTTCCCAGCTTTGCTTGGGAACTCCTCCCAATCCTCCATTAATCTTCCCAGGCTCCAGCTGTGAATAACCTGTGAGTCCTTGAGAAAATAGCTGTATAGTTCAACAAATTCACAACGGAGAGTGAGACTATTATCTAACTAGTGCTACACTTGTTACACTCAGGCCCTGGGAAAGAGTGGGAGATACCTTAGGACCAAGCCTTTCCTGTCTTGACCCCTGACCTCTTTCTACTTAATCTGTGGGCTAGAATTGTCCTGCTGGGAAGAACTAGAGGAAATGTATATAATGTTCGCTGGCTTGAAATCTATTACAGATCATTTCTTTAGCACTTGAATGGCTTAATGCATAAGTAAATACATTGAGTTTATACATGTACTTATGTTACCGAACTAGAGAGTTTATAAGCAACTGCGTTCCTGTAAATCCTGAGTCAATGAATGGCTTTACTATCCACCACTTCACTAATGCATGAAGAAATGTGTTAGCTGGAAGAACTGATCAGTGGAAACCTTAGCAAGACTGCTGCTGGCCTTGCTGCCGGCCTTGCTGCCATCGCTGCAGGGTGGGACATTGGTGACTTCTCAAATTAAGGAGTTTGAAGAGAACTCCTTATTGATCTGCTGACTTGTTCGGGTGTGTGGAGCACTTCATGTATTGACCACCACAGCAACGACCCCAAAGGGTGGTGGGGTGGTCTTCAGAAGCAGCCAGAAGGGTTGATCACAGACTATGTAACCATGTCTCAGGGTTTTCAGAAATTATTTAGGGGAGGAGAAGCTTATAATAAGAACAGAGTTTCTGTCATAGTCAAGATGAGGGCTGAGTCATTGTATTTGAATTTGCAAAGAGATACAACCTTATCCTGTACTCCAGACTGGCAAGGCAGGGTATAACTCCTTATATAATGCCATGTCAGGTGAGAAATGGTGCCTGCCCATCCGAATTGTTCTCTGCAGCTAATTTCACAAGTGTCTCAAGGGCAGAGCAAGATAAGTGAGCATAATGAATTTCGGTATTACAGAGAGATTTCCAGGGCGTTACATTACAAATTAATAAGCCGAGATGAGTTTGGAGGGATGATTATTAAAGTGCCTGGCTAGTCTATTTTCTGTGGCAGAGCTTCTTAACTTGAGGTTCAGTGATGCATTTCAGGAGATCCATCCTCCCCCAAATTTAATGGGATTTTATTTAGAGTTGTGCTTGTGCATTTTTATGAGGAGAGAGGCTGCAGCTTTCTTTAGATTCTCAAGGGGGTGCTTGACCCCTCAAAGGTTAGGAATCTTGATCTATTTCCACATCTCTAAGACTCGGTCTTCTGAGCTCTGTAGGAGACCTCCAGCTGAAGGATGCCCTCCCGTCGTGTGTTCAGATTTTGACATCCCTCCCACTTCCACCCCCAAATTATGGCAGGAAGCAGAGCACCACCTGGCTCACAAGTGCTAGAACTATCTCTGCTCCCTTAGTAGGAGTCCCTTTCCTCCTCAAAAGAGAATATTTGAATGCAAGCGAGGGTGTGTGAGGAGCTAACTGCCCCAATTTATTTCAAAGAGGAAATTAGTCCCAAATGAAGTTATTTCCAACATTCCTCACACTGGATTATGACAGACTTGAGAATCAATGCTCAACTGAACAGCGAGATGTCTTCTGGAAGAACAATGAAAAACCAGTGTGAATTATGCAGTATTTGTGACCTGATGATCCTGTGAGCTCTGGGGCAGACTTCCTGGGAGGCAGTCTTGGCTCTACTGCATCCCAGCAGTACAATCTTGGTAGATTACTTCACATCTCTGGGCCTCAGTTTCCTCATCTGTAAAATGGGGATGATAATAATAGCACTGACTTTGTAGGGTTGTTTGTGAGGATTTAATGAGTTTATATTTTGTAAAGCCCCAGAACTGTGTTCGACATGCAATAAAGAGCCAATAGATGGCTATTGCTCTTGTCTTCACCATCAATTTGATCCACTACATAGTCAAATTTATCAGTTAGTTCGGAGTCAGTTGATCACTGGTGTAGACCCAAATTTTGCCTCCACTTAGCTTTCGATTGCTATGATAGACTTTCATTAAATGGTAAGTAAGTTTGATTAATCATTTCAGGTGGCATTTATGTCAGGGAGTGGATGGGCTTGCTTCTTAAGGAAACCTAGCTTCAGTCCTGAGACTGTCGATATAGCATTTCTGCCTGCAAGCAAAGATCCAGACCATGTGATGTAGAAAAACAATAATGATCCTAATGACCACTTACTGAGGGCCTTCCATATTGTAAGGACTCTACAGATATTATTACACTTATTTGTCATAATAATTCGATAAGATTAGCCTGATATACCATTTCGCAGATGGGAAAATTGAGACTCAGAGAGGTTGAGTACTTTTCTCAAGGTCACACAGCTGACTTGTACACACATGGACTGACTCCAAAGCCCACACTCTGTCTTCTAGACTTAGCTTCCTCCTGTTTTCACAATTACCAACCAATGAGATGGGAATAATTTTATGATGCCTCCCAATGCTCTTTTATTAGCAGTGCAGCTTGTTTCAAGGGGCCTGTCTGGGAAAAGGAACAGGGAATGGGATCCATTGATTTCTTCATCTGGTCATCTCTCAAATTCAGTGTGTGCTAAGCTAGCCTTACTTCCCCACACTCCATGTTCTGTGCCCCTCCTTCTCAACTCCTCCTCCTTCTGTAGCCTCTGTCCTACTTACCAACTCTTTCTCTTCCCTATCACCCTGGCAGGAAACCAAGGAACCTCTCGGCTCCTTCACCATCAGCCTCCACTTTCAATCAGTCACCAAGTCCTATTGTGTCAATTCTTAAAATGCTTCTCCATCCTCACTACCTTTTCTTAATTTGGGTCTCGTCATTTTGTGGGCTGGTTATTTCAACACTTTCCCAAGTGGTCTCCCAGTCTCTAGTCTCTCCTCATTAGGATCCATTTCCATGTTGTCTACAACATCTCTAAAGACAAATTTGATCTTGTCATGCCCCTCAGTCCCTCCAGTTGCCCACACTATAAAGTCCGAACCCCTTATCGTGCCTCACAAGGTCTCGGGTGAGAATTTCTGGGGTACTCACCCAGTCCACGAGTCACAGATCCCCCTTTCTCTGGGAATTGTTCCCTCTCTCATCCAGGGTTGGGTTATCAGGCATCATATTTGCAAAGTGTGACCACACCCCTTAGCAGTAGTTGACTGAACCACGGGTGGTCCCATGACTGGCGCTGTACCAGCCAGAGATCTTGCACCAAGAATTGGAATTAGGACCACAGAATTATTTTCTCTGTGTGTCTGAGTCTGTTCTATGGACACGCTAGAGCTATGAGCAGGACAGGTGTTCTGTCCCATAGACTGGATTGGCCAGAATTCCCGTCTGGAAGGAGAGAGAAGGAAACATTCCTGTCTGCAGAGAGAAGTGTAAAAAATGAAGTGTGAACACTGCCTGGGCTCACCATGACCTTCTGCTTCCAAGTGTTCGTCCTTCTTGGCACGCTGGTGTGCTCCTGTCTTTGGGTTCTGAGAGATTTCCTGTTTCTTTATAGCAAATCCATCTGTTCAGCTTAAGTCAACTTCAGTGGTTTTTACGTACAGTCAAAGCCCCTGCTAATTTGACCCCTACTTTTCTTCCTCACGTTTCCTGCTAACTCTTCCACCTTCCCTCTGTTCTTCCTGTGGACTCATCTTTCACATCAGCCACGAAACCATTCATTGCTTCCTTACCGTCTCCTCCACTCTCGTCACTCTAGGGCTTAGGTCGTGCTGTTTCTTCTGCCTGCAATCCCCTTCCCTACCTCATGGGTCTGGGAGACTGCAACCCTTTTAGGCACTGTTCATGTATAACTTCCCTTCTGAAGCTTTTAGTCCTTCCTTTGTGGCCTCGGGGCTTTCTTTATGTACCATTGTAGCACTTAGCCTCCGGGCTCTGTGTTTACGTGTCTGACACCGCACTAGCCTGCAAACTCCTTGCGGGCAGGGCGCAGTCTTCTTCATTTCGTTAATCCCATTGTCCGTAGCCCAATTTGCAGAGCTTCTTGAAGTGCTGGCAAAATGAAGGTTTGTGACTCAAAATTCTGTCTAGTCATCTCAAGTATGCATTCCCTGTGTATACATGGTACCTAGGGTTGGAGACGCCTTCAAAAATAGCCCCAAGGTGAGGCTGCTACAGAAGAGGAAAGATAGAGGGGCTTGAGGAATCAAACCTGTATCCTGCTCATTCTCGACTTCCCCAAAGCACCTCAGAGGCTCTGGCTTGACCTTGGCTTCCTTTCTGGCTGGAAATTCACTGTGTCCTCAGAACATTGCGGTCCCATGGCTGATCTCGGGCATCCCCCAGAACCTGGCAATGAGTGGTGTTTGACGTTGCTGTTTCTCTTCCCCCTTTCGGTATCCTCTTGCAGTTACCTGATAGGCTCACATAGCCTCCTGGCTTCCCCTACCTCCCTCTTCCTTCCCCTGCTGCCTTCACCCCACCCCTGAAGTTCCCTATCTCCCTGGACATGCCATTCCATCAGAATTCTCTTTCAGGCCCCATATCTTTGACATTTCACATTCAGAATTAAAAATGAGCATTTATTACATACTGTGCCGGGCAACGAGCCAAATGGCAATGAGCCAACTAGAATGGAAGACTATGTGACAGGCTCTGGTGCCAGACTTCCTGAGCTTGAATCCTGACTAGGAATTGGAATAATAGTAGGAATAATAATGGTTCATACTTCATAGGATTGTTATACAATTTAATGCATGTGAAGTACTTAGAACAGCAGCAGGCACACAGTAGTTGCTCAATAAGTTATTATTCATGGGTGAAGATAACACTGTTCCAACTTGAAGACACGTGAGCATCCCCAGGAGGCTAACAATTTGGTGACCCTTCAAACCAATATTACTAAATACCTGTTCAAATTTTATTTAGAGCCATGGTTCTCAAACTAGGCTGTACATTAGAACTTTTGAAACACTCAACTCCCGAGTTGTACCCTGTGGAAATAAATGAAGATGACCCAAGGAAAATCAAAGGCTATTTATTCAGAGCTTGCTCTAGCAAGAAAAAGAGCCACAATCACTTGCATTTGGTAGAGGCTCAAAGGCAGGCAGAAGAGTAGGAAAGCTTTATGGTGGAAAAAGGGAAGGCTCTAGGTGTGCCCTGATTGGGGTTGTTGACATGGGGAAGCTGGAAGCAGGCTTACTAGAAGAAGAGCTTCCTCTTGTGTTAGGGGCACATATTTGACTTTCCTTGGTTCTTCCTGAGTTGGAAGCAGAGGCCAAAATTAGGGAAGCTGGCAGATATTAAGTACTGAGTGTTCGGGGCCAGTTGCTACAGAAGTTGTAGTTTGGTTTCCTGGGCTGGTTGTTGCAGACAGTGGGTCAGAGTTCTGTTGTCATATGTGGTCTCGCCATTGTCTGTTTGTATATTCAGTCTCTCAACCCAGATCAATTAAATCAGAATTGGTGGATCCAGGGGTTCGGGCTTAAATATTTTCTTAGAAACTGTCCAAATGATTTCCTTGAGAGCCAGGGTTAAGAACCATGATTTTGAGAGAGAGCCTGAGTACTCTGCAGAGGAAGGGTGGAGAACGAGGAGGTACAAGGGAAGTGTATTTCCTCTGCCCTCTTCCCCTCAGGAACAAGTCCCCTGGGTGAGGTGACCCCCCTCCAACAAGCTGGTTAGTGATCATCTTACACCTTGAGGTACCTTCAGAGGATGTGTCCCTAACCCCAGTGCAGAAACTTACCAAAAATATGACAGCTGGCAAGGACTTTCCCTCTGTTTTAGCATCTCCTATAGATTGGCTTTCATTGAAATTAGAATAAAAATCCAAACTCACCAGGACCTACAAAGCCCCTGACAATTCTCTGGTCCATCGACTGTCCCTGTTTCCCTCAGTCTCCACATCCGTCCTTTACATCCCCAGTTCAGCCTGGTCCTGTTGCAGGGCCCCACGGTCTTCTCCATCGACCATTCTCTTCCCTCAGATCTTTCCATGGCTTGCACCTTATCATTCAGGTTTCAGAGGAAATTCACATCTCAGAGAAGACTTTCCAACCCCCCTTGCTAGGGCACTTCTCTCCTCTTCCAGTCCTTTTCTGACCTATTGGTTTATTTTATTTTCCTCATAACACTTACCTATCTGAATTAATCGCTTTATATGTTTATTGCCTCTCTCCCCCAACAGCAGTATAAGCTCCCTGAAGGCAGAGGTTTTTGTCTGTTAACAAGACACAGCTGTATTCTTAGTGCTTGAAACGTAATAGGTGCTCAACAAACATATTTGTTGAGTGAATGAAGGAGATCAGGACTTTGCTCTTAATGCAGCCCTCTGTCATTTACTAACTCTTGTGACTTTGGATCAGTCACTTCAGCCTCTCCGAACCTCAGTTTTCTTATCTGTAAGTGGGAAGAAATGATACCTTCCTAGACTATCTTTCAGAGCTGCTGTCACGGCCCAATCATATTCTGATGGATTTAAGCTGAGATGTGCTCTTCACTGTGGGGGACACGATCATCACATCTGCATTTCAAAAGGGGCTTCACCCAACACGATGGCTTGAATGTCCAAGAGCAAGTCTAGTGAAAGTGGGGATATTTCAAGGAGACTGGGCACTTCCAGGGTCCTCAAATTCTGCCACCTAAGCAACTATCATCTCCAGCTACACCCAGAGCCAGCCAATGGACTACCTTCCAACAGAGTCTGTACCGCCCATGACAGGGGTGCTGCAATTTCTTGGGGTCCTTTGGGTGAAATCTACATCAGCTGGTTCAAGGGTGGAGGTGTGGCGGCCAAGGAGGTGCTCTCCTCCCATCTCCTTTCAAGAGGACCAGCAGGAAGCATAGGTAACTGACAACTTCCAGCTGTATACATTTGTCTCCACCATGGCATTCAATGCCAAGATCATGCTTTCCCAGAGCTGCTCTCAGCTAATGGCTGAGCACAATGAAGGTTCTGGAGCTGGGCATTCCTGCCCAGTGAGGGACTCCGCATTGTCCAGCTAAGACTTTCTCAACCTGCATCACCGTTAGAGGTTATTCTTATCTGGGGCCCCTCCTTCCCACTCTCCTTGCACAGGTGTCAGACCTGCAATGTGGTCTGAAGCCTCTCCCTGCCTACTCCTGATTCCTCCCCTTTATCCTTCACAGGTATTTCCCTCAATATATCTCTGGCACATCTCATCCCACTTTGGTATCTGTTTCTCAGAAGACTTGAACTGACCTAGAAGATTTGGAGACGACTCTTTATTTCTCCCTGTAACCATAACTTCCTCGTTTTGACCTAGGCCCTGTAACAACTGGCAAGGTATAAAATTTTAATAAGCATCATCGATTAGGAAACACCCTGTCTCCTCCTCCTTTAATGGAGTCTGGAGAAAGCTGAGCTAATGGAGTAGATATCGCTTTCCTAGCTCAGGGCTGAGTGAGGCAGCCCAAGGGCCCTGGTAGAGTAGAGTTGTGGAAATCACAGAAATGCATACTTTGGGAAGTCCTCTCTTTTCTAGAATCCCCAGTGGACATACTATTCATTGTCCTTAAGTCCAGCTCATCCTATAAGGAAAGAAGAGCTGGGAAAAGAGGGTCAGCAATTAAGACAAACATGTCAAGTAGAAGAAATCAATGATAGGATGCAAAGGAAGTCAGGGGGGAGGAATTAGCAATGCACTTAGGAAAATGTGCCGGTGGACAAGATCCAGGAACAATCCCCACTCATCATCTGAAAGTATTCAGTAAGCTCCGAGTGCACAAAGTACTGCTTGGAGGGCTTGTCCAGAGTAAGTGAGAGACAGGACCACAGGACTTTAGAGCAGGGGTCCTGAGAGAACATCTTCCAGCCCCGTGCATTTCAAACAAGTCCCCTGGCATTACCTCTGACATTTTCTGGAAGGGGACGTGGGGGTCCCTAAGGATATGAGTCTTGTCTTCTCACTCTGCAATCAAAACACCTCCACCACGAGGGTTCTGCCTCTCAAAACAAAGTCTGGAAATCACCAACGTGGTCTCACCCTTTCCTGTTACCTACAGAGTAATGGAAGCCCAGAGAGGCTGGATGATTGCTCAAGGTCACACAGCCAGTTAACAGCAAAGGGGATAGGATTAGAACTTGGAACCCTTGACCTTAGTCCTTCCTGTTCTCTTTCTGCTACATAATGCCACTCCCCTGAGGAATTTATAATTTCCGTGTCGGCTTGGACATAATCCATCAAACTGAATTGACACATTAACCACACGAAGCAGATGTTCAGGCTGGGGTTGGGCAGATGTGTCAATTTTCTGTTCAAAAGATGAGTCCAAAGAGATTTCCCTGCTTTTCCCTCAAGTTGTCGATTACACATATATTACCTGGATTTACTCATGGATATTTAAATCCATCATTTGACAAATGTTCTACTACAGAGGCAACAAAGTGATAGAAACAGATAGGTTTGACAGTCAGACAAGTCTAAGGTTGAGCCCTGACTCCTACACCAGGACCTCAGATAAGTTTACACAATCTTTTGGAGCCTCAGGTCTTCATCCGTAAAGCACGGGGAGCACCTACTCTTAATTTTTTTTTTAATTTAAAAAAGTATATATTTATTTATTTATTTTTGGCTGCGTTGGGTCTTCATTTCTGCACGTCAGCTTTCTCTAGTTGTGGCGAGCAGGGGCTACTCTTCGTTGCGGTGCGCGGGTCTTCTCATTGCAGTGGCTTCTCTTGTTGCGGAGCACAGGTTCTAGGGAGCGCCGGCTTCAGTAGTTGTGGCGCGTGGGCTCAGTAGTTGTGGCTCACAGGCTCTAGAGTGCAAGCTCAGTAGTTGTGGCGCACGGGCTTAGTTGGTCCATGGCATGTGGAATCTTCCTGGACCAGGGACCGAACCTATGTGCCCTGCATTGGCAGGCAGATTCTTAACCACTGCACCACCAGGGAAGTCCAAGGAGCACCTACTATTTTACAGCTTGCTTTGAGGATTAGAAATGATGTAAGTGAAGCACCTAGCTGCTCCTGGAACATAGTAAGTACTCTGTGATTGGTGGAGAGTGTAATAGAAAGATTAGTTTTTTTGTAATTAATTTTTACTGGAGTATAGTTGCTTTACAGTGTTGTATTAGTTTCTACCATACAGCAAAGGGAATCAGCTATACGTATACATATATCCCCTTTTTTTTGGATTTCATTCCTCATTTAGGTCACCATAGAGCACTGAGTAGAGTTCCCTGAGCTATACAGTAGGTTCTCATTAGTTATCTATTTTATACATAGCATCAATAGTGTATATATATATATAGCAATCCCAATCTCCCAGTTCATCCCTCCCTTTCCCCCCTTGGTGTCCATACGTTTGTTCTCTACATCTGTGTCTCTATTTGTCTTTTGCAAATAAGATCATCTATACCATTTTTCTAGATTCCACATATATGTGTTAATATACGATATTTGTTTTTTTCTTTCTGACTTACTTCACTCTGTATGACAGTCTCTACGTCTACTCACGTCTCTACAAATGACCCAATTTCGTTCCTTTCTATGGCTAATATTCCATTGTATATATGTACCACATCATCTTTATCCATTCCTCTGTTGATGGACATTTAGGTTGCTTCCATGTCCTGGCTATTGTAAATAGTGCTGCAATGAACATTGGGGTACATGTGTCTTTTTTTGAATTATGGTTTTCTTTGGGTATATGCCCAGTAGTGGGATTGCTAGATCATATGATAGTTCTAGTTTTAGTTTTTTAAGGAACTTCCATACTGTTCTCCATAGTGGCTGTATCAATTTACATTCCCACCAACAGCGTAGGAGGGTTCCTTTTTCTCCACACCCTCTCCAGCCTTTATTGTTTGTAGATCTTTTAATGATGGGTGTGAGGTGATATCTCATTGTAGTTTTGATTTGCATTTCGCTAATGATTAGTGATGTTGAGCATCCTTTCATGTGTTTGTTGGCCATCTGTATGTCTCCTTTGGAGAAATGTATATTTAGGTCTTCAGCCCATTTTTTGATTGGGTTGTTTGTTTTTTGATATTGAGCTGCATGAGCTGTTTGTATATTTTGGAGATTAATCCTTTGTCAGTTGCTTCTTTTGCAAATATTTTCTCTCATTCTGAGGGCTGTCTTTCCATCATGCTTATGGTTTCCTTTGCTGTGCAAAAGTTTTTAAGTTCAATTAGGTCCCATTTGTCAATTTTTGCTTTTATTTTCATTACTCTAGGAGGTGGGTCAAAAAAGATCCTGCTGAGATTTATGTCAAAGAGTATTCTGCCTAGGTTTTCCTCTAAGAGTTTTATAGTGTCTGGCCTTACATTCCGGTTGTTAATCCATTTTGAGTTTATTTTTGTGTACAGTGTTAGGGAGTGTTCTAATTTCCTTCTTTTACATGTAGCTGTCCAGTTTTCCCAGCACCACTTATTGAAGAGGCTGTCTTGTCTCCATTGTATATCTTTGCCTCTTTTGTCATAGATTAGGTGACCATAGATGCGTGGGTTTATCTCTGGGCTTTCCATCCTGTTCCATTTGTCTATATTTCTGTTTTTGTGCCAGTACCATACTGTCTTAATCAAGCTACCATACTGTAGCTTTGTAGTATAGGCTAAAGTCAGGGAGCCTGATTCCTCCAGCTCTGTTTTTCTTTCTCAAGATTGCTTTGGCTATTGAGTATAATAGAAAGATTAGAACTCTTGCCCTGAAAACCCTTGAGGAGTCCCAGTGCTGTGGGGAAAACAATGCAAGTGGCAATGAGGGAACAATGTGCTGCTCAGTTATCTCCGTGGATGGTAAGGGATTCAGAGATGGGAGAAAAAGGAGAATTACTTCCCAAAGATGATTTAGAGGAGAAGGGACTTGACTTGAAACTTAAGGGTTGAGGAGGTGGAAGGTATATGAGAAGGGCATAATAACATGAGCAAAGAGGCAGAGGAATAAGAATCAGGGCCATGGGGTTCCTGGGAGTGGACTCTGTGAGCAGTGGCTGAATCACTGGAGTGTCAGGAGGAGATTTGGAAACCCATGTCACCAGGTAGATTTTTACCACTCCAACAGGAAGGAAAATTCTGTGACGTTTCAGTGATTCCAGAAATGGTTAATTGTTGTTAATGTGAATGCTGCTTTGGTTTAAGAGCTGAGGAAGGCGTTAACCCTTGGTTTTCTCCTTTTCCTGTCTCTGAGCCCTTACCCCAGCTTTTCAGAGGTGAGGAAACTGAGAACCAAATAACCAAGTGCCTTTCCCAAAGTCAGCCAGCTGGGAAGTGGCAGAGTTGGAATTGGAGCCCAAGCCTTTTGACTCCCCAAGTCTATTGCCCCCTCTGGTTTCACATCTCTTTGGTTTCTCCGTGGTGTCAAACACAGGACTGGGCAGATAGATGAGAAATACTTGGGGGGAAAGCAATTAAACCTTGACTGCAGTTCAAATAAATTGCAAAGCCTACAACAGTGTTCTTCAACACTAAGTGCACATTGAAATCATCCAGGGAGCTTTAAAAAAAAGAGATGTTGATCTCCAGGCTCTGAAGCACCACGTACAGCAGAACCTCAGGGGCAGGGCCTGGGCATCAGCATGTTTTAGGGCCCCCAGGTGGTTCTAGTGTGCGGCCAGGACTGTGAATCATTGAGCTGGACTGTTTAACACGTCTGGTCCAACCTACGCTGGCGTTTCTCAGAAGAGCTCTTGAATGACACGCCATCTGTTTGATCTGTGGGCCCTTCTGTGCTCGCCTCATCCGCAGGCAAGGATCTCCCTCCCTCCCTCATTCTCTGCCATATTGTCTCTGGATTTGGTCTTCATACTCGCAGTGGTGACTAATTAATCCTCCTGGAACAATCAAAGAGGACCTAATTGTGGGTGAGCCATCTGGAGATGCTTTCTGGTTGACTTGGACTTTGGGGAGGCTGAGGGGAAGAAAGTGGGAAATGACTCATACTCAAGATGAAACAAAAATTGCACTTATTCAAGGAAGGTTGTGGTACTTGTGTAACTTTTCCTCCTGCTTTTCAGTGGTTCCAGATGGTCCATTTTCCCTTTCCACACCCCCGTGTCCACACTCACCGCCATATATAGGGATGGTGTTTGAGCCCTGCCCAGATCCTCTTGCCTGGGTCAGGGTTCTCAGCCCTCAGCTGCAAAGCATGGTGGCCGCAGATGGCTTGCAGCTACCTCCCTCTCTGAAGAAGTGGCCTCGGCCATTAGGTGCCTCCCCACCCAGGAAGTGGTGCCCCTCAGGCTGGCCCATAGCCCATGACTGACTGATAGGGCAGACAAGATGCCAACCCCTTGCTTCAAATCAGAGAGGGTTTATGCCCCTCAAAATCATGGCTGGTGTTGACCTGAGCCACATCCTTGCTTAGCATTTTCCCTTCTCTGTTTCGGGCTTCCCCTAACCCCCTTACCAGTCTTCCCTCAGGCCACTGCCTCTAAAAGTCACAGGCTCTGAGATCCTTTCTCAGAATCCTTTCAAGGAAACTGACCAGAGACAGAATGTTCTCTAGGTGATGTGAGAGCTGCAAAGAGGTTTAAGACCCAATTCTTATTTGTAAAATGCTTCTTGGTCCATTACAGAGGCAACACATTAACATGCAAAAAGTTAAAAGGAAAAGAAGTAAATAACAATGAGATACTTTGGGACCTGTCACAAGGTACTAGACAATATTTAGATGAGTTTTAAAGGTAGAATGGCTTGAAGGAGGGTGGCAGAAGCATGTGGGAGGAGGAAATGGGCTGAACAAAAATAAGAAAAAACAGCCTGCAGGATGCACAGCTGTGGTGTAGGGTTCCCAAACCTTAGTGCGCATCAGAATTACCAGCAGGGATTGGAAGAACATGGATTACCAGCCCCACCCAGTTTCTGATCCCGTAGATGCGTGTTGGGATGCAAGGGTTTGTAATTCTAACAAGCTCCCAGGGGATGCTCGTGCTGCTGGCCTGGGACTGCACTTTGAGAACCACTGCTGTCATGAGATAAGTTTTGTGAATAAAGCTTTATTGGCGCACAGCAACACCCTTTCATATACATGTTGAATAGGTGCTCTCCTGCAGCAATGGCAGAGTCGAGTAGTCGCCGCAGAGGTAGAATGTTCCACAGAGCCAACAGTATTTAATAACTGAAAAAGTTTGCCAACCCTTGCCATCAACCATAGAGTAAGGAAAATAGGGCGTGGAAAAAGGGGTTTGATGATGGGAGAGCAGTTTTCCCATCTCTGAGAAAGAAGACGAATGTCTTACCAGCTGGAGGGAGAGTAGAAAATCATTCAGGTTATAATGAATTTCTCTCTGAGGCCCCTCATGAGCATATAAGCAAAGTTATGTTCATTTATAGGAAAAAAAAAACTTCCATTTTTGCATTTCTGAATGATCTATGAAATTCATATCTGCACAGGGGTAATTTAGCAGGATCAGGACAGGAAGAGTGGAAGAAAGTGAGAGAAAGGTAGGTGTGGGTCAAACTGTAGAGCGTCCCTACACTTGGAGGGTGGGGACCAGGTGTCCAGCCCTTGTGCAGAGCAGGTCGCTGGCTGGGAAGAGCTGTAAAACCATCGTCATTCCAAAGCTGTCCCCCGGGACCTCATGCTTGGCGAGCTGCTTTCAGGCACTTCATCTCATCGGAGGCTCACATCACCTCTGAGGTGGCACTTCCCGTTCCCTCTTAGAGTGGAGTCACCAAAGCTCTAAAAATCTCAGGGGAGATTGTCTTGGGATCAACACCCAGGTATCTAACTCCCTCTTTGGGGGTCTCCTGCTTCTGCCCAAGTAAAGGAGAGGATGGCACATACCCCAGGATGACGACGGCCGGAACTTCCTCCTGAACTGGGTAACTATGTGTGAGAGAAGATAGAACATGCAAGGAGGCTGTGGATAATGGTTCTATTTGTAATCAAGGGAATACATTCACTCATTCATTCACTCATTCATTCATTCATTCATTTTCCATTTCCAGAGGAGTTATTCCTCCTGACTTCTGAGGAGAAATGCATTCTGGTTCTTTTTTAAGTCCTTAAAAGCTGTTGATCATCCTTCATAGTTACCCAATCACATTAGTTTAGTAAAGTAACACAGCAGAAAAAAGAAAAGCATAACGCTCTATAGTCAGATAACTTTAAATTCTAGTCTTACCCATTTGTCTGCCAAGTGACCTGGGGCAAGTCATTTAACCTCTCTGTACCTCAGTTCTCCCTTCTTTAAATTAGGGTTCATAAGACCTGCCTTCGAGCCCGGTAGGTAACGGGCGTGTGAAATGAGACAGGTAGGTTTTTCTGCTGAGTGACTAGGTACAAACTCCAGGTTGCCTGGCGCTGAGCTGGCTGAGACACGGGGCTCCCCCTCCCCCAGGAGAGGGGCTGTGCTCACCCCCCTGCGGGGTCGTCGGCTGCTGTCAGCTTCAGTGTGCACCTCCAAGAAGCCTTTCTCTGCCAGCAAGACCACTCTAAGGACCGCAGATGCCTGCATTGTTACATGCTCACCAGGTGCTATCCTGTCCCCGCCTGGAGTCCCTACATAAAAGGGAAGCAGAGGGGGTGGGTCCCTCTCCTGGAGCACAACCCAGGAATTGTTCGGCCACGCCCGGACAGTGCCAAGCAAGGTGGGCGCCTCGTAGTCCCCACCTGTGCTGCCCCAGGGGTTAGGATGAATCCCACCATTCACATGGCATGGATTAAGGAACATGCTTTATGGGAGAAAGGGGCAACTTGCAGAGGCCAGTGGAGAACCAGAGAGGAGGAATCTCCCTGGATTCTCCCTTCAGCCACAGAGAACCGTGCCTGGGCCCAGGCTCTGCTGTCCTGCAGTTTGGTCTGTGTCCCGTGATGAGGCCCTGCCCCATGGGCCCCTCTTGGTCTAGGGTAATTGCAGGACAGTAGCCTTGACCCTGAGGAATAGCTAGGCAGCTTGGGCCAGTGGTCTGGGCTGGGGGGGACAGGCAGGGCGCAGAGAATGTGTTTCCTGGCCTGACAAGCCAGAGCAGCTCCAGGCTGGCTCTTCCGCTTCCTCTGGGCCGGGGGAGCCGAGGAAGAGAAGGGGGCTCTGCATCTCGTCACTCTGCACAAAAACCACCCACGAGGACGTCTTTAGCACTTGGACCTGGACCCCAGGCTCTCTTCCCGAGGAGGGGAGACAACCAGGCTGACAGCATCGATTACAACCAAGCTCCAGGGCTTCTGGAAACATTCACAGTTCACAAAGCAGAGTCGGCTTTTAGCAGAATCATGGGTTTCACTGGGGGATCAAATAGGATCTCCCTCCCTGAGAAGTGAGTTGAATCAGAAATGCTCTATTTTGACTCAGTGACAGAGTGGCAGGTCTGGGTGAGATCGATGACTGAAGGATGGCTCACAGAAGGAATCTTATTTAATCCTATTCTTCTGACGAAGTGGAGAGTCAGTGCACTCACCGGGCATTGAGGCCGCTGACAGCCCTGCAGAAGGAGGGACTAATAACGCCAGCTGATGGGTGAGGCCGGCTGCAGGCACTGTCGTGAGCACCCCCAAGTCCTGGGGTGAGTTAAGGTAAACTATTGTATCCACTTTGGAATAAAATGACTAAACAGTAAGATCCAAGCCTTGTTCTGAAAGCAACGAATTATTTAAAAATAAACTTTCCCCAGGGAAGAAAAGAAAGGCAAGCAGCTCACATTTCCAGTGACGCCTTGTACATAAAAACCCTGAGTTCCAAGTGGAGACTGTGAGACATGGAGTGGGCTGGACGGGAGGGCGGTGGGGTCTCCTGCCCTGGCAGCCATGAGTGCCGTCCCTGGTGGTCCAGTGGTTGGGATCCACGCTCTCACTGCCGAGGGCCCGGGTTCAATCCCTGGTTGGGGAACTAAAATCCTGCAAGCCGCATGGCACAGCCACAGAAAAAAGAAAAAAACCCTGAATTCTCATTGGCTTGAGATGATTTAAGTGTAGTTCTGCCTAAAGGCAAGTAATTGAACAATAAAAGGGCAAGCCTATGGGGCAAATGCTGGTGTCTTTAGCTGCGAATCTTGTTTGAGAAACCATTTACTAAGTACCAATATCCTCCTGTTTTATCCTAGTAATAACTCCATGAGGTAGATATTAATATGATTGTCACCATTTTACAGGTTAAAAAAATTGTGGCAATGTCCTTCAAAAGGTGAATGGATCAACTGTGGAACAGCCAGATGATGGAATATTATTCAGTACTAAAAAGAAATGAGCCATCAAGCCACAAAAAGACATGGAGGAAACTTAAATGCATATCACTAAGTGAAAGAAGCCAACCTGAAAAGACTACATACTGTATGATTCCAACTATATGACATTCTGGAAAAGGCAAAACTCTGGAGACGGTAACAAGTCAGGGGTTATGGAGGAGGGAAGGACGAATAGGCAGAGCACAGAGGATTTTTTGGACAATGAAAATACTCTGTGTAACACTATAATGGTGAATACGTGTCATTATGCATTTGTCAAAACCCATAGAATGCACAACACAAAGAGTGAACTCCAATGTGCACTATGGATTTTGGTTGATTAGAAAAACAAAACAAGGGAGGGGAGGAATAAATTGGGAATTTGGGGTTAACAGATACGTATTACTATACATAAAATAAACAACAAGGACCTACTGTGCAGCACAGGGAACTGTATTTAATAACTTGTAATAACCTATAATGGAAAAGAATCTGACAAAGAATGTATATATACATACCTGAATCACTTCGAGGTACACCTGAAACATTGTAAATCAACTACAATAAAAAACAGAACAAACAAAAACATATTGTACAACACAGAAATAGAAAATATTTTATAACACCTATAAATGGAGTATAACCTTTAAAGATTGTGAATCACTGTATTGTACACCTGAAACTTATAGATCAGCTGTTCTTCAATTAAAAAAAATTCAAAACAAACAAACAAAACAAAACTGTGGCAGCTACTTACCCACCATTCGTGTTCCCTGTGCCACACCTCCACCATCCTTCATGCTGTGCCTGGCATGCGGGGCTCAATAAGTATTTGTCAGGTGATCAGCCTAATGAGTACCTGGTCACAGGCCCAACTGTACTCGGTTAGCAGGTGGACATTTCTTTTATCCCCAGGAATGAATCATGATTAGTCCAAATCAGTTGTGGCAATTTGGTTTCCTTGTGCAGTGATTGGCCTAGAAGTGGGTGTGTGGCCTGGTCTGATCAATAAGACAGAGCAGGACTGATGTTTAGTAGGAGCACATCAGAATGGTGGTATTAGTTACTAAAATAGTGAAATGTTTCTGCACCAGGCAGTAAATACTGCTCCCCTGGTCTCGTCTCCCCTTGCCCCAGATCCTCTGCATCTCCCTACAATCCAGCATCTACAAGGTTACTTCTGGCATAGAAGGGGCTTCCAAGACTTTGCTCCAGGGCTATAACCAGCATTTGATCTGTTCTGATTACCCAAGGGAAGTTTCTAAGGAAAATTTCTCCTTGAATAGAAAAGCAAAGGCTCATGCCTTTTGCTCATATCCTTTCTTCCTGCTTTACCACTGTTGTTGGCACCATGGCAGCCATCTTATAACCATGAGGCAACAAGACAATGAGAAGACAAACAGAGCCTGAGTCCTTAATGGTGCTGTAAGCCACACCACATCAAACCTGGAGCTGTCCTCCCTCTAGATGTGTGATTACGTGAGACAATTAAATATCTTTTATAGAAGGCTTAAGGGGTTCTGTTATTTGCAACTAATCAAACACATCCTAAACAATACAGACTCAGGCTCAAAGGGTTAAGTAATAAGCACGTTGACACTGAGTGCTAACTATGTGTCAAGTGCTGTGCTAAGCTATCTGTGCCCATCATCTCCTCTGCTCTTCTCAATAACCTTAGAGAGAGGTACTATTGTTATCCCCACTTTTCAGATGAGGAAACTGAGGCTTGGGAGATTTAAAAAGCTTACTCAAGCTCATGAAACCAGCAAGTAGTGAAGCTAGAACCTGCACCCAGCTCTGGGCTGGACTAGAACACAAATTGTTTCATTCTTAGCCTTGTCTTTATTTTAATTCTGACTGCACATGAAGGAGAGCTTGTGGGGAGGTTGTTGGGGGAGGGAAGAATTCACCCTGGGAAGGCCATTGTCCCTCACATGGGTGCCTGGCTTGTGGCAGCTCCTTGACCTGGTCCCACATACCACGTCTGGCCCCTGCTGTACAGGTTGAGAAATTCAGTTGTCAGTTACCCCAGGGCTGAATGGGTTCCAGTTACCTGCCTCACAAAAACCCCTAAGTGGGTGAAAAGAAGAGCTATCAAGCAGATCAGATGCAGGTGAGCTTTTGCTGGCACCTGCTCTTCCTTGAGGCTTGAAGATGCAAGTACATGGAAAACTAGATGACAGCCAGGAAGCTGCCTGCTAGGCATGGGCTCTGAGATGGTAGAGAGATAGTGGTCCTCACTGCAGATGTTCCCAAGCTCTGCAGCGTCTGCAAACAGATGGGGGAACTTGCTTTGTGGGCCAAGGCACCCACCCTGCAGACACTTACATCATTGGGTCTCCTTGGATTTGCACATTTTTTTCTTGGATGTGTGAATGCCTTCAGGCAGCTCTCCTCCAGCTTCCCAGCTGAAACCAAGCCACTCCCTTTCAGGGTGATTTTGCCTAGTCCGCGTGCAGCCATTACGATCTTGCTTCATCATTAACCCCCCTGCAGGCAATCTTGTTTCCGAATCTTTGTTATTCCAATGCTCCACCTTCGGTCTACATTTTGGTCCTACGTGGAGTTTCATGCAAAAAAGCACCCTCTGACCGTGATAGTAATTTAAAGAAATTCTGATCTTTACTTGGGTGTCTTAAGAACACTCAAGGGAATAATCCACAGCAATGTGTCTCTGAGCCCCTCGGCTCGGTGGCTCTCACAGTCCCACATTTCCTCTGGAGTCTCCAGCATCCGAAACCAGACTCCCTCAAGCACAGGTGGCTTTTTTCTTCCTCTTTTTCTGCTCCCTGCTTTGCAGCTCTTTGTTCTGTAAATTGTCACGGCCACTCTGCTAAGACCTTTCCCCTTTTCTTCCAGCTTGTCCTCTCTCCAGCTTCTGTATCACAAAAGCTACCCCGTTAGTGGATGGGAGAAGATAAAAGGAGAAGATGGAAAAGCAGGAACAGGTGTTAATATGGTTGCACCCATCAAAATCTCCCCCAGCAGACACCATGCTGGACCCTGAGGGCATAATGGTGCCCAAGGCCGGGTCCTGGCCTCCATGGAGCTTCCAAGTTCTTGAAAAAGAGACAGGTCACTGCAGCCTACCCCAGCTTGAGGGAGCTCTGATGGAGAGGTGGGTGTATGGATAGAGACAGAGGTCCAGGTGCATATTGAGGACAGTGTGGATCTATTGTACGGATACTTATTGACTGTATTGCTGCACTACCATCGGGAACCACAGCTGAGAACAGCAGTCAGTGGGGAGAAAACCTCAGAGAGGAAGAGGGGCTAATTCTTACCGTATGAGGAGATGTCGAGGTGCTTTGGTGGGAGGAAGGCATCCTTGTTCTTATCAGGGAGAGGCATGAAAGATTATACATCTCCCTTCCTGCCACACCAACAAAGAATGGGTACCAAGGGCAGGGAGGCCACCACTGCTGGCCATGGGGGCAAATTGGAGGAGTTATGTGCAGCCTCTCTGTCCTGTGGAGGTGGAGGAACGGAGAGATGTGAGCCTAGAGGGAGGGCAGGTGCAAGCTCCCAGGGGCCGGCCAGGGATGTGCACTGAGGTCCCAGGATTTATCCTGCCTCATCCACCCTCACCTCCCAACCCCCCAAGGTTTTTTCCATTACTAATAATGTGGCTATAAACATCCCTGGACATTATCCTTGGGTGCTTTAGGTTCCATGGGGTAGATTCACAGGAGTGGAATTGCTGAGTCAAAACTTTAATTTTTCTATTGTAATGGATGTTGTCAGATTGCTTTCCAAAATGCCTCTAACCATTTGCCGCTCCACGAACAATGCAAGAGAGTTCCCTTTATCACTGAGAGTTCCCTTTATACAGTTCCCTGTATCACTGCCAACAAAGGTGTTCTAGCTATTTTCATTTTTTCCAGTCCGGTAGATATAAAGTTACTTTAATTTGCATTTCCCTGGTGAGTTTGGGCATCTTTTCAGATGTTTGTTGCTATTGAGATCTGCCTTTCTCTGAATTGGTTTTTTTTTTCCTTTCTTTTCTTTCCTTTCTTTCTTTTTTCTTATTTTTTGGTACTTTCTTGTCAATTATATATTATATTATTTATATATTACAAATATGCTCGTATATTATAAATATAAATATTTCTTATTATAAATATATTTGTATATTATAAATATAAATATTATATATTTGTATATTATAAAGGTGTATATATGCATATATTACATTATACATATCTAAATATTGTATATTATATACATAATAGATGCATATTTGTATATTATAAATATAAATATTAATATTATAAATATTTTACTCTGAAGATTGATGTCCTTCAGCTTGAGAAAATTATTTTCTGTTATTTATTTGATGATTTTTCACCCTTATTTTCCATGTTCACTATTTCTGGAACTCATTAATCAGCTTGAAGGCCTGCGGGCAGGCCGTTGGGAGGGGAAGATGGGGGTGAAGTGGGAAGAGCATGGACAAAGTGGAACCCCAAGTATGAGCTGTGCCCCACAGGGAGGACGGAGTGACACCAGTGCCTGTTTGTGTTGCCTCTGCCCTTGGTGGCGTGGAGTGGGTGTCCGTCTTTGGTCATGGGGCCAAACACACACCCAGCCCAGGAGTCAGAGAGGCTGAAGGAGGATCCAGGGGAAGATGGAGCAGGTGCTGCTCATCAGGAGATGAGCCCACCGATAATCTGAGCTGCAAGCTGGTTGCTGATTCACTTCCACCCTCAAAATCGCTCAACAGTCTCTCTTGTGGCCAAACCCAACCAAAATATACAGGGAAGGGAATTCTGGGAAATGTAGTTCAGCCTAGCCATGCGGGCCTATCACAAAGCCACCACAGCTCACTTGGAAATCATACTTAACACTCATATAGCACACATATAAATACGTGCCAACTACTATTCTAAGCATTGTATGTATATTAACGCATTTTTATAATTCTCCTAAGAAGTAGCTATTATTATTAATATCCCCATTTTACAGAGGGAGAAACTGAGAACAGAGAGGTTAAGTAAGCTGCCTGAGGTCACACAGCAGGTAAGTGGCAGAGCTGGGTTTTAAATCCAGAAAGTCTGACTCCAGGGTTTGTTTGCTCCACTACTGCACTGTGCAAAGGCAGTATTGCTCCCTGGCCAGATGGATATTTAAAAGTGGAACCTGGTGAGCTGTAGAACTTTATTTGGAGAGTTGTTTATGTGATTGGTTGTGTTTTTATTTTGGACTCTCCCAATGGCAGTGGTTTGTTGAATTTTTGGGGGCTAAGGAATGTGTGTTCCAGTAAATAGAGGGTCAAGATGAAAACAAACTGCTCAGAGAATCTGCATTTTGTCCTCTCTTGGTTCCTCTGCTTTAACCTCATGAGTGCAGGCCCTGCCACCAGAGGGGTGAGGTGGGCTCTCAGGAGGAGGGGCGGGCGCCACCTCTAGGCTCCTCCTGTCTCTCTGCAGGTTCTGGACTCCTGGGGACTGAGTCCCCTGAGCTGGGTGTAACCCCGGCGGGCCTCTGCATCCCCCGCCTCTCTCTTCACCTTATAAACGTGAGCTAAGAGTCTGCTTTGGCCCCGGTGCTGTTCTCCTGGTGCAGAGGACAAAGCACTGGTGTCTCCATGTTTACGCACAGCCGGGTCTTCAATAACGAACGTTCATCCTGTCGCAGCCACCTGGGCGGCACAGAAACGGCAAGCCGCCTCCCCAGCCCTTTGGCCTTGGAGTAAGTAGGCCATCAGAAGGAGCGAGGGTAGCGACCTTCTCTTCTGGCATTTGATAACCCTGGCCTCCTGCTCTGAAGCCCCCTCGCCCATGTCTGCAGAAGCCTGGTGCGCCCAAGGAGGAAGGGGAGGGTGGGGTCTCCCATCCCCCTAGCCCCTCCCGGGAGCCAGGGACCAGCGCTCTCCTCGGGGAACAGCCTTCCCAGCTGCGCTCCTGGGTCCCACCTGGGGCCGCTGCGGACAGCGCGGGATTTGACAGAGGAGCCTCCGGCCTGGCTTCCCTGCACTGATCCCCAAGCCTGGATTCAGGGGCAGGTGCTGGAATGGATGTTGGGACTGGCCAGCTAGACCCTCGTCTGCTCGGCAGCTGGCCCCTGGGAGTCCCCACGGTGTGAGAAGGCAGGCTAGCATGTGACTGCGGGGCCCGTTCCCGGTGATTCGCGAACTCGAGTGCGCGTCGGCATCCCCTGGAGGGCTTAGTCCGCCAGGCCCCGCCCCCAGAGCATCCGAGGCCCGAGAATGTGCTTTTCTTACAAGGTCCCAGCTGCTTGCAGCTACCTCCGCGAGGAGGACCCCACTCTGAGAACCACTGCGGTGCAGAAGGCCGCCTTCTCCCCTGAGGCGTGACGCCGTTCCTGTACTGACTGCTAAACTGTTGCTGCGCGCGCAGCCTGGGAGCAGCCTAGGGGCCGTCCTTTCCTGCCCGCTCCCAGCACGCAGTTCGGCAGCATCAGCAAAAGCCGCCAGGGAGGCCCCAGCCCTCTGCTTAGCTGATGGTCCACACAAAGCGTCCTCTGTGGTGCAGACTTGCTGACAAGCACCACCCTGTGTTTTGGGGATGAACCAAATCTTCATAACATTAGACCCGTGGATTCCTGGCTCTGAAAACTGATGCGAAAACTCCCCCTGCTTTCCCAGCCAACCGCCCCCCCCCCCCCCGCCCCCCCGGCCCTCCTCTGCACGCAGGCGGAGCGGGAGGCCCAGAGATGAAGCCAGGCCGGCAGGAGGTCTGAGAGCTGCTTCCTGTGTCAGCTGATACCAAGACCCCATGCAGCTAAGGCAGGAACACTCCACTCCACAGCCGCCTCAGCCTCTTCCCCTTCGGCCTTAAAGAGCCTGTGTGTGCCCCGACCTAGCGCTCACAACCGGAGACACGGGCCGGGGCTGGCGGTGGGGAGCGGCTCAGGCCAGCTCAGGTATATCAGCGTTACAGACAATCGTGGAGCTACAGGGCAGCCCCACTTGACTTGATTCTCCTTCTCAGAGCTTCCATGGACGCCCAATGGTTTCTCCCTCCTTGGCTTTCAGGTAGAGTCACAAGTTTCCTGTTCTCTCTCCCTTTACCCATCACTATGAACTTCAGGTGAAGAGAGAGGGATTTGTGCATACGCAGAGCTACTGCCGACCTCCTTGGTGTTTAAACCCGGACTCTCTGGTCCACGTGTCTTAACCTGGGCCCTGAGCCCAAATATGGACTACAGGGTGGGTAGGTCACAGGTGTCATCTGTAACGTGCCCCCAAATGGCACTGGAGGATTCAGAAAGATGGCGCCTCCTAATTAAAGTTTCCACAGGCAACACTTGCCCAGGTGGAAACACTTCAACTGCCCCTGTTCTCAGCCTGTAGCGAAGAAAGAGAACATTCCTCACTGGGGTTCTTTCTGTTGAGTGTTTTTGCACGGTGCCCAGCCAGCAGACAGCTACTTGACATTCGCAGTCAATGGAATAAATCATGGAGTTGTGCTGGCTACCGGAAGCTAGTAATTTATTTCACTAGCTTTCACATGAATTCAAAAAGTTCAGAAAACTGCGTGTATATGAGTAAATTCTAAACTCAAGCACAAAGAGGTGCAGGAGTTTTTTGTTTTTATTTATTTATTTATTTGGTTATGCTGGGTCTTAGTTGTGGCTCGCTGGCTCCTTCATTGTGGCATGCGAACTCTTAGTTGCAGCGTGCATGTAGGATCTAGTTCCCTGACCAGGGATTGAACCCAGGCCCCCTGCATTGGGAGCGTGGAGTCTTATCCACTGCACTACCAGGGAAGTCCCAGGAATTTTATTAATATAAAATTTCTCTCTGCTACTGCTAATAAATATTTGTTAAAAACTGATTTGGGGCTTCCCTGGTGGTGCAGTGGTTGAGAATCTGCCTGCCAATGCAGGCGACACGGGTTCGAGTTGGTCTGGGAAGATCCCACATGCCGCGGAGCGACTAGGCCCGTGAGCCACAATTACTGAGCCTGCGCGTCTGGAGCCTGTGCTCCGCAACAAGAGAGGCCGCGATAGTGAGAGGCCCGCGCACCCGCTTGCCACAACTAGAGAAAGCCCCTGCACAGAAACGAAGACACAACACAGCCATAAATAAATAAATAAATAAACAAATACATACATACATACATACATACTGATTTGAAGGGGATGCAAAATGATAGCTTGCCACAGATCTCAATCTGACCCTGTGTAAATTGTACTGAATTAAGTCATAGGGACCTAGCTCAGGCCCTAGGCTGGCCGAGGCTCTGCATTGGAGTGGGAAGGTTCTTTTTCTGTTCAGGTTCAAGTAGACAAATAACCGAGATGGAGACAGCGCAAACTTTATTCAGTGACCAAAGAATGGAGAAGCGGGAACTAAGTTCACAGATTAACTTCTCACCCACGTGGCGAGAGGGATTTAATTTTAGAGTAAAGACAAAAGGAGGAGGAGTGAGGCTAATGAGGGGGAGGCATATGCATTAGTCTGCTGGGAAGGGGCAGGGCTTCTTCTGAGGGAGTGAGGCGCCACCCTCTTTTTATCCTTTTTGGTCCCTACTGTCGGGTCATGGTCGCGGATAGGTGTGTCATTTTATATGCTGATGTAGTAAAATCAGAGTATAATGAGACTAAAGCGTCTGGTGGAGGTCGGATTCGTCGCCATCTTGGTCTCAGCTGGTTCCATCTGGCTTTTGTTTGTTTGTTTGTAGCTTCCCTTCTAATCTCTGAACGCTTTAACTTAAAGATTTATGTTAACTCTGCCAAAGGTGCGGGTTGGAGGGTTGTGAGCAAAGACCTGAAGCAGCTCTGGCAACATCAACTCTATGAAAATGTGTGCCTGTCCAGTTTTCTGGGTGAGTATTCATAGCTTTCATTGCATTACTAAAAGCACCACCAACTGGAAAAGGACGGGAGCCAATGGCTTAGATAAAGCTCTCAAGCCACTCCCGACCTCTCCTCCCTCCCCTCCTTCCCTCTGCCCAGCTGTCTCCATTCCTGGGTTTCCATGTAGATCTGATGAGGGACTAGACTGGAACCACGTGTTTCGCGAATCGCCACCCACCTGTGGATTAAAGTGAGCTGGAGGGGTTTTTTGAACCAAGTGAAATAATAAATATAAAAATACTTTACAAAATCATACAAAAGGAAGGAGTTGAAAAGGTAGGGGGTTGCCAGTATTGTGAATGTTAGCGTAATGACTGATTCCCCATCTCGTGACGGACCTGTCCACGGGCTGTTTACTTAATGTTGTAAGTGCTGAAGGGTACTGATAATCACAGCTAAGGTGTGCTTGTAGCTGCCTGTCCCACTGATTTCCCACACCAACCCTCTGAGGCAAGCAGTGTTACCCCACTTTACAGATGGAGAAACCGAGGCCTAAGAGAGTTTAGGTAACTTGTCCTAGTTACAGGAGAAGGGTTTGAACTGAGGCATTCTCGCTTTGGCCCCTAGGTCTTAACCACTGTTGAGCAGCTGCTATATACCAGGAGCTGGGCTAACGGTGCTATGAGTATTAACCTACTGAGTCTGTACAACAAATCTGTGAAATGAGTGCTATTATTATTCCCATTTTACAAAAGCCCAAACTGAGCTAAAGATTGCCTAGCCCTGGCCACAAGATCACAGAACTAATAAATACTGGAGCTGAGATCTACCCCAATCTTACTCCAGAGTTCATATCCTTAACCCTCGCGCTGAAATGCTAGGCTTTAAAAAGCTGCTTAAATCAGCCTCCCAATAACTATGGGGGTGGTGGGGTGCATTCATTAAAGGCGATTTCTCTTAGAGGAGGATCTGAGCTATTTTCTTAAGATTCAAAAACTCATCAGAGCAGAATAATTTCATCATTCTCACACTTCAGCGATCACACTTTGGTTTCAACAGATGTTCACTGTACACCTACTGTGTAAAAGCACTGGGCGCAGGGCGTAAGGGCTGCAAAGTTGAAGAAGGGTCCTCACCCGCTGGGAGTCCCTGTCTAGACTAACAGACGCATCCATGTACACATCACAGAAAGCAGACTGATGAGATGGCCTGACAGGTGCTAAGGAGGCCGGGGAGCGTTCTGTGGCTTTTGCTGACTGTTGGGTTCCCTGGTCGGGAGGGGTGGGCAGGTGTCCCAGGCATCAGGGTTTTAAGAAATGCCTGCAGGCAGGGGGAGACATGCAGGGCTGAGATACTACTCAGCCCACCAGCTCCTCTGCTGGTTCCAAGCGGTAAGAGAAAGGAGGATTTGGTCTCCACATCCATCTGGTCACATGCCCCAGGCAGCTCTTTGTTTCTTCTGCCCAATTTCCCTGTCCATGCCTTCCCTGCCCAACGCAGGGACACATTTCAGGGTTGTGGGTTTCTGCAGGGTCTCACAGACCCATCTCTCAACACTTCCGGCCTTGTGTTGGGGGCATGGAGCTCTTGAGGCGCCCGCCTGCCCGTTTCCCAAATGATGATTAACTGTAACTGACAACCCTGCATTACATAAGAGGATTATGAAACTCTGTTAACAGGGAGGTAGGTGATCTGTGTGTATAAATAGACGAAGACCTCATTATTGTGCTTCTTTAAGACTCAGAGACATCTAGTGGCAGAAAATTGTATCTGCAGCCCTAGCAGATCCTCTCCAAATAAGTGACTTGAAAATGTTCTAATTTATGAGACTTTTGTACATACTCCAATTGGGAGACTTTAGGTTAAATTACTTTGAAAGAGAAGGAATGTACAGGTTTTCCACTTGTAGGAGTACAGTATTTTTTTAAACTTGAAGTATAGCTGATTTACAGTATTTCAGGTATACGTCAGTGATTCAAACATATGCATATATATATATATTTTCTCAGATTCTTTTCCATTATGGGTTATTACAAGATATGGAGTAGAGTTCCCTGTGCTATACAGTAGTTCCTTATTGTTTATCTATTTTATATATAGTAGTGTGTATCTGTTAATCCCAAATTCCTAATTTATCCCTCCCCACCCCTTTCCCCTTTGATAACCGTAAGTTTGTTTTCTATGTCTGTGAGTCTGTTTCTGTTTTGTAAATAAGTCCATTTGTATCATTTTTTAGATTCCACATGTAAGTGATATATGATATTTGTCTTTCTCTGTCTGACTTACTTCACTCAGTATGATAAACTCTACATCCATCTATGTTGCTGCAAATGGCATTATTTCATTCTTTTTATGGCTGAGTAATATTCCATTGTGTATATATATATGTACCACATCTTCTTTATCCATTCATCTGTTGATGGACATTTAGGTTGCTTCCATGTCTTGGCTATTGTAAATAGTGCTGCCATGAACATTGGGGTTCACGTATCTTTTCAAATTAGAGTTTTCATCTTTTCTGGATATATGCCCGGGAGTGGGATTGCTGGATTATTTGATAACTCTATTTTTAGATTTTTAAGGAACCTCCATACTGTTCTCCATAGTGGCTATACCAATTTACATTCCCACCAACAGTGTAGGAGGGTTCCCTTTTCTCCACACCCTCTCCAGCATTTAATATTTTTAGACTTTTTCATGACGGCCAATCTGACTGGTGTGAGGTGGTACCTCCGTGTAGTTTTTTTTTTTTTTTTAATTTATTTATTTAATTTTTTTTTTTTTTTCTTTTTGGCTGCGTAGGGTCTTTGTTGCTGCGTGGGCTTTCTCTAGTTGCGGCGAGCGGGGGCTACTCTTCGTTGCTGTGCTCCTCGTTGCGGTGGCTTCTCTTGTTGCAGAGCACAGGCTCTAGGTGCGTGGGCTTCAGTAGTTGTGGCTTGCGGGCTCTAGAATGCAGGCTCAGTAGTTGTGGCGCACGGGCTTAGTTGCTTCGCGGCATGTGGGATCTTCCCGGACCAGGGCTTGAATCCACGTTCCCTGCATTGGCAGACGGATTCTTAACCACTGCGCCACCAGGGAAGCCCTCCGTGTAGTTTTGATTTGCATTTCTCTAATAATTAGCAGTGTTGAGCATCTTTAGTGTGGTATTGTATTTAATAAAAAGTACCGTAAGTCTACTTTAAGCCTGTTCTCCCCAAAGTTTTAGATGCACCCAACTGTATAAAGTGTGTGAAAGAGAAAATTAGACAATAAAAACAATGACTGTTAACAGTCTCTACATATTCACCTGTCATGATGCTGAACTTTTTTGATGTAATTAGGTTTTGTACCACATTCACAGTTATCACTATCAAATTGGCCTTATAGGTGAGCATGCATAGATTAAATAACTACTAAACCAAATATTTAGGAGAATGTATAATGAGAAAGCTTCCCCACAATCAGACTAGAAAATACCTTTCGTAGACTGGGGGGCAGTAGAGCTGCTGGGGGAACAATTTAAGGGTGGGTATTGGTGGGTCCCAAAGAGTGAGGCCCTGTAGCCTGGACCACAAGCTGGGACCCAGGAAGACTGTAAGATACATCATGGAAGGTCAGAGTGGGAGCAGCAGAGGGGTGTGTGTCATGTTCCCCTGGCAAAGCCCTAAGGGAGTGGCCAAACCTAGAGAAGCAGTGGCTGTACATATGATGTGATGATGGGGCTCAGGCAGCCTCCCAGTCTCCTACACCCCAGAATATGACAGGAAGAGCAGAACAATACCTGCGTGCCTGTGGACAGCATAGAAGGAGGAGAAGGAAACACTGAAACTCTTGAATCGCTCTCTGAGAACAGAGGAGCAACGGGGTGTCCCAGGAGTGACATCCAATGACATCCCACCGGCCAGTGCCTTGACACCAGGAAAGCTCCCCATTTCTTAGGCATGAAACTGGGGAAAAGTAGGTGGTGGAGTAAGTCCCATACTGAGTGACCTTAGGTGTTACCACCCCAGTGGAATGGAGCCTCTTTTCCCCTTTTCCTTTCTGCTCCCCACGCACAGAGCAGAAAGGAAAAGGGAAAAAGAGGAATTAGCGGGGGAAGTGGCAGATATACAACACTGACGGCTTTGTTCCAACGTCCTCACCTTAAATATCTGCTTCTATCTCACTCTACCACTTCCCTCTCTCTCCCTCTCTCAGCTCCCCCCAACCCACGCATGTTCTAGCCATTCCTTCGTTTGCTGCTCATTGTTATTCAAGGTACAGCTAGATTTTTTTCTTTTATTTATTATTTATTTATTTGGCTGAGTTAGGTCTTAGTTGTGGCATGTGGGATCTTCACTGCGGCATGCGGGATCTTTCGTTGCGGCGCACAGGCTCTTCGTTGTGGTGCATGGGCTTCTCTAGTTGCGGCGTGCGGGCTTCTCTCTAGTAGTTGTGGCGTGTGGGCTCCAGAACACGCGGGCTTAGTTGCCCCGTGGCATGGGGATCTTAGTTCCTCGACCAGCGATCAAACCCACGTCTCTTGCATTGGAAGGTGGATTCTTAACCACTGTACCATCAGGAAAGTCCCCAGCCAGATTTTTTTTCTGATTATAAAAGTAATATATATTCATATTTTAAAATACATAAAGGTGTAAAAAAGAAAGTAAAACTCATCTTAATTCCACCACACAGAGATGACCACTGTTAATGCTTTGATCTATATCCCCTTAGACGTCTTTTCTATGCATATCTGTACGTATATATTTCAGAAATGAACCTTACCATGCAAAGATATTTTATAGCCTATTCCCACTCCATAAATGCGTAACTCTTTCCATGTCAATATAGTTGCATGTCATCATTTTTAATAGGTACGTAGTATTGTATACTGCTTATAAATAAACCATAAGTCACTTTTTTGAGGGCCATGTAGGTGGTTTCTAATTTTTTGCAATTATGAACAATGTTGTGATAAACATCCTTGCGTGTTGGGGGTCTTTGGTTTGCTTGTCCAGTTCTTCTCCCAGGACACTGGTTCTCAAAGTGTGTTCCATGGAGCCCGTGGAAATGTGTGAGGTGCTCCTGCAAGGGTGAGGTGAAGGCTGCAGGGTTTCAGCCCTTAATCTTCCTTCAGCAATCATAGGTTCACGTCTCTCGGCTCCATTTGGGGAGAAGAAAGAGCTCCATCACTAAATGCAGCTGGAAATCCAGTGCTTTAGGACATAGTCAAGGAAAATTAAAATTGTTATGTCAGAGAGTATGCATGTTTAAAGATCTGATACATACTGCCAAATGACTCCTGAAAGGGTATACTAATTTACATTCCTACCAAAAGCATATGTGTGCCTGTGTTTCCCACACCAACACTTTGCCTTTATAAAGCTATAAAGGCAAAATCATTTTTAAAATGTCTATTTCTTTGATTAGTCATTATATTGCTTTCTTATTGCTGCTGTAATAAATTACCACAAACTTGGTAGCTTAAAAGAACATAAATTTATTATGTTGAAACAGAAGAATCTATTTCTTTCTTTTAGAAGCCTCCTGCATTCCTTGGCTTGTGGCCCCTTCCACCATCATTAGTCTAACTTCTGTTTCTCTCCTCACATCTCCTTCTCTGATTCTGACCCTCCTGCCTCCCTCTTTCACTTATAAGTACCCTTGTGATTACTTTGGGACCACCCAGATAACCCAGAATAATATCACATCTCAAAATCCTTAATCACTTCTGCAAAATCTCTTTTGCTGTCACAGGTTCTGGGGATTAGGACGTGACATCTCTGGTGGGTCATTTTTCTACCTGTCACATTAATGATATAGAGCATGTTTTATTTATTGACAATCTGTAGTTCTTTGATAAATTATCTTTCTGTGACCTTTGCTCATTTTGCTATTAAGGTATTTGTATTTTTCTAGCGGATTTGTAAAACAAAAATTATATATTTTGGAATTATAGACGTGTTGCCTATTATGTATGATGCAAATCTTTTTCTTCACATTTCTGGTTTTTAAACTTCCTTTAGGCTGTGTATTAGTCCGCTTGAGTTGCCATAACAAAATAGAATAGTCTGGGTACCTTAAACAACAGAAATTCATTTTCTCACAGTTCTGGAGGTTAGAACTCCAAGATCAAGGTGTCAGCATGGTCAACTTCTGGAGAAAGCTTTCTTCCAAGCTCACCGATGGCTACCTTCTTGCTGTGTCCTCACACGGCAGGGAGAGAACAAGCTCTCTGGTGTCTCTTCTTATAAGGTCATGAGGGCCTCACCCTCTTGACCTCATCTAACCCTAACTACCTTCCAAATGTCCCATCTCCAAATACCATCACATTGAGGGTTAGGACTTATGGCTTTTATGGGGACACAAACATTCAGTCCATAACAGGAAAAATTTGGATTTTCATGTGGTCTAATCTGTCAGTCATATTCTTGATGCCTTTTGTCTGCAGTGATATGTTAGCTTAGCAAGGCCTCTTTCACCAGAGATACATAACCATGTACATACACTTTCTTCTTAAACTTTTATATATTTGCCTTATTTTACATTCAAATTTTAATCATTCTGGAATATAATTTGGGGTAAGTTCTGACTCTGTTTTTTGCCAGTTAAAGTACTTTGTTTGCCATTTTATTCTTCAAATAACAGCTTCAAAATAGTCTCGAAGGACATAAGCTTTTAACCAGACAGGAGACCTGGATTTGCCATTATCTGAATACTGGCCCGTTGAAACCAGTTTTCTTCCTTCCCTTTCTCTGCTAGTTGTAGAAAACTACTTTTTGTCTTTCTGGAAAATCCATTCATTCAGTAAAAGACCAACAACTAAAGCCAACTTTTTGTTAAAGGAAACAATGAGTTTCCTTAATATTTCAGGCTTGAACAGCATTCTGTGTATAGCAATTTACCATCAACCCATATGAATGTGTACTTACAGCTTTCACATTCCTTTGAATCCTGAAGTTATTTGATTTTCAAAACCAATGGAAAAACACTATCCATGGAAGAAAACTATTTATATATTTGAACTTTAAAAAACTTGGGCTTTATCTTTTGGGGCCACTTAGTGTTCTGCACAAGCCAGCATGAAATGTTTGTGCCTGGGAGTGAAAGGTTGGGGTAAAGCTTCAAACTGCAGAAAGGCGAGTTCTAAATCTTACGAAACAGACTCAATAATTTATAACTACACACAATGCTGGTATATTATACATTAATAGTCCTAATTCTAAAATAACATAACACATTATATAATAGTACAATAACAGGTATAAAGTGATTTTAATGATTAAATATTCAATTGGATTAAAATTCCCATTTAATCCAATGCCTTTCTTAAGCTCCTACTATGTGTCTTGGCCCTGTGTTTCCAGGCAGTAAAAAGTGCATGACAACAAAACAAACATTTGTGATGCAAATAATTTTGAGATGGAATACAAATTTGTTGAGTTAATACATAAATTTATGTGTTATATATATGGTGTGATATTACATGGTACATTATAACTAATACTGTGAAAGTAATTTTTCTATTTCACAGTCAGACCTTGAAAATGAGTAGTTTCCAATCCACAAATGTGTTGAATTTCAAAGGTTTGTTTCTAAATCAGTGGTTCAAAACTCAGAAATTATGTCACTATAAAAATAAGATTCTAAGTAGTGGTGAGAACCATCCTAACTATAGATTTTTTGTTTGATTGAAATTATACACATTTTCTATGAGAGGTAGTTGAAATTATATACATTTGTTACAAGGGATACTTTTCAGATATGATACTAGTGATTAAAAGAGGAAAACAATAGAACTTAATAAGACACAGTCTGTTTATCTAGAATGATAGTCCTTAAGGAAGTTAAAAGTTTAGTACAAAGAGAATGACTTTTGTGGAAATTCCAGAAAGTTTCAGAGACCTTTTCAAGGGGTTAGAGGTTGATGGCATGGGTCTGAATTATGTCACAATTGTTCTTCTCCTTGTTTTTAATACAATGTGTTGCTCCACCGTTCATGCTTATCAGCCATCTTTACTGCTCTGTTTTAATTAATAAATGGGATGCTGAGAAGCCAGGAGAGCAGTGAGTTAATGAAGGAGAGGGCACAGCATTTGTGAGATCACCCCTCGGGGGAAGAAAGGAGATGGTAGAGAAAAGAGTCAGTGGCCTCTGTGAATTGGCCCCAAGGCCATTGTGGGGAATCCTGCTGAAGATGCATAAACTTCCTCAAATAATAACGATGGTCTCTGCTGCCAAGCCTTCCTCACCTAACTAGTGGTTCTGGTACTGAAAGCTGCCAGAATTAGGACTGAGACTATTGCTCCCCCAATGGAGGGGAGATTTACATAACTTGGGGGAGAATTTGGGGATTGGTGATAATTAAAGAAACAAAAACAACAAAGTTAATTATTAATTCAAGAGAAAACAAAAAACCAAGTAGGGAAGGAGAAGTGATTATAGTACACTACACGGCTCAGCTGTCAGTAAGATTTTTACAATCATAAAAGGTAAACACTTATACCAGTTAGCAATTTGTTGCCTTTGGCCCCAGATTCAAACTCCATTTCTTGACCTGTGAAAATTGATCTGGATCCTCAGTTCCTCCTTTGCGCTGACATGGTGTTAAAAGCTTTGTCAGTAGAGGGCACTGGAGGGAAACTGCAGGAGGAAGAGGCTTCTCTTCCCAGTACCAGTGTTTTCTGTTTTCCTTCTTCTTGCTCCTACTGTTTGGGTGCCAGCTGTGGATGGGTTGGGGAAGACATTCAGTGGCATTCACCTATATTAAGTTTCAGTGGTACATCACAGAGAGCTTCCTAACAAATTTTTGCAGCACTCCAATGAGTAGATTCCCACTGAATCATGCCAGCACCCCAGTGGTTGACTTCTCAGCCCTGGCCTGACAGCCCTTCAGAGAGGCTTCTTCTGCTTGCTAGTCCTGGCCATGCTTTTCTACCCACCTGCACCCTGGAGCAGTGTCTCCTGCTTGTCCAGTAACTGTTGACCAGCTCTGGCCTGGAGCAACTCAGTACACTTCTCTGCCATCTCAGCCTCAGGAAGGGATGTTTCTTCCTTGAGTAGCTTTGTTCATCTCTAGGGTATATTCCAGAGTTCTCTTTCTTCCATAGATGATCCTATATTGCAGTTAATAATTCTTTTTTTTTTTTTAAACATCTTTATTGAAGTATAATTGCCTTACAATGGTGTGTTAGCTTCTGCTGTATAACAAAGTGAATCAGTTATACATATACAATATGTTCCCATATCTCTTCCCTCTTGCATGCAGTTAATAATTCTTATATTAAACTTTCCCTCTACAAGTCACTGTGCAGTTTCTGACTCCTGATTGGACCTTGATTAATTCAACACTAAATACTTAACTAACAAAAATTGTTTAACTATTTTGGGAAGATGGGGAGTTAGAAAGAGTGTGTGTGTGTGTGTGTGTGTGTGAGAGAGAGAGAGAGAGAGAGGAAAAGGGAGAGAGAGAAAGGAAAAGAGAGAGAGAGAGAGAGAGAAGGTAGCTAAATCCTTATCTTCCATGGTAGGAAGTTGATAAATAAAATATAAAATTGAAAAATATATAGAATACAGTATAAGATTGTTATTTGGAGATTTGAAAGGGGTTGTATTAGGAAATGAAGTGTGAGGTATCTGCCATTTTTGTAACAAACCTTGTATTTGACTCTTTATCATCATAGATAACTTTGATAAGAAATAAAATGATAAAAAGAAAATCACTGAGGTTGAAACAAATAAACAAAAAGAGAAGGAAGAAAAGAAAGTTACAAAGTTTGTGGAATATCAAAAGATGTGTCATTGGGATAGTTTGTTTTTCATTAATCACATAATACATGATCAAACTAACAGTAAAGGTAGTAGATCAATCACTTATAAGCTTGGAGAAAGGTTAAAAGATAAAAGTAGTAAAATCATCAATATCCACAATAATTAGTTTAAGGAGACACATAACAAAAAGATGTAAAATATGATGCCAAAAACATTAAATGTGGGGTGTGTGAGTAAAAATGCAGGGCTGTTAAAAGGCATTCAAACTTAAGAGAGCAGCAACTTAAAATAATTACATATATATAAACTTCATGGTAACCACAAAACAAAAATCTATAAGAGATCCAAACATAAAACTAGAGATAGTCATCAACTCACAAAGGAAGAGAGCAAAAGAAAAAGAAAGGAACAAAAAAGAACTATAAAACAACCCAAGAACAATTCACAAAATGGTAATAAGTACATATCTATCAATAATTACTTTAAATGTAAATGGACGAAATGCTCCAATCAAAAGATATAGTGGGGAATTCTCTGGCAGTCCAGTGGTTAGGACTCAGCACTTCCACTGCAGGGGGCACGTGTCTGATCCCCAGTCGAGGAACTAAGATCCCTCATGCTGCGTGGCATAGCCTAAAAAATTTTTTTAATTAAAAAAAAAAGATATATAGTGGATGAATGGATACAAAAACAAGATATATACTGCCTACACAAGACTCAATTCAGATCTAAAGACACACACAGACTGAGTGAGGGGATGGGAAAAGGTATTCCATTGCAAATGGAAATCAAAAGCAAGCCAGGGTATCAATATTTATATCAGACAAAATAGACTTTAAAATAAAGACTTACAAGAGACAAAGAAGGCTATCACATAATGATCAAGGGATCAATTCAAGAAAAAGATATAACAATTGTAAATATATATGCACCCAACATAGGAACACCTAAATACATAAAGCAAATATTAATAGACATAAAGGGAGAAATTGACAGTAACACAATACTAGTAGGGGATGTTAACACCCCACTTACATCAATGGACAGATCATCCAGACAGAAAATCAGTTAGGAAACACTGACCTTAAATGACACATTAGAACAGATGACTTAATAGATACATATAGAACACTCCATCCAAAAGCAGCAGAATACACATTCTTCTCAAGTGCACGTGGAACATTCTCCAGGATGGATCACATGCTAGACAACAGAACAAGTCTCAGTAAATTTAAGATTGAAATCATATTAACCATCTTTTCTGACCACAACCCTATGGGACTAGAAATCAACTATAAGAAAAAAACTGCAGAAAACAAAACACATGAGGGCTAAACAATATGCTACTAAAGAACTAATGGGTCACTGAAGAAATCAAAGAGGAAATCAAAAAACACCTGGAAACAAATGATAATGAAAACACAATGATCCAAGATCTATGGGATGTGGCAAAAGCAGTTTGAAGAGGGAAATTTACAGTGACACAAGCCTACCTCAGGAAACGAGAAATCTCAAACAAAAAACCTAACCTTACACCTAAAGCAAATAGAGAAGAAAGATCAAAACCCAAAGTTAGTAGAAATCATAAAGATCATAGCAAAAATAAATGAACAGAGGCTAAAAATCTATAGAAAAGATCAATGAAACTAAGAGCTGGTTCTTTGAAAAGATAAAAAAAATTGATAAACCTTTAGCCAGACTCATCAAGAAAAACAGAGAGAGGGTGCAAATAAATAAAATCAGAAATGAAAAAGAAGTTACAACTAACACTAGAGAAATACAAAGGCTCATAAGAGATCTCTATGAACAATTATATGGCAATAAAATGGATAACCTAGAAGAAATGGACAATTTCTTAGAAACATACAATCTCCTAAGAAATAATCAGGAAGAAATAGAAAATATAAACAGACCAGTTACCAGTAATAAAATTGAATCAGAAACAAAAAAACTCCCAACAAACAGAAGTCCAGGACCAGATGGCTTCACAGGTGAATTCTACCAAACATTTAAAGAAAAGTTAACACCTATCCTCCTCAAACTATTCCAAAAAATTGCAGAGGAAGAAATGCTTTCGAACACATTCTATAAGGTCATCATCACCTTGATACCAAAACTAGGCAAAATATGACAAAAAAAATACAGGCCAATATCACTGATGAACACAGATTCAAAAGTCCTCAACAAAATATTGGCAAACCAAATCCAACAATACATTAAAAGGATCATACACCACGATCAAGTGGGATTTATCCCAGGGATGCAAGGATGGTTCAATATTCACAAATCAATCAATGTGGTACAACACATTAACAAACTGAAGAACAAAAATCATATGATCATCTCAATAAATGCAGAAAAAGCTTTTGACAAAATTCAACATCCATTCATGATAAAAACTCTCAACAAAGTGGGTATAGAGGGACCATACATCAGCCTTATAAAGGTCACATACAACAAGCCCACAGCTAACATCATACTCAATGGTGAAAAGCTGAAAGCTTTCCTCTAAGATCAGGAAGAAGACAAGGATGCCCACTCTTGTCACTTTTATTCAACATAGTTTTGAAAGTCCTAGCCACAGCAGTCAGTACTAGGGATGTAATGTACAACATGATAAACATAGTTAACACTGATGTATGTTGTATATTAAAGTCATTAAAGGGACTTCCCTGGTGGCACAGTGGTTAAGAATCCGCCTGCAAATGGAGGGGGCACGGGTTCGAGCCCTGGTCTGGGAAGATTCCACATGTCACGGAGCAACTAAGCCCGTGTGCCACTACTACTGAAGCTCGCGTGCCTAGAGCCCATGCTCCACAACAAGAGAAGCCACTGCAATGAGATGCTTGTGCACCGCAATGAAGAGTAACCCCCTCTTGCCGCAACTAGAGAAAGCCCGCGTGCAGCAACGAAGACCCTACACAGCCAAAATAAATAAAAAAAGAAAAAAAAGGAAAAAAATGTCATTAAAAGAGTGAATCCTACGAGTTCTCATCACGAGGAAAATAAATGTTTTCTATTTCTTTAATTTTGTATCTATATGAGATGATGGATGTTCACTAAAGTTACTGTGATCATCATTTCATGATGCTTGTAAGTCAAATCATTATGCTGTACAACTTAGTTATACAGTGCTGTATGCCAATTATATCTCAATAAAACTGGACAAAAAAAAAAAAAGAATGCTCCATTTGCTGCCCTCTGAGCCTTCCTCCACTGGCTCCCTAAGGATTACCCCTCACAGCCAGAGAAACAACAGCTTAAATCGATTTTCATTGTTAATAAATGGGCACAAATGGAAATGCCTCTTTTTTCCCCTGTTGGCACACATGTACTTGGTCATTTGAAATACAGCATAGTTGTTAATGAATTAGCAAAATAATAAGGAGCCATGAATATCTGTGGTTTAGAAAGAAGTCTTAGAAATTCCATTATCTCCTGGGCAAGATGGGAAAAGTTAGAGGGGTGTTGTTCTGACTCTTGAATTGTAGCAGAGGTGAGACCAAGTAGGATGTGCAGTTTGGTGGTGATTTTGGTGCTACAGACAGAGTTAGATTGTTGCTTATGTTGAAAGGGAATGTAGTACTAGTCATTTTTACCTGCATCTATAATGAAATGAGAATAAAGACAAATAAATACAAATTATGTAATAAATACCCAAGAACGTCTACAGTGGCCATATTCTAAACAAGTATGAAAAGGAACATGTGAATATAAAACTCTCCCTTGTCCCATGGTTTCCTTCTCTCTAATATGGGAATATAAACACTGTTGTGGTTTTTTAAACATTTTTATTTATTTATTTATTTATTTATTTATTTATTTATTTATTTATGGCTGTGTTGGGTCTTCGTTGCGGTGTGTGGGCTTCTCATTGTGGTGGCTTCTCTTGTTGTGGAGCACAGGCTCTAGGTGCACGGCCTTCAGTAGCTGTGGCTTACAGGCTTTAGAGCGCAGACTCAGTAGTTGTGGTGCACCGGCTCAGTAGTTGTGGCACGTGGGCTCAGTAGTTGTGGCTCACGTGCTCTAGAGCACAGGCTCAGTAGTTGTGGAGCACGGGCTTAGTTGCTCCACGGCAGGCTGGATCTTCCTGGACCAGGGATCGAACCCTTGTCCCCTGCATTGGCAGGTGGATTCTTAACCTCTGTGCCACCAGGGAAGTCCCAACACCGTTGTTTTTGTGAGAATTAATGATAATCTTTGGATAACATCACCAGCACAATGTCTGACTTGTAGTAACATTAAATAACTGGTTATTACTGATAGTTGCAGGATTTTTCTCATTGTTTTAATTATTGTTTAAAAGCTGAGTTGCAACCTCAAATGGTTTCAGACCCAGGCCAGGAACGTAAATGAGGCATGTGGGCCGGGTAGGGACTGTGGAGTGAGCGCATTCCTCCCGGGGGAGCAGCCCCGAGTCAGTTCCAGCCAGTTCCTGTCAGAGAAAAATGCCGGACTCCTCATCATTCTCCTCATTCTTATTCTTTTTTCAGGAAAAGCTGGAAATCCAGATTTTTATGTGAAATCTCCTGATTTTACATATTGAGAATTAAGCAATTCATATCTGTGGAGAGGAGCGGGCCCACAAGCCTTGCACGCTCTGCTTTAAAGAAACAAAAGTGTCCCCCAGCTAGAGAATCTCTGTGGGATCCTGAGGGAATCACTCTTTCTTAGCCTTTCCCCCAGTGTCCTCCAGTCACTCCACACATGGCTTTCTCTGGTGAGCTGGTCAACAGTTTTGTCGATGTTCCTGCAGCCTGGGGTGAAGCAGGTTACCCTGTGCAAGGCTCTCACCAGGGGTCCTCCCTGGCCCTGTTGGCCCAGGATAATCAGAAAGACCTTATGTGAAGCCCTCTCCTCCCCATTTTGGGCCCTCTTCTTCACCCTTCTCCCAGGGTGCTCTAAGGGCATGGCTAAGACAGTTTTTCACACTGAAGTGCTAATGAATTAACAGCTCCCTCTTCACAATGGGTGTCTACCTTTTCAAAGAGAACACTTGAAAGGAAATAGATCTGGTTACTAATGCAGGGATTTTAGGGCCCTTTGCACTTCAGAGGTGTGTCTTCCTTGGCTTTTCAGATCACACCAGGGGAGCAAAACCAAACTCTGTCTTTGTAGCAAGATAGCTGAGCTCCAGCTTCTTCTGGGGCCTGGTTTAAAAGTCTTCAGGGATCCAGGAGAAGATGCTATTAGGTCTTCCCTGCTGTTGAACAGTCAGTTGACTTTTATTTAACGTCCGTTGTCAAGTCAAGAGCAGTTCAGTATCTACCAGGTATTGTTCAAAAAACACATCAAAAAAGGTACACTAATCCACAGAAGAGAGTGATTAGTATAGGTTGATCTAGAATGATCAGTTATTATTTCTAGGTTAAAAAAATTAGCAGTTTTTTGCTATAAGTTAATTTCATTGGCTCTCTCCATTCAGCCAAAGGATGTCCCCCTGGCTTCTAAAAGCAGGCCTTGCAATTTAAGTGTGTGGTCACCAGGTGGTGGAAGTGGGCCATGTCCGTGGAATCTTACTGGTAGCTGGAGAAGCTGAGCTCACCTTGCCTCTAATCGTCTTAAAACCACGGTGAGCTAGGACTTCCTTTCCTTTCAGCCATATTCAACCTGGAGTTCATCAAAAGATGTTTGCCTTTCTGGCAATTCCTGGCTATAAAGGTCTAGGTTTTAACCCAGCATGCTGTTGCTGAAAAATTTCACCCTTCTGTTCACCTCTGAGAAAGTCAGGAGTTCAGAACCCTCCTTTTCCAATCAGCTCACCTTTGTCATCTAACACGTTCTATTTCTATTTTCCTTTCCCCTCTTTGTACAGTAGAGGAGCCCCTCCCCTCTCCTTACATTCCTAGGAAGGACCACACGCTCTGCTTGGGGGCAAGCCTGGAGGCTTTATTGAGTTGTAGAGACAGGCTGAAGGCTTGGAGAACCTGTCTAGGCAGGAGAGGGTGTTTCTTCTGCTTCCACTGCTGTTATCTGACAAGTTGATCAGTACCTCCATTTGGATACTTTTCTCAGCTGGGAACAGATGCATCAGGCAACTCAGATTTTTTACTGATCTGCACCATATATTGATTAGGGGGTTACAAAGTAATTTTAGCAAGTAGGCAAATTTGCAAAGACAGAATTTATGAATAACAAGAATCAACTGTACAAATGCACCCAAAGATAGGATCTCGGCTCTCTGCACTTTTTTCTTTCCTCTTCCAATAAGAGCTGCTTTATTCTTACATTGTCAACTATCATCTCCAGACAGACTACTTCAAAACATTCATTTTAAAGCCTTTCTGGGGAATTTCCTGGTGGTCCAGTGGTTAGGACTCAGCACTTTCACTGCCATGGTCCCAGGTTCAATCCCTGGTTGGGGAACTAAGATCCCACAAGCCACACGGTGTGGCCAAAAAAAAAAAAAAAAAAAAAAGCCTTTCTGTAGATCAGCAGTCCTCAAAGTATGGTTCCAATGTCCCTGGTGGGGGAGGGGGGTAAATCCTAAAGATAATCCCTTTTGCAACTGCATATCTGCGTGAATCTAGATTTTCTTCGTATACTTCAACTAAAACAATTTGTCATAACAAATCGAATGTAGAAGCAGATCTGAGAATACAGCTGTCTTCTCTTAACCAGACATTAAAGAGATTAGCAAAAGTGTAAAACAATCACTGAGATTTTTTTGTTTTGGAAAATACAGTAATATTATTTATGTTAAGGTGTAACTGGTTTGCTGTTACTTTTAAACAAATTACTAAAAATTTTATATGTCTTTGTTCTAATTTCTAATACAATAAACATTGGTAGATAAAACCCACTTAATCAAAAGTTCTTTGGCTCCGCAATAATTTTTAAGAGTGTAATACAGTCCTGAGACCAAAAGTTTGAGAACCACCACGCTAGGCCTGTAATAACTTTTTCAACAGTGTTCCTGATACTTGCACTTGGACATCCCATCAGCACCTTAATGCAACTTGACTAACAGTATATTCACCAGCCCTGCTCACCCTTAAGCCATTCCTTCTCCTGACATCTCAATTTCTGGCATCGTCTTTCCCTCAGCCACCTCTAACATTTCCCGTCTGTGCATCTCCTACACTTTTTACTCGGGAAAAAACTCAAGAACCTCTGCAGAATCCGTGTCTTCCTTTCCATCCCCACTCTATCCACCTCTCATCTCCCGTCTCCATCATCCTGTCTCTGCAGTCACCAAACTACTGTGTGCTCTGCTAGCAAGCCAGTCATCACCCCATACGGCCATGCCACCTCCCTGCTCAAACTCCAGCAATAGAACCCATTCCTTCAGGATCAAGTGCAGGGTTTTAGTCTTCCATATTTGAATGTGAGTGAAGGTTTCTAGTAGTGTCCCACTGTTCTTTTAACCAGACTTTCATCCTTCCCTTGAGGAGAGTAGGATGGTGGCGAGGATGTAGGGTACAGGTGGGAGGTGGGTTGCTTCACTCCATATGCCAAATCGTCTGCATCCCTGCTGTAGTTCTTCCAGGACAGACCTTTACAGGTGTAACAGGTATGACTATTTTCCACTCACAAACTTATGCAACCACATGATTCACCCTCCCCTCTTCCTCCTCCCTAGGATTAGTTCTAAATCTCAGGGCTTATGCAATAGCCTGATATTGGTGGGGAAGGGCTAACTCTTCTCGGTTTTGGTCTGGCCTATGCTGACCTCCGTTGTGATGTGAGGGAATAGGCTTGGGGGAGGGGGCATGGGGAGTCCCCACTATAGTTTCTAGTCCTGACTCACTGCAGAGGCCCTTCCACAGCCTTTGCTTCCAGAAAGGTCCCAGTGGTAGCCAAACGTACATAGATTGCTCCTCTCCCAGTAGCAAGTTACTGATGATTGATAATAGCGAAAGTTTATTGCACTCTTATTATGGGACAGTCTGCATACTGGAGGTTTTTAGACTTTATCTCATTTAATTGTCACAAGAGAAGAGTTTGGAGATTCTTCAGCCCTCCTGGAGGCACACCGTGTGGCTGGCAGGGTCTTGGTGCTCCGGCCGGGTGTCAGGCCTGTGACTCTGAGGTGGGAGAGCTGAGTTCAGGACATTGGTACACCAGAGACCTCCCGGCTCCACGTAATATCAAATGGCGAAAGCTCTCCCAGAGATCTCCATCTCAGTGCTAAGACCCAGCTCCACTCAACGACCAGCAAGCTACAGTGCTGGAGACGCCATGTCAAACAACTAGCAAGACAGGAACACAACCCCACCCATTAGCAGAGAGGCTGCCTAAAATCATAATAAGGCCACAGACACCCCAAAACACACCACCGGACGCAGTCCTGCACACCAGAAAGACAAGATCCAGTCTCAACCACCAGAACACAGGCACCGGTCCCCTCCACCAGGAAACCTACACAACACACTGAACCAACCTTAGCCACTGGGGGCAGACACCAAAAACAACGGGAACTACGAACCTGCAGCCTGCAAAAAGGAGACCCCAAACACAGTAAGTTAAGCAAAATGAGAAGACAGAGAAACACACAGCAGATGAAGGAGCAAGGTAAAAACCCACGAGACCAAACAAATGAAGAGGAAATAGGCAGTCTACCTGAAAAAGAATTCAGAGTAATGATAGTAAAGAAGATCCGGGGACTTCCCTGGTGGTCCAGTGGTTAAGAGTCCACCTTCCAATGCAGGGGACATGGGTTCGATCCCTGGTCAGGGAACTAAGATCCCACATGCCGTGGGGCAACTAAGACTGCATGCTGCAACTACTGAGCACGCGAGCCACAACCAGAGAGAAGCCCGCACACCACGACGAAGAGGCTGCACAACTAAGACCCGACGCAGCCAAAAATAAATAAATAAAATAAATATTTAAAAAAAAAAAAAAAAGATCCAAAATCTCGGAAACAGAATGGAGAAAATACAAGAAACGTTTAACAAGGACCTAGAAAAACTAAAGAGCAAACAAACAATGATGAACAACACAATAAATGAAATTAAAAATTCTCTAGAAAGAATCAAGAGCAGAATAACTGAGGCAGAAGAACGGATAAGTGACCTGGAAGATAAAATAGTGGAAATAACTACTGCAGAGCAGAATAAAGCAAAAAGAATGAAAAGAATTGAGGACAGTCTCAGAGACCTCTGGGACAACATTAAATGCACCAATATTTGAATTATAGGGGTCCCAGAAGAAGAAGAGAAAAAGAAAGGGACTCAGAAAATATTTGAAGAGATTATAGTTGAAAAGTTCCCTAATATGGGAAAGGAAATAGTTAATCAAGTCCAGGAAGCACAGAGAGTCCCATACAGGATAAATCCAAGAAGAAACATGCCAAGACACATATTAATCAAACTAACAAAAATTAAATATAAAGAAAAAATAGTAAAAGCAGCAAAGGAAAAACAACAAATAACATACAAGGGAACCCCCATAAGGTTAACAGCTGATCTTTCAGCAGAAATTCTGCAAGACAGAAGAGAGTGGCAGGACATATTTAAAGTGATGAAAGAGAAAAACTTACAACCAAGATTACTCTACCCAGCAAGGATCTAATTCAGAGTCGATGGAGAAATTAAAAACTTTACAGACAAGCAAAAGCTAAGAGAATTCAGCACCACCAAACCAGCTTTACAACAAATGCTAAAGGAACTTCTCTAGGCAGGAAACACAACGGAAGGAAAAGACCTACAATAACAAACCCAAAACAATTAAGAACATGGTAATAGGAACATACATATCGATAACTACCTTAAACGTAAATGGATTAAATGCTCCACCCAAAAGACATAGACTGGCTGAATGGATACAAAAACAAGACCCGTATATATGCTGTCTACAAGAGACCCACTTCAGACCTAGGGACACATACAGACTGAAAGTGAGGGGATGGAAAAAGATATTCCATGCAAATGGAAATCAAAAGAAAGCTGGAGTAGCAATTCTCGTATCAGACAAAATTGACTTTAAAATAAAGACTATTACAAGAGTAAAAGAAGGACACTGCATAATGATCAAGGGATCAATCCAAGAAGAAGATATAACAATTGTAAATATTTATGCACCCAACATAGGAGCATCTCAATACATAAGGCAAATGCTAAGAGCCATAAAAGGGGAAATCGACAGTAACACAATCATAGTAGGGGACTTTAACACTCCCCTTTCACCAATGGACAGATCATCCAAATAAGGATACACAAACTTTAAATGATACATTAAACAAGATGGACTTAATTGATATTTATAGGATATCCCATCCAAAAACAACAGAATACACTTTCTTCTCAAGTGCTCATGGAACATTCTCAGGGAGAGATCATATCTTGGGTCACAAATCAAGCCTTGGAAAATTTAAGAAAATTGAAATTGTATCAAGTATCTTTTCCAGCCACACCACTATGAGACTAGATATCAATTACAAGAAAAAAAATCTGTTAAAACAAACCAAACACATGGAGGCTAAACAATACACTACTAAATAACCAAGATATCACTGAAGAAATCAAAGAGGAAATCAAAAAATACCTAGAAACAAATGACAATGAAAACACGATGACCCAAAACCTATGGGATGCAGCAAAAGCAGTTCTAAGAGAGAAGTTGATAGCAGTACAATCCTATATCAAGAAACAAGAAACATCTCAAATAAACAACCTAATCTTACACATAAAGCAATTAGAGAAAGAAGAACAAAAAAACCCCAAAGTTAACAGAAGGAAAGAAATCATAAAGATCATCTCAGAAATAAATGAAAAAGAAATGAAGGAAACAATAGCAAAGATAAATAAAACTAAAAGCTTGTTCCTTGAGAACATAAACAAAATTGATAAACCATTAGCCAGACTCATCAAGAAAAAAAGGGATAAGACTCAAATCAATAGAATTAGAAATGAAAAAGGAGAAGTTACAACTGACACTGCAGAAATACAAAGGATCATGAGAGATTACTACAAGCAATTCTATGCCAATAAAATGGACAAACTGGAAGAAATGGACAAATTCTTAGAAAAGCACAACCATCTGAGACTGAACCAGGAAGAAATAGAAAATATAAACAGACCAATCACAAGCACTGAAATTGAGACTGTGATTAAAATTTTTCCAACAAACAAAAGCCCAGAACCAGATGGCTTCACAGGCCAATTCTATCAAACATTTAGAGAAGAGCTAACACCTATCCTTCTCAAACTCTTCCAAAATATAGCAGAGGGGGGAACACTCCCAAACTCGTTCTATGAGGCCATCATCACCCAATACCAAAACCAGACAAAGATGTCACAAAGAGAGAAAACTACAGGCCAACATCACTGATGAACATAGACGCAAAAATCCTCAACAAAATACTAGTAAACAGAATGCAACAGCACATTAAAAGGATCATACACCATGATCAAGTGGGGTTTATCCCAGGAATGCAAAGATACTTCAATATATGCAAATCAATCAATGTGATAAACCATATTAACAAATTGAAGGAGAAAAACCGTATGATAATCTCAAAAGATGCAGAAAAAGCTTTTGACAAAATTCAACACCCATTTATGATAAAAACTCTCCAGAAAGTAGGCATAGAGGGAACTTACCACAACATAATACAGACCATATATGACAAACCCACAGCCATCATCATTCTCAGTGGTGAAAAACTGAAACGATTTCCTCTAAGATCAGGAACAAGACAAGGTTGTCCACCCTCACCACTATTATTCAACATAGTTTTGGAAGTTTTAGCCAGAGCAATCAAAGATGAAAAAGAAATAAAAGGAATCCAAATCAGAAAAGCAGAAGTAAAGCTGTCACTGTTTGCAGATGACATGATACTATACATAGAGAATCCTAAAGATGCTACCAGAAAACTACTAGAGCTAAAAAATGAATTTGGTAAAGTACCAGGATACAAAATTAATACACACAAATCTCTTGCATTCCTATACACTAATGATGAAAAATCTGAAAGAGAAATTAAGGAAACACTCCCATTTACCATTGCAACAAAAAGAATAAAATACTTAGGAATAAACCTACCTAAGGAGGCAAAAGACCTGTATGCAGAAAACTATAAGACACTGATGAAAGGAGTTAAAGATGATACAAACAGATGGAGAGATATACCATGTTCTTGGATTGGAAGAATCAACATTGTGAAAATGACTCTACTACCCAAAGCAATCTACAGATTCAGTGCAATCCCTATCACACTACCAATGACATTTTTCAAAGAACTAGAACAAAAAAATTTCACAATTTGTATGGAAACACAAAAGACCCCGAATAGCCAAAGCAATCTTGAGAAAGAAAAACGGAGCTGGAGGAATTAGGCTCCCTGACTTCAGACTATACTACAAAGCTACAGTAATCAAGACAGTATGGTACTGGAACAAAAACAGAAATATAGATCAATGGAATAGGATAGAAAGCCCAGAGATAAACCCACACACCTTTGGTCACCTTATCTTTGATAAAGGAGGCAAGAATATACAATGGAGAAAAGAGAGCCTCTTCAATAAGTGGTGCTGGGAAAACTGGACAGCTACATGTAAAAGAATGAAATTAGAACACTCCTTAACACCATACACAAAAATAAACTCAAAATGGATTAAAGACCTAAATGTAAGACCAGACACTATAAAACTCTTAGAGGAAAACAGACAGAACACTCTATGACATAAATGACAGCAAGATCCTTTTGACCCACCACCTAGAGAAATGGAAATAAAAACAAAAATAAACAAATGGGACCTAATGAAACTTAAAAGCTTTTGCACAGCAAAGGAAAACATAAACAGGACGAAAAGACAACCTTCAGAATGGGAGAAAATATTTGCATATGAAGCAACTGACAAAGGATTAATATCCAAAATTTACAAGCAGCTCATGCAGCTCAATATCAAATAAATAAACAACCCAATCCACAAATGGTCAGAAGACCTAAATAGACATTTCTCCAAAGAAGATATACAGATTGCCAAGAAACACGTGAAAGGATGCTCAACATCACTAATCATTAGAGAAATGCAAATCAAAACTACAACGAGGTATCACCTCACACCAGTCAGAATGGCCATCATCAAAAAAATCTATAAACAGTAAATGCTGGAGAGGGCATGGAGAAAAGGGAACTCTCTTGCACTGTTGGTGGGAATGTAAATTGATATAGCCACTATGGAGAACAGTATGGAGGTTCCTTAAAAAACTAAAAATAGAACTACCATACGACCCAGCAATCCCACTACTGGGCATATACCCAGAGAAAACCATAATTCAAAAAGAGTCATGTACCACAATGTTCATTGCAGCACTATTTACAATAGCCAGGACATGGAAGCCACCTAAGTGTCCATTGACAGATGAATGGATAAAGAAGATGTGGCACATATATACAATGGAATATTATTCAGCCATAAAAAGAAACGAAATTGAGTTATTTGTAGTGAGGGGATGGACCTAGAGTCTGTCATACAGAGTGAAGTAAGTCAGAAAGAGAAAAACAAATACCAGATGCTAACATATAAATATGGAATCTAAAAAAAAAAAATGGTTCTGATGAACCAATAAAGACGCAGACGTAGAGAATGGACTTGAGGACATGGGGAGGGGGAAGGGTAAGCTGAGACGAAGTGAAAGAGTGGTATGGACATATATACACAACCAAATGTAAAATAACTAGCTAGTGGGAAGCAGCCACATGGCACAGGGAGATCAGCTCGGTGCTTTGTGACCACCTAGAGGGGTGGGTTAGGGAGGGTTGGAGGGAGACGCAAGAGGGAGGAGATATGGGGATATATGTATATGTATAGCTGATTCACTTTTTTATAAAGCAGAAAGTAACACACCATTGTAAAGCAACTATACTCCAATAAAGATGTTAAAAAAAATTGTCACAAGACTCCTATAAGTATTAATATTATCTCCCCTTTATAGACAGGCTCTGAGGACAAAAATAATGTGCCTAAATTAATGGCTAAGTAGCAGAGCTGTTGGTTCTTACCCACAGATCTGTTTGAGTACAGTGTTCATGCTCTTAGCTACTCACTGTAAAACTCTTCCTCCTCTGGAAGGCTCTGGAAACCTTCCTACTCTCCTCTTTGCTTCAGTGACTCTTGAGTCCTGGTGCTAGATGAGGATTAAAATTAAGTAGTTGTGGGTGCTCTGCTATATATATTGCAGTCAACTGTTTATTCTATAAGCCAGGGTAGAGGGGGAACCAGACTGAGACCCTGCCCTCCAGAAGCTCACACCAAGCGTGCCGAGTGGTTTGCTCTAAATGCTTCTTTTGCCTAACACAAGTCCGTATGCCCAATGTGTTACCAAGTCCAAGCTCACTCTGCTCGCCGCACGACAGGCCAGTAAATTGGGAGACGAGGTGTGGAGGCAAGGAACAGCAACTTTATTCAGAAAGCTGGCAGACCAAGAAGATGGCGGACGAGCGTACCCAAAAAACCGTCTTACTGGGGTCTGGATGCCAGTTTCTTTTATACAACAAAGAGGGAGAGGAGGTGAGGAAGTAAAGTAAAAAGGCCATTTGTCTTGCAAAATTTCCTCGCTCAGCTGCACGGGGAGGGGATGTGTTAATTTCTTCTTTTCTGCAGCCATTCACAGGTGGGCAGGGTCAGAATGTCTCTCTATGAGCTGAACAAAGGTCTTTTAGTTTAACAGTCAGGCAGAGGGGCAAGGTTCCCTGTGGCAGGCCATTATGTATGCTTACAGCTATAGACAGTGATTATAATAATAACAAAAGCAACGAAAAGCAAAGGTTAAAGTAAAAGATGCAGAACAAACATGGAGTCAGAATTTGCTCTTCCCTGTTACAAATGCACAGTGAGGCCAAACATACCAAAACATCTGGAGCAGAGAAAGGTTCATTGCAGGGTCAAGCAAGGAGAACTAGTAGCTTGTATTCAAAAGACCTCAATTCCCCAGTGGCTTTTAAGGAAAGGTTTTTATAGGCAAAATTTGGGGTGAGGGCTGCAGGGTGTGTGACTTTCTTCTGACTGGTTGGTGGTGAGGTAACAGGGTGGTGCCCCAGGAATCTTGCGCTCAGCTTAAAGTTTTCTTGCTCCACCTGGGTGGGGGCCTTAGTTCCTGCAGAAGAACTCAAAGATACTGTTATTTATAGTCTTTGAGGAGGAACCAGGACCCTGCCCCAAGGCTGCACATTGTTTCTTGACTGCTTTTCCTTTGTTTCTGCGTTCCCTCCCTTCCCTAATTAGTAACTGTTTGAATCTGCCCTTTGGAACTCAGGGAAGGTCTAGGAGGCTGAAGCCTTTTCCCTATAAACAAGAAACACAGAAAGCCTTTTATACCCTGGAGGGTTCCATAGGGTCCTTCTCAGTTTCATTTCAGGACTGCCAGGGTGGATGTTGTCCTACTGTTGAAAAAAAAGCCACCACCATTGTTGCTTAAGGCCATCAGGTCTCTCAGTTAGGCCCACTAAGAAAAAGGAAAAGGGCTGTGTTGACTCTGACATGAGGTCTTTGAGGAGTCCCTGAGCCTTCTCCAGAGGCATTGTTCTGCAGAGGGAACCTCAGTTGGCCAAAGGTACAGAGAGGCAGAAACAGAGATTGGAAGAGGGAAGGTAGCAAGAGGTGGGGGGAGAGGGAGCAGAGTGCCAGTCACAGATAAGATGCCTGACGTTCCTGAGGAAAGCTCTCCAAGATGCTGCTTCACAAAGACGTGCTCTGTGCTGAAAATGTCATCCAACTGGGAGTCCTGTCTCTCGCCATTCTGTGCCAACTTCACCCAAAGGTCACCTATTGTCAGACGGAGCCCAGGTGGAAAGTGAAGTGAGAGGGGAGTCCAGTAGGCTGATTTCATTCTGGTTTTTCTGGTTTCTGTTTTTATTTTTAATTTTTTTAATTGAAGTATAGTTGATTTACAGTGCTTCAGGTGTACAGCAAAGCGATTCAGTTATACGTACATACATATACATATGTTAATGCAATTTCGTGCGCCAGATGCACGGTGAGGCCAAACAAACTGAAACGGCGGAGTTTGGAGCAAAGAAAGGTTTATTTCAAGGCCATGCAAGGAGACGAGGTGGCTCATGCCCTGAAAAGCCTCGAGCTCTCCAAAGGGTTTCGGCAAAGCATTTTTAAAGGCAGGGAGAGTGGGGGTGGCAGGGTACGTGATCAGCTTGCACACAATTCTCTGATTAGCTGATAGTGAGGCAGCAGGGTGGTGTCACAGGGGTTAACATTATCAGTCCTTAGGCTCCAGGAGGCCTGGAGCTGTGCGCTTATGGTCATCAAGTAGTTCTTCCATTTGGTAGGGGTGGGGGGGTGGGTGACTCACATCTGCAAAACAACTCAGGAAGTTTGCATCAAATACTATTATCTAGGTACTTCAGAGAGGAGCTAAAGCAGAGGGGATGGGGGGGGGCCTGTCCCAGGAAGGCCCCATAGGGTCCTGCTCCATTACATCTATACACACACACACATATATACGCACACATATATATACACATATACACATATATATACACACACATATATATACACACATATATACACACACATATACATACACATATATATACACACACACATATACACATATATATACACGTATATACACACACATATACATACACATATATACACACACATATACATACACATATATATACACACACATATATACACACACATATATATACACGTATATACACACATATATACACATATATATACACACACATATACATACACACATATATATACACACATATATACACACCCATATACACATATATACACATATATTCACATATATATACACACATATATACACATATATACACACATATATATACACAAATTATATATATACACACACATATACACACACATATATATACAGATATATACACAGATATATACACATATACATAAATACACATGTATATATACATGCATATATATACACATATATACACATATATACATATATATACACGCATATATATACACACATATACACACACATATACACACATATATACACATATACACACATATATATACACACATATATACACGCATATATACATACACATATATACACACACACATATATACACATATATACACACATATATACATACATATGTATACACACACATATATACACACATATACACACATATGTACACATATGTACACATATATATATATATACTTTTTCAGATTCTTTTCCATTATAGGTTATTACAAGATATTGAGTAGAGCTCCCTGTGCTACACAGTAGGTCCTTGTTGTTTATCTATTTTATATATAGTAGCATGTGTATGTTAATCCCAAATTCCTAATTTATCCTTCCCCCCTCTTTCTCCTTTGGTAACCACAAGTTTGTTTTCTATGTCTGTGAGTCTTTTTCTGTCTTATACATAAGTTCATTTGTAACATTTCTTTAGATTACACATATAAGTGATACCATATGTCTTTCTCTGTCTAACTTCACTTAGTATGATACTCTCTAGGTAGCTGGTTTCTCTTTAAGTAAATGAGTAGGGGTAGAGCTCCAGCTGGTTTCCAAATGGCAGTGAAATGTACCCTGTCATCCCAAAGTGATAGCTGATTTTAATATAAACAGGATAGTTCCACATTGTCCAAAGGCAATGGTGATCCAGGGAAGCAAAGGTGGATACTCAGGTACCTGGAGAGGGTTGGAGAAAGTAGCCTTAAGAGACCAACAACCTGGTAGCCAAGGCTTAAGGATCCACACCGATCTATGTGGCAGCAGAAAAGAGTCTTAGATAAACCACAAGGAAGAAATAGAGGAAGTTCTCAAATAATTGCAAACACTTGTATCACTCGGGACTCTTGGGTTGCAAACAACAGAAAGGAACTCTGGATGACTGAAGACAAAAAGAAGAGTATTGAAAGATTATGAGCAGCCCAGAGAATCAGGAAAAGGCCTCAGCAGGGGCAGAACTAGGGCAGCTCAGGGATCCAGGAAGCAGGAAGTAATGGGCAACCCTGTCCTTGGGGATGAAACTGTTTTGCCATTTTGGGTCCTTGTGTCATGAGGCCCAAGATCTAATTTCCACAGGACAAGAGTCCCCATTCACTTAGTTTGGTTGGGAGTGGGGCACCTTGAGGGACAGCCTCACCAAACCTACGTGCCGTGGATGGGGGCAGTGTCTGCATGGGAAATAGATGGAGACACGGAGGCTGCACAAGGGATGCCCCCATGTGTATTTACTCACCTGGGCTTTCCCTAGGGATGTGCAGGTAGGCTCTCACTGGAGTGAGTTTTTTTTTTTTTTTTTTTTTTAAAGTATTTTGCATTACATATAGCTAATTTGTTTTTTTTTTTTAAGTTTTTTAATTTATTTATTGATTGATTGCTTGATTGCTACGTTGGGTCTTCGTTTCTGTGCTAGGGCTTTCTCTAGTTGCGGCAAGTGGGGGCCACTCTTCATCGCGGTGCGCGGGCCTCTCACTATCGTGGCCTCTCTTGTTGAGGAGCACAGGCTCCAGACGCGCAGGCTCAGTAGTTGTGGCTCACGGGTCTAGTTGCTCCGCGGCATGTGGGATCTTCCCAGACCAGGGCGCGAACCCGTGTCCCCTGCATTAGCAGGCAGATTCTCAACCACTGCGCCACCAGGGAAGCCCTGGAGTGAGTTTTAATGCAGCACTGGTCATTAGAATTGAGACTGGAAATAGTAGAAACAGCAACAGAGAAAGTACTGCAGGAGGGAGTACAGGAGAAACGGGAGGCAATGTCAGAAAGAGCATCCTTCAGAGATGTGTGTGAGGAGAGGAGGGACAATCACTTCTCTTCCTGTTCACTGCTCTTCAGAGCTGCCATGTACAATTTGGGAAAAACGCCCCAATTAGCTGTGCCCAAGGGAAGGTACCAGTGCTTTTACATAGGTACAAGACAAATATGGAAGAAAGAAAAGGAAAAAATTTGCAAATTTTGAGCCAAAGCATAAGGGCTAACCTATGTTTGGGTGTCTAAAGAAAAAAGAAATAAATGTCTTCAATCAACATAGTCCCTCTTTATTCTTGTGCATATTTTTAAAAGTACACATTTCCATCTGCGAAGAAAATTAAATTAAAGCTTCTAATAAATAGTTATTCAGAAAGATAGATCATATTAGAGATCAAATGTTTAGAAAAATCACATAAACACACACACACATACCTATAATGAATTAAAAGTCAGGAAGGGGACTTCCCTGGTGGAGCAATGGTTAAGACTCCATGCTCCCAGGCTTCCCTGGTGGCACAGTGGTTAAGAATCTGCCTGCCAATACAGGGGACACGGGTTCGAGCCCTGGTCCGGGAAGATCCCACATACCACAGAGCAACTAAGCCCGTGCGCCACAACTACTGAGCCTGCGCTCTGGAGTCCACGAGCCACAACTATTGAGCCTGCATGCCACAACTACTGAAGCCTGCGTGCCTAGAGCCCGTGCTCTGCAACAAGAGAAGCCACCCAATGAGAAGCCCGCACACCGCAATGAAGTGTAGCCCTCGCTTGCCACAACTAGAGAAAAGCCCGCGCGCAGCAGCAAAGACCCAACGCTGCCAAAAATATAAATAAATAAATAAATTTTCCAAAAAAAAAAAGATTCTGCACTCCCAACGCAGGGGGCCCGGATTCGATCCCTGGTCAGGGAACTAGATCCCACATGCATGTCGCAACTAAGAGTTTGCATGCCACAACTAAGGAGCCCGCCTGCCACAACTAAGACCCGACGCAACCAAATAAATAATTTAAAAAATAAAATAAGTCAGGAAGAAAATGAATTACATAGATATTCACAGGAAATGAGACAGATGGTTGCAGTTCTGAGAGAGAGAGAGAGAGAGAAACAGAGAGACAGAGAGAGACAAGCCTAGAAGACTAAAAGAGCTGAACTGAGAGGACACCTGAAATCAAGACCAAAGGTCTACAGAGCAACAGAGGCAAGTATGTCCTGGAATAGAAGAAGGCTGAGCGGCCTCTCTCTCGATTCATTCACTCAACAAATAGGTACTGAGCTCCAGCTGTGTTCAGGATGCTAAGCCATGTCTTGAGGAGAGATCACCACTGACTCAAGGAATCTACATTTACTACCACCTTACCCTCTCCTACTGAAATTCTTCCTTAAAGACCTAGTGAGAAAAATAGGGCAATATAATGGTCACCAAGTTTTATAATTTTGTTTCTGTTTAGCTACTTGAATCCATCATTTGAAAAAAGACACACAAAAACTGGAAATACAGTATGGAACTTCAAATCAAATTTCATATTGATTTTCAAAATTTTTCTAATTAAAAAAAAACTTTTGAAACTTACCAACTCATTTTAATATTCTCTCAAAAGCAAAGATAGAATCTGTATTTAAAAGGTCATGCCTCTATCATGATAATAAAATATATTTTTTAAAAAAATTATTTAACATATTACTCTTCTCAGTTGGAAAAATATAGCAAAACATGAAGCAGTTTCAGCATTGAGAAAGATCTAGGTTAGTCTTGTGGGTTGTTTTTGGAGAGAAGAAATAGGGTAAGAAATTTTTTGGATTTTGTCCAGGTCAGATCCAGTTCAAACTTCAAAGAGAGAACAATATTGTTATTTGAGTTCAGTTTCAATTCAAATTAAAATATCAGTTTCCTACTTTGGGTTTAGTTCAACTCTCTGCTGAGAGTTGAGAATGTCATTTAGTGGAAGAAAAGATGCCAGGGTAATTAATTTTTAACTCATTTTGTTACCCCCTACTCCACTGTAAATTGAGCGTAGCTGACGGCTTTCAGATCCACAGAGCACAGTGGAAATCCTCCAGGGCACAGAATTTCTTGGGTCCTAAGATCCATGTGGCCAGAGAGCCTTTTCGAGCTTGCAGCCTATTCTGAGGAGAGGCAGGAGGGATGCCAGGGTCTAATAGGGCCCTTATATGTGGGTGGACCATGGGTGAGAAGGCTAAGGAAGTGGGAGGTAGGCTCTGGGGAAGCTGACACTTGGCATCTAGAAGCAAGGCAGAGGTATGTGGTGGACTCCATCCTACACCAGGAGAAAGGTCAAGACAGGCGTGAGGATACCTGTTTTCTCCTCTCCATCCATTCCTAGAGACCCTGACAAAGAAACTGTGTCCAGAGGGAAAAGCAAAGAATAGGGGAAGGTGATGATTCAAAAGAGTGACACAAAAAGGACAGTCATGAGAAATACCTGCTTTTTTCTCCTCCTTCCCTGGTCCCACGTGCTAATACGTCCATCAGAACCTTGCTGAGAGAGGACTGGCCTGGCGCTGCTGCCCCACTGTTTCTGCCATCAACACCGACACCCATCCCTGTCTCCACCCAGCCCTGGTCACCTTGCTTTCTTATGGAGGAAGCCCAAACACTGCTCAAAATGACAACAACCTGAGCCCCTTCTCCACCCCATCTCCACCTTTAAAAAAGCAGCTTCAGAGACTTCATGGGAAAGTCTTTAAGCAAAACTGGTAAAGGGATTTACAAAGCCCTCTTTTAAATCTATGTCCTGCTACACCTGGGTGTCTGTCGCCCATGCCCTGTTTATAATACTTTGAGGGATAACAACAACAGCAAAACCCAAAAACTGTTGCTCAGGCGCTGAGAGGATTAAATGAGATGACATACTGAAAAGTGCCTTAAAAAAACCAAAAATCACTGTAGAAATGCAAGTCCACTTTAAATATTCTGGGCTCCTTACTGGCTTCTAACAGCCTAGAATTATAAATATAATTAATATATATCCCATGGTTAAGTTTTTAAACTATTCTATCATTTATTAACTGTTGTAATCACACTATTACTATTATTGACATTACTAATCGCATTTATTAAACAGGCACTTTGCGTAACACTTACACACATCATTTCAATGAATCCTCCCAAGAATCCTAGGAAGTCACTGTCCCCAGTTACAGAGAAGGAGCTGAGAGGCTCAATATTTATTTAATAGTCCATTCTTTTATCCACTGATTTACGATGTCACCTTTAACATAAAGTGAATTGCGGTATACACATGACTCTGTTTTAACTCTCTATTCTGCTCCACTGATGTGTCCAGCTATTTCTGCCTCAATACCGAAGCCTTTCATTATGGCTTCATTTACTGTATATCTTCCTATTTGATATCATTACACTTTTTTTTTCAAAAAAAAATCTTCTTTTAAAAAAATAGATTTTTGGGAATTCCCTGGCCTTCCAGTGGTTAGGACTCAGCGCTTTCACTACTGTGGCCTGAGTTTAATCCCTGGTTGGGGAATTAAGACCCTGCAAGCCGCATGGTGCAGCCAAAAAAAAAAAAAAAAAAAAAAGATTTTCCTCACACAAGGCCTATATTTTCATTTTATATCATTTGTTGTTTAGGGAATATACACAGGAGGGTGTATATTACAAAAGACACAGGAGGGTAAACAGCGGGTAAATGTCTCTCCACTACATCCCATCATTCAATTCTCTGTCAAGAAGGAACTGCTATTACTAGTTTCTTATTGCCCTTCTAGAAATAGCCCATACACATGAACTTTAAAATAAGTTTATCAAGTTCTGCCAAAAAAATTCAATTAACATTTCCATTAGAATTGAATTGAGTTTATAGATTAATCTGAGGGAAACTTGACATCTATACAATAACAAATCTCATTCAGCAGCTAGAATGCCTTTCCATTCTTTTGGTCTTTTTGTATGTCCTTCAGTAAACTTTTATGATTTTATTCATATTTTACATATTTCTGATAATATTTTTGCCTATTTTAGTATTTTTGTGTGTATTGCAATAATAAATAGAATCCTGGTGTGTTGCTTTTGTATCCTTCTTATTAGTCTCATAATATCTCATTTGACTATCTTGCATTTCCTATATAGACAGTGATATTGTTTACAAATAGTGACAGTTGAATCCTTCTTTCCAGGTTTTTTTTAAATTGAAGTATAGCTGATTTCTAATATCACGTTAGTTTCACATGTACAGCACAGCGATTCATTTATACACACATACGTGAAAAAATATATATATATATTCTTTTTCAGATTCTTTTCCCTTACAGGTTATTACAAAATATTGAGTATACTTCCCTGTACTATACTGGAGGTCCTTGTTGGTTATCTATTTTATATATAGTAGTGTGTATATGTTAATACCAACTCCTAATTAATCCCCCCCTGCCCCCCTTTCCCTTTGGTAACCATAAGTTTGTTATTTATTTATTTACTTTTTTATAAATTTATTTATTTATTTCTATTTTTGTCTGCATTGGGTCTTCGTTGTTGCACGCGGGCTTTCTCTAGTTGCAGCGAGCGGGGGCTACTCTTTGTTGCTGTGCGCAGGCTTCTCATTGCGGTCGCTTCTCTTGTTGCGGAGCACGGGTTCTAGGCACGCAGGCTTCAGCAGTTGTGGCGCGCGAGCTTAGTTGCTCTGCGGCATGTGGAATCTTCCTGGACCAGGGATTGAACCCTGTCCCCTGTATTGGCAGGCGGATTCTTAACCACTGTACCACCAGGGAAGTCCCATAAGTTTGTTATTGATGTCTGTGAGTCTCTTCTGTTTTGAAAAACAAGCTCATTTGCATTTTTTTTTTTTAAGATTCCTCATATAAGCAATATCATATGATATTTGTCTTTGTCTGGCTTACTTCACGTAGTGTGATAATTTCCTTTCAGTCTTTATACTTCTTTTCGTGTACTGATTTTATTGATTTAGTAAGATTTTTAGTAGATTCCAGTGAATAGTAGCAGAGGTAGAAAATAATACCATCATTTTCCTGGCTTTGTGGGAATACTACTTTCGCAACCCTAAGTATCTTGTTTGTTGTGTGGTCCCAGTAGCTAAGTTTCCATCTACTCCATCTACTGAGAGGTTTTTTGTTTTTTGTTTTTAAGTATTTATTTATTTAGGCCACACCGCACAGCATGTGGGATCTTAATTCCCCAACCAGGGATAGGACCTGTGCCCCCTGCAGTGGAAGTGCAGCGTCCTAACCACTGGACCGCCAGGGAACTCCTTACTGAGAATTTTTAATAGCAATAGGTATTGAATTTAATGAAAAGTTTTTTGACATCTCTGAGAAACTCAAATGATTTTCCTCCTTTAATCTATTAATGTACTGCATTATATTAATAGAGTTCCTGACGTTGAACCACTTTTGCATCCCTAAAATTGAACTGCTTTGGTCATAGTGCTTAAGTAAAAAATTACTTTAAATTTTTTTTTCTTTTTTTTAGTATTTTTGCATCTATGTTCCTAAATGAGAATAGGACCTTAACTTTTGAAGACCCTTGAATGCCAGGCTAAGGAGTCTGGATTTCTTTGCTGGGAACAAAGAAGATTTGATTAATATTTTTACCACCTTTGAACATCTTATTGTGACCAGCCCAGTGATAAGAATTTATCTTCGGTTAATCGTCTGGGTCTCTGCTCTCTATTGCTGAATGCTTGTGACTTTGTCTTTTTCCAGACAGCGTTGTTTAGTGACTATAGTGGAGACATGGCTGCAAAATCTTTCCTTTTCTCTTGTATTGCAAGGGATGGATTCTATACTGACTTGTAAGCATTTTAATTGGAAAGCAATCTATTTTAGGCAACTATTGTTTCTTCCATGCTTTCATGCCACATGTTTTTGCACAAAAGTGTTTTGCCAAGAAGGAGCTTGGAGCTATGTGGGTGACAACTCCATTGGGAAAGGAGATGATTCCCCAAGGCCCCTTCAATGGATTGTTACAGGAGTAGCGCAATACATGAGCGTGGGCAGGGTGACCATATGTGCTAGTTTCTCCAGGACTGTCCAAATTTTAGGTATCCTGTTCCATTGTCAGACTATGTGTCATGTCCTTTGTTTTTCTAAAACTAAGGTCACTGTAGGCATAGGAAGACCAGCTAAAATTCATCAAGTGTGCCAGAAAGCCTAAGATATGCCAAAGAATTTAAATCCTCAAAAGACCTTGGTGGGTAACATGTTTGTTGGCCCTGTGGACTCCTGAAAATAATCCTCCAGTAGTCATGGTGTCAGAGGCCACACAATGCCTTTAAGATGACACTAGACAAGATGTTGGAGACAGCAGCAGATGTTCAGAGAACTTGTCAGTTATCTGACAAGCTGAGAACTCCCAGCTATCATCTTGGGTTCCTGGTTCCTGGAATTGGAGATTTTAGTTCTACGTGGGAATGGGGCCTGATACCTGTGGCTGACTGCTGGTTGCCCCTCTATCCAGTCTCCCCTTCTTTCCACAGTAACAGGGTTTAGCTGAGTACATGGCTGCCCAGGCAAAGACTACATTTCTTAGTCTGCCTTGCAGCTCAGTTCCTCCCAGGAGCCTGTGAGCAGAAGTTATGTGTGCCACTTACAGATCTTTCCTATAAAACAGTTAGTTACAAAAAATGGGTGCAAGATCTAAATAGACATTTCTCCAAAGAAGACATACAGATGGCCAAGAGGTACACGAAAAGATGCTCAACATCATTAATTATTAGAGAAATGCAAATCAAAACTACAATGAGGTATCATCTCACACAGGTCAGAATGGCCATCATCAAAAAAAATCTACAAACAGGACTTCCCTGGTGGCGCAGTGGTTAAGAATCCGCCTGCCAATGCAGGGGACACGGGTTCAATCCCTGGTCTGGGAACATCTCACATGCCACAGAGCTATTAAGCCTGTGTGCCACAACTACTGAGCCTGTGCTCTAGGGCCCGCGAGCCACAACTACTGAACACGTGTGCCACAACTACTGAAGCCCACGCGCCTAGAGCTTGTGCTCCGCAACAAGTGAAGCCACTACAATAAACCTGCGCACCACAATGAAGAGTAGCCCCCGCTCACCGCAACTAGAGAAAGCCCACGCACAGCAACGAAGACGCAACACAGCCAAAAGTAAATTAATTAATTAATTAATTTTTTAAAATCTACAAACAATAAATGCTGGAGAGGGTGTGGGGAAAAGGGAACCCTCCTATACTGTTGGTGGGAATGTAAATTGGTACAGCCACTATGGAGAACAGTATAGAGGTGCCTTAAGAAAGTAAAAATAGAGCTGCCATATGATCCAGCAATGCCACTCCTAGACACATATCTGGAAAAAAAACCCCATAATTTGAAAAGATACATGTACCCCAATGTTCATCGCAGCACTATTTACAGTATCCAGGACATGGAAGCAACCTACATGTCCATCGACTGAGGAATGGATAAAGAAGATGTGATACATATATACAATGGAATATTACTCAGCCATAAAAAAGAACGAAATAATGCCATTTGCAGTGACATGGATGGACCTAGAGATTGTCATACTGAGTGAAGTAAGTCAGACAGAGAAAGACAAATATCATATGATATCACTTATATGTGGAATCTAAAGAAATGGTACAAATGAACCTATTTACAAAACAGAAATAGAGTCACAGATATAGAACAAACAAACTTAAGGTTACCAAGGGGGAAAGGGGAGGGGAGGGATAAACTGGGAGATTGGGATTGACAAATACACACTACTACATATAAAATAGATAACTAATAAGGACCTGCTGTATAACACAGGGAACTCTACTCAATACTCTGTAATGACGTATATGGAAAAAGAATCTAAAAAAGATTGGATATATGTATATTTACAACTGATTCACTTTGCTGTACAGCAGAAACTAACACAACATGGTAAATGAACTCTACTCCAATAAAAATTAATTAAAAAATAAAAACAAACAAACAAAGAAAAACCAATTAGTTACACACTCCTGATGGTACATTTTCTACTTGCACAGAGGTAGAAGCTAGAGATGGAAAAGAAAGGCCACAGATCACACATCTGTCCCTCACTCTCCTGTCATAAAGGTACTAAGTTATATATCTCTTTAGGGCTTGCTTAACTACGGGGGACAGTCAAGCTTTGGCAGCTGAGGGACTGGGGCCAAGCATTTTAACCTCTTCCTATTTTTAAGGATATGCCAGTTGTGTGCATCCTGGTGGGGGACAGGCCCCACTTCCCCCTGAGGAAGCCCTGTTACTCGCACATGAGAGAGACCAAAGCTTAGCCCACAGATGCCCCTGCCAGCTCTGATGTAGGAGGTCTGGGGACACAGGGCAGTTTAATATCAGTTGGAGGGATGGATAACTGTACAGTAGTTAAACATGTATTAGTTCAAAACACAAAGAAAGACTGAGAAATTAAGTAGCATTGTATAGCAGATACAATCAGACATACTGAAATAAAGTTCAGGGGGAAAAATTTAAATTATAAACACCAGGGAAAATTCTAATATCAAGCTAAATAGATTATTACAAAACATTTTAAGAATTCCAGCAGGGCTCCTGCTTCTCTGCAAGGCAGATTAAACAACACATTTTTCACTTTAATTATAGCGAGAAAACCTAAATGTTGGTTAAAGCTCAGAGAGTAGACTCCCTGGGTTGGGCACAGTGGCAAAAACCTCCAAGGAGAAATTACATTTAGAGGCACAAGCTGAAAAATATAAATAAATGGAATACATTTACAAATCAATGAAACAAATGAACTTTAAAAAAATAAATGGTTTTTTCAACAAATGGTGCTGAACAATTGGACATCCACATGCAAAAAAGTGAATCTAGACACAGACCTTACACCCTTCACAAAAATTGGATCATACACCTCATTGTAAAAGGCAAAACTGTAAAACTCCTAGAAGGTAACATAAGAGAAAACCTAGATGATTTGGGGTATGGTGCTGTCTTTTTCAGACACAGCACCAAAGGCACAATTCATGAAATAAATAATTGATAAGCTGGATTTCATTAAAATTAAAAGCAGAGGATTTTCTCAGACAGTAAGATTATTCTATGTAGTGGTGGATACGTGTCTTGATACATTTGTCCAAGCTCACAGAATGCTCAACACCAAGAATGAACCCTCCATTTGCAGCAACATGGATGGACCTAGAGATTGTCATACTGAGTGAAGTAAATCAGACAGAGAAAGACAAATATATGATATCACTTACATGTGGAATCTAAAAAAAAGGGTACAAATGAACTTATTTGCAAAACAGAAGTAGAGTCACAGATGTAGAAAACAAACTTATGGTTACCAGAGGGTAAGGCGAGGAGGGATAAATTGAGAGGCTGGGATTGACATATATACACTACTATATATATAAATAGATAAGTAATAAGGACCTACTGTATAGCACAGGGAACTCTACTCAGTACTCTGTAATGGCCTATATGGGAAAGCAATCTAAAAAAGAGTGGATATATGTGTATGTATAACTGATTCACTTTGCTGTACACCTGAAACTAACACAGCATTGCAAATCAAATATACTCCAATAAAAATTTAAAAAATAAATAAATAGAAAGAATGAACCCTAAGGTAAACTACAGACTTTGAGTGATTATGATGTGTCACTGTAGGTTCATCAGTTGTAACAAATGTGCCACTCTAGTGGGGGATGTCGGTAACGGGGGAGGCTACGCATGGGGGCAGGGGAGGGAGTATATGGGAAATGTCTGTACCTTCCTTTCATTTTTGCTGTGAACCTAAAACTGCTTTAAAAAAAACCAAAAAAACTATTTTTAAAAAGGATTGTAAAGAGCTAAAATGACTAGGACCAGACATTCTTAGAAAGTTCATTTAGCAGAAAGGACAGGAGTCTGGGACCCAATTAGTACCGTGCTCACCAGGCCCACAAACCCATCAGAGAGTCTTTGTAGCACTTAGCAATACCTGTAGTTTTCGTATTTATTTGTTCCCATTTAGTCTCTGTCTCACACACTGTGGAGAAAGGGACTCCGGCTGCTTTTCACTGTAGGAACCCAGCACCTTAGAACAGTATCTTAGGCACACAGGCCAGATGCTTAACATATATTTGCAGTGGACTCTTTCCCCTTTCTCTGGGACACACCAGAACCTAAGCTCTCCTCACTTCCCCGCCAACCTTCTCACCTCCTTCCCTCCAAGCTGAGGAGTCCTCACCAGATCTGAGAAGGCTGGGAGGGGGCTTGGGGACCCTTGCCCTATGTCATTGCCAAAGATTCTCCAGGATCTGTCCCCAATCGGCCCAAATTATTGAAGCTGAAAGGCTATAAAAGACCCCTTTCCCTTCGAACCCCTGCCTTCCCAAGGATGGCCAGGCTGAGCAGCCCCAGCCAGTAAAAAGTTCATCTGAGCCACAGAGGCAAGCCACAAACATGGATAATTTTCAATCTTCTAGTAGCCTCATTAAAAAATATAAAAAGAACAGGTGAAATTAATTTTACTATCATATTTTACTTAACCCAATATATCCAAATCATTATCATGTCAATATGCCATCAGCATTAAAAAGAGTTATTAATGAGATAATTTCCCTTTTTTTGCACTGTCTTTCAATTTCCGTGTATATTTTACACTCAGGGCACACCCGTTTGCACTAGCCACATTTCAGGTGCTCAGTGGCCACATGTGGCAGGTGGCTTCACAGACTGGAGTCAGGAAACTGGGGAGAAAAACCTCCCTCGTATTTTAAAACGGCCCCTCCCACCCTCACGCGGGCATCTCCAGTATCGCACATGAGGCCCCAGAAGATGCCTTGGCCTCCGAAGGAGAAGGAAGGGTGGGCGGGGGATGGGCGGCAGGGACGCGGCGCAGAGGAAATTGGCCGTCACCCGGCTCTTTCTCCGATCGCTTGAGTGCCTCTAAGACACTTGCCCCTCAGGGTGTCTGGCAGGCTGCTTGGGCTGTGCTGCGGGGCTGGCGGGAGGTGGGGAGGTTGTCGACGGACCAAGAAGCTAGCAAGGGGTCAACCGGAGGCCGCCCCCTCCGTGGTCCTACCTGGCCCGGGACTGGTGCGAGGGCTGGCCCATCTCCAGACTTCACGTGGGCTTCCCCTGTGTCTCTAAGTGTTGTAGCGTTGCTGCCAAACACCAACACCCTCGTGCTATTTTGTTTGTGTTCCAAAAAGATGCTTTTACAGCGTCTCTGCACCAATTAGCCTAAAGCGTAATTGCCCTATTGTGAAGCGGGCCTTGCTTTAGAGCCTGCCATCAAAGGTCTCCCGGGCTCCCTACCAAGTACTGGTGAGCTTCTTCCCCCTTTTTACTGGAGGGGAAGCGGCCTGAGAAGCCAGCGGCTGCCTGTAAAGAGCCAGTGAGTCAGGCAGGAAGCCATCGTCTCGCCCTTCATCAGCAGGAGTCCGGAAGGATGTTAAATAAGCCCGGGGAAGCCTTCCTTGTTGAATGAGGTCACGGTCCACCTAAGGGAATGTTTCACATACTTGCAGCTCACCCTTGTAACCACTTTTTGACAGAAAACCCAAAAGGGATTACATACAGAGGGTGATGAACATGATCTAACTTTTTCTTAATGAATCATGCTGATGGTTATGGCTAGTAATTCTTTTTTTTTTTTTTAACATCTTTATTGGAGTATAATTGCTTTACATTGTTATGTTAGTTGCTGCTGTATAACACAGTGAATCAGCTATATATATACATATATCCCCGTATCTCCTCCCTCTTGCGTCTCCCTCCCACCCTCCCTATCCCACCCCTCTAGGTGGTCACAAAGCACCAAGCTGGTCTCCCTGTGCTATGCGGCTGCTTCCCACTAGCTATCTATTTTACATTTGGTCGTGTATATATGTCCATGCCACTCTCTCCCTTCGTCTCAGCTTACCCTTCCCCCTCCCCATGTCCTCAAGTCCATTCTCTATGTCTGCATCTCTATTCCTGTCCTGCCCCTAGGTTCTTCAGAACCATTTTTTTTTTAAAGATTCCATATATATGTGTTAGCATACGGTATTTGTTTTTCTCTTTCTGACTTACTTCACTCTGTATGGCAGACTCTAGGTCCATCCATCTCACTACAAATAACTCAATTTCGTTTCTTTTTATGGACGAGTAATATGGCTAGTAATTCTTAAATTATGCTTTCACATAATAGTTTTTTTTTCTCTTCTCTAGCTGTCACTCCTAGCTGTCACTTCTGTTATGTGAGCCCTGCTTGCATCAATCACCCTTTTTCAAATTGTCCGTGAACATCAGACACCATGTCTTGTAGGAATGTGTGCAAACTAAGAGCCAATAAGCCCTGAAGAATGATGGAGGGGGTCTCCCTCTTAGTCAGGGATGCTTAAGTGCTTGGGGTTTGTCACAACTATTTTAGCTGCTCAGAGATTTTTTTCTGAATGTGATTTTTTTTTCCCTAAAGTTCCGCTTATCTACAGAACATTGAGAAGTTCTTTGATTTGTTTGTAAACATTACTTTCCCAGGTTATACCAAGTTTCTCTACCTTTTATTTTATGTAGTCTTTTAAGATATTGGAGAAAATGATTCTAGCTTGGATCCAAACTTGGGGAACTTCCAGGAGAACACAAAGCTGGTATTATTTGCTGTATCAAATGTTCTTATTTTTCACTAACCTCCGGGCACATTTACAAATATTCTTAAAGAAAGCATTCATAGCTTATTACCGACCAAAGGAAAAAATGGAAACCAAACCTGCTTTCACTCACACCTACCTTTTAAAAATATATTCATACAGTTTCTTACTATGAAAATGGAAAGGAATGATCGCCAGTTGGCAACAGATGAAGTTGTTTTGGAATTTAGTGTAATGGTTGTTTCTATGGAATCAGAGATCCCTCTATTTTCTTATCCTCGGGAGCATTTCTTCTTTCCCCCTAACTCTATAAATCCTAAGTTCTGTGAGATCTTGACAAGTGTAAGTCTCATTCGTGACAGAGGGAGAAATGTCATTGCTCCAAATTCTCCCTTCAGACTAGGACAGAGTGAACAGCGTCCCTGGGAAAGAGACCAGACAAGGAGCTGGTGGCAGTGTGTAAAGTGGAGGGGCAAAAAGTTTAGCAAAGCTTATCTTCATGGACACGGGATAATATAACAGGGGGTGAAACAGATGACCCCGCCATCCCAAATAGTTTTGCTGTTACAAACTGGGGTAGGATTTGGGTGGGGAAAGCGATGTGACACTGCAGGACTTCTAAGCAGTAATTTGCCAAGAAACTGCTGAAAGGTATTGCAGCAGATCACAATAGGAGGAGGCTGGATTCTGAGGGCTGCAAATAAACCTGCACAGGGAAACCAGTGTTGACCAAGGGGGCCCTTTTCTTCTTACTTCCTTCTCAGAGACACAACCTTCTCCGACCTGGGGGAACTTTTGAAAGCTCATAGCGATGCTTACTCACCAGATAAGTCAAAAAGAATCTACCCCTTTCCAGGAAGTCTGTGACGGTGGGGGGTAAGCATATGTGAGCAAGAAGGTGTAACCAGGCGCAGCCTGTTCCATCTCTGACTCACCTTTTGACTATGTGCTTCTGGCTTCACCATGCCTCAGCTTCTCTACCTGTCAAATGGGAGGAAGAGGAAGTGGGATTGTTTGATAAAATTCTCTGAAATCTTTTGCTGAAAGGTTCTTCCAAAGGGCAAGATAGTATAATTATCCCTTAGCTATTCAGTATGAGGTTGCTATAAATAGGGTCTGGAATAAGATCACAATGTCACATACCTGTTTACAACAATAAATGGGCCATATAATGATCCAGGGAAAGCTTGGCAGAATTCCTTGGTAGGACATGCATTTAGGAAAGCTGAGACTCGGTCCTCCCGAGGACCAAATAGCCGCTGTTCATGGGCTTTCAGCAAAGGTTGTTTTTCATCCTGGAGCCCTGCTTCTCAACGTGACTGCCCAGTTGTAGGTTAGGGCGTTTCTGGCTGCTCTAGGAGACTTGTCCAAAATCTAATTTATACTGAAGTGGTGTGCAGGCGTGTGTGCATGTGTGTGTGTGCACGTGCAGGCATGTTTTTGCCAAATCGGAATATAGCTTTAAAAATACATAAATAAGTGTAAACATTTAGCCTAGGTGACCCCCACTAAGTCAGTTCTAGGATGACGTGTGTCTGTTATAAACATAGTGGTGGCCAGCAGAAGGGCAAACAAGGGGGTTCCTGAGCCTTTAGCTCTACTAGACTAAGATGGGAGGCATTGGGCATGGGGACTGTGGCATCTTCTGAAAGGATGGGTCAGGGAATCACACTAATTTGGGAAGGGGCAGGGGCAAAAGTGTTGGCAGGGCCAGGCTTTCAGTAATGTGAATATCTTACTAACAAATAAGAGATGGCTGGGGCGTGGCAGAGGGGCAGGTTCAGGAATAAACACTGAAATGGGGTGTGTGGCCTTTGTCAGTTATCACAGGACACTTTGGTAGACATATATGGGACACACTGGTGTATGGGGTAGCCAAATGTTCAGCTTTAGCCAAGTAAAATGGTGAGGTTTCTATTCTACTTTCACCTGGAATGCAGAACTAAGGAAGGCACTTCTTAAGAAAAGATTTAATTATTGGCATGAGTATAAGAAACGTATCAGAACTCGCTTTCTCCCTCTTACTCCCTCAACCTCTTATTTCCTCATTATTTTTGTTGACCTAGGTGATTAAATTTATTGTTTTAACTGCCTGGTACACAGTAGTGGTTCAACTGGTATGCAATGATGGAATGAAAAAAAGCATTTAAACTTTTCAGAAACATACTGTGAAGCAGCCTGGTAAAGGATGTTAAGTCCATGACCAATCAGCAAAAGGAAGGCTATAGGGAGAGATTCCGCAGAGCAGAGATTCATTTCCTGCCTGGCCTTCTGCCTCTCTTCTTTCATTTGGGCCTCACTGCACCTACCTTGCCTGCCAAGAGCCTCTAACGCCTTGGGAAATGAATGTTGGTGCTACGTGACCGGGAATTATCCTGGACTCTGAAAGGCCCAAAGCTAGATTTCCCAAGTCATTCCATGCCTGCCCGGAATAACAGGGGACCCTGCACGGAAGAGTCAACGTCATGTAGGAATGACAGCATGATGATGTATATCCCCACATCCCTGGTAAATCCCAAGTGAACTTCCCAGACAGCAGAGTGAGGTGGTTTGGAGCTTGGGTCTTAGAGTCAGGCTGCCTGGGTTTGAATCCCATCTCTGCCACTGGCTGGATGTCCTTGAGCAAGGTCTTAACCATTCAGGGCCTTCTTAAACCCATCTGTAAGTGAGTTTAATCATTGTCTTGACCTGTCTCATCAGGCCACCCAAGATGGCTGTTCTCTTGCTCTCTGTACATCCCCTGCTCGACCAGTGCCTGCTTCACCTACACCTACTCACATAACTGACTGGACTGACCTGCCTTCTTAATCATAGAGCCCCCAGCCCCAGCTAGTGATTGTTCTAATCTTTATTTATTTATTTTTAAATATTTATTTATTTATTTGGCTGCGTCGGGTGTTAGTTGCGGCACGGCGGGATCTTCACTGCGGCGCGTGGGCTCCAGAGCATGTGGGCTTAGTTGCCCCGCGACATGTGGGATCTTTGTTCCCCAACCGAGGATCGAACCCGCGTCCCCTGCATTGGAAGGCGATTCTTAACCACTGGACCACCAGAACTTCTCCACTATGGTAGCTTCTCAAACGGGCTGTGAGGGGCGTGCTTCTCTGCTGGTTTCCCTGATAACCGAGGAGCCAACTTACGTCAATTCCCCCTATAACTGGTAACCGCAGCCTCTCCCCGGGGAGCAAAGACTACTTCCATGGTCTGCCTGCCTTCTGCTGCAGGCGGTGGGGTGTCGCTCCAGGACCTTGCTTCAGACGTGTAAGATCCCCTATCCATTAAACCACTGATGTCTCTGTCGCTGACTCCGGGCTCTTTCTTGGGTCTTGAGGCTGGGCACGTACAGGGCTTGCAGGTCTGTGGGGTGCAGCCCAACCAGACCTTACCAAGTTGTTGTGAGAACTAAAGGAGAAAAATCCATGTAAACCCTCTTAGTGCAATGCCTGGAACACAGTAAGTATTCAACAACTGTTGTATTATTATATTCCATGATTCCTGCTAAATGGTCTCCTACTCATGCTTCTCAGGAGACAAAATGGGCCTCCATCACAGTTACATTGGTTCATCCACTCATTCTCTGAGCAACCGTTCCTGAGGATCTGTGATTTTTTAAGTCAGATTTTCAGCACAAACTGTAGGATACACATATGAATCAGACCTGTGTCCTGCTTTCAGACAACTTATACCAGGAGTGACAAAAGTGTAAGATAGAAACAGAAAGTGTCTTAAAAGAGATAGAAATAAAGTGTGATATGGATACTCAGAAGAGAGAACACAATGGCTTCCAGCTGGGGAAAAGGGTCATTTCAGCTGGGCCTTGATGGCTGGGCAGCTTCTGGAAGTGGGTGGAGGTAGGGGTTGGAGCAAGAACATTGAGGGCAGAAGGCAAAGGAGGAGAATCCACAGAGTGAGGAAAGCAGGAGAAGCTGTGCTTGGCTAAGGGCATCAATGGAAAAAGTTTGGAAGGTGGGTTGGAGCCAGTTAAGGGGCACGGGCCACACGTGTTTACTCAGCTTCCTATCCAGAGCCTCTTTTAAGCCCCCATGTCTGTTTCTCGTGATCAGGGTCCCCAGCCACAGGTGAGGGCATTGGGATGGGCACCTAACCCAAATGCAGGCGACAGACTGGCTGGTAACCTGAAGAACAAAATCAACCAGGCTAAGTCTTCTTTCTCGAGAACCTGAATAAAAATTGTTCTGGTCACTATTGCTGCGTCACAAGTTATCCCAAAATATGGCTGCTTTTGCTCTGCCATGGCAGAACTGAGCCGTCGTAACAGAGGCCCAGTGACCCTCAAAGCCTAAAATATTTATTATCGTCGGGCTTGTTAGAGAAAGTTTACCAACCGTGCTCTAGGAAGACTAGTCCAGGAGCTGTGTGTAGGATGGGCTGGCAACAAAGAGAGTGGAGGCTAGAAGATGCATTGGGGGGCCGCTGTCGGGATTTGGTAGTAGGAGATGAAGAGGGAGAGAAAAAAGTAAAGGATGTGTCAAAAGGTTAATCAACAGGTCTGGAAGCTACTTGTGTAAGGAGAACCCAGAGAACTTGAAGCCTGCATTTCCAAATGGTTGTTCAATATGTTCTTTACTCATATCTAGCAACAGGGATGGTACCAAGGAAAGGTAGAAACCTGTCTTAGTATTTCCCACCAGACCCAGGGGAAGGTAGATATAAGTGCATATGCAGCCATGACCCAGGACGCTCTGCTCTGAACTGATTCTGGGATCAGATAATAGCCAGAAACAAAAGTGAAAAAATAGACCATGCAAAAGAAGGTAATTTCAAAATTCCTCAGATCCTTTCCTTTCTTTCTTTTTTAGTTGAAGTGTAGTAGATTTACAATGTTGTGTTAGTTTCAGGTGTACAGCGCAGTGATTCAGTTATATATATTCTTTTTCAGATTCTTTTCCATTATAGGGTATTACAAGATGTTGAATATAGTTCCCTGTGCTATACAGTAGGTCCTTGTTTATCTATTTTGTAGATAGTGGTGTATATCTGCTAACCTCACACTCCTAATTTATCCCTCCCCCACCCCCTTTCCCATTTGGTAACAATAAGTTTGTTTTCTATGTCTGTGAGTCTGTTTCTGTTTTATAAATAAGTTCATTTGTACCCAGATTTCTCAAATGCCGTGAAAGGGGACAGGCGGCCGCTGTCCCCACCAGCACCGCTGCTCCTGAGTGGCCCGTAGCTCTCCTCCCAAAACACTCCAGCAGCTCTAACAGCCTTCTGGGCCCTCAACCTCTTATCACCTTTCTTTCCGCTTCCTCTCTGAAATCTCCTTCATAAAAGCCCCACTGCCTTTGGCAAGGCCTCAGGGAAGATGGGGAACTGGGCAGGCCTGGCCGGAGTCCTCTTTAGTGGACTGAAGAACAGCCATGGGCTAACACATCTCAATCTCATCAAAATGTTTTATTTTTTATTCTTTTCCCATTATTTTTTTTAATATACTTTATTTTTTACAGCAGTTTTAGGGTACAGCAAAACGGAGCAGAAGGTGTAGAAATTTCCCACCACGCATCCTGGTCCCATAGACACATAACCTCCCCCTTTACCAACATCCTCCACCAGAGTGGTACTGTGAGCAGATAGGGTAGGGGGATCCCAGAGAAAGAGAAGCAGGCATGGCTTTCTTGACTTAAGAGAAGCCATTTTGGCCTAAGCCATTTTGTGATCTAAGCCCGGTCTCAGTGCATGTCCTTGAACAGGTCTCAGTAATTAGTGGTCTTAAGGGAACAAAAGAATGCAGGAACAAATGACCATTATCGGCAAGAGAAGTAACAATAGTAAAGGTAATACATCAGTTGTAAGGATTCCCAGTTCTCTTTCAATAGTAAAGATTAGCCTGAAGCCTCAACCTCCAGATAGACTGGAACCTAAGGCCTGATGATGTTGATTTTTTCTGGCCTTTGTGACTTCAACTAAAGCTTGGACTCTGTGGACCTTTGCCCCAATTCTATGCTGAATTCTCATTTGCTCAAGCCCTTTCATGAATATACATGTACCCTCAGCTTAAAACTTCCCCAATTTTGCTGTTCATGGAGACTCTGCTTTGGGAAAGATCCCCGGCGTTCTCCCTACTTGCTGCAAGTAATAAATCCTTCCTTCTCCCAATCTTTGGCTTGGTTGCATCTTTTGGATCAACACCCACCAAGAGGCAAACCCAGTTTTTTGGGTAACAGTACGCTTGTTACAATTGGTGAACCTACATTGACACATCATAATCACCCAAAGTCCATAGCTTACATTGGGGTTCATTCTTGGTGTTGTACAATCTATGCTTTGGACAAATATATAATGACATGTATCCACCATTATAATATCATACAGAGTAGTTTCACTGCCCTAAAAGTCCTATGTGCTTTTTCCATTCATCCATCCCTCTACCCCAAGCTCTTGGCAACCACTGACCTTTCACTGTCCCCATAATTTTGCTTTCTCCAGAATGTCATATAGTTAGAATCATACAGTATGTAACCTTTCACATTGGTTTCTTTCACTTAGTAATACACATCTATGATTCCTCCATGTCTTTTCTTGTCTTGATAGCTCATTTCTTTTTAGCATTGGATAATATTCCCCTGTCTGAATGTACCACAGTTTATTCATCCATTCACCCACGCTCAAATACATTGTGACTAATATGATTATGAACAAACTATTATATCAATTAAGAATAAAAAAAAGTTTTTGTTTGACCTTCACTTATTCCTTCTCCTATGCTCTTCCTTTATGTAGATCCAAGTTTCTAACCTACATCATTTTCCTTCTCTCTAAAGAACTTAACATTTCTTGCAAGGCAGATCCACTGGCAACAATTCCCTCAATCAATTTTTGTTTATATGAGAAAGTATTTCTCCTTCATTATTGAGGGTTAATTTCACAGGGTACAGAATTGTAGGTTGGTGGAGTTGTTTTTTTTTTCTCTCAACACTTTAAATATTTCACTCCATTCTCTTCTTGTTTGCATGGTCTCTGAGGAGAAGTCAGATATAATTCTTATATTTGCTCCACTATAGGTTAAGAATTTTTCCCTCCCACCTTTTTCAGGACTTTTTTTATCTTTGATTTTCTCTAGTTAGAAAATTATATGCTTGGGTGTAGCTTTTTTTTTTGCTATTTATTCTGCTTGGTATTCTCTGAGCTTCTTGGATCTGTGGTTGGTGTCTAACATTAATTTGGGAGAAATTCTCAGTCATTATTGTTTCAAATATTTCTTCTGTCCCTTCCTCTCTTTCTTCCCCTTCTGGTATTCCCATTACACATGTTATACTTTTGTAGTTGTTTCATAGTTCTCAGATATTCTGTTCTGTTTGTGTGTGTGTGTGTGTGTGTGTGTGTGTGTCTTTTTTTCTGTTTGCTTTTCAATTTTGCAGATTTCTATTGCGGTATCCTCAAGCTGAAATATTCTTTCCTCAGCCATGTCTATTAATAAGCCCATCAAAGGCATTCTTCATTTCTCTTGTGCTTTTGTTTTGTTCTGTTTCCTGTTACAGTGTTTTAGATTTCTAGCATTCCTTTCTTATTCTTTTTTAGAATTCCATCTCTCTGCTTACATTGCCCATCTATTCTTGAACGCTGACCACTTTGTCCATTAGAGCCCAGAACAAATTAATCACAGTTGTTTTAAATTCCCAGTCTGATAATTCCAACATCTCTGCCATAACTGAGTCTGGTTCTGATGCTTGCTCTGATTCTTCAAACTGTGTTTTTGTCTTTTACTATGCCTTTTAATTTTTTCCTTGATAGCCAGACATGATGTACTGGCTAAAAGGAACTACTGTAAATAGGCCTTTGGTGAAGTGGTGAGTTGCGGGGTTAGGGGAAGCATTCTATAGTCCTAGGATTAGGGCTGGATCTTTTAGTGAGCCTGTGCCTCTGAATTGCGAACTTCACAAGTGCTTCTCAGCAGTCCCCTCACTTTAGGTGAGACAGGGTGTCTGGAGGGGGTTGGAGTTTGGTATTTCCCTTCACCTATGTGGAAGGCTACCGACAGCTGGAATCAGTTAGGGTCTGATAAAACCCCAGCAGGTGAGGATCTGGCTAAATAGTTTCTCTTGAGAGTAGACCTTGTTAAGAACAGAATGCTATTAAATATTTCAAAATGGCTTCGTTTCCACTTCCCCTGCCAGAAGCATGAGAGAATTTTTCTCCAGTGTTCACTGTGAGAATCTGGTGGAGCTCCAGGAAGCAAAACTCACAAAAGTGTCGGGGTGCCCTGATGACTGGATCCCCCTGGAGTTTTTAATTTGTCCACACTGAGCCTCCAGCAATTCATCAATTACAGTTCAGGTTTCCCTAACATGGCACTGGTTCCCATGGAGGCTTTTGCCTTGGTAAGTTGTGATTCTCTGTATTTGCCTGTCATGCTCTCCAGTTTGGGGGCCAGTGATTTGCCCTGTGACCTCACTTCTATTATGGATCTAAGAAAAGTTGCTAATTTTTCAGTGTGTTCAGCTTTTTACTTGTTGCTAGGATGGAGTGGTGACTTTCAAGCTCCTTACGTACCAGACCAGAAACCAGAAGTTCCATCTGTATGTTTTGAAAAGTAGAAAGACAACTAATACGTATTGAGCACCTGCCCTAAATCAGGTGCTTTACCTGATCCATTGTTTCATTTTCTCCTTTCAACAATCCTATGGGGAAGGTATGATTCTCTCCATTTTGCAGATGAGAAGGTGAGAGTTAGAGGAGGGAGGCGATTGCTCAGGTATTCGTGACTCAAACATGGTCTCCCTCCAAATCCCATCTGCTTCCAGCTATGTTCTCGTGTTGGAAATAAAGGAGGAATAAAGGGCAGAAATAACTTAAGCATCAAAACCATTTTCCATGTTTATAAAACCAGCTCATACTGTAATACTTATGAATAAAGGATCTTTTGTGTGATTAGATCCTAAAGAGACCAGTGTTGGTAAAGCCCCAGGGACTGAGTTTTTGGCATACTGCTTGCTATACATAGAATGGACATTTAATAAATTCTTGCCGAATGAATGAATGAGTGAGCATTCCATTGTGTGTGTTGTTATGTCATTAAAGCATTCTTTCAGTGGGTCTGGCACTGTGCTAAGTGCTTTGCATTCTTTATCTCATGTAATCCTCTTAACAACACAAGGGAGGTGCAATTATTTTCCCCATTTTTACTGTTGAGGAACCAGAGACTTAGAAAAAATAAATAACTTGCTCAAGGTCATATAACTAATAATTGTAGAGGTGGGGCTTGGCCCAGGCCTGTCAGGCTGTACAGTTCAGGCTCTTGACCTGGGCTTTCCTGCCTCCTGAGAGGAGCGGGGGAGGGGCTTCCTCCACACACCCACCTGGGCAGGAAGGCACCCCCGCTGATGCTCCCACTAAGTGCCTCACATCCACTACGCGTACTCCTACATCCACCTCCGCCTGGTGCCGTCTCTCACCGTGCACAGCTGAGGGTGTTTAAAGCTTCCCCTAGACTCCAGTCTATGATCCCACAGAACCCTCTAAATTAGAGAATCAGGCAGAGGACAAGCCCAAGTGCCGCTGCCTGAACGGACTTGTAGTGTGGCCCAGGAAAGCGTGGTGTCGAGGAGGGTCTTGCGGTCCCTGCCTGGGAATGGACATGATCCCTACTCTGGCTTCTCTTACCCTAGAGCATCAGATGGATGGAGCACAGGATTAAAAGAAGGTCAAGCTACAGAGACCTGAGCTAGGAGTCGTCTTTACCAGTTGCTGGCTATGTCATCCTGGGAAAGCCCCTTAACTTCATGAAGACTCCGTTTCCTCCTCTACTGCACAATAATCACGGTAAGAATAACAATTCTGTCTCAGGGGCTGTGGTGCTAACTCAGTGAGACCGGGCAGAGGAAGGTTCTTTGTAACCTCAAAGCACTCTACAAGTGACTCAGTTCCCAGAGCCCAGGACAGGGGCTTTTCTACCCTACCCTGCACCTCTTCATGAGGGGGAAAGGAGCACTTTTCATGAAGCAAGGATATCCGAGGACCTGGTGTTTTGCCTGAGTCTGGTTTCTGACCCCAGTGTTTGGAACAGGAGGCAATGAAGGAGCTACAGCTTCCTGGGCTGTACTGGCTGTGGTCACCCCCCTGAAGGAGTGGGGTTCACAGCCTATCTGAGGTCCATACATCTTTAGGAACCTGGAACATTTATCCCCTCCCTTCCCTCCCTTGATGATCACTGACACCTCTCTCTCTATTCCCTGCCTAGGCCCACCAGTTCCTCTCCTCTCTTGGAAGGTAAGGTTAAGCCATTTTAAGTGACATGGGGCTTTTTCCTCCCTCGGGACACTAATAATCATCCCAAAACCCTCTGTTGCCCCTGCTCCACCCTAGGACAGCCAACAGTCTGCTGGGAGCAGGTGTGGGTGAGTAGGAGTTGTTTAACCCCTTAACCTACATTCCTACCCACCCAGAATCACAGAAACAAAACACATACACACACAAGTTAACTAGTCACTCTTCCTGGACCTCGTTCTTCACAAACTGTTGCTCAAATAGTATGGTTATCTGAGGCTTCGTGGGGAACACAGTCTTCTGCTCTGAACTGAAAAGTTTAACATAGAGGGAGTGGCCAAGATGGTGGAGTAGGAAGACCCTCAGCTCACCTCCTCCCACAGACACACCAACATTACAACTATTTACAGAAAAATGATTGACAACAAAGACCTGAAAACTAGCAGAATAGATTTCCTACAACTAAAGATATAAAGAAGGAACCACAACAAGATGAGTAGTAGGGGTGGAGACAGGTAGGTAACCCACAACTGGGAGGATAATTACAATTGCACAGGTTTTCCTAAGGATTAAATGGTCCAAGCCCTACAGCAGGCTCCCCAGCCTGGTGGTCCTATACCAGGAAGACAAACACCCAGAATGTTTGGCCTTGAACACCAGTGCGGCTTACTTTCAGGAGAGCCAGAGGACTATGGACAATAGAAACTCCACTCTTAAAGGGTGCACGCAAAATCTCACACACTCTGAGACCCAGAGAAAAAGCCGTAAGTTGAAAGGAGCCTGGATCAGACTCACCTTCTGATCTTGGAGAGCCTTCCAGAGAAACAGGAGGCAATTGGAGCTTACCCTAGGGACATAGAGACTGGCAGCAGCCATTTGGGGAACTTATTCTACCAAGAGGACTCTGGTACTAGCAAGCAGCATTTTGGAATCCTCCCTCTAGCTTATTAACACTAGGACATGGCCCCACCCACCAGCTTGTCAGCACAGTACTGGAACATTTCAGGCCAAGCAGCTAGCCAGGTGGGGACAGAGCCCCACTCACCAGCAGGCCAGCTGCCTTAAGACCTGCTGAGTCCCCAGCTGCTCTGGGATACAGTGCCATCCACCAGAAGGCCCAGGACCTGGCTTCACCCACCAGCAGACCAACACCTGCTCCCAAACCCCAGGCCCTGGCCCCAGAGATCCCAGGACTCAGCCTCATCTATCAGTGGGTGGGAACCAGCTCTGGGATACCCTGGGCCCTGATCCCACCCACCAGCAGGCCAACACCAGCTCCAAGACACTTTGGACCCCTCAACCAGCTGCTGCATGATCCAGCCCACCCACCAGTGGGTTGACAGTAGCTTTGGGACACACTGGACACTTCTGCCAGCCATGTCAGGAACTGGCCCCACCTACCAGCAGGCCAACACTAGATCTGGGACTCCTGGCCCCGCAACCATCCACCCCAGAACATAGCTCCACCCACCAATATGCCAACACTAGCCCTGGGACCCCCCAGAACTCTGCATCCAGCCACCTCATGACCCAGCCCCACCCACCTGTGGCTGGCAGCCTCCACACACAGCAGGGTCTGGCAACCAACCAGACTGGGGGCCAGGAAACATAGAGAGTCCCAAAGAGAATCAACCCAAAGAGGGCCACACCAAGACACATTGTAATTAAAATGACAAAAATTAAAGATAAAGAGAGAATCTTAAAAGCAGCAAGAGAAAAAGCAACAAGTTATGTACAAGGGAATGCCCATAAGGCTATCAGCTGTTTTTCAGCAGAAACTCTGCAGGCCACAAGGGAGTGGCACAATATGTTTAAAGTGATAAAAGGGAAAAACCTACAACAAAGAATACTCTACCCAGCAAGGTTTTCATTCAGATTTGACGGAGAGAGAGAGTTTTACAGACAAGCAAAAGCTAAAAGAGTTCAGCACCACCAAACCAGCTTTACAAGAAATGTTAAAGGGACTTCTCCAAGCAGAAAAGAAATTAGAAATATAAAAATTATGAAAGGAAAAATCTCATTGGTAAAGGCAAATATACAGTAAAGGAAGTAAATCAACCACATATAAAGCTAGTAGGGAGGTTAAAAGACTAAAGTAGTAAAATCATCTATCTCCACAATAAGTAGTTAAGAGAGGAACAAAACAAAAAGATGTAAAATGTGATGTTAAAAACAGTAAAAGAGGAGGGGAAGAGTAAAAATTCAAGATTGTTAAAATGCATTCAAAATTGAGATCAGCAATTTACAATTATATATATATATATATATATTACATACACACACACATATAAATTGCTATATATAAACCTCATGCTAACCACAAACCAAAAATCTGTAATAGATACACACAGAAAAAAGTGTGAAGAATCCAACATAACAGTTAAGATTGTCATCAAATCACAAAGGAAGAGAGCAAAAAAAGAAAGGAACAAGGAAGAACTACAAAAACAACCCCAAAACAATTAACAAAATGGTAATAAGTACATTCCCATCAATAGTTACTTTAAAATTAAGTGGCCTAAATACTCCAATCAAAAGATCTAGAATGGCTGAATAGATACAAAAACAAGACCCATATATAAGCTACCTAAAAGAGACCCACTTTAGATCTAAAGACACACGGACTGAAAGTGAGGGGATGGACAAAGGTATTCCATGCAAATGGAAATGAAAGCCAGAATAGCTTTATAAATATAAAACATTCTAACCAAAAGCAGCAGAGTACACACTGTTCTCAAGTGCACATGGAACATTCTTTAGGATAGATCACATGCTAGGCCACAGAACAATTCTCAGTAAATTTAAGAAACTGAAATCATATCAAGCAACTTTTCTGACCACAACACTTTGAGACTAGGATTCAACCACAGGGGGAAAAAACTGCAGAAAACACAAACACGTGGAGGCTAAACAATATGCTACTAAATAACCAATGGGTCACTGAAGAAATCAAAGAGGAAACAAAAAATACCTGGAGACAAATGAAAATGAAAACACAATGATCCAAAATCTAGGGGACACAGCAAAAGCAGTTCTAAGAATGCAGTTTATAGTGATACAAGCCTACCTCAGGAAACAAGAAAAATCTCAAATGAAAAACCTAACCTTACACCTAAAGGAAACAGAAAAAGAAAAACAAACAAAATCCAAAATTAGTAGAAGGAAAGAAATTGTAATGATCAGAGCATAAATAAATGCGATAGAAAAAAAAAATAGAAAAGACCATTGAAACTAAGAGCTGGTTCTTTGAATAGATAAACAAAATGGACAAGCCTTTACCAGACTCATCAAGAAAAAAAGAGAGAGGACCTAATAAAATAAAATCAGAAATGTAAAAGAAAAAGTCACAACCAACACCACAGAAATTCAAAGGATGTTATGAGATCCCTGTGAACAATTGTATGCCAATAAAATGGACAACCTAGAAGAAATGGACAAATTCCTAGAAATGTACAACCTCCCAAGACTGAACCAGGAAGAAATAGCAAATATGAACAGAGCAATTACTAGTAATGAAATTGAATCAGTTATAAAAAAGGACAACTCCCAACAAACAAAAGTCCAGGATCATCAGATGGCTTCACAGGTAAATTCCACCAAACATTTAGAGAAGAATTGACACTTATCCTTCTCAAATTATTCCAAAAAATTGCAGAGGAAGGGATGCTTCCGAACTCATTCTACAAGGCCAGCATCACCCTGACACCAAAACCAGACAAATATAACACAAAAAAAGAAAATTACAGGCCAATATCACTGATGAACGTAGATGCAAAAATCCTCAACAAAATATTACAAAGAGAATTTAACAATACATAAAGGATCATACACCATGATAAAGTGGGATTTATCCCAGGGATACAAGGATGTTTCAATACCCACAAATCAATCAATGTGATGCACTACATTAACAAACTGGAAAATAAAAATCATATGATCCTCTCAATAGATGCAGAAAAAACTTTTGACAAAATTCAACATCCATTTATGATGAAAACTCTCCACATTATAAAGGCCATGTATGACAAGCCAAAGCTAACATCATACTCAATGGTGACAATCTGAAAGCATTTCCTCTAAGATCAGGAACAAGACAAGGATGTTGCCACTTTTATTCAACATAAATTTGGAAGTCCTAGCACAGTAATCAGAGAAGAAAATGAAAAAAAGGAATCCAAATTGGAAAGGAAGAAGTAAAACCGTCACTGTTTGCAGATGACATGATGCTATTCATAGAAAATCCTAAAGATGTCACCAACAAACTACTAAAACTCATCAATGAATTTGAGAGTTGTAGGATACAAAATTAATATACAGAAATCTGTTGCATTTCTATACACTAACAACAAGCTACCAGAAGAAGAAATTAAGAAAACAATCCCGTTTACAATTGCACCAAAAAGAATAAACTATCTAGGAGTAAATCTAATGAAGAAGGTAAAAGACCTGTTTTCGAAAAACTGTAAGACACTGTTAAAAGAAATTGAAGATGAAACAAACAGATGAAAAGATATATCATGTTCATGGACTGGAAGAATTAATATTATTAAAATAACCATGCTACCCAAAGTAATCTAAAGATTCAATGCAATTCCATCAAAATACCAATGACATTTTTCACAGAACTAGAACAAAAAATTCTAATAACTGTATGGAAACACAAAAGACTCCAAATAGCCAAAACAACCTTGAGAAAGAACTAAACTGGTGGTAACACATGCCCTGATTTCAAACTATACTAAAAACTACAGTAATAAAAACAGTATGGTACTGGCACAAAAGCAGACACATAGATCAATGGAATGGAATAGAAAGACCAGAAATAAACCCACATTTATATGGGCAATTAATATACCACAAAGGAGGCAAGAATATACAATGGGAAAAAGACAGCCTCTTCAATAAATGGTATTGGGAAAACTGGACAGCTACATGCAAAAGAATCAAGCTAGACTATTCTCTTGTACAAAAATAAATTCAAAATGAATTAAAGACTTAAATGTAAGATTTGAAACCGTAAAACTTCTAGAAGAAAATGTAGGTATCATTTGATGGCTAAATGACATCAATCGTAGTAATATTTTTTGGATATTTCTCCTCAGGCAAGAGAAATAAAAGCAAAAATCAACAAATAGGACTACAACAAACTAAAAACTTTCACATGGTGGAGGAAACTCTCAACAAAACAAAAACATCACCTACCAAATGGGGTAAGATATTTGCAAATTATATATCTGACAAGGGGTTAATGTTCAAAATATACAAATAACTTATACAACTCAACATCAAAAAAAAAAAAACCTGATTAAAAATGAGCAGAAGATCTGGATAGACATTTTTCCAAGGAAGACATATGGATGGCCAACAGGCACATTAAAAGATGCTCAACATTACTCATTACTAATCATCAGGGAAATGCAAATCAAAACCACAATGAGGAACTTCCCTGGTGGTGCAGTGGTTAAGACTCCACACTCCCAATGCAGGGGGCCCGAGTTCGATCCCTGGTCAGGGAATTAGATCCACATGCGTGCCACAACTAAGAGTTTGCATACCACAACTAAGGAGCCCATGTGCCACAACTAAGGAACAGGTGAACCACAACTAAGGAGCCCACAAGCCGCAGCTAAGGAGTCCACCTGCCACAACTAAGACCCAGCACAACCAAATAAATAAATAACCACAATGAGATATCACTTCAAATATGTCAAAATGGATATTATCAAAAAAGACAAAAAATAACATGTGTTGGCGAGGATGTGGAGAAAACGGAACCCTTGTACGCTATAGGTGGGGATATAAATTGGTGCAGCCATTATGGAAAAGAGTATGGCGATTCCTCAAAAAATTGAAAATAGAAGTACCGTATAATCCAGCAGTTCCACTCCTGGGTATTTATCTGAAGAAAATTAAATCTCTATTTAGAAAAGATACATACACCCTTAGGTTCATAGCAGCATTATTTATGATGACCAAGATGTAGAAGCAATCTAAGTGTCCATCCAGAGATGAATGGATAAAGAAGATATGATATATACATAAAATTGAATACTACTCAGCCATAAAAGAGAATTAAATCTGTTACTTGCAACAACATGGATAGACCTAGACGGAATTATTCTAAGTAAAGTAAATCAGACAGAGAAGTCCTATATGATTTCACTTATATGTGGAACTAGAAAACAAAACAAATGAACAAACAAAACAAAACATAAACAGAGTTATAGATACAGATAACAAACAGGTGGTTGCCAGAGGGGAGGGGAGAAGGGGGAGGGAAGAAATAGGTGAGGGGAATTAAGAGCTACAAACTTCCAGTTGCAAAATAAATGAGTCACAGGTATGAAATGTACAGTGTGGGGAATATAGTCAATAATTATGTAATATCTTTTTTTGGTGACATATCGTAACTAGATTTATCATGGTGATAATTTTGAAATGCATAGAAATATCAAATCACTATGTTGTGTACCAGGAAGTAACATAGTGTTGTAGGTCAATTATACTTCAAAAAGAAACAAACAAACTCATAGAAAAAGAGATCATATTTGTGGTTATCAGAGGCAGGAGGTTTGGATAGGGGGAACTGGATGAAGGCAGTCCAAAGGTACAAACTTCCCATTATAAGATAAATAAATACCAATGATATATTGTATAACATGATAAATATAATTAACACTACTGTACATTTTATATAAAAATCGTTAAGAGTAAATCCTGAGTCCTCATCACAAGGAAAACTTTTTTTTTAAATAAATTTCTTTATTTTTTGGCTGCGTTGGGTCTTAGCTGCTGCACGTGGGCTTTCTCTAGTTGTGGCGAGTGGGAGCTACTCTTCATTGCGGTGCAGAGGCTTCTCATTGCTGTGACTTCTCTTGTTGCGGAGCACGGGCTCTAGGCGCACAGGCTTCAGTAGTTGTGGTACGTGGGCTCAGTAGTTGTGGCTCGCGGGCTCTAGAGCGCAGGCTCAGTAGTTGTGGCGCATGGGCTTAGTTGCTCCACGGCATGTGGGATCTTCCCAGACCAGGGCTTGAACCCGTGTCCCCTGCATTGGCAGGCGGATTCTTAACCACTGTGCCACCAGGGAAGTCCCAAAACTATACTTTTTTATTTCCTTAATTTTGTATCTATATGAGATGATGAATGTTCACTAAACTTATTGTGGTCATCATTTCATGATGTATGGAAGTCAAATCATTATGCTATACACCTTAAAGTTATACAGTGCTGTTTGTCAATTATATCTCAATAAAACTGGAAGGAAAAAGTTTAACATAAGACTTATGGCTCAGGATAGAGCTAGCGCTGCGTATCATATGGGATTCCTCATCTCCCTCCACCCAAGGCTTGCTCCTGCTAGAAACTTTTCTTCAGTTTCCTTTTTTTTAAAATGTATCTGTTGCCATTTTATTTTTATTTATTTATTTATTTATTTATTTATTGGCTGCATTGGGTCTTCATTGCTGAGTGCGGGCTTTCTCTAGTTGCAGCGAGTTGGGGCTACTTTTCGTTGTGGTGTGCGGGCTTCTCATTGCAGTGGCTCCTCTTGTTGCAGAGCACGGCCCCTAGAGTGCCCGGGCTTCAGTAGTTGTGGCGCACAGGCTTAGTTGCTCTGAGGCATGTGGGATCTTCCCGAACCAGGGATCGAACCCATGTCACCTGCATTGGTGTTCGGATTCTTAACCTCTGCGCTACCAGGGAAGTCCCTCTCCTATTTCCTCTTGTTAAGAGGCAAGATTAGCCAGAGACATCTCTTGATGTTGAAACATAGCTCAGAGAATTAACATTCTATTAGATCCCTGGATAATAAGCAAGGATACCTCTGGGATCTTAGTCTAAAGACAGTTGCCAAATGTACCAATGACAAGTCAATAGTTATGATCATACTTATAATTAAATATGTTGTGTGAGTACAAACTATAGCAGCAACAGTTACAGCAGGATTTTCTTTTACCTCCCTCTATCAGTGACTGAGTCTTCCATATCATTTCAGAGCAATAAATAAATAAAACAAAATCTCATCACCTGTTATATATAAGTACTCCCTTTATTTTTACTCTTAGGTCATAATATCCCTCCTATTACTAGGAATTTGAAGATGTTTGATTGAATAACTAAAGTAAGAATTTCAAATTTGTCTTTATCATTCGATCAAAAAATTTTTTGCATTAACAGCTGGCAAAACACTACACTAATACCATCAACCCTCAACACAAACATCTGGATATTAATACTTGATTGTGGTAAGAGATAGTTACTGGCTCAGGAGAGTGGTCAGGAGAGGAGAATATCTTATTAACAGACACCTCCTTTGGAGTACTCTCTAAGAATACTAATATTTTTGCAACTTTAAGATTTTGTTTCCAGGACCTTATCTAAGATTCATCAGCATCATAGAATTTGCCAAGGGTCAGGAATCTTGGGAGACCATTTTAGAATTCTGCCTACCACACAGATGTCAGTGCCCACATATTCTTTAAACTACTCACTTCCTCTCCCCGAGGTTATGGGCATTGGTTCTGAGCCCAGGCAGACAAACAAAAATGATATCATGTACATGCAATGAAAAATGATACACAAAGCAAAAGGAAGAATTGGTCTACTATGCAGGGGTGGTGTGGCTGCTGAGGGGATATTTAAAGGAAGTTTCAAGGAGTGATATTTCAACTGGATGGTTAGAAAAAGAGCCATGCCTTCTTTTTGTCTTCAGTGCCTGGCACAGTCTTCAGGTACATAGTAGACCCCCATTGATGTTTGTCGAATGAACTTGTAGGTGTCTTCTAGGTGGAGGAGGGGAAAGAGAATTCTAGGTAGAGGGAATTTCACGTATAGAGACCCAAAGTTTTAAAGCCACTTGCTATGTTCAAGGATCCGTGAAAAGTAGCCAATTATCTAAACATGCAAGGCAAGATACGGCAAGAGAAGAGGCAGACAATGAGGCCAGAACATGGAAGGCCTGGAATATGGTGCTAAGGAGGTAGGACTTTATTTTGAAAATGAAGAGGAACACTTGAAGAGCTTTAAGGAGGTGAAAACAAAATCAGATTTGTGTTTGAGAAAGTTAGCTCCAGTGGAGAGCACAGTGTGAAGGCTGGTTTGAGGTGAGGGTTAGGATGGATGGGAGTGAAGCTAACCCAGGGCTGTAGGAATTAGTGTCTAGTGGTCTTGGAGTGCAGGTTAGGAAAAAGGAGCGTCTACACCAAGACAATGGCAGTGAGATGGAGAAGGGGAACGGCCCCCAACGCTGGTTGGAAAGTAGAGTGACTGAAGAACGTGGTTGGGAAGAAGAGTTAATCAGATTTGAAGGATGACAGAGTCATGGAGGGTGACCTGAGAATGACTCCAGCTTAGGAGATGGATAAATGATGACACCATCCATTGAGCTTGAAGACTAAGAGAGAGAACAGGTTTGAGGAGGAGGAGGAGGGAGTTGGTAGTGATGGAGGGAAGAAGGGCAGCTGTGAATGACAAGTACACTTTGGGGCATGTTGAGTTTGAGGTGCTTGTGGAATATCCCAACAGAGAATCCAAGAGGATGACATTGAGTTCTGAGCTCTAGAGCTTAACAGGGATGAATACACATCAGAGTCTCCAGCTTCTAGGTGAGCAAGCAAGTCATAGCATTGGATAGTCACAGAGGGACAGTGTATAGAATAAGAAGATAAAGAAGCTGAATATAAAACCATGTGTCACCAGAAGTCTGCAATGTCGAGGGCAGAGAACATGAGCTGGAATCAAAGGTGAGAGAAGAGAGGCTTTGATGGGAACTGTGAGTCTGGGAATATGTAAACAAAGCAATGAGGGACTGCTTCATTGTCAGAAGAAACTGTGCCCGTGAAAATCTTTGCTGGTATTTAGTTCACTGGCTTGAGTTGTAAAAAACACAGAGAGGGCAAGACTCACCACACCATGCATAATTTCAACACAGAAGTAAATTAGCTCGTAAAATAGATTGTCAAAGAGTTCTTTATTGGGTTAGGAAATACTTGTTTTCACTGAGGTCTATTCTTTCGAAGAAAAAAAGAACTTGAGTGAAAATGTATAATTCTCCTTTGATCTCTGTAATTAAGAGATTTGACCCAAGTATTCATCAGCCCTTAATAAAAATCAGTAACGTTCCCGTTACTTTCCGTGGCTTGTTTTCTAAGTTGAAGAACAAAAGAGTATCTTTCATAGGATCATCAGGGGTAAACAGGATTTCACAAGAAGAGGGATCAGTGTGGAAAAATAAAATTTTAAAAGGGGCAGATCCATTTTTTTTTTAGTTTTCCTTTGCCCATGTCAGACTCCACCAAATAACCTGAATAAATACTAGCAATTGCTGTGCCCCACCAAAGTTTGGACATGCTTCAAACATCTCCAATGGACAATATACTTACTCGAAAAAATATAAAGGTGAAGTTAACCAACTGTGTGTAAATTCACCACAATCTCTCCTCATTATCCAGAGGGAATGGCCTGTAACGATAACTTAGTGAGGTCAAGTCCAGCTGAAATGCAGAGATTCAAGGGCCAAAAAGTCAGTGTCTCTCTTGCTTTTCTCCTCTGCTCCCTGGAAGCTGGTGTCTTGCTAAGTAGCTGGCTGGGTACTCACATTCTTGGTGACTTGGAGGAGGCAGGAGCCTTGGCAGAGCGGCAATAACACACACACGCACACACATGTACACAGGCACCTAGACACACACATACATCTCACTTCTGTCCTCTCCAATCCCCTGAAACAGTAAGAATGTCAAACCCTTAAGTTCTAGAATGACTCGGAGGATGTTTATGTGAAATCATCCTATTTCTCTGCTATTCAGTTAACGGGTGGTTATGCGACCGGGTTCGCGTCAGCAGACGAGAGGATTTGCGAGAACCTTGACCGATGGGGCCAATGACGTGGTAAAGAGAGACCTGACTTAAGAAAAGAGGAAGAGGCTTCCCAGCAGCCGTGGGGAGGCAGCAGTGGGAAATGCCAACAACTCCTGGAGCCCACGTGAACGGAGAGCCGAGGTTGGTAGTCCATTAATCAGAGCAGAAAGGGAACCAAAGAAGAAAGCACACGAAGTTGGAAAAAACAGAAAGGACAAGGTATTTCCTTAGCGAGAATGGGAAAGTCCCACACCCTTCTCCTCCCCTCCCCAGACATGCCTGGAGTTTTGTTTCACTAATCTCTTTGAGAAGGTGTTCCCAGATGCTCTCTAGCCTATCAATTTATAAGAAAATCTACTCATCATTCCCAGTGAAAATGAATTTGAATGTCAGCCATAACTAGTTTCTCAAGTGGAAACCAAGCAGAGCAGCTCTGAGTACTTTTATTTCCTGCCACGTTTGGAGTCAAGCAGAGGTTAAAATGTGCAATGGGCTGAGCACAGACAATTTAAATGCTGGCCCTGTCACTTATGGTATGACCTTGGATAGGCTCTTCATAGATCTAAACCTCAGTTTTAAAGCCTAAAGCCAAGAAAGAGGTTCCGAACACACAACATTTGACGATCACGAGGACAGGGAATGAAATAAGGGCTGAAACTGGACGTACTCCCTCCTAAAGGTGGTGTGGCCTGATGGAAGGAGGCTCGACCTTGGAGCTAGAGAGACCTCAGTCCTAGCCCCACCCTCCCTAGTGATGGGAACCGCTGGGTCTCAGTTTCTTCACCTGTAAAGTGGCCTAACAGTACTTCTGAAAGTTTCGTTATGACAGAAGAGCATTCTGCCTGGGGCCTGGTACATAGAAGAGGCTCAGCAAGGGACAGGCAGACAGACATACGCACAAACCATTACACTGGGTGACAGGAAAACCAAGGTTACTGCAGAGTACAGGTCTGCCTTGCCCTAAATTACTCGCCTGGGGGAAAAGCCTTATATTTCCTGCAGAAGTGAGGCTAAGAGACCACGCAGAGGGGCAGTCTGTCTATGAAGAGTTCTAATCCTGCAGTGGTGGGAGGTGAGCCTGGGTTCTTCTTCCTAACAAGACAATCTCCCCTGCTCCTTTGGGGACCTCTGACTCGGTAGGACAGCCATACACAAGGTCAGGTTGGAAACTGCAAGGTGATCTGTGAACACATGGATGGTCAATAAGGCTCATTCACCCCCTGAATCCAATTTTGGCTGGATTACCAAGTCCCAGTTTGACCCCTTAAAAAAAGGAATAATTATCAAGTGTACTTGGAAGAAGAGGGGGGTGTTTTCTGCATTCAAAGTGAATCCTTTCATGAAGGAGACCTTTAACCCAAATAATCACCTGGTCCTCGCATGCCCAAATCAGGACTAACACAAAGAGTAAACAGATATTCATTACGGAGGTGGCCTTGAGATTATCCCCAGCCAATGCCTGGTTTTCTACGGTTAGAGACTTTGACCTACGTAATCATATTTTCTTCAGACCAGAGCCATAGGACTTGAGAAATACCAGGTGTAAGACATTATCGACATCCTGGCTTTCCTAAGCACTCCTTTCCTCTTTCCTGCCCATCATGGCTGGAGGTGAGGATCCCCCCCTTCCCCACCCTGGACCTCAGGGGTTCAGCCCCTCATTCCAGTGAGTCACAGCAGCATTGAGAACACGCCTTCGCAGTACCTGCCCCCAAGCCCAGAATGAAGAGGCCTCCCGGACCATCCTCTGAATGGCCGCTGTCCACGAACTCACTCCCATCTCTTCAGAGCAACAACTCGACAGCCAGGAGTTAGGGTACCAACAAGTCTGGGGCACAAGAGGAAGGGATGGAAAGTGAACATGGGAGGGAGAAGAGGGAATTTTTACAAATAATTTGACGTTTGATTAATTTCTTAAAGCGTCAAAGTATAAAATAAATATCCATGAATCCATCCTGGTATAAATAAATAACTGAACAAATAAATAAATGTAGGAGAAAGAGCAGCTCTTCCTTACAAAAGAATTCCACTTAATAAATGTAGAAAGAATGAAGAAAATAGAAAATCACAGTTAGAACACCACAGTAATAACTGCTACGTGCAAGGTCCACTGATGGATGCTAGAATTAGCAGGCAAAAGTTTGAGGAGAAACAGGATATTTGCATAGTCTCAAAGTGTGTCTCCCATCGTACCTATTATTTACAAAGAGAAAATAGTGGGCCCTGGTGGTCCAGTGGTTAAGGCTCTGCTTTTCCAATGCAGGGGGCGCAGGTTTGATCCCTGGTCGCGGAACTAAGATCCTGCATTCCACGTGGTGTGGCCAAAAAAAAAAAAAAAAGAGAGAGAGAGAAATAGTAACCTTACAGTGGAGAAATGCAGCAGCAGACACCACCCTAACCAAGCAATTGAGGCTGAGATAACCAGTATTAAGACATATCTACGTGTGTACCCTCTGAAGATCTTGCACTGAGAACTGTATTCTTACCAAAAATGTATGATTTCAACTTAATCATGAGAAAACACTGAACAATCACAAGTTAAAGACAATTCTACAAAATAATTGACCAATACTCTTCCAAAGTGTCAAAGTCACGATAGACAAGGAAAGACAGAAGAACTGCCATGGAAGAGCCAACTAGATGTGACAACTAAATATAGTGTGGGATCCTGGATTGGAGAAAGGAACAGGAAAAGGACATGAGTAGAAAAACTGGTGGAATCTGAACAAAGGCAGTAGTTTAGTTAATAGTATTGCACTTGTGTTGACTTCTGAAATTTTTTTAAAAAATATTTATTTATTAATTTGGTTGCACCAGGGTCTTAGTTGAGGCAGGCAGCCTCCTTAGTGGCGGCTTGCTGGCTCCTTAGTTGTGGCATGCAAACTTTTAGTTGTGGCATGCATGTGGGATCTAGTTCCCTGACCAGGGATCGAACCCGGGCCCCCTGCATTGGGAGCACAGAGTCCTATCCACTGTGCCACCAGGGAAGTCCTGACTTCTGAATTTTGATCCTTGTACTATGGTTCTGCTAAATGGTTTTTTTTTTTGAATTTTTGAATTTTATTTTATTTATTTTTTATAGAGCAGTTTCTTAGTTATCTATTTTATACACATCAGTGTATACAAGTCAATCCCAATCTTCCAGTTCACTCCACCACCACCACCCCACCACCAATTTCCCCCCCTTGGTGTCCATACGTTTGTTCTCTACATCTGTGTCTCTACTGCTGCCCTGCAAACCAGTTCATCTGTACCATTTTTCTAGGTTCCACATATATCTGTTAATATATGATATTAGTTTTTCTCTTTCTGATTTACTTCACTCTGTATGACAGTCTCTAGGTCCATCCACACCTCTACAAATGACCCAATTTCATTCCTTTTTATGGCTTAGTAATATTCCATTGTCTATATGTACCACATCTTTATCCGTTCATCTGTTGATGGACACTTAGGTTGCTTCCATGTCCTGGCAATTGTAAATGGTGCTGCAATGAACATTGTGGTACATGACTCTTTTTGAATTATGGTTTTCTCAGGGTATATGCCCAGTAGTGGGATTGCTGGGTTGTATGGTAGTTCTATTTTTAGTTTTTTAAGGAATCTCCATACTGTTCTCCATAGTGGCTGTATCAATTTACATTCCCACTAACAGTGCAAGAGGGTTCCCTTTTCTCCACACCCTCTCCAGCATTTATTGTTTGTAGATTTTTTGATGATGGCCATTCTGACTGGTGTGAGATGATACCTCATTGTAGTTCTGTTTTTTTTTTTAATTAATTTATTTATTTATTTATTTTTGGCTGTGTTGGGTCTTCGTTTCTATGCGAGGGCTTTCTCCAGTTGCGGCAAACGGGGGCCACTCTTCATCGCGGTGCGCGGGCCTCTCACTATCGTGGCCTCTCTTGTTGCGGAGCACAGGCTCCAGACGTGCAGGCTCAGTAGTTGTGGCTCACGAGCCTAGTTGCTCTGCGGCATGTGGGATCTTCCCAGACCAGGGCTCGAGCCCGTGTCCCCTGCATTGGCAGGCAGATTCTCAACCACTGCACCACCAGGGAAGCCCCTCATTGTAGTTTTGATTTGCACTTCTCTAATGATTAGTGATGTTGAACATTCTCTCATGTGTTTGTTGACAATCTGTATATCTTCCTTGGAGAAATGTGTATTTAGGTCTTCTGCCCGTTTTTGGATTGGGTTGTTTGTTTTTTTGATATTGAGCTGCATGAGCTGCTTGTATATTTTGGAGATTAATCCTTTGTCAGTTGCTTCATTTGCAAATATTTTCTCCCATTCTGAGGGCTGTCTTTTCATCTTGCTTATGGTTTCCTTTGCTGTGCAAAAGCTTTTAAGTTTCATTAGGTCCCATTTGTTTATTTTTGTTTTTATTTCCATTTCTCTAGGAGTTGGGTCAAAAAGGATCTTGCTGTGATTTATGTCATAGAGTGTTCTGCCTATGTTTTCCTCTAATTTTTTTATAGTGTCTGGCCTTACATTTAGGTCTTTAATCCATTTTGAATTTATTTTTGTGTATGGTTTTAGGAAGTGTTCTAATTTCATTCTTTTACATGTAGCTGTCCAATTTTCCCAGCACCATGTATTGAAGAGACTGTCTTTTCTCCACTGTATATTCTTGCCTCCTTTATCAAAGATAAGGTGACCAAAGGTGCATGGGTTTATCTCTGGACTTTCTATCCTGTTCCATTGATCTATATTTCTGTTTTTGTGCCAGTACCATACTGTCTTTATTACTATAGCTTTGTAGTATAGTCTGAAGCCAGGGAGCCTAATCCCTCCAGCTCCGTTTTTCTTTCTCAAGATTGCTTTGGCTATTCGGGGTCTTTTGTGTTTCCATACAAATTGTAAAATTTTTTGTTCTAGTTCTTTGAAAAATGCCATTGGTATTTTGATAGGGATTGCATTGAATGTGTAGATTGCTTTGGGTAGTAGAGTCATTTTCACAATGTTGATTCTTCCAATCCAGGAACATGGTATATCTCTCCATCTGTTTGTATCTTTAATTTCTTTCATCAGGGTCTTATTTATTTATTTATTTATTTATTTATTTTTGGCTGTGTTGGGTCTTCGTTTCTGTGCGAGGCCTTTCTCTAGTTGAGGCAAGCGGGGGCCACTCTTCATCGCAGTGCGTGGGCCTCTCACTATCGTGGCCTCTCTTGTTGCGGACCCCAGGCTCCAGATGCACAGGCTCAGTAGTTGTGGCTCACGGGCCTAGTTGCTCTGCGGCATGTGGGATCTTCCCAGACCAGGGCTCGAACCCATGTCCCCTGCATTGGCAGGCAGATTCTCAACCACTGCGCCACCAGGGAAGCCCTCATCAGCGTCTTACAGTTTTCTGCATACAGGTCTTTGGCCTCCTTAGGTAGGTTTATTCCTAGGTATTTTATTCTTTTTGTTGCAGTGGTAAATGGGAGTGTTTCCTTAATTTCTCTTTCAGATTTTTCATCATTAGTGTATAGGAATGCAAGAGATTTCTGTACATTAATTTTGTATCCTGCTACTCTACCAAATTCATTGATTAGCTCTAGTAGTTTTCTGGTAGCATCTTTAGGATTCTCTATGTATAGTATCATGTCATCTGCAAACAGTGACAGCTTTACTTCTTCTTTTCTGATTTGGATTCCTTTTATTTCTTTTTCTTCTCTGATTGTTGTGGCTAAAACTTCCAAAACTATGTTGAATAATAGTGGTGAGTGTGGGCAACCTCGTCTTGTTCCTGATCTTAGAGGAAATGGTTTCAGTTTTTCACCATTGAGAACAATGTTGGCTGTGCGTTTGTCATATATGGTCTTTATTATGTTGAGGTAGGTTCCCTCTATGCCTACTTTCTGGAGAGTTTTTATCATAAATGGGTGTTCAATTTTGTCGAAAGCTTTTTCTGCATCTATTGAGATATATGGTTTTTATCCTTCAATTTGTTAATATGGTTTATCACACTGATTGATTTGCATATATTGAAGTATCCTTGCATTCTTGGGATAAACCCCACTTGATCATGGTGTATGATCCTTTTAATGTGTTGTTGGATTCTGTTTCCTAGTATTTTGTTGAGGATTTTTTGCATCTATGTTCATCATAGATATTGGCCTATAGTTTTCTTTTTCTGTGAAATCTTTGTCTGGTTTTGGTATGAGGGTGATGGTGGCCTCGTAGAATGAGTTTGGGAGTGTTCCTCTCTCTGCTATATTTTGGAAGAGTTTGAGAAGGACAGGTGTTAGCTCTTCTCTAAATGTTTGATAGAATTGGCCTGTGAAGCCATCTGGTCCTGGGCTTTTGTTTGTTGGAAGATTTTTAATCACAGTTTCAATTTCAGTGCTTGTGATTGGTCTGTTTATATTTTCTATTTCTTCCTGGTTCAATCTTGGAAGGCTGTGCTTTTGTAAGAATTTGTCCATTTCTTCCAGGTTGTCCATTTTTTTGGCATATAGCTGCTTCTAGTAATCTCTCATGATGCTTTGTATTTCTGCAGTGTCAGTTGTTACTTCTCCTTTTTCATTTCTAATTCTCTTGATTTGAGTCTTCTCCCTTTTTTTCTAGATGAGTCTGGCTCTTGGTTTATCAATTTGTTTATCCTCTCAAAGAACCAGCTTTTAGTTTTATTGATCTTTGCTACTGTTTTCTTCATTTCTTTTTCATTTATTTCTAATCTGATCTTTATGATTTCTTTCCTTCTGCTTACTTTGGGTTTTTTGTTGTTGTTGTTGATCTTCTTTCTCTAATTGCTTTAGGTGTAGGGTTAGGTTGTTTATTTGAGATGTTTCTTGTTCCTTAAGGTAGGATTGTATTGCTGTCAACTTCCCTCTTGGAACTGCTTTTGCTGCATCCCATAGGTTTTGGGTCGTCGTGTTTTCATTGTCATTTGTTTCTAGGTATTTTTTGATTTCCTCTGGGATCTCTTGGTTATTAAGTATTGTATTGTTTAGCCTCCATGTGTTTGTATTTTTTACAGATTTTTTCCTGTAATTGATATCTAGTCTTATAGCGTTGTGGTTGGAAAAGATATTTGATACGATTTCAATTTTCTTAAATTTACCAAGGCTTGATTTGTGACCCAAGATATGATCTATCCTGGAGAATGTTCCATGAACACTTGAGAAGAAAGTGTATTCTGTTTTTTTTTTTTGGATGGGATGTCCTATAAATATCAATTAAGTCCATCTTGTTTAATGTATCATTTAAAGCTTGTGTTTCCTTATTTATTTTCATTTTGGATGATCTGTCTATTGGTGAAAGTGGGGTGTTAAATTCCCCTACTATGATTGTGTTACTGTCGATTTCCCCTTTTATGGCTGTTAGCATTTGCCTTATGTATTGAGGTGCTCCTATATTGGGTGCATAAATATTTACAATTGTTATATCTTCTTCTTGGATTGATCCCTTGATCATTATGTAGTGTCCTTCTTTGTCTCTTGTAATAGTCTTTTCTTTAAAGTCTATTCTGTCTGATACGAGAATTGCTACTCTAGCTTTCTTTTGATTTCCATTTGTATGGAATATCTTTTTCCATCCCCTCCCTTTCAGTCTGTATGTGTCCCTAGGTCTGAAGTGGGTATCTTGTAGACAGCATATGTACAGGTCTTATTTTTGTATCGATTCAGCCAGTCTGTGTCTTTTGGTTGGAACATTTAATCCATTTACATTTAAGGTAATTATTGATATGTATGTTCCTATGAGCATTTTCTTAATTGTTTTGGGTTTGTTTTTGTGGGGTTTTTCCTTCTCTTGTGTTTCCTGCCTAGACAAATTCCTTTAGCATTTGTTGTAAAGCTGGTTTGGTGGTGCTGAGTTCTCTTAACTTTTGCTTATCTGTAAAGGTTTTAATTTTTCCATCAAATCTGAATGAGATCCTTGCTGGGGAGAGTAATCTTGGTTGTAGGTTTTTCCCTTTCATCACTTTAAATGTGTCCTGCCACTCCCTTCTGGCTTGCGGAGTTTCTGCTGAAAAACCAGCTGTTAACCTTATGGGGATTCCCTTGTATGTTATTTGTTGCTTTTCCCTTGCTGCTTTTAATATTTTTTCTTTGTATTTAATTTTTGATAGTTTGATTAATATGTGTCTTGGCATGTTTCTCTTTTGGTTTATCCTGTATGGTACTCTCTGTGCTTCCTGGACCTGATTGACTATTTCCTTTCCCATGTGTGGGGAAGTTTTTGACTGTAATCTCTTCAAATATTTTCTCAACCCCTTTCTTTTTCTCTTCTTATTCTGGGACCCCTATAATTTGAACGTTGGTGCATTTAATGTTGTCCCAGGGGTCTCTTATACTGTCCTCAATTCTTTTCATTTTTTTTTCTTTATTTTGCTCTCTGGCAGTTATTTCCATCATTCTGTCTTCCAGGTCACTTATCCGTTCTTCTGCCTCCATTATTCTGCTATTGATTCCTTCTGGAGTATTTTTAATTTCAGTAATTGTGTTGTTCATCACTGTTTGTTTGCTCTTTAATTCCTCTAGATCCTTGTTAAATGTTTCTTGTATTTTCTCCATTCTGTTTCTGAGAGTTTGGGTCATCTTCACTATCGTAACTCTGGATTCTTTTTCAGGTAGGTTGCCTATTTCGTCTTCATTTATTTGGCCTTGTAGGTTTTTACCTTGCTCCTTCGTCTGTAACATAATTTTTTGTTGTTTCTTTTTTTTTTTTTTTTCTCTTTTTGATGGGTGGTGCTGTATTCCTGCCTTACTGGTTGTTTAGCCTGAGTTGTTCAGCACTGGAGTTTGCAGGCAGTTGGATAGAGCCAGGTCTTGGTGCCAAGGTGAGGACCTCTGGGAGGCCTCACTCCGATTAATATTCCCTGGGGTCCAAGGTTCTCTGTTAGTCCAGCGGTTTGGACTCGGAGCCCCCATCACAGGAGCTTGGGCCCGACCTCTGGCCTGGGAACCAAGATCTCACAAGCTGGTTTGCTGGCAGTTCCTCCCGTCCCCTTAGGTGTCCATGGTCCCCCACTGGTGCCTGGTAGGTGCACTAGTTTTGAGGAGACTCGAATTCCGCATCCTCCTAATAGGCCATCTTGACTCCACCCTCTGCTAAATGTTAACATTAGGAAAAGCTGAGTGAAGCATAGAGGGGAACTCTCTGTACTGTTTGTGTAACTTTTCTGTAAGTCTAAAATTATGTCAAAATAAACATTTATTTTTTAAAGCATAAAGTAATGGGACTGTTGTAAGATTTCCTCACATTGTTAAATGGTTTAGTATTAGTTCTATTGTGAATTACGTACTGGGAGGGAAGATGAGGCACTAGAATCATTTTAGGGCTCAGGGCCTCTAAATGCTACTTTCAGCAAATTGGCTCTGTCCCCAGGAAATCACCAGGCAGCTCTATTCCTCACTCAAGCCCATTTCTTCCCTCCTTGGAGGTTGAAGGAATTTAGAAACACCTCCTACTGCACCACCACTCCCTCCTCCAGGACGGTTCTAAGGGCTTGGGCCCCTGACCCCCAGGGTGTGGGCATACTTTATGGTGTCAATAGGGCAATCCCACCAGAATAGACTATTCAACCTTAATTCCAGAGCCAGAGTATGCATGCTTGGGGCAGGGTCATTTCGTTAAGGTAATAATAAATCCTACTTTCCAGGTTATAAGAATTAAATGAGATAATATATGCTACAACAAGGGTGGACCTTGAAAACAGTATGCTAAGTGAAATAAGCCAGATACAGAAGGACAAATATGATTCCACTTATATGAGGTGCCTGAAATAAGCAAACTCACAGCAACAGGAAGTAGATTAGTGGTTACCGGGAAGGGGGCAGTGGGCGAATGAGGAGTTGTTGTTTAATGGGTACAGAGTTTCTCTTGAGATGATGAAAAAGTTCTGGAGCTGAATGGCAGTGATAGTTGCACAACAATATGAATGTACTTAATGCCACTGAACTGCACACTGGGAAATGGTTAGGGTGGTAAATTTTTTTTTTTTTTTTTGGCTGTGTTGGGTCTTCGTTTCTGTGTGAGGGCTTTCTCTAGTTGCGGCGAGTGGGGGCCGCTCTTCATTGTGGTGCACGGGCCTCTCATTGTTGCGGCCTCTCTTGTTGCAGAGCACAGGCTCCAGACACGCAGGCTCAGTAGTTGTGGCTCACAGGCCTAGTTGCAACGCGGCATGTGGGATCTTCCCAGACCAGGGCTCGAACCTGTGTCCCCTGCATTGGCAGGCAGATTCTCAAACACTGCGCCACTAGGGAAGCCCCAAAGGTGGTAAATTTTATGTTTATGTATATCTTACCACAATCAAAAATACTAAGAAAATTCAAAGAATTAGATGAGATGATTAAAAGCTCCTATAAAGCCCCAGCCCATAGTGGACACAAATACCATTAGCTTCCTCCTTCACTAAAGTTTTAGAAAATAGAACTATTATGTAATTGTTCCATGTGATTTTTGACCATGGCAGCCACATTTGTTTTTTATAATTAACCACATTCTTAACCCCACTATGACGTGGTTTTCAACATTCATTTTTTATTCTAATGCAACGTTAAGACTGAATGATGAATTTTTTAAAAAACATTAGGCTCACATGTCCTGTAAGAGCATTTCTGTTTAGCATAACAGATCAAAACTGAAATCAACTACATGATTCCCAATGGTGCTGTGAGGAATTTTGGCCGTGGCTCTAGGTACAGCTTTACAGGTATGCTTGCATATACCCTAACGCTGTTGATTAATTAAATTGTGTTCCTCCCCAGGTTTGTGCAACCACTCATAACCCTCTTCCCACCAGCACTGCCATTGCTCCTACCACTTCCAACAGAGGACCCCTGAGCCACCTGTGGTGATAATTTCATACCTAGGCCCTCAGCCTAGGTTTGGCATTTCTGTGACCACTGTAGCTGAACTTGAAAGTCACTCTTAGAGTTAGTGTTATCATGACATCTTGCTGCTTCTGAGCATGTGGCCAAACTCTGCCAAGATGCTGACACGTGACTGGCGTTTCATTGCCCGTTTCACTTAGCCCCGGTTTTGTGACAAAGCTCCCGCTTCCTGGTGAGACTTCATGCTCAGCCTTTTGTTAGATGAGGATTATGTGCAGGGTCCTGGCCTTGGACGTCAGGGTGAGACACTGTCTTGCAGAATACTTCTTTTTTACGGTTTCTGTAAGGGAAATTTCATTGTTCCACACTTTAGCTTTGGTTTTGTAATCACTGATTATATAATGAATTCTGGTTCTGTTCTGGCAAAATCAGTCTGCACTATTAAAGACACAGGAGATACAGCTGCTTTAGAACACACAGAGATGGCTCCTCCAGGTCCATAAGTCCCACCGCCTCCGCCACCATCCTTGTCAATCTCCTGAAAGATCAGTTTCACGGTATACTACAATTCGGTGGGGATGGTAGTGCCATAGCATGACAGCTCCTTCACTGTTGCACAAAGAGTAGCAGGTCTTTGTTTTGAAGTTTGCAATTTTGTGAAACATCAGCTACCTCTAGTGGGGCTAACTGCCTCCCTCATGTCTAAGTGCTTGAAAGTCTGTGGCCTTGACTTCAAGATTTGTGTTTCCAGATGAAATACACAACTCCCAGTTAAATTTCAATTGTAGATAGACAATGAATACATTTTTTAGCATAAGTATGTCCCATGCAATACTTGGGACATACTTACACTAAAAAAAGTACTCATTATTTGACTGAAATTCATATGTAACTGGGCAGCCTCTTATTTTTACTTGCTAAATCTGGCAGCCCTACTCAAGATCAGACTCTTGTCATTGTCCTATCCTCTGGGTCTGTCCTTGTGGGACTCCGAAAATTCATTCTGCCAAGAAGCCTGAGACAGAATGAGGGAAAGGAAGAATCTTAATCACACTTGGCCTTTTGTTCTATCTAGCTCCAAGTGTCACAGATATGCATTAAATTCATAAATAAATGAAAACCTCTCATTTAGACAGCTGAAGTTTAGTTCATTTCTATCCTGAAACTTTAGCAAATTGGATTCCATTGAAAGGAAGGATAAAGAGGAAAGAATGATCTAGGGATTGAGTCACTCATCCCAGGCCCAGTGACCATGGTGTGGAGTGACCATGGCGTAGCACTCTCTCTTTAGTCTCTATTTGAAAACTTAAAGGATTCAATTAAATGACCTCTAAGATCTCTTCCAGGGCTAATAATTCTGTGGTTCTGGCTTCAAAAGGTCTGAAACTTCTGAGGTATGTTACTGAAAATCACAATATTAGATTAAAAAGTTTTTAAACTTAAGGAATATTTTATTTATGCTTAATTTTTAAAATAAGCTGCTTACTGATTTTCTGAGAAGAGTACGTATCTTGACTTCCTCAGAACTCTTCCTATTACATTAAATATTTTGTGCAAACTTTTTACATAATTAGTATTCAGGTACAAGATTTGCCCGTTAGGATACTCTAATAGAATTTTCCACATCTATCATTCTTAAATGACTTTGGTCAACTCCAACATTCTAAATTAAAGCTGTAACATGAACTCAAGTCATAAGTAGTCACTCTAAGGAGAGATCAATATGATCTTGGGTAAAGAAAGATATTTTATGAAAACATTCTTAATCGAGACCCAAAATATATGCTAGGGAAAAAGCACTTAGGTTAGCACACTATTCATTCTTTTCAAGTAGATTCAACAAGCATATTGATCACTGGACCATCCCACACTCTCCTCTGGCTTCAACCTCCATTTTATAAATGTTTATGGCTTCCATATCTCCATGGCCACATTTCATTTCTCTCCTCCGTTTCAGAGCCAAATTTCTAGCTCCCTACTAGAAATCTCCACCTAAATGTCCCACAGGCACCTCAAACTCAGTAAATCTAAAATAAAGTGAAAATTAACACAACATTGTAAATCAACTATACTTCAATTAAAAAAAAATAAAATAAAGTGGCTATTATCTTCACCCCACTACCTGCTCTATTGGTCTCCTCAAACTTGATTAATGGTATTATTATCCACCATCATCATTAGCACAAGCTAGAAGTCTGATAACTAGCTCTGAATCAATACTCTGAATCAACAGGTTACCAAGTCCACTTAGTTCTACTTCCTAAATGTCTCTTGAATCTCTGTCCATTCCAAGAACACTGCCTTAGTTCAAGCCCTCTCACCTGAACTAGGTAGGTAGTAGTCTTCTGAATCTTTCCCACCCACCTGCACAGAGACAGAGTGATATTTCTAAAATGTGGCTCAGATCATCCTAACCCCTCCTCACCATAGCCATCCACTGCTTAGAGAAGAAGGGCTAAACTCTTTTACAGAGAAATGTGACCTTTCGATGTATGACCACAGCTGATTACTCCCAATTTCATCTCCCTCCTCAATACCCCACAACTTGCCATTTCGCCTGTCCATTATCTCCTTCCAGGCTTGCCTATACTGATCCCTTTACAGAAATATCCCTCCTTTATCTCCAGCTGGTGAATTCCTACTCATCCTTCAAGACCTCATTTAAGGGTCACCTCTGGACAGGCTTCTCTGCCTAGTCCCCTTCCTTACTCTACCACATGCCCACTTAGTGACCCCTCATACAACACCTCAGCACATTGTTTATACCCTCACTGTACTGCTAACGCTTTGCATTACAATTACATATTTTTCACCTGTTTCTTCTACTAAACTAAGAACTCTTTGAAGATGGGGCCATGGATTATTTGGCTTTGCATCCCTAGGACCTAGCAAGGGGCTTGGTACAAGGCAAGTGCTCCATAAACATTATTTGCAGGGGTGGGGGTGGATAAATGAAATAAAAAAGAGGTGGAATTTTTAGATAGGTATCGTGCTAAGTGCTTTATCTCATTTATTTCCTATAACAACTTTATAGAGGAAGATACTACTACTACTGCCATTTTTATAGATTAAGAAACTGAGAGTTTAAGTAACTTGCCTAAGTCCACATATTAATAAATGATAAAGTCCACAGATGGCTCTTGTTCCTCCAGATTCTTTCCTTGCTCAACTATGCGAGGGTATTGATGAGCAGAGGAGAGGTCAAATGTCAGCAGGCTGTAAGGGAACACTATAAGAGCAGGGAGATTCTACAGATTGGATAATCTGTTTCTCAATTATTAGAAATTCATTACTCATTAATTAAATATTCTGTGAATCCCACTTAAATTCCAGGCTTCCTGATCTTTATGTTTACATTTTACAGTTTTTATTATGATAAAATATTTGCTATTACAGAAAAGTACATAAAATATATGTATGGTTTAAGAATAATTATTACATGTGTAACCTCCACACATGTCAAGAAATAGAATTGTCAGGGCCTCAGAACCCTGCCTGCCTTGTCTCTCTCCCTGAGCACTGGAGAAATCACCATCCTGACTTCTGTGATAATCATTTCCTTGCTTTTATTTGTTGCTTTGCCACATAGATAGATATAGATAGAGACATATAAATATATATTTCGAGTTTCCTATTGCTGCTATAACAAACTACCACAAACTTTGTGGCTTAAAATTATCTTATAGATCTAGAGATCAGAAGTCTAAAATGGCTCTGCAGGGCTGTGTTCCTTCTAGAGGCTGGGATGGAATCTGTTATCTTGCCTTGTTCGGTTCTAGAGGCTGCCCCTTTCCTGCATCTTCAAAGCCAGCAGCATGGCACCTTCTGTCCTCTCTTCCCTTTGCTTTTGTTCTCTTGTCTCTATGACTCTGACTCTCCTACCTCCCTCTCAAAAGGGACCCCTGTGTTTGCATTGGGCTCAACTGGATAATCCAGAATAATCTCCCTATCTCAAGATTCTTAATAACATTTGCAAAGTTCTTTTTACCTTATAAGGTAACATATTTACAGGTTCCAGGGATTAGGATGTGGACATCTTTGGGGGACATTTACCAGTTTATCACAACCTCTAAATAATTTCCTTTAGTAATGTCTATTCTTGAACTTCATTTATATGGAATCATATGGTATATATTCTTTTGCTCATATAATCCATTTACATTTAATGTAATTATTTATATATTAGAGTTTAAAACCACCATCTCATTTATATTTGTCCCATGTATTATGTATTGCCTTTTCTTTCCTTTCTTGCCTTCTGGGGTTGTTCAAAGAAATTTTTTAATGACCCCATTCTTTTCCTTCTACTGGTATGAAAATTATATACTCTCTATTTTTTAGGGATTATTCTAGAACTTAATATTCATCCTAAACTTAAAGTCTGAAATTAATCAATGCCTTTACTTTCTCCCACATAATTCAAAGACCTTAAAATATTTTAATTCCATTTACCCTTCCTGACATGTTTTATTCTCAAATATTTTAGTTCTATCTTGTTATTATTTTGTAAGTTTTGCCCTTAAAGACATTATAACTGTTGTTTTATACAGTTAATATTCACTTAGATGTATCCATATACTTATCATTTTCTTTGCTTTCTTTTGTCTTCTATCTCAGGTCTTCCTTGTGAGATCACTTTTATTTTACCTAAAGGAAAGGTCTTAAATCAGAGTGTGCTGGTGGCAAACACTCTCAGCTTTGATCTGTCTAAAAATAACTTTATTATGACCTCATTCTTGAAAAACTTTTGCTGGGTGTAGAATTCTAGGTTGCCAATTATTTAAGTTTATAAACCACAGGTTTATATAAGTACATAAGTGTATAAACCATTGATGGTTTCATTCCACTGGCTTTTGGCTTCCTTTGTTACTTCCTTTGTTACTACTGAGCATTCAGCTATTGTCTAGTTGCCACTCCTTTGAAGATCATCCTTTTCTCTGGTTAATTTTAGCATCTTATTTGTCTTTGGTTTGTTAAAGTTTCACCATGATGAGTCTGGGTATAAATTTCTTTTTATTTTTTCTACTTATTATTCTTGTATCTATGGATTGATATCTTTGATCAGTTTAGAAAAATTCTTAGCCATTATCTCTTCAAATATTATCTTTATCCAAGCACTTCTCTCTTCTCCTTCTGAAAGTCTGATTAAATGAATGCTACACCTTTCACTCTGTTTTCTTGCCTCTTAACCTCTCTTTTACATTTGCCATATTTATTGTTTCTCTACACTGTACTCTGAATAATTTCTCCTGATCTATATTTCACTTCTCTAATTTTATCTTCAGTTATATCTAAGCTGCTTAAACATGACTGTTGAGTTTTTAATTTGGGTTATTGTATTTTTTATTTTGAGACATTCTATTTGGTTCTTTTTAAATCCGCTAAATCACTTTTTATCATTTCCTTTTCTGTACATATGTTTTCTACTTTTTCTTTGAATTGAGTAAGCATAGTTGCTTTTATAGATTATCTAGTGATTTCAAAATCTGAAGTCTTTGAAGATCTCTTTCTTTTAGTTCTCATTCCTGATGGCTTATTGTCCTTGTAGGCTAAGTTATTTTTGACTGTACACTGTTTGTTGTCCTTGAAATTTTATTTGGAGGGATTCTTTGAAGACTAGGTTGACACTAATTTTCTCCAGAAAGAACTTTCATTTGCATCTGCTAGGCACACAGGGACACTTTAAATCACTTTAAAGTCACAACTTAAGAGGGTTTTATGGTATTATGGTTTCTTTTTCTCTTTGTTTTTGTTCATTTATTTATTTTTTTCATCATCAAATTGATATGGATTTGGAAGCTGTGAAAGTACTCACTTGCAGTTATAACTTCTCAGAGCAGTTCCCTGCATTTACCACCTGTCCTGCTCTGCTCATCATAAGGACCTGAGGGAGGAGGATCCTATACTTTTGTTTCACCCTTGCCCTGAGGTTTTTACCCTTATTAGTGAGGGGAGGAGCAGACCCTGGGCTTTGGCTTTGTCCTTGTCCTGAGAAGCCCGCAGAACCAAAGTTCAAGTTTGCCCAAAATGACAAATGTTCTTAGTTGAAAAACAGCTTCAGAGTGCCACTTAACTTTCAGAGACCTTGTCTCCCTTTGATTTGGGGCTTTAACTTCTTAATATCTTGCCAGAGCTTTGATGCTTTTAAGAAGTTATAAAAAAATTTTTTTAGTCAGTGTTTTTTGTTGTTTCTAGTAGGAGGTTGGTCTGATCCCCATCTTGCCTTATTCCTGGAAATGGAAGTCCTTTGCTCATCTTCCTAGGCTTGGCTGAACTGCACACTTAGAAACTAGAAACCAACATGATCTACTGTAAGTAAGTTAACATATGAAAAAGTAAGCACATGTTTTATTCTTTTTTTTTAACATCTTTATTGGGGTATAATTGCTTTACATTGTTGTGTTAGTTGCTGCTGTATAACAAAGTGAATCGGCTATACGTATACATATATCCCCATATCCCCTCCATCTGGTGTCTCCCTTCCACCCTCCGTATCCCACCCCTCTAGGTGGACAAAAGCACCGAGCTGATCTCCCTGTGCTATGTGGCTGCTTCTCACTAGCTATCTGTTTTACACTTGGTAGTGTATATACGTCAATGCCACTCTCTCCCTCCGTCTCAGCTTACCCTTCCCCCTCCCCGTGTACTCAAGTCCATTCTCTACGTCTGCGTCTCTATTCCTGTCCTGCCGCTAGGTTCTTCAGAACGATTTTCTTTTTTTTAGATTCCATATATATGTGTTAGCATACGGTATTTGTTTTTCTCTTTCTGACTTACTTCACTCTGTATGACGGTCTCTAGGTCCATCCACACCTCTACAAATGACCCAACATCATTCCTTTTTATGGCTGAGTAACATTCCCTTGTAAATATATGCCACATCTTCTTTATCCATTCATCTGTCAATGGACACTTAGGTGGCTCCCATGTCCTGGCTATTGTGAATGGTGCTGCAATGAACATTGTGGTACATGACTCTTTTTGAATTATGGCTTTCTCAGGGTATATGCCCAGTAGTGGGATTGCTGGGTTATATGGTAGTCCTATTTTTAGTTTTTTAATGAACCTCCATACTGTTCTCCATAGTGGCTGTATCAATTTACATTCCCACCAACAGTGCAAGAGGGTTCCCTTTTCTCCACACCCTCTCCAGCATTTATTCTTTGTAAAGTTTTTGATGATGGCCATTCTGACTGGTCTGAGGTGATACCTCATTGTACTTTTGATTTGCATTTCTCTAATGATTAATGATGTTGAGCATTCTTTCATGTGTTTGTTGGCAATCTGTATATCTTCTTTGGAGAAATGTCTATTTAGGTCTTCTGCCCATTTGTGGATTGGGTTGTTTGTTTTTTTGATATTGAGCTGCATGAGCTGCTTGTATATTTTGGAGATTAATCCTTTGTCAGTTGCTTCATTTGCAAATATTTTCTCCCATTCTGAGGGCTGTGTTTTCGTCCTGTTTATGTTTTCCTTTGCTGTACAAAAGCTTTTAAGTTTCATTAGGTCCCATTTGTTTATTTTTGTTTTTATTTCCATTTCTCTAGGAGGTGGGTCAAAAAGAATCTTGCTGTGATTTATGTCATAGAGTGTTCTGCCTATGTTTTCCTCTAAGGGTTTTCTAGTGTCTGGCCTTACATTTAGGTCTTTAATCCATTTTGAGTTTATTTTTGTGTATGGTGTTAGGGAGTGTTCTAATTTCATTCTTTTACATGTAGCTGTCCAGTTTTCCCAGCACCAATTATTGAAGAGACTGTCTTTTCTCCATTGTATATTCTTGCCTCCTTTATCAAAGATAAGGTGACCAAAGGTGCGTAGGTTTATTTCTGGGCTTTCTATACTGTTCCATTGATTTATATTTCTGTTTTTGTTCCAGTACCATACTGTCTTGATTACTGTAGCTTTGTAGTATAGTCTGAAGTCAGGGAGCCTGGTTCCTCCAGCTCCGTTTTTCTTTCTCAAGATTGCTTTGGCTATTCGGGGTCTTTTGTGTTTCCATACAAATTGTAAAATTTTTTGTTCTAGTTCTGTGAAAAATGCCATTCATAGTTTGATAGTGATTGTATTGAATGTGTAGAGTGCTTTGGGTAGTAAAGTCATTTTCACAATGTTGATTCTTCCAATCCAAGAACATGGTATATCTCTCCATCTGTTTGTATCATCTTTAACTTCTTTCATCAGTGTCTTATAGTTTTCTGCATACAGGTCTTTTGTCTCCTTAGGTAGGTTTATTCCTAGGTATTTTATTCTTTTTTTTGCAGTGGTAAATGGGAGTGTTTCCTTAATTTCTCTTTCAGATTTTTTATCATTAGTGTATGGGAATGCAAGAGATTTCTGTGCATTAATTTTGTATCCTGCCACTCTACCAAATTCATTGATTAGCTCTAGTAGTTTTCTGGTAGCATCTTTAGGATTCTCTATGTATAGTATCATGTCACCTGCAAACAGTGACAGTTTTACTTCTTCCTTTCTGATTTGGATTCCTTTTATTTCTTTTTCTTGTCTGATTGCTGTGGCTAAAACTTCCAAAACTATGTTGAATAATAGTGGTGAGAGTGGGCAACCTTGTCTTGTTCCTGACCTAGAGGAAATGGTTTCAGTTTTTCACCATTGAGAACGATGTTGGCTCTGGATTTGTCATATGTGGCCTTTATTATGTTGAGGTAGTTCCCTCTATGCCTACTTTCTGGAGGGTTTTTCTCATAAATGGGTGTTCAATTTTGTCAAAAGCTTTTTCTGCATCTATTGAGATTATCATATGGTTTTTATCCTTCAATTTGTTAATATGGTTTATCACACTGTTTGATTTGCGTATATTGAAGAATCCTTGCCTTCTTGGGATAAACCCCACTTGATCATTGTGTATGATCCTTTTAATGTGCTGTTGGATTCTGTTTACTAGCATTTTGTTGAGGATTTTTGCATCTATGTTCATCAGTGATACTGGTTTTCTTTTTTTGTAACATCTTTGTCTGGTTTTGGTATCAGGGTGATGGTGGTCTCGTAGAATGAGTTTGGGAGTGTTCCTCTCTCTGCTATATTTTGGAAGAGTTTGAGAAGGATAGGTGTTAGCTCTTCTCTAAATGTTTGATAGAATTGGCCTGTGAAGCCATCTGGTCCTGGGCTTTTGTTTGTTGGAAGATTTTTAATCACAGTTTCAATTTCAGTGCTTGTGACTGGTCTGTTTATGTTTTCTATTTCTTCCTGGTTCAGTCTCGGAAGGTTGTGCTTTTCTAAGAATTTGTCCATTTCTTCCAGGTTGTCCATTTTATTGGCGTATAGTTGCTTGTAGTAATCTCTCATGATCCTTTGTATTTCTGCAGTGTCAGTTGTTACTTCTCCTTTTTCATTTCTAGCTCTGTTAATCTGTGTCTTCTCCCTTTTTTTTCTTGATGAGTCTGGCTAATGGTTTATCAATTTTTTTTTATCCTCTCAAAGAACCAGCTTTTAGTTTTATTGATCTTTGCTATTGTTTCCTTCATTTCTTTTTCATTTATTTCTGATCTGATCTTTATGATTTCTTTCCTTCTGCTAACTTTGGGGTTTTTTTTGTTCTTCTTTCTCTAATTGCTTTAGGTGTAAGGTTAGGTTGTTTATTTGAGACTTTTTTTGTTTCTTTTTGTTTTTTTAAATTTAATTAATTAATTTATTTATTTATTTATTTTTGGTCGCATTGGGTCTTCATTGCTGCGCACGGGCTTTCTCTAGCTGCGGTGAGCAGCGGCTACTCTTCATTGCAGTGCATGGGCTTCTCATTGCGGTGGCTTCTCTTGTTGCGGAGACCAGGCTCTAAGCACGCAGGCTTCATTAGTTGTAGCTCATGGGCTCTAGAGCACCAGCTCAGTAGTTGTGGCGCATGGGCTTAGTTGCTCTGCGGCATTGGGATCGTCCCGGAGCAGGGCTCGAACCTGTGTCCCCTGCATTGGCAGGCAGATTCCCAACCACTGCGCCACCAGGGAAGCCCTTTTCTTGTTTCTTGAGGTAGGATTGTATTACTATAAACTTCCCTCTTAGGACTGGTTTTGCTGCATCCCATAGGTTTTGGGTCATCGTGTTTTCATTGTCATTTGTTTCTCAGTGTTTTTTGATTTCCTCAGCAATCTCTTGGTTACTTAGTAGTGTATTGTTTAGCCTCCATGTGTTTGTATTTTTTACAGTTTTTTTCCTGTAATTGATGTCTAGTCTCAGCACATGTTTTTTAAGTCTCTTGTACTTCAGGGAAAGAATCTTTGCAAGCTTCCCTTAAATAGGCTACAAAAATTGAAATGCATAAAAATTTTCAAGAAAATATCTGAAATTTTCTAAGAAATGTTTTCTCCCCCCAAATTTAATTTTCTAACCACTACTAAATTATTTTAAAATTGCAACACTTTATGCAGAAGTTACTTTTCCAGAAAACTCAACCACCCAAGAATCCAAGAGTAAAAGTAAATAAAATGACCCTATACAGTCCAATTAGATGGCAAAAGGAATGTCTCCTTATTTAATGTACTTTATTCATCAGAAGTCCTTAAGGCCTCATTCAGAGTTAGCTCTTATTTTATACACAATTCAAAGAAACCTCATTGTCTGGGTTCTAGCCCATAAACACTTAAAAGGAATAACTTGAAGGAAAACATGCATTTTGAAAGGCAGGCTCATTATAAGACCCAGGAATGGCATCTGACAACTCTACAGGTGAAGAGTAGAGAAGATTATAAAAAGCCGTCCAAAAAGGTCAAGAAGAGGAACATGGAGGCATTTGCCCAACATTCTACAAAAGTTTGTGGGAGGTTCGTTGCACCATTCACAGCTTAGTGAACAAATGTCTACACTCTTGGTGTTGATCCTGTGGCAGCATCAAACCAGTGAAGTTGTTCCTAAAGGCAGAGAGGGATGCAATGTCTTTAATACATTTTCTATATTTTTAAGGAATTAAAATTTTAAATTACTTTTATGGTAAAATTTTTCTGATTTGGAGAATCTCACTCACTAGCAGGGTCTGAAAAATAAGGATTTCTGTATTAATAGCCTCTTGAAATCCACGTTCCCTCTGAGAGTGACTCCAGCAAATTCAGAGCTTATAAATACCCTAAATGTACCTTTCAGTCCTTTAGCCTTCAATCTAGGAGTTGAAAGAAGGGATATTTTTCTCAGTATCACTGAGCTCTAAAATCGGAACTTAAGAGAAAACAACTATAGTGGCCACGTTTGAGAGAAAGAGGCAGAGATGGAGAGGGTCTGGCTTTACTTCAGAGCAGCCCCAGTTTGGGCCGGTTATATAGATACACAAAAAAGAAGTTTATCAGTGCAAAATGGAACTGTCAACATTGTTAAGTGATAGTAATAATCAGGGTTCAAAAGTTGCATGGGGAAGGGGAGATGAAGGAGAGGGAGGAAAGAAAACATTCCCCAGACCATCCTGCTTTTGTTTATCTCCCTTTCAGCCCAAATGATGCTGCCTTTGCCTCCTGATGTACGTTAGGAGACGCAGCTCTCAACTTACACATTGATTTTGGATCTCACCGAAACGCGGGCCCAGTTTCTGTGGTATAGGAGAATCATTACTTGAAAGGTTTCAGACTTTGCTGATCCCACGAGATGAGATGCTGAGTTTTAGTATCATTCTCATTATTGTATCATTAGTATCATTCTAGAGTCTCAAAAGCTGGAAAACCCAGACACCTGCTTATTGCAAGATGCTGGCTACTCTATATCCAATGTAAATTCCCTGTGTTTTCCCCTTAGTATTTATCATACCAACTTGACTTTCCAAGTACTTAATTTGTATTTGTAAGCTATTTTCTCTTTTTTATTCCATGAATGGAGTTAACAACTGGACTGTAGTAGGAGAAAAGGACTTCTGTTTTGTTTAGAATTGGCAAGTAGGTGTCATTTTGCAAGTCAGTTCTGGTAGATTTGATGGAAAAGCCATGTTCTGAAGAATATTGAAACTGCTTCCAAGTTCAGGAGGGAAGAGTTCAGAGATCCATTAGCAAAGTCTGCTCCAACACAGGACTGGGAGTATAGCATGCCTGTCGAATATTTGTTATTGGTGGCTTAGTTCAACAAATACTGAACGTCAAATAGTGTGCAGAGTGCAGGATTTTGTTTGTTTTATATTGTTTTTGTTTTAAATAAAGAAGACATTGTTCCTTTATTTAATGTAATAAATGGTGGACACATGACCAAACAACTAAAATCCAGTGTGGAATACGCAGCAATGAAAGCATATCAAGGTCCAAAGGGTCAGAGAGGAAGAAGTGGGATGACGCCATCAGGGAAGTGGTCTAGAAGAAGGCCTGACATCAGCAATTTCAGAAGGCTGGACGGCCTCAGCTTTGGTCTGAATTCATCTCTTCTCACCTCAACCACTAACAAATGGCAGAGCACCAGTACATGACCAGTTTCTGGGCAGATTTCCCATAGGCATTTTAATAAATAGCTCATATAGCTCTTCTCTCTGTCATCCACAGCCTCATCTCATTACCAGGAAATCCTGGCTGGATGCCACAAGTGTATAGTGTACCGCCCTGTGGACATCTGAAGGAGCCAAGGCAGGACTGCACAGAGAGCACGCTAATGGGCTCAGGCTTTCAAAGCACACATGCTAACAATGACAGGAATGGCCCAGAACCAAGGACAATTATTATTTTTTTTTCCCAAGGACAATTATTTTTTAAATACATAAGCTTTGTGAATAGTGTCAGGAAGGTCAAAAATCGAGAATAATCCAAGGTTTATGAAAAATGCTAAACAAAAGGGCTATTGATAAGTTTGTTTAGACCAAAACAACCAAGTAAGACTATGATCAATTTTGGGGGAGAGATGTATAATGCTAACATAACAAGAACATTATAAGAAAAAAATCATATTTACAAAATCATTTTCCTCTGTATAAGGTGTTTCTCACAGGTGGTGCATGAAACTCACCTAGAGTGTTTGTAAAAATGTATATTCCCAGGCCCCATTTCAGACCTACTAAGCCTAAATCTTTGGAAGCAGGTTGGAGATGTGCATTTCTAACAGCTCTCCCTCCTCCAAGTGATTCACATGTACTCTAAAGGTTTAAAACCACTACCCTTAAGGACAGAATGACAAGGGCTATAAGGCAACGAAATCCAAGATAAATGAGAAGGTGGTGAGAGTCCCAGCTGCTTCAAATGCATTTAATTCTGTAACTCCTATGAAATACATCCAGGATAATAAAATAACCTGCAGATGCAATTATACAAACATCAACATCAACCTTTAAGAAATCATGGGAATGGCACGATCCCTAGAAGCTGGAGACAGGCAAATATTGGTTGCCATTACATGGCAAAAGGGGAGATTCAATAAAATACAGAATTGTCAGCTGTATATGGATTCCCAGTGTTCCTAAACACTTAAAAGTAGAGTGTTGATCATTAATAGTCAGCCTGGAGTCATCACAAATAAATCCATACGTGTCTTTTATTTTAAGCTCCAACAAACCCTTGTTGAAAATAGTCATTATAAATTATAAATAAAAACGGCATACTAAACTGATCTCATTTTTTTGATATGTCTGTTAGAACAGCAGAATGATGAAGTTAGTTTATGTTGAGTTTTTCTTAGGCATTTGACAAAGTGTCTCATGATATGTATTGAACAAGATGCAGAAATCTGAGAAAACTGATAGGACTAACCATTAATATTTATTAAGAGCCTACTTTATGTCAGGAACTCTACTAAGTGTTTTGTGAGTACTAATTAATTTATACATCTACCCATTCCTATAAAGTAAAAAGAATTGTCCCATTTTACAGATGAGGAAACTAAGCAGAGATTCATCAGGTAACTTGCCCAGGGTCATATGGCAAGGATAGGATGGAGCTAGGGTTGAGGGATCAACTCTGAGATCAAAGCTTGGGTGCCTACCAACTGCACTATATCTCAGATGCATGGAGTTGCAGCTGGGTAAAATGCCATGTCCAGAAAGAGTCAATCTGTGGTTCATGCCAACCTGAGGGAATCACTAATGGCTGCCATGGGTCTACAAAATTGTCCCAGAACTGCTCAACATTTTTATTAGTGACTTGGATAAAAATATAGAGGTTGGGCTTATCAAATTTACACATGGCATAAAGCTAGAGGGAGGGATAGCTAAAACTGTAAATAAGAGAATAATGATCCAGAATGATCTTGGCAGATGAGAACAACAGACCAGAGCCAAAAAGACAAAAATTTTAAAGGACCATGGTAAAATCCTATACGCTGATTACAAAAGAAAGTATGATCAGGAACACCCAGCTTAAGTGCGTAAGACAAAACCTAGGAGATTAATTAGATCTATTGATACAGTCAGTCTCCTATAGACGTTCAAAATGATAAATATGCAACGACAACAAAATGACCTCATGTACTTCGTTGTCTCACTGGCTCCCTGACCCATACCCCTCCCAAGCTGAAACTACCATATTTCATCTAATTTGAGAGGCCATTGATTGCAAGATGCACCAGTGGTTTCGTACCACTGAGAAAGGAGGAGGGAATGCATCAATTAAACTAGGACACAATGCTTTCATATTACTTAGCATTTTATTTTATAATGATTGAAGGAACTTTTTAAACTTTACTAGCTCTTTGAAGAAGATGCAGTGACTGTGGCACCTCCTGACCCTCAGCTGTTAGCTCGTGTGCAGGAACAGTTAGTGAGGAAGTTTTTAAAGATACTGGAAAGACATCCTCGGAGCCAAAGAGAGGGATTCACAGAATCAGAGTCGCATTAACCAGCTGCAATGGAAACGAAACCCCTGCGGAAGGTGTGGGCATCTTTATTAGAGGCACAAAGGAAAAGAACCTCAAAGTGAAAGGCCTTGGTGTTCCACTAAGACCCTGAGAATTACTACAAGAAAAATTCCTTGTGCTGAAGGTCCTAGGACTTGGGATTGCTTTCAGAAGAGAGTCCAGGGAATTCCTTGGCGGTCCAGTGGTTAGGACTCTATGATTTCACTGCTGAGGGCCCGGGTTCAATCCGTAGTAGGGGAACTAAGATCCTGCAAGCCATGCAGCCAAAAACAAGCAAGCAAGCAAACAAACAAAAGATGAGAGTCCAGAAGTGATCATTGATTTACACAGCTCTTCTGAGATTGTTCAACAGATTACTTCAATCAGTACAGAGCCAGGAGTATAGGTTGAAGTCACCATTGCTGATGTTTAAGTTAGCTATTTTAATTAATTACTAAAAAAAGTTTAATAGACATAGATTTTATCACATCAGTTGTGCATAATATGAAAGGAACACATAAGAGAAATAAATAGGTTAAAGTATTCCCCAGACTTCTCATTCAGAGTCCAGTCTTCGAAATGCATTTCACTTCAGAGTTGGGTATATATGTCCTGTTTTTCCAAACACAATCATCCTCTGTGCCAGCAGGGGTGTCAGTTATGCAGGATTTCTTTAAACAGTTCTTTGGGGCCTTCCCTGGTGGCACAGTGGTTAAGAATCGCCTGCCAATGCAGGGGACACAGGTTCGATCTCTGGTCCAGGAAGATCCCACATCCCGCGGAGCAACTAAGCCCATGTGCCACAACTACTGAGCCCACGTGCCACAACTACTGAAGCCTGTGCGCCTAGAGCCTGTGCTCCGCAACAAGAGAAGCCACAGCAATGAGAAGCCTGTGCACCGCAACGAGGACCCCCGCTCTCCGCAACTAGAGAAAGGCTGCGAGCATCAGCAAAGACCCAACGCAGCCCAAAATAAATGAAAAAATAAAATTTTTTTTTAAAAAAAGGTCTTTGGAGGATGTTTTTTTCCCAAGCCAATGACTCCAGCCCCTAACCCCAAGTTTTAATACAGCTCCTTTCTTGATTCTTTTCAGAAGGTGTCAACAGAAGAGTCCAGAAAACAACCAAGATTATATTCCTTCCTGAAATGGTCCTTAAATGGTTTGTTGAATGAAAAGTTGATGAGTTGCTGTTGTCCATTTGTACCATGAGAAATATAAAGCAGGTTGGCACAAATGCAGGTGGCCACTGCTACGTATTGTCTGTCCCCTGGCCAACAACAATTATAAGACACCACTGATCAGAAGAGGCATCCTAATCTCAGAGATGTTAAATGTGAAAAGATGTGTATCTAAGAATCAATCAAATCCAATAATTATGCTCTGCTTGCAGGCTGAACCCAATCCAAACTTTGGAATCTATGCTGTTCCATGACAAAGGAGGTTCAAGAGACTCTTACATTCAAAGATTTAATAGTCACAGTTCTGTTTACTCTGGTGTAATGTAATCGAATCATCCATAATTTTGCTGGGAGAAGTATTTGAATCATCATCTTCCAGTCTGGGGCATGAGTCAGTTGCCCAGCTGGAGAACGACTTTGGCTAATTGACATCTGGTAGCCCCTCCTCAATGCATCTTCCTGGTTCTTTACATCTCATGGAATGGTTAGTTGTCACCACATACTCATCAACTATTTTTCCTAAAATAGCAGCCATGAAGTTGGGGATTTCCAAACAACGTAGAATGCTACTTTTATAAATATTATAGTGAAAAGCATAAAAATTGAACTCAGGCTAACTTGAGTTCTATTATGACACTCACTAGATGTAAGATCTTGGCTGAGTTTGCGTTTCTAAGCTTCAATGTCTTTATTAGTAAAATAGAGGTTGCCATAATTCTGATTATTAAATAAGATAATGTATGTAAAATGCTGAACACCATGTCTGGCACACACAGTAAATGAACAATAAATGGTGCACCAGAACAAAGTGCAGATGGATCAAAGATTTAAATGTAAAAAGTGAAATAATAAAAATAGTTGAACATGACATGGGAGATTATTTTTATAATAACAGAATGGAGAAGGCTTTTTAAAATGACATATGTAAAGAAGGAGGAGGAGAAGGAGAAGAAAAAAAGCCCCAAGTGAAAAGATTGATACATTTGACTACTGAAAATGTAAAACTTTTCTACCTAGAAATAAAAATGACCATAAAGTGAACAAACAAATGAAAAGTTGGTAAATGTAGTTGTACCATACAACACAAAGGGTTAATTTCCTTGCTATATAAAGGTCTTCTAGAAATCAACAAGGAAGAGACCCGTAAACTAATTGAAAGTTTTGCAAAGGATGTTTGAAAGAAATATAACTTGCTCTTAAACAGATAAAAAGATGTTTTACCTCACCCTAAGAAAAGAAGTTAAGTAGACAAGTCAAAAACTACAATAAGCTATTTGTCTTCACGCTTCCTGAGATGCTGTGCCTACCTACGTGCCAGGACCTCTGTCCACTGACAAGCGCAGGATCTTCCTCATCCTGCCTCTCTTCATCTTGGACTCCCCCTCTTGCCTCCTTCTAGAAACCCCAACTGGATATAAGCCCACTAGAAAAAAAGGCTTCCCCTCTACTGGCCCCCGGATGTCCCCCTAGCTTCCAGGTTCTGACGATTCTAGACTGGCTTCCCCCAGTGGAGACTGAGCTCTGATTAGGATAAAGCTTAAAAACATGTTTCATTTTGTTTTTGTGTAGTACTGGGTCTATATCCAGGGAGCAATAACCTGGAATATTCTGCACTGATCAACTCACCATAGAGGGAAATGTTCTGTTCTTGAGATAAAGGGCATTCAAAGGAGGGCAACCACCAGGGTGATAGGTATTGAAACCATGTCATTCAGGAACCAGCTGAAAGAACTGAGGCTGTTAGGGTTACGGGGAACTACTGAAAGGAAACAGATGTCCTCCAACAGGTGGAGGGTGGTCTGCCCTGGGAGAGGAGGTTAAGCTTGCTGGGTACAGCTACTGAAGGCAGAACTCAGGATGAAGAGCAGAAGTCACTGGGAGAAGATATGATAAACTGCAGAACAAGCAGAGCTTGCTTAAAATGGAACGTTTGCCTTTTAGGGAATGACTTTTCTGTAGCTGACATATTCAAGCAAATAGTGGCTGATGGACTTTGAGGGAGAAATCCTTCTCAGAGAGGTTACCACTGGCCAACCCAAGCTCTCTCTTTCTCTTTCTTTCTCTCTGCCTCTCTGTATGTCTGTCTGTCTCTCTCTCTCTACCTCTCTCTCTCTCTCACACACACACACACACACACACACACACACACACACACACACATACCCCATTCTTTACCTTCCCCTTCCATACTTTAATTTTTATTTTAAAGTTTTTTCTCCGTACCATATATCAACATCCTATATATTCGACTTTTTAATCATGTTTATTGGCAGTCTCCCCTAACCGGAATGGAACTTCCTGGAGATGAGGGATTTGCCTGTCCTGTTTGTTGCCATATCCCCATCACTCAGGACATGCTTGGCACATAGTAGGCATTTATTGCTGAATGAATAAATGATCAGGGATCACTGTAGAAGGAGACTCTCCCTGGGGTGAGTAGTGGGTCTGATTATCTCTGTGTACTTTCCAGATCTGGAATCTTAGGATGTTATAAGCCTTACAAAGCAGGCCCCGTGTCTCCTGACACTTGCACCACTCTTGCCTGGAGAGGAGTATTGCTGAGAAAATCATTAAGGCCATGTGTGCAAATTTCTAAATAGGTGCAGAATGCGTGTGGCTGGCGCAGAGCAGGGCCTGATGCGTGGCTGCTGGGTGATGGGAAGAGGAAGGCCCCAGAGAAAGAGGGATTTGAAACATGAGCTACATACAGAGAAGGACATAGGTTTCGGGTGGGAATCTCAGCCTGTGAGCAAGTTACTTAATATCTCTGAAGCTGGGGCTTCCCTGGTGGCGCAGTGGTTGAGAATCTGCCTGCCAATGCAGGGGACACGGGTTTGAGCCCTGGTCTGGGAAGATCCCACATGCCGCGGAGCAACTAGGCCCGTGAGCCACAGCTACTGAGACTGCACGTCTGGAGCCTGTGCTCCGCAACGGGAGAGGCCGGGACGGTGAGAGGCCTGCGCACCGCGATGAAGAGTGGCCCCTGCTTGCCGCAACTGGAGAAAGCCCTCGCATAGAAACGAAGACCCAACACAGCCAAAAATAAATATAAATAAATAAATAAATTTATAAAAAAAAAAAAAAAAAAAGAATATCTGGCCCCAAGATGGGCCAGGCAAAAAAAAAAAAAAAAAAAAAATCTCTGAAGCTTAATTTCCTCATGTATACAAACCTTGCAGGACTGTAGTGAAAATGAAATGTGAATCACTGGGCCCAGGGCCAGTCACAGAAGTTTGTTGCTCAGAAAGTGCTTGCTCCCCTTTGGGTGATGGGTGTTGTGCTATTTAACTTGAGTTTTGACTGGGTGAGATTTTATAGAGATGTGTACAAAGGACTTGCAAAGTAGAGGGCAGGAGTAGACTCCAAAGTGGGGAGTCTAGACCCAAACCGCCTGGGTTCAGATCCTGGCTTTCACTTACTAACTGGGTGACCTTGAGCAAGTTGCTTGACCTCTCTGTGCCTCAATAACCTCATCTGTAAAATGGGGCTAATAATAGTACCTATGCTCTAGGTTCGTGTGAAGATTAAATGAGTTACCATATATAAAGCACTTAAAACAGTGACTAGCCCAATGTGAGCACTCTGTACAGGCCAGCTATTACGATTATTATGTATTCTGAAGTCAGTCTACCACAGATCCGTTTGGTTAAGGTCAGGAGGGAGACAGGGGAAGGTGGGGTGAAACCAGATACAACTGTCATAACAGTGTGAGCTCTGCCAGACAAGGCCTCTTCACACCCAAGGCCCAGCCCATTCCCCTCATCTACTTCCTTCAGAAGGCCTTTCCCAGCTGCCCTGCCCCTGGGTGCCTAGATCACCCTGGATTAGTGCTTTACATATCCTGCCTTGTACTATCATTTATGTTTTTATATTCTGCCCCACCCCAACTCAATTGTGAATTCACTGAGGAAGGCAAGAAAATACCTCTCAATCCTGTCCCTTTCCTCTGTACTCTGCCATGAATGTGAGGAGGAAGTGGGTTGGTGAGCATAGCTTTGGAATCAGGTGGTCTGCATTTTAATCCCAGCTCTCCTACTTCCTAGATATATGACGCAGGCCAGCTGCTTAACCATATGAGACCTCAGTTTCATCATCTATGAAATGGGGACAATATTATCACCTAGGGCTCTTGTAAAGGTGGAGATAATGCATGAAAAATATTTAGCACAGAGCCTGCGGCCATAATAAACATTCAGTAAGCCATAAATTTGACTATGCTTAAGGCCAAAGAGAACACTGCTAAGAAGTGACCCTATCAGAAGCACAGGCTGTGGTTTACAGTGGATTGGAGCAGAGAGCAAGGTGACGCGCCCACAGCAATGGTCCATCATTGACGTGATAAGGACCATGGGCCTACACTCCTCCGGCTCTCCACCCTCAAGGAGGAAGCACTAGTTGTTCAATTCCATGAAGATGACGGTCTTAGTTTCAGTAACAGAATGAGGAGTACCTACTATGCATTTCCTGGTTGTGATATTGTGCTGTAGTAATGTGAGATGTTACTGCTGAGGGAAGCTGAGTGAAGGGTATACCCAATGTCTCTAAATTATTCCTTATACCTGCATGTAAATTTTTGCAATTATCTCAAAAATCATTTAAAAATAAGTACCTGAATTAACTCATCTTTTGTGATCCCCTTCTTTGTGGCCTTCTTTCTCCCTAACTCCTTTTCCATAGCCCTTGATTATATCCCTGTGTCCTGCACACAGCAGCACTTACATTGAGTATCGATGCCCCACCAAAAACATGGGGAGAAAAGAACAACAATAATGGATTATAATTGAGTGTTTATGTGCCAGAATGGTTCAAAGCACCTTAGACATATTAACTCTTTTAATCTTTACAGTAACCCTTGAGGTTTTTATAACCCTCATTTCACAAGTGAGAAAAATCAGGCTTTGAGAAATGAAATAACTTGTTCAAGGTCACATAGCAGAGCCAAGACTCCAAATTTGCTGGGCTCCAAAGCCTCTGTGGCTACTCTTTGTAGATCTCATAAAATCTGAGAGTGCAATTATTAAAAATGACATTTTAAATGATTACTACAGTAAGTTTAATGAACATCCATCATTCCTGTAGATACAAAATAAAAGAAAAAGAATATTTTTCCTTGTGATGAGAACTCTTAGGATTTATTCTGTTAACGAATTTCATATATAAGATACAGTGGTGTTCATTATATTAATCATGTTGTACATTACATCCCTAGTAATTATTTATCTTACACCTGGAATTTTGTACCATCGTTTCATGATGTATGTAAGTCAAATCATACGCTGTACACCTTACACTTATACAGTGCCATTTGTCAATTATATCTCAAGAAAAATGGAAGGAAAAAACATTTTTTTCTTTTTGTTTTTAAATTGAAGCGTAGTTGATTTACAATATTGTGTTAGTTTCTGGTGTACAGCAAAGTAATTCAGTTATATATATATATATGATATACATGGGACATATATTCTTTTTCAGATTCTTTTCTATTATAGGTTATTACAAGATATTGAAGATAGTTCCCTATGCTATACAGTAGGTTCTTGTTGTTTATCTATTTTGTATATAGTGGTGTGTATCTGTTAATTCCAAACTCCTAATTTATCCCTCCCCCCTCTCCCCTTCTCCTTTGGTAGCCACAAATTTTTGTAAATAAGTAATAAATTTTGTAATAAAATTTTGTAGTAAAATAAATTCATTTGTATCATTTAAGAAAAAAATTTTTAATGTATTTTTTGACAAACGTTGGGGTTTTCTTTATCTGTGCTCAATGGGATCTGTAGACAGGCCCCCAGGAACCATACAACAATAAGGAATGGCAAACTCAGTCCCCCACCTCCATCAAGCCTTCGCCCAAATGTCTCCTTGTCCATGAGGTCTTCTCTAGCCTCCATATTAAATGTTGGCAAATCCCCTACACAAACCTACCCCTGCTAGGTGACCAGCTGTCCTAGTTTACCAGGAACTGAGGGGGTTCCCAGGGTACATGGCTTTTCAGGGTTTTTAAAAAATTTTTTTTGCTGCATTGGGTCTTCGTTGCGGTGCGCGGACTTTCTCTAGTTGCGGCGAGCTGGGGCTACTCATCATTGCAGTGCACAGGCTTCTCATTGCGGTGGCTTTTCTTGTTGTGGAGCACGGGCTCTAGGTGCACGGGCTTCAGTAGTTGTGACTCGCGGGCTCCAGAGCGCAGGCTCAGTAGTTGTGGTGCATGGGCTTAGTTGCTCCGCGGCACGTGGGATCTTCCCAGACCAGGGCTCAAACCCATGTCCCCTGCATTGGCAGGCAGATTCTTAACCACTGCGCCACCAGGGAAGCCCGGCTTTTCAGTTTTAGAATCAGGATAGTCCCTGGCAAACCTGGAGGAGTTGGTCACCCCACCCTGCTCATTCAACCTTACCTCCCTTCCTGACAAACCAGGAAGATACCGAGGGGCAAAACATTCCAAGTAGAGGCCATAGCAAGTACAAGCCCCTGAGGCAAAACACGCTTGGAAGGTCGAAGGAAGAGCGAGGCCAGGGTGGCTGGAATGGGATAAATGGGAGAGAGCTGGTGGGCAATTAAGACAGAGAGTTGGAGGAGGGGGCAGATCATGTAGTGCTTTGTAGTCTTGGTAACGGCTTTGGATTCTGCTTTGAGTGAGAAGGAAGCCATCAGGGTGTTTGAATAAAGAAGTAACATAACCAGACTTACATGTGGAATTCTGGGGATAAAAGATTAGATTGGGAATAAAAAAGAATGGGCTACATGCAGCGTGGTGTCCTGGATTGGAGCAAACAGAAAAAGTACGTTAGTGGAAAAACTGATGAAACCCTAATAAAGTCCGGAGTGCAGCGAATAGGAATGTTCCAATGTTAGTTTCTTTATTTTGACAAATGTACCATAGTAATATAAAATGTTAACATTGGGAGTAACTGGGTGAGAGATACATGGGAACTCTCTATATTATCTTTGCAACTTTTCTGTAAACCTGAAATTATTCCAAAACAAAAACAAAAAGTTAAGAGAGAGAGAGAGAAATGAGAGAAGATAAAAAGGAACTAGTAAGTACAGACAACTCTCTCTTCTCTTAAGATGCAACAGTTTGTGGATGAGTTTTGGGCTCTGCTGAAATTCTACCACTAAAACTTTCAGCTCTTTGGCAAAGACTCTTTCTTCCCTGCTCTAAAGCAAATACTCCTGCAAAAGATAATCCATTAACATTTATTAGTCATTTATACCTTAGTATAAATTAGTTTATCAGCTACTTTTCTGAGAGCAAATGGGGCAAGAAGGCAGGAAGTCAGGGTTTCTTTCCTTCATAATTCAGTCTAGGACTAGACTTCTTGAGTGAGGTACCTTATGCATGGTTAGCTTTTACTTTCATTCTTTGCCTTACACAAATGTAAACGCATATCGTTCTTAGGGGTTTTTTTTCTCTCTCTCTCTCTCTTTTTTTTTTTTTTATGGTTGCTTACAAAATTAGCAAAAAACTGGGGCAGAAACTTGTTTTCTCCCTTGGTTGCAAACACTTTTAGGAAGTTGCATTTTTACAACTGCTTTGCTCCTGGCAGTAACCCAAGGGTAATCCACTACAGAAAACCATATCTGAAACCCCCAGATGGCATTGCCTAGCCAGAGGATGGTGGCAGGAATGGCAGTCTCTCTGAAAATTACATGTTCTTGCCTTATCTCACTGTCACAGAGCCTTGAAGTTTTTGCTTCTCCTGTTATTAGGCTGAGAGTATTAGATTCCTAGGAGTAGGAGAGAAACCATAACAAGATGAGAAGATCTTATAAAGAAACTGTTCTATGCATCCTTTTTTTCTGAGTCAAATACCATATGTGGAACTTTATAATCCATTATTTATAAATGTCTTATGAATGATAGCAATGTATATTTTGAACTAACCATATGTTATATAAGAAATTTCACAGTGCTACAAAACAACAAAACTTTAACTTTTCGAGGATGAAATTGTACTTAAATAATTTTTATTTCATCAAAAGCAAAAACTTTAATTTCCAAAGGCAGGGGGAAATATATGCTAGCCAATTAGTAACTGTGCAATTTCTATTAAACCTTAAAATACCGCTGAGTTTATTACTACACATGAAATCATTAGCTCCATAAAATGTGCATTGTTGTTTTTTATTAGAAAAAAAATCCAACCATAGTATCCTTTTCAAATTTTTAATGTTATAATGGATCCTTTTTGATCTTTGTACAGCAAAGTTCTCCTTGGCCTGTGAGGCCCATCAGCTCCTTCAGGGCCAATCTATAGAAAAATGAGAACCCGTCCAAGACTTCATTAAAGTGAAACACAAAACCTTTTAAGTTGATTGGATGTTCAACCTAAAAACACAGTGTGAGTGGAACCCAGGATTCTTGTTTCATCAGTAATTCAAAATGCTGTGATTTTACCTGGAAAGGAAAGGGAGTCCTTAGCTCGCCTTTGCACAGTATCAGAAGGCTCCTTTGGCTTGGGTGGTTGGGAAGGGCCCCCTGGGAAAGTGACATTTAAACTGAGACCGAGGCCGGTGCCAACTTCATGGGGGTGAGACCTGTGTGGTCACAGAGGGCCCCATACTCAGAAGGGCCTCTGCTTGGTTTAATGCTCTGCTGTTACCATCTTGAAATTCTGAATAACTTTGGAATAAGAGGCCCTGATTTTCATTTTGCACTGGGCCCTGGAAATTATGTAACCAGTTCTGCCTGGTAGAGAATAGTGCTTTGTGGAATATTTGTTGAATGGATGGCAAGAAGGAGCCAGCTGTGCAAAGAACCTGATGGATGTACCGGGCAGAAGGACCGGCAAATGCCGAAATCTTGGTGTATGTGAGCTGGACCACCATGCTGTGCATTTCCGGGTCCATCACGCACCCTGCAGCCTACCGAATGCCCCTCCCAGAGTTATGCAGTGCACAGCCTGCACGTCTGTACATGGTGGTCCTGTGGGCAAGAAACAGGAAAGCCAGTGTGGATAGATCATTATGGGGTGGAGGAGAGCCAGTGTAGACAGATTATTACAAAGGGGAAGAGAGTGGTATGATATGAGATGGGAGAGTCAGGCGGCAGTCAGATCACATAGGGCCTCATAGACCGTGGTGTTAATCTTGGATTTTATTCTGAGATGAGATGGAACGCAGATGAGTTTTAAGCAGACGACTGACATAATACATTTTACATACAAGATGACTCCAGCTTCAGTGTGGAAAACGGATGGAGGGGGTCAGAATGAAAGCAGGGAGACTGGTTAAGGGCCCAGGTTAGTGATTGTGTCATGGTAGCTTGGACTTTGGTGGTAACAGCAAAACATGAAGTATGAGCTGATAGGTATATATTTTAGAACCAGTAGAAGTATTTACTAGCAGTATTTATGCCTGGTTTCTGCTGGCAACTAGTAACCTGGTTTGTTCTACATCATAGGAAATCACTGAATTCTCAAGGTCATCCAACATGTCAGAGTTGATGGAGTCCTGTCTGACTCACCTGCTACAAGAATACACAGTTGCATCACAGATCTGGGCTTATTCAATTTAGATGATGAAGTCATGCTCATATATGAAACAAGGAACCTGAAATTTGTGGATATATTTATCTTTGGTTATCAAGAATCTCTTTCATATCAATAGGAAAGAAAACCATAAAAAAAAGCTATCTAAAGTACTCAAGACAGAACTGCTGTATCATAATGACTGTGTTCCCATAGTGATCTCACAATATATGCAAAAACCTGGGGCCACTTTGCAGTCAGCACACAACTACGGATTGATAACGAGCCCGTCGGTGGATGGTGGGAGTCTGCCTGTAGCTGCAAAGTCCTTCCAACAGGCAAAAACATTCACCAGGAGCAGGATGCTGAAAGCTGCCATAGAATTCAGCTGCCTTGAAAGTACCCTGTTACACAATTATCAAACACTTAGGAACATAGGATAAAAAAGTTGAACACTTTGGAGATAAGCAACTTTGCATGGTGCCAAGTTCATGATCAACCTGCAGTGAATAAGGTCACATCAGTGGGGTTTGTCCTTGATGGAGGTGTCCAGCATCTTCAGCAAGTCAAGATGTTTGCACTTGAAAATGCATGGAAGGTAGGATCAGCTGTGCGATGGATTTGAACTTGGGTCCTGCTTTTTAGTCATCAAGCTCCTCTTTTGCACTGGGCTGGCAGAGCATGGTAGGTAAGGGTGTGACAACAACTGTTTCACATTGCTCTGAAGCTGGGATGCAGGGTGAGACATGACACAAGGACAAGGGCAACATGACTGTGGAATGCTTAGGAGGAAAGGGAAGCCCATAAAGCCCAACCTGGTGTCACAATTAGACTCGGGATGGGTCAGTGCAAGCCAATGGGAGGCAGAAAGAACCATGACAGTTTTGGAAACCAGTCCTACAGACGGCTAGAGAGCCACAAACCAGAAGTCAGCTTTTATACCCCAGCTCAGTGTCGGGAGAATGCTAAGGCCTCCGGCACAGATAGTGTTAGGAGGGAGCAACAATGGCTGCCTCAACACCTCGTAAGGGGAAGGCTAGAGCCAGAAGACGTGGCTGGTCTGGCTCTGCTGCCTACTAGCTGTGGAACCTTCGGTATGTCTCCTAAGTTGTCCGAGTCGCAGCTTTTCTCATCTGTCACCAAAGACTACTTCTGAGGATTTGTGCCATATGTCACCACTGCAGCATTTGACACTGGTACCACCCTGACCTTAAGGTGCCTTCCTTCCTCCACTGAGTTCTCTAATGCCCTTGTCTTGGTCCCAGTACCACAATGACCACTCTTCATTGAGCCTGTCTTCCGGCACTGACCTTGAATATCAGTGTCCCCCACGCTAGTGCCCCTTCCTGTGTCACATGCTGGGCAATCCAGTTCACGCTCAAGCTCCCATCACCATGGCGTTTGCCAGTCTCTGTCTCCAGCACCAACCTTTCTCAGGGTCCTTGAACAAGTGTTTCCAACTGCCTACAGATCTGGATATTTCTCCCTGGACATTCCTCGGTCAGCTCAAATTCATTATGTCTAGTGTCAAATTTCATATTCTCCTTTCTTTTCTCTTCCCCTAGAGTCTCTACCCCAGGCAACACCATCACCAACTACCCACCTAGAAACGCAGGAGTTGTCACTTCTCCTTCCTCTCCCTCACCGTAGGATCAAAACAGAATCTACTTCCCAAATACATCCCTTCCTCTCCAATACATAACCACTACTTTAATAGGAGTAGTTCCCGTCACTTTTTTGCCTGTCCTGTTGCAGTAGTGACGGAGGCTACTAATTTTCTGCCAGTGTTCATTCCCTGATGTTTCTTTTAGTACAGAACTGCAAGTTTTAGCTGGACACAGACTGCCCAGTTAGAGCCTACGTTTCCCAAGGTCCCTCACAGTTAGGTGGCCACATGGACACATGGCTAGGTATCAGCCAATAGGATGTCAGAGGAAGTTATGCATTCACCTTCCAGGCACTTTCTTTGAAAAGGAAATAGTTTGCCCTCTCTTTGCTTCCTTTCCACCTTTCCACAGGCTCATCCCACAGTTTTGACCTGATAGATGAGGAAAAAATTCTTAGGTGAGTGTTTCTCAAACTTGGGTGTGCCTCAGAATCACCTGGAGGGCTTGCTAAAACACAGATTGCCGGGCCCCACCATATGCATTTCCTTTTATTTTTTTTGTAATTAATTAATTAATTAATTTATTTTTGGCTGCGTTGGGTCTTCGTTGCTGTGCGCGCGCTTTCTCTAGTTGCGGCGAGCGGGGCTACTCTTCATTGCGGTGCGCGGGCTTCTCATTGCGGTGGCTTCTCTTGTTGTGGAGCGCAAGCTCTAGGAGCACGGGCTTCAGTAGTTGTGCCTCACGGGCTCAGTAGTTGTGGCTCGCGGACTCTAGAGCGCAGTCTCAGTAGTTGTGACGCACGGGCTTAGTTGCTCTGCGGCATGTGGGATCTTCCCGGACCAGGGCTCGAACCCGTGTCCCCTGCATTGGCAGGTGGATTCTTAACCACTGCGCCACCAGGGAAGTCCACCATATGCATTTCTAATAAAGTTCCCAGGTGATTCTGATGCTGCTGGCCCAGAGACTACACTTTAAGAACCACTGTCTTGGGGGATAGTAGAGAAACAAGATGAAAAGGAATCTCAGTCCCCAAATGGCCTTATGGAATAGTGCCATTTTTGTGGCCCTTGACCACTCATTTTTAGACTGTTAACATAAGAAAGAAGGAAACTCTTCTGTTTGGGTCTTATTTTGAGTCTCTATGGTGCAGAAGCTTAGCCTGTACCCCCAATATGCACCCTGGAGTCCATCCTTTATGATTCAACTTACATGATATTTTCAAATCACTGATCTGACTTGGCATTCCCGTTTTAAATTTCTCAAATCTTTATTTTTTTTAAAAAATTATTTATTTATTTATTTATTTATTTATGGCTGTGTTGGGTCTTCGTTTCTGTGCGAGGGCTTTCTCCAGTTGCAGCGAGCGGGGGCCACTCTACATCACGGTGCGTGGGCCGCTCACTATCGCGGCCTCTCTTGTTGCGGAGCACAGGCTCCAGACGCACAGGCTCAGCAATTGTGGCTCACGGGCCTAGTCGCTCCACGGCATGTGGGATCCTCCCAGACCAGAGCTCGAACCCATGTCCCCTGCATTGGCAGGCAGATTCTCAACCACTGCGCCACCAGGGAAGCCCCAAATTTCTCAAATCTTGCCTTTTGCCTAGCACAGGTTAACTCAACCAGGTATCCTGACAAATGATGAGACCTGGAACATTGTGAAAAGGGGCAGAAATCCAGGCAAACTGGGAATTGGGCAGGATCCTCATACTCCTCAGGCCACAGTGAGAGATTTTCAAACTCCAAGTGCTCCAAGGGAGAAAGTAGACAGTAAATATCTTGTCAAGGCAGATAATAATAATAACTAGCATCCCTGGAATTATATGCCAGGCATATAATTGCCCCGTGGGGGATCGACTACTAATATTTCCATTTTGCCAGTGAAGGGACAGAGACACAGAAGTAAGGAAACTGTTTGTGGCAGCCCCCGAGGGTGCCCTGCTCAGAGCCCCTCCAGGGAGGAGGACTTGCTGCCTAGCTGTCAGCAGACAGCTTCCTCCTTCAGGGTCTGCCCCAGCCATAGAGATCCACATCACCTGAGGTCATGCCCTGCCTGGGCATCTGGTGCCTGGGCACGGTGAGGGATAAAGCCCTGGTCGTTTTGGCCTGATACAGGACAACTTGGATTGGCCATCTTCCTTAGCTCCCTGTCAGGTTGGCCGAGACTTTTTGGGCCACCCTTTGATTTCCTCCTCTGCCCAACACTGTTTCTTCCCTCTTCCTCCCAGGCCTTGATTTCTAATAGCCATTTCGCACTCCCAAGTACATCTCAGAGAACCCCACCAGCGACCCTGCCTGAAGTTATGGAACTAGTGAGTGGCGAGCCTGGGCTTCTGACACAAGCAGTCTCTCCACAATCGCAGTTCCACAGCAGGTTGCAACACCTACTCATGGGATAGATTCAAGTTCCTTAGGGTGGCGTTCAAGGCCCTGGATAATTTGATTCCAATCTTCTTTGCTCACCTTAGTTCCCACACTCCCCACGACAGGCCCTATTCCATTGCCATACCAAGCATTCACTCAAGGGGCATTTTGACTGGAAGGCCCTCCCTCCTCCCAGTGAGGTCCTTCCAGGTCCAGCACAAACACCATCTTGTCCGTGAGGCCTTTCTGAAACCCCTAGAGAGTAAGAAACATCACAGGGTAGGCCTACTTCAAATTCCAGCTCCATGACATAGCTGTGAGACTTAGACAGAATTCTGTAACTCCATCTCCTACCTTATATAATACAGGGCTAATAAAAACTACCTCGCTGGGCTGTGAATTAAATAAAATCTGTAAATCACCTAGCTCAGTGCTCCCCAACCTTTAATGAGCATAGAGATGTCCTGAACATCTTGTTAAAATGCAGATTCTGAATCAGTGGGTCTGGAGTAGGGCCTGAGATTCTGCATTTTGAACAAACACCCAGGGAATGTAGCTGCTGGTGGTCCGTGGACCACACTTTGAGTAGCAAGGCCCTAGCCCAATACCTGGCACTTAGTAGGCACTCAGTGATGTTTGCTTCTCCCCATTCCCTGCTCTACTCTTTCCTCTTGGCGCCTATAACATTTTGTTCCTACAAAATGCATAATGCTCACCACACGTACTTTAGTTAGTTGCTATATCTGTGTCTCCGGCCAGACGGTGAGCAATCTGAGGATAGAAACTGTATTATCTTCCTCTCAGTATCACTGGTACCCAGCATAGGGCCAGGTATATAAAAAGGAATCAATAAATGTTTGATGAACTAAGCCTATAAAATGGAAATACAAATATCAACTCTGCCTGTCTCAACAAGTTTTGTAATGAGCAAATGTGATAATTTGGGAGAGTGTGGAAACATGCATCGTGTGCTACAAATATAAAGCATTATTATCCTTCAGCTTTCCACTCTGCATCAGTTCAGATTTATGCAGTTGAAGTACGTTTACTTGTGGCAGTTGCTCAGACTCTGATGATTATAAAACTCAGATTCATCTATGGTTTAAAAATAAACCAAATTCTCTTTGGGATAATAACTATGGCACTATCTGCCTATGGTAAGAAACTAACTATAGTGATGTAAATGAAAAGGGTGTATCGTTCAATCAATCAATCAATCAATCAAGAAGCAGGCTCTGAGTACCTCTCTCCAGGTGGCACTGGGCTTTCTTATTTACCTCCTCCAAATGAGCAAGTGATACCAGCCTTATCGTCTCCCGCCTGATTGAAGGTGGGGAGATTCACACAGGGAGGGCAGGCTTAGAAGCAGGGTAAATGTGAGAGCAGTTCAGAAAGCAACTCAGAGCCAGGCTTGAGACTAGGGAGAAAACACACATGTCCTCTTGGAGGGAGGGGTGACGATCCAAGTGGCTATACCTGGTGACTCTGCCTGTGCCATAGCAGATGGTCCCAGGAGTTTGGGGAGGGTGGGCCTTGAAACTAGCCACCTGGAATTCATTCCTGGAAAATAGGTTACCCCTGGGGGGAGGGGGGGGCGACGGTTGGGTGGGTGGGGGGATCATGCAGTGATTCACCTGAAATACATTCAGGTATGTTTTCCTTTCGTGTTGCAAAAGATGATGCCAGGCAGGCCACCACCAAGGGCACTGCTTCTTGGTGGCAGTGATGGTAGGTGGTGGTTTGAGGGGGCTGAGACAAGTCATTGAGAAGACCTTGCCTCAGCTTAGGGACCTCTGGGCAACTATAAGATTCTAACATGGGGGATTGGGGCAGTGGGGGGCAGAGGTTAATGTGAAGGCAAAATTCCAAAATGTAGCAACCTGGGACCTTTAGTAAGGCAGAGCTGTTGTGACAGTTTCATATAGATCAGGAATAAGTGCCTACAAACCAATAAAATAATATTTTAAAAAAATTATGATGATAATGAGTTAAAGTTCATGGCAAATTTTTTTTTAAGTTTTTATTGAATTTGTTACCATATTGCTTCTGTTTTATGTTTTGGGTTTTTTTGGCCGCGAGGCATGTGGGGTCTTAGCTCCCCAACCAGGGATCGAACCCACACCCTCTGCATTGGAAGGCTAAGTCTTAACCACTGGACCACCAGGAAAGTGCCCATGGCAAATTTTTTTTAAAAAAGCAAAATACAAGCCATGTGTTGAGAATGTTCAAAATTAGTTGAATACATATGTGTATATCATTCATAAAAATATTAATTCTGGTTATACTTGGGTGATTTTAATTTCTATGTTTACTTTTTTCTGTATTGTTTCTAATTAATATGTATAATTTTATTACCTGGAAAGTGTTTTCCTTATAAAAACAAGAAAAGATTAGAAGTAAATGAACCAAACGATGATTAGTAATTACCTGTGAATTATGGGCTGATGAATTTTTCTATTTCTTAATTTTATTTCTTGTATATTCTACAGAAATGTATATTGCTTTTATAATTTAAAATGTTAAGTTTTTTCTTAAGGTATGTATTAGCAGTAGGAAATAAGGAAAAGTTCATAGTTGCCCTGTTCCAAACCTCAAAATGATCCCTGATTCCTTTCTCTTATCTCCTGCACCTAACTTATCAGCAAGCTGGGTTGACTCTGTCTCCAAAACATATTCAGAATCTCATCATTTCTCCTCTTCCACCTTTATCTCCACCTTGGTTCAAGCCTATCACCTGAATTATTCTGCAATTACCTCCTGTTTTCTCTGATTCTCTGCCATGTATAATCTCTTCTCCACATCATAGCCAAAGAGAGCTTTTGACTCATAAATAGGATCATGTGTGTCCTCTGCCTAGAACCTTCAATAGCTCCCCATTACCCTTACAATAAAATCCAGGCTCCCCACCCCAGCTGGAGCCTATCTCTCCAACCTCCTCTTCTACACCTCTTCCCCACCTCTTCCCCTTGCTCCCTTCACTCTGACCACATTGTTCTTTATGTTTCTCAGCTTAGGAGAGCTTGCCTTTGCTGTTCCCTCTACCTTAGAATGCTCATCCCAAAGTCCACTTCTTCCTTCTCACTCAGGTCTCAGCTTAAACTTCAGAGAGGCCTTGTATGACTGTCTTCATCTAAAGTAGCCTGCCAGTCCTCTCTGGCTCATCACTCTGATGGCATGTTCATAACACCTGATATTTTCTAACTGCTTGCATCAGAAAGTAAAGAGGAGCAACCTTGTCCTCATTCACCCTGGTATTCCTAAAAACCTAGAACAGAGCCGAGCACATAAGACCTGCCCAATATTTAAGAGTTTATGGGGAAGGTAACTAATGTAATTCCAAGTCTAGACTCATCAAGGCACAGGAAAGCACAATTCTTTTCTCTGGCCAATTCTGAGAGGCTTCATGGAAAAGGTGGGAGATTCGGGGAGGTTCACAAATCCCACACACTGGTCCCAGCCATCTTTTTTGGTATTTCCAGACACTTTCTTAAAAACCTTTCTTCATAGTATCCTTACTCTTTCTTCTCACTAAATTCCTGCATGTCCCCCTCATCAATTTGATCTCTAGCCCAACTCCAGGAGAAAGTTTATATAACAACCGTGTCAGCCTGGGGACCTGTTCCTCCTGCTGGTGTTAATTCTCAGAACACACAGGGTTCCGAAAGAGAGACTCCTTCCTCACCCCACCTTTCCCTACCACTCCGCATGGGATGCGCTGATACAATGGGAGAGAGGTTTCTGGCAGAGGGTGCTGTGGGGGGGGGGGGGTCTCTGAATGCAGGTCCAAAGGCTCTGCACGCTGTGGGCTGTGGAGCATAGGGACCCACGTGGCATCTGGCTCCTCTCGCGGTAACTGTGCTCAGGGAGAACTAGTGCAGCAAAAGGCCTGCCTTTGGGAAGTTACCTGACTACTTGGCATTTGATAAGTCAGCTTATGCCCTCCTATAGAGGGATGATTTTGAACGTATTTGATTCAGTGATGTATGTACATAGGCCCTGGGCGGTCTCCTAGGTCCCTTCTCCTGGATGCAACCACTTTGACCATCTGATAGACGGTTACTTAATTCACGGGATTTAGATAAGGTTACCGGTTAAGAAACTTAGGGACTGCAAATATTTTCTCCAGCCCTTCCCACATTTTTGATGATCACAAAGACACTATGTAATGAATATCAGACACAAAATCAGGAGACTGTTTGCCGATACTTTTTTTTTTAATACCTATGTAATTTATTTATTTATTATTATTATTTTTTATTTTTTTGGCTGTGTTGGGTCTTCGTTGCGGTGCGCGGGCTTCTCATTGTGGTGGCTTCTCTTGTTGCGGAACACGGGCTCTAGGGGCGCGGCCTTCAGTAGTTGTGGCTCACAGGCTCAGTGGTTGTGGCTCACGGGCTTAGTTGCTCCGCGGCATGTGGGATCTTCCCGGACCAGGGCTCGAACCCGTGTCCCCTGCATTGGCAGGCAGATTCTTAACCACTGAGCCACCAGGGAAGTACGCTGATTCCTTTTTTCTTTTTTAAATGTATTTTATTGAAGTACAGTTGATTTACAATGTTATGTTAGTTTCTGGTGTACAGCAAAGTGATTCAGTTTTATATATATATGTATATATATATATACACGTATATATTCTTTTTCATATTCTTTTCCATTATGGTTTATTACAAGATATTAAATATAGTTCCCTGTGCTGTACAGTAGGTCCTTGTTGTTTATCCATTCTGTATATAATGGTTTGCATCTGCTGTTTGCTGACTTTTAATTCAAATTCTTACCAGGCTATCACCTGACTCTTCAAGGCCCCGGGTGGGCCTATGCTGTTTACTGTAGTTGAACAGATTTCCAGACAAACTAGAGAATCTGGAATCTAGGACAAGCTCCACACCTAGGCAGATAACACCCATGTGGTGATTTCCGAGATGAAAAGATTCGCTGGCCTTCTGGGACAGCACAGTGCCCTCTCATCTGCCCTAAGCAGCACGGTGCAATGTGGAGTTACACAAAGAACATGTGCTAGACAGGCCTGGATTCAGAGCCTGTGTCTGCTTCCTGTGAACTGTGTGACCTGGGCCATGTTGCTTAACTTCCCTGAGGCTCTTTCCTCTAGTGTAAAATCAGAACAGTATCTACCTCGTAGGGCTGTTGTGAGGATGAAATGAAATGATATGTGCAAATGGGCTCTCACCAAGTAGACATTCCTTGGTTTGTTAAATAACTTAGGATCCACTGAAAATTCAGATGACCTCACCCAAAAGTGTCTTACGTGACTGTCCCCATCTGACTCTATGTAGTATCAGCATCTGCTGGTCTCCAAGGATGAGTCTCTACCTTCCTGTTTGGAGTCAGACCCTCCACAGGTGATCCCACTGCACCCCTCATCCTGTCTCCTCCAACATCCTCTTCCATCATTAACTTTTTCTCTCCTGTATCTTGAGTGTCTCTTGCCCATTGGCTCTTTGTTCTCAAGCTTGCTCAAGTCTCTTATGCCAAGACAAAAGGTCCATCAGTGAATCTTGTGCCCTCCACTAACTCCTACTCTTTTGCCTCTCTTCTAACAAGCTGTTTTTTTCTTTTAATGAAAAGTTTTAATAAACTTAAAGAAGACCCGGGTGACTGGTCAGATCACTCTGGCTGGAACAGAACTGCCAGGGTCTGCTCAAGGCTAAGTAGGCCTCCCTCCTCCTTACAGGGCTGGCTTCCATGTTGATGGTAAATGAGGAAGCCTTTGGATCCGGCTGAGGCCTGGAGTAGGGCAAGAAGGACCAAACAGTGATGAAGAGAAGGGGCCCAATTCCTCCTCACTCTTCCCTGCTTTTAAGAGATTCCAGGTGAAAGACCAGCCTTCCTTCAGAAGCGTCATACACAGCATTTTAACTGAGTTCAAGTTTGACCTGGGAGGGAAGGACATCCTAGGGCTCCCCCTTCCCCCGGAAGTTAGAGGAATGCACGTTAAATAAGTCCCAAGTCACATCCTCAGTTTCTCCTCCAGAACGAGCCTGGGCCCCATGGGAATTGGGAATCTGATACTCCACAATATGGTGGCTCTCTAGACACTGGAAATTGAGGGGCTGGGTAACGTATGAGGAAATCAGAGCAGGGGCACTAACTAAAGGGAAAGGGGCTCAGGAGAGCATGCTGATTCTGAGGGTTGACAGATGGTCTTTCTCTCCTTCCTGCCATATTGCATCCCTGAGAGCTGTAATCACTTCTGCGGAGCCCTGTGGGTTGCTGCTCCCCCATGAGAGGGGTCTCTGTTGGCATGGGAGACTGGAATCCATTATCCACCAGTGGAGGGAAGCAAAAGATGGAGAAGGTTAAGTGGAGTGATTTGGGGGAAAGAGAACACCCCTGAATCCTCTACCAGTATTGGCCTCAGGGGTTCTTCCTTTACTTTAGGGTTCTTGTTCCCAATCACTTGACTCTTAGGCAAGAGGGAAAGCAGAAAGGAAACGGGGCCCAACAAAATGATTGTGGTCTACACCAGCATCTCAGGATTGAGAAGCTCAGCCAGCCTTATGAAAAAATGATCCACTCTCACTGTCTTCCCCTCCTCCACTCCCATTGGCTCCTGCCACACCCCTGGGGCTACCTTTCCCAGGGTTACTGAAGACTCCCTTTTCTTGGGTCTTTGTTGCTGCACGCAGGCTTTCTCTAGTTGTGGTGAGTGGGGGCTACTCTTCGTTGTGGTGCGCGGGCTTCTCATTGCGGTGGCTTCTCTTGTTGCGGAGCACGGGCTCTAGGCACGTGGGCATCAGTAGTTGTGGCACACGGGCTCAGTAGTTGTGACTCACGGGCTCTAGAGCACAGACTCAGTAGTTGTGGCGCACGGGCTTAGTTGCTCTGTGGCATGTGGGATCTTCCCGGGCCGGGGCTCGAACCCGTGTCCCCTGCATTGGCAGGTGGATTCTTAACCACTGCACCACCAGGGAAACCCCCCAGGAGATACTTTTAAGTCCTTAGTTCCTGGATCTCTCTTGGGAGTTGCCGCCCCTCCTCCTTGAAACGGTTCCCTTGGCTCCTGAAACTCTTCCATTCTGCTTCTCCTCTTTGGTATCAGGGCTTTTGTTCCTCTGCATGGGTTCTTCCTCTGCCTACCCACTAAAAGTTGCTCCCAAGGATTTTCCCTTGGACCCTAGTCCTTCTTTGTCTTGCTTGGGCAACTTCATCCAGTTTCAGGCTTTAAATACCACCTCTGTGGAGAACTTTCACGTCTTTACATCTAGCACTGACCTCCTCTCTGAGCACCCAGAAACTATATACTACTAAATGCTGAGCATCTCTACTTGGAGATCCCGCGGATACCTCACTATTAGCATTTTCAAAACTAACCTCACTATTTTCACCCCACTTAATCCCTCACCCCCTAGATTCTATGAAACAAACCCTGGGACGCTCCCACCTCTATTCCATATGTGAGTTCATGGCACTGCCATCCACTCAGACACCCAAACCAGAACCTGGGTATTCGCTTAGGCTCCTGTCTCCCTGATCCTTCCTTTTGACGTTGAATGTCCAAATGCTAAATCCTGTTGGTGTTTGCTTCTGAAATGTTTCAATTCCACTGTAAGAATTCAGAACTATCTTTCTTCTGGGCTATGACCTCTTAATTGCCTCTGGACCAGCTGCTTCTTAAAACCATATCCTACCGATAGATTTCATATTCATGTTCTCCTAGAGCAGGAGTGATACATCCAAATTTGCCCTGTCATCCTCTTGCTTAAAAAACTCGAATGACTCCCTCCTGCCCATTAGACTTGAGGCTCTCCTTGATTTGACCCCTCTATTTCTCCAGCTACCCCGCAACTTACACTTGCTCATTCTCTTCTCTGTGCCCTGGATTATGCTGGGACCTCCCTGCCCACCTCTCTTTACCTGCAAACTCTCACTCAGCCTTTAAGATACAACTCAGATGTTATCATGTCCAAGAACCCTCCTCTGAATCCTCAGGTGGCTTGCGGCCCCCTGTCATTTATCCTGTGACTATGTGTCTTCGGGAGTAATTGGGAAGACCAGCACTCAGTCTCCTAAGGTCTTCCCTTGGTGAGTTTACCAGTCCAGCGTCTGGTACTCAACCTGGCAGATTCAGAAACCTGATTTCATCAGCATATTGAAAATGGATCCATCTCTTAGTGGCAGACTCAAATTACCTAACTTCTTGAAAAATGTATAAAGTCAGAATATCAAAAATTAATTATAATAAGAATTATAACTTTCCTAAGGATGGCAATCCTGGAGTGCCAGAGACCAGTGCCTTCTTTCCCTGCGGAAAGACCTACCTGTAGAGGCGAATGAGAATCAGAACAATGGAAGTTAGATGAATCAAACAACTCTTGGAATCAGGCTGAAAAATCTGATGCCTCTATCTCCACACTAGGAAAGGGCTTGCCAATGGGACCGTAATATTAGAAGTCTGTTAACTAATGTTCCCTTTTCCCTGGCCAAAGCCAGGATAGTCACTGCCAATCTTAGTCTTTGTCATTCCTGTTTTATTTCCCCTGCCCCCTGGTCTGAGTGCTCCTCTCCCTCATTAATTCTTTAGTGAAGTTACTGAAGAGGCTTGTTAGCTAAGGCCATCCTTTTGGCTTTTGCTTTGATCCTTTAAGTGTGGATTTCATAGTTTGAGAACTCAACCTTATTTCCAGGTTCTTGATGGAGGCCTCTCTGTAGCAGCCAAATAGAAACTAGAAACTCTAACATTATCCGTGCTTGTCAGAAACAGGGGGCCAAGGCCTTGGAGGGGAGGCAAGGTGAGGGGATGAGGGGAATGGGGAGAAGTTTAAAGATTGATTCCCTCTTCTACCTCCATTCCAGTGCAAATTCCAAAAGCAGCAGGCTTTTTAAAAAAATTAATTAATTTATTTACTTATTTATTTTTGGCTGCGTTGGGTCTTCGTTGCCGCTCGCGGGCTTTCTCTAGTTGCAGCCGAGCGGCGGGCTACTCTTCGTTGTGGTGCACGGGCTTCTCATTGCGGTGGCTTCTCTTGTTGCAGAGCACAGGCTCTAGGCGCGCGGGCTCAGCAGTTGTGGCTCATGAGCTCAGTAGTTGTGGCACGCGGGCTCAGTAGTTGTGGCGCACGGGCTTAATTGCTCCGCGGCATGTGGGATCTTCCCAGACCAGGGCTCGAACCCGTGTCCCCTGCATTGGCAGGCGGATTCTTAACCACTGTGCCACCAGGGAAGCACTATATTTGTTTGATTTATTAATTTTATGAGAATTACTTAAGAACTTGGGAAGGTGTGTTAATCAGAAAATTGATGTGTTTGAAAAACATAATCAAATTATTAAATGAACAAATGCAGTTTAAAATGATTAACCAAGTGGATCAGACATCAGTTTGTTAGATTTATAAATAGAATAAATGGATGTACTTCATGTAAAAGCTGATGCACAAATTTTGATTTTGGAAGTAATATTAATTTTAAAAACCAAAGTAACTTCTTAATAAATGTTTCAGGGTGAAAAGTCTTAATGCATTTTAAAAATCCTTTCTTCTATTTTTTTAATGCTACCATACAGAAGGTTCACAAGGAAATATACAAATCTATAAATGTGAATTTTGCTCAATAGTGAATTGTCGAGAAAGGAGCATTTGAGGCTGTGTGAGTAGGCGGTGAGTGTGCAGTTTGGGAAACAGAGACAGAGGTTAATAAAAATGACAAAATATAAACTCTTGACTTCTCGCCTTCTTTCCCGACTTGTTTTTCTGTTGCCTTCAACTAAACATCCTGCACCACCTTCAACTTTGTATTTTAAAAACTCAGCTCATTCTTCTTTATCCCTAGCTCTCTACTCTTGGCCTCAGCCAACTGCTTCCCTGTAAAAATAATGTGTTTATCGCACCACAATAAGCCCAGATCAATAGGCTGGAAACCTCGTAGCCGATTTTCACTCTTTTCTCTCCTCTCCCACTCTAAATCCATCACCCAGTTCTGATGGGCCTTTCTCTGCAAGGTCGACTTTCCTTCCCATTTTCTCAGTCACCGCTGCAGTCTATGACCACGTGGCCTTACACCAGGATTACTGTACCAGCCTTGGGTCAGTATCCTCTGCTGCAATTAATTCTACACAGAGCTGCCAGAAGAGTCATCAAACTTTGTTTTCATCTCTAATGTTTTATTTGCATGAGCTTTTACCAACTCCCCAATGTCTGTTGAATAAAATCTAAGCTCCCCTTGACATCTAAGGTCTTCTGTCAACTAGAAGTACTCCTCATCTTAGCATTCTCAGCTTTCATTACTTCTTGATGCAGCCCCTCTATTTTTGTCAGGCTAATTTGCTGGCTTTGCTCTCCACACGACACTGTGCCCACAAGCACATCTTTGCTTGGCCCATTGCCTCTGTGTGGAAGCCTGGGATCCCTCTCGTTTCTGATGCCTTTAACCTAGTTTCTTCCTCTCCTGAATCCTGTTAGGATTCACCTCTTTCTAGGCTTTATAATAGGTCTCATTTAGCTGTATACAGTTCATAATCTCCTTGGTATCTGTATACATTTCAATAATTAACTTCCATGTGTTTACATAACTCTGTAACAATGTCTTCAGTTTTCCACCTGTATTGTTTCCTTAAAGAAACTATATAAATTCTTGAGGGAAGGAATTTTACCATCCTTGTCAATCACAAGGGTTGTAAAGAGATGAAATGAGATAGTTTATGTGGAAGTACTTTGTAAACTACCAAGTTTTATTCAAATATAGTGTTGGAGTAGCAGTGTGGGGTGGCTGAAAAAGACAAGGACTTGGACTTGGAAGTTGGAATTGGAAGAGTTGAGTTCATTTACTAGCTTCATCTTTTACCAGTTATGTTATTTTAAGCAACATTTAATCTTCCCTGAGTTCTAGTAACCTCACCAGTGAAATGACCATAAGATGCCTTACAGGGTAGAAGGGGTTTTGAAGCCCAAGTAAATTGATATCAGACTTTTTTTACAGACTTTAAAGCACCATATAAATGTATGTTTTTCAGTAATGATGCGAGGTAAGCACGTGCACTAATAAATGTTGACATAATGACCAATGCATGTTGACTTAGTGACTCAGAAAGATTACAAGATGAAGAGCACATACCATTATGGCATAAGCAGCATCACTTCATAGATGGCCTATCATGGCAGATGCAAGTAGCTTTAATGATTCAAGCATACTGAACATCTCCGACTTACAAAAGAAGTAAATAGGACTCCAGATAAATATTAATGGAATCAAAGACCTCATACAAAAACAGTGTATTTTTTAGAATAATTTACTGTGTTTATTAATTATGCAGGACTATTTGAAAGGCATGGCACTTGACCAAATTCTCGCAAGTTCTGGGCACTATATTTGAAATGCATTCAATATTTGCTCATTCAACATTTTTTGTTTTAGCAAATATTAATTGTACCCCGTCTGTATACCAAGCACTGCTTTAGGTCCTGGAGTTATATTGGTGAAGACAGTTCAAGTTCCTGTTCTCAGGGATCTTACTTTCCAATGGAAGGGAGAGAACATGTAAATAAACTAATTATAGATTATAATAAGGGCTACGAAGAAAGTAGTAGTGAGGGGGCAGGGTGAGGGATCACTATAGATGGCACATTCAGGAAAGACATCAAAAAGGAGGTGACATTTAAGCTGAGATTGGAGGATGAAGTAGAGAGCCACAGAAAGAGCCCAGGAAAGAGCATGCCAGACTGAGAGAAGAGTGAGTGCAAAGGCCCTGAGGCAGGAAAGGGCTGGCTGTGTTAAGAGGCCTATGTGGTTGGAGCCTAGTGATTAAGAAATCTGGAGCCAGATCATGCAAAGCCCAGTGGATCTTGGTGAGGAATTTGGATCTTATCCTACATGCAATGGAAAGCCACTAATGGAGGTTACATATCATTGAAATTATAATTATACTATTTTTTTTTAAATCATAGTCAGTTTTATAAATACCTTGGGCCATTTCACAAAGCTTAGCATGATTTGCTTCAAAATGTACATTTAAAAGAAAAAGGACTAGGCATTTTAAAATTTGGGCCTCCTCCATATGGGTGGGTGCACTGGGTAGGAGCTGTCATAGGTTCTGCCTGCTGTTATCCTTACCTGTCTTGGGAAATTAGGATTCTTCACATTCCAGGTGCAAGCTATCTCATCAGCAGAGAGGTCACCTTCAGGGATCCTTTATTAGATTCTTAAAGCTATGCAGTCATAACAAAGGAGACTGCTGATGTACTAATATGACATATCCCTAAACTATGTTAGGAAGAAAAAGCCTTGTGCAAAACAAAGGTGTGCTGTCATTCCTTGTACATGCATAAAATATCTCTGGGATACATAAGACACTGATAACATTGGTCACACCAATGGTGAAGAGACCTGGGTAGCTGGGGAATACAGTGGGAGAGAATTCTTACTGTATACCTTTTTATATTTTTTAATGTTTTAAATAATGTAAACATATTACCTTTTCAAAAAAATTTTTTTATAGTATAGTTGAAGGATAGTTGATTCACAATGTTCTGTTAGTTTCTCAAAAAAAGATCCTTATCTTAAAAGAAATGGACAATGTCTCAAAATTGATGAGAAGGAATTTGCATTGTTGAGTAAGCCTAAAGTTACTCTATATAATTAAAAGGAAGTTTAAAATCTAGACCTATGCTGTTCAATACCGTAGTTGTGAGCCATGTGTCTATTTAACTTTAAATTAATTTAAACAAAGTTAAATTTAAAATTCAGTTCCTTGGTCACACTAGCCACATTTCAAGGGCTTAATAGCCATTAGCTGCATGTGACTAATGGCTACCATGCTGTATAGCACAGATATATCGATGGAATATTTCCATATCATGGAAAGTTCTTTCAGATAGCCTGCTACATAGACTTATGCAAAATACCACTAGGGTTCTGATCTAGCTCTCAAGACTTAGCTGATTTATACATAGAGACTCAGGAGTACAGTAATTTAAATATATTCCAATGCTAATTCCCCCAAGATGATTCACTAGGATGGTACTTTGAGGTATAATCAAAACTCCCGCCACTAGATTTCTAAGGCAGGCAGGGATATAATTTTGTCACTACAAAAAAATCAGTTTGCACTAGTATAAACACTGGCAGTTAATGGCCTGAGAGTTAAGAATTATTTTTCTAAATGTAAACTTAGATCAAGTAAAACTAACATACTTGATATTTACTGAATTTGATATTCTGCAGTGATTCAATAAATGAGTCAACAGTACTAACATGATAAGGGTGAGTAATGAGACTCAATTATATTCAACTTCTTTAGTACAATTTGTCAACTCTCCTCATTTTTGCTGTCATTTATGACCACAGCTTTTCACAAATTAACACATTTTATTTATTTTTTTTAACACAATTTAACTGACCATAGTCATCATTTTCCTTCTGATACTCAAATTGACAGAAGTTAGCCAATGAGTGTCCCTTTAAGCTGGCTTCTGTGTTCTTCCACCCAACACCATTATTTTTTAAAGCTTTCTTGCTTTCTGGACTAATAAAATGTTTTAAGACTCACCTGTACCTTCCCAGACCCAGACATGAATCAGTCATTCTTTTTAGGCAAGTTGTTTTCTTTAAGTGAAAAATGCATCAGACCCCAACTTTTAGAAATTAGGATTGCATAGCATCAGCCTCGTGATGATGGAGTAATATTGTTCCTTGGCCATCTCACTGAACAGAGCTAGAAAAGATGTATTTTATTAAATGGTATTCGTTTATATTAATATTTCCAAATTCGTCCTCACATTACAGTATGCCTACCTCAATTTTTTATTCTTCATCTAAATTATATTTCCTTTTTTTTTATAATTCAATGAAACATTCAATTATCACTCTCAATAAAAATGTTGGATTCTTAACAAAGTTACCACAATCACTCATTTCTTTGATGATAAAAGCATAATACAGTAATATTTAGAAATAGTAATACTAACAGTGAAACTACTACATAACATTCAAATTTTTCTTTGCTTTTCTCTTAGAATGCATCTCACTAAGGATGTCCAGACCAACAATTTTGCCACTCAGTAAGTCTTCATTTTGCATGCTTATGTTATACTTACAAGTGCAGGCTCTAGTCCTTTTGTCTTGGTCCATCTGAGGGCATCAGTAGGCAGACAACTGACACCTGAGTTCTTGGATGAAGTGGCTTTCAGCTTCTCACTTTTTCCTCTCGAGAAACTAGGATTTTGTTTTTCAAATGAGAATTATCTCATCAATAGTTAATGGCAGAGAGGCTAGCTTCACCTTACATATAGATTTTTATATGGAAAGAAATGGACAATGTTCCAAAATTATTAGTGAAAAGGAAATGATATCACTGGGTAAACCTGAAGTAATTCTAACCAATTAAAAGTAGGCTTAAAATCCAAACTATACAGCTATAGTTTTGCAAGTCAGAGACATACTGGACAGGTACCTACACACATAATTTTGTCACTACAATCATTCAACATACTCCTGTGAGGACAGAGGCAGTTATCCATCATTTAGCATAAACAGATTTTCTTGCTTAACCTATGAATGAGCCCAAAGGAAGATTTCTAAAAGGAAACTAATCATACCTGGTTGGTTTCCTAGAAGAAAAAACAAAATAAACCAATGAACCACAGTTATGGAGCTGCCTAATCATTAGTGATATGGAACCGGAACTGATTTTCTACATTTAATCTGGCGGGTAGGTCACTACTGACTCCTGAGAGTAGCTGCAGTGCTCTGTCAGGGCCTAACCCAGAGGAGGTGGTACCATCGCTGAATGCATTGCTAGTGGGCTAGAGGGTAGCTCTGTGCTGACCTTCCCTGGGCCTCGCTTTGCTCCTCCCTTGAGCTGTGTATTGAGTAAAGGAGCTTGGTAAATGGCGGCTGTTATTAAATTAGAGAAACTCAGCCTGATTGCTTCTCTCATGCCCCCGGGCCCAAATGCCCAAAGCTGAGTTCAGTGCACCTGCTTGTGTACCCAGAATACTCTGTGCTCACCTACTACTATACCACTTACTGTGCTGCATTGTGATTGGTGGCAATCATGTCTGTCACCCCACCTAACTATATTTCCTTCATGTAATATTTTACCATTATAGAGGTCTCCAGGAAGTTTACCTTTCCGGTTGGGAGTTGCTATATTCCCTCTTTATTCATATCAAATACGTTTCTTAATGTTAGACTTAAATACCTCATGAAACCCTGATTTACCTTACATAATAAAGTGTATTGTAAGTTTTTTTAGGTATATCCTAGAGAGCAATAGCTTGAAATTATTTACAA